>NW_027362796.1:0-1200000 GCF_046119375.1 Phyllobates terribilis | reverse complement strand
AGCATTTTTAAAAGAAAAAAAATCTTGTTGTTCGCCAAAAAATAGATCAGGCAGACGTACCTTCGGTTCCACAAAATGCGCTCCAGAACAGCTACTCACGTGTTGTTGGAGCTTGGTCACCTCCAGAGAGAGTCCCTGCAAGCGTTGAGCCAAATCTTGCACCGAGACCATGATGGAAAACTGGAGGTCTTTCCTTAGAGAAAATTTTTTTTCTTTTTTTATAGGGCTGGACTTACTGTTATGATCTGCTACAGAAACTAAGGAAAGACAGGAGATCTGTCCCTACAATAGAACTAAACTAGATCCCTACGATGTAACGGGGAACCTGATCCTGCGATCAGACCCGCTAAAGTCCTCGGCTAGTCTGAACGAAGACCTATAGATGTGAGGGAGGGATCCCTACAAGAACTAGGGACTGGGATAAGTTGGTCACCTCCTAGCAGAAATCGTAGCAGTCAAAAACAAACACACAACAAAAAGCATAGAGGTCAGAAGACCTAGCAAAACTAACAGAGAACGGCAACAGAGCACCAAGCTAGCTCAACAGTAGTAAATACAATGAAGTCCAGCAATGCCAGGAGGGCGGAGACGGATTAAATAGGCAAAACTGGTCATGTGACCAGCAAACTAAAAAAAAACTAACAGGAGAGTTGTAACAGATAGCAGACAAGGCCTCTACGCATTTGTCAAGCAGCACCAAAACTTCCACGACCACACAGTCTACTGTGGATACACAGAAGGCTGACCCTTCCAATCCTGAAGCTGGTTCTCCTTCCTCCCACCATTATCAGTCACAGGAGACATATGACCCCAAGCTTGGCCACTCCGAGGATCTGCTTGGTAAGTATCCTTTGGTTGGCTCTGGACTATCACTGTGCAGCATTGAAGAGGAACAAGAGGTGGTGGCGTGCGTTGATGCTCAAGTATTTTAGGACCTACGACCAGAAGACAGCCACTTGGAGGAACGTCATTTACTGTCTCCAGAGGTGGAGGCTGATGATGATGAGACACAGTTGCCATCAGGTCAGCCTACAATATCAACTGGGAAGGAGGATGAGATAGAAGACGAGGTGGTCGATGATGAGTCCACTGATCCGACCTGGACCGTTGGCACGCATAGCCATGACAGCAACACAGAGGAAGATGGACCAACATACGCACCAAGGGGTTGTGGTTTGCCCAGAGTGAGAACTGGGTCAACTGTTCCCAAGAGCACCCCCGCTGTGCGCCAAGTCAGGGCAAGAGGGCGTTCAGCTGCTGTGTGGAATTTTTTTTTCTGAAAGTCCTTCAGAGAAAAATATTGTTGTCTGTAGCATCTGCCATACCAAGTTGAGCAGAGGCCATGGAAAAGGCAACCTGAGCACCACGAGTATGAGAAACCACATGGCAGCCAAGCAGCCCAGTAGGTGGGCGGAACACCAAGGTACCAAATCTGCATCTGCGGGTCAAACCAATAATAATAATAATAATACTCTTTATTTATATAGTGACAACCTATTCCGCAGCGCTTTACAATTCAGAGGTTCATCTTCAACAGTCATAAGTAACACAGCTAAAGATAATATAATAATTAAAGGAAAAATAATGACGACCCTGCTCGTAAGAGCTTACGATCTACAATGAGGTGGGGGTGACACAAAGGACAGGGACTTATTTACAATGATGGTCCAGTCATCTTGAGGGGATAAGGGATAGACATAGGCTGCATAAGCTGATCACCAGCCAGTATCTGTAGTGCTTTTGGGTTCGGTGAAAACTTATGCCATGTCGCCTGGGTTATGTCCTTCAGAATCTGCTGTTCAAGAAGCAGGCGCTCATACTTGCTGCCCACAAGCTGCGGTTGCTCACACACAACAAACATCAACCACATCCACTTCCTTGTGCCAGCAAAGTGTCCAATTGTCCATGCCTGAGAGCTCGGAAAGAATGCATAAATGCCCAGCCACGCACCCACAGGTACAAATACTAAACTCGCACATTGCCAAATTGCTAGCTATGGAGATGTTGGGCTTGTGGGAACACAGTCTTCCGTGATCTCTTGGCTGTGGCTGCCCCACGATACAGTGTTCCCAGCCGCCACTATTTTGCCCGATGTGCCGTCCCTGCATTACACAAGCACGTGTTAAACAATCTGAACCGTGCTCTCACCAACACCGTAACCAGGAAGGTCCACCTAATAACAGACACCTGGACAAATTGTTGTGTACAGGGATGATACATTTCTGTCATGCCACACTGGGGGAACCTGGTGGAGGGTGGGACAAAGGCGCAAAGTGGAACATCACACATCCCACCCAAGCTAAGAATAGCGGGTCCAACTTCTGTCAGGGTCTCCACCTCTTCAAATTCCACTTCCTCTCTCCCCTTCTCCTGCTCCTAATCCTCTGCTGAATTATCCTCCCCATCACTGCCAAGCTGGGACCTGTGCAGTAGCGCATCGGCAAAGTGGCAAGACGCTCTGCTGATGCTGATCTGTTTAGGTCAGAAAGCACACACTGCAACAGAGCTGCGGTAAGCTTTAAAACAGCAGACCAATCAGTGGCCTCCGGTCGTCTGCGATAATGGGCGTAACCTGGTGGCGACTTTAAAGATCGACAAGCTGGTACACGTGCCATGCATGGCTCACGTGCTGAACATAGTTGTTCAGAAATTTCTGAAAACTTTCCGTGACTTGCTGTACCTACTTGAGAAGGTGAGCCATATTAGCGCCATTCCTCTACTGCTTTTGCTGTTTTTACAGTGCTGCATAAGCGCTTGAATTTGCCAAGTCACCGACTCATTTGCGACCTGCCCACGCGGTGGAGCTCCACCTATCATACGTTTGCGAGGATTAGTGAACGGCAGAGGGCAGTAGCTGAATACCAGCTTCAGTATACAGGTCAGACTGAGAGTCAGCCACGACACATAACATCTGTTGAGTGGGTGTGGATCGCTGACATTTGTGAGGTTGTTGAGAACTTTGAGTACTGCACCAGCCTTGTGAGTGGTGATCAGGCTATTATCAGCGTAACCATCCCACTGCTGTGTCTCTTGAAACAATCACTGCATAATCTCAAAGAAGAATCTTTGAGTGCCCAGCATGTTGGTATGGAGCCAGATTTCCCAATGGGTGATACTACCCAGCCCAGCCAATATTCTGAGGCAACAATGAGTGATGAGGAGGGAGAGGACTTGTTTTTCTGTGCTACCGAGGGGTAATACTACAGAGGGGACACCCAACCCAAGCTTCATGTCTGCCTAGCCTGGATGGGCTGGAGAGGAGGAGGTGGTGGAGGAGGAGGAAGCGAGTCAGCGTGAGAAGAGGGTGGGTACTGTTTCTACTGTTGGGCAAGACCCTCGCGTGATACACATTTTATCCAACAGTAATAATAATAATAATTTTTATCTATATAGACCAGCACAACAGTAAAGGCTATCTGTGCCTGTAACAATGCCAAGGAGGAATAAGTTGCAGAACATGGTCAAGGGTTACTTAAGTGACCATCCGTGTGTCCTTTCTCACACTTCAGTTCCCTTTAATTATTGGGTGTCTAAGCTAAACACTTGGCCTGACCTCTCCTTATATGCCTTGGAGGTGCTGGCCTGCCCGGCTGCTAGTGTGGTGTCTGAGTGTGTTTTCAGTTCCGCTGGGGCAATCATCACTGATAGGTGCACACGCTTCTCCATGGAAAATGCAGACAGACTTACTCTGATTAAATTCAACAAGGACTGGATATCTCCACAGTTTGTAATCCCTCCAGATGAGAGCAAGCCAACCTAACTTCACCAAAAATGCAGATTCATGCTACTGCTGTTAACGTCAACCCCTTCCCATAAGAACCCGTTTCCTTCCTTCATCAACCATGACTCAGCCCATATGGTTAATTTTTACAAACTCTATGCAGATTGTGCAGTGGACAAACCAGGACAGTATTCCTACTCCAGCCTAACTACTATTTGTGATTGGAGGCCCTTGGGATGACGGCTTCCTGCGTCAACCATGACTCAACCCATAGGGCTAAATTTTACAAACCCTATGCAGAATGTGCAGTGGACAAACCAGGACAGTATTCCTAATCCAGCCTAACTACTATTTGTGATTGGTGGCCCTTGGGATGGTACTTCCAAAATAGTGGTTAAAATGGCCTGGTGCGTGCTTTGTAGCAAGCGGTGGGAAATGTATGGACTACTGCTTTGTGCAGGGCACTCAATGATTTTGAAAGTGGACTAATAGGGACAGAAGGCAGGCTGACACCCCAAAATAGCGGTTAAAATGGGCTGGTGCATGCTTCTTTTGTAGCAGGCAGTAGGAAATGTTTGGACTACTGATTTGCATAGGGCACCAAACACCTTTTTAAGTGGACTAATGTGGACTGCAGAAGCCAGGCTCTGACCCCTAAAACAGCAGGGAAAATAGACCGGTGCTAAAAAAAAAAGGCAGCACAAAATGCTAGTTCTGTGTGTGCTGGAAAAATATTGCTTTGCCTCTGACAAGAGCTGTTTTAAGATGGACACTGAAAGAACACTACCTAATACACTCCCTACCTAATACACATTCTCTCCCTCCCTGTTCTCTGATTTTGTTGTGTGCCTTCAGCTCTGAAAATAGATATTTTTTGGAGGTATTATGGAGCTAGTGAGCGGCTCCTTTAAACACAGAACTAGTATACACTGCAGATAGGCTTTACAAGGGCTTTTGTTTTATCAAGAGGCCTAAACACTCTCCCTAGCAGCTCAGCGATCTCTCCATAGGCTATTACAATGCAGGCTCCAGATCCAATGTGCACAAAATGGTGGCAAAAGGGCTTAAATAGACCAAATGACGCTGGGCAGCCAGCCAATCACAATAATGCCACAACCAAGATGTCTGCGGCATTACTGTGATTGGTTAAGAAGCCCAGCATGTTTAGTGGCTGCAAAGAAGGCGCCAAAACTACAGGGCGGGACATCCGAATATAGCGAAGCGAGTACACAAATACTCGCAGAATAACGAGTAACCCGAATACCGTACTATCCGTGTGAAAAGCGAATATTAACAAATACACTCGCTCATTACTAGTGGTTACTACTCACCTGGGTAGTCATATGTAGGAATCTCCTCTTTACACCACTCATCACCCCTCACATATGTCTTTGTAGTATTAATATGAGTCAGATCTTCACCCTGAAACAAATATTGTAAGTCACAGACAGATGGAGAAGTCCCATCTATGATCAGCTCTAATACTGCCATCTCCACCGTTCTCATTACACAAGTATAAAACATATAATAATGGTGGATAAAACAAGACTGAGCACAAGACCTTCACAGCCGTCTACACATCATAGGGGAGATCTCATGACACCTCTTCATCTACCTGGTGATCCTGAGGAACATTGGGGTCTTCTTGCTTACAGTCATGTTGAAGAAGAGGATGGGGACATCTGTCTGGTGTTGTGCTCTTACTGGATAGATCTGGAGGAAACATATACAGGGACTGTATTCATTCTTTCAAATTCAAGTTTTTTTATTTTTTGTGTTGAAAAAGTACAAGAAAATACAATACACATAGTAAAAGGGGTAACGTAACTATAAATCTATGCATAACTACAGTACATTGGGGGGGTACAGGGAGGGTTTTCCATCAATATCCAGATCAAGCATGTATTTTTCCATATGAAAGATAGAGAGAGAGGGAGCAGACCACGGCAGACCACTAATCAATAGAGTGCGATTATGATCATTGTTGTGACGACATCCCGGATAACTTTAGTTGGGGGCTAGATGGTAGACGTCAGAGTTTTGGAAATCCATCCAATCCCTCCAAGTCACACAGTGTCTATCAACATCAGCCGGTGAGATGGCAATCAGATGCTCCATCCTATTAAGGAGGGAGATCTCCGCAAACCATTCCTCCACAGTGGGTGGGTCTCTGCTTTTCCAGTGTCGTGGAATGACATTCTTAGCCGCCTGTATTAGGTAGCCTATTGATGACCTTTTATAACTACATTTACTTATTGGTAACATTGATAAAAGGAGGGCTTCTGGCGTATTAGGGATAGTCAAACCAGTTATTTTCTCAATCATGGGAACCACCCTTGCCCAAAATGCATTTATTATAGGGCACCCCCACCATATGTGTGACATTGTCCCTTCCCCCTCCCCACATCTCCAACATCTGTCTGAGACCACTGGGTACCATCTATGAAGGACTGCTGGTACCCGGTACCATCTAGAGATAATTTTGAAGGAGGTCTCCTGAGCTTTGGACCCTATTGAGGTTTTATGTGTTAGGAAGAAACATTTATCCCATTGTGAGTCAGAGAAGGACTTCCCCAGTTCCCTTTCCCATGCAACGCAGAATCCTGGCCTATTGTCAGCTACCTGGGCAATGAGCAGATTATACAGTAGGGAGATGGAGTGTGTAGGGGGTGACAATGATAGGCACAATTTTTCAAAGTTTGTGAGATCTCTATGAAGATGTGTGCGCTTCTTCACAGTTGAATAGAAGTGTTGTAATTGACTATATTCAAAATTAGCCTTCGGGGAAGTGTCTCTTCCCTGTAACAAGTCATTGAGGGGGAGCAGCGAAGTGTTGGAGATGACATGAGAAAAGAATATCGGATGGGATTTGTTTGAACCGAGAAATCTATTTGCAGATAGTCCTGGTGGGAAATCCGGATTATCTGAAATTGGGAGCAAGGGGCCCTGGGGGTCGATTAAGGATAAGCTTTTTTTATGGGATCTCAAAGCCAGAGCAGTGGCATAAGTACTATATGACATAAGGCCAAGAGAGGGGACAGTTAAATGGGCGCACCATGGGAGAGTGGTAAGAGCTTTAGGACAAATGGATTGAGCTATTTTGACCCATAACTTCCCCTCCGAATGATGGAAGAAGTCCAGGATTCTAGCATGTACTGCTGCCATGTAATACCTTCTACAATCCGGAAGGCTAAGGCCCCCCTTTTGTTTGTGTCTGATCAGAACATCTCCCCGAATGCGTGGACGCCCACTTGCCCAGATAAATCTGCAAAAGGTACTGCGCAGTCTTTTCCAAAAATTTGAGGGAATTACCAGGGGAATGGTTTGGAAGAGGTATAAGGGTTTAGGTAGGACGTTCATTTTTAGTATATTTACTCTGCCGAACCAGGAAAAATCCTTCACCGTCCAAGAAGTAAGATCTCTATGGAGTTGTTCAATAAAGGGCTCAAAATTAAGATAAAATAGACGGGAGAGGTCTCTATGAATACGAATTCCTAAGTATTTGATACCCTGTGAGGGCCAGGCAAAGGGAAAGTTGGACTGGATGGAATCCTATATGGATTTGGGGAGGGAGACATCGAGGGCCTCAGACTTCGCTGCATTGATTTTAAAATTTGACCATGTACCAAAGTGATCTATTTCAGCCATAACAGCAGGGATGGATATATGTGGTTGAGTGATATATAGCAGGACATCATCAGCAAATGCAGAGCACTTGTACTCGGTGCCTCCCACCCCAATCCCCCTAATATTGGGATTATCGCGGATTGATGAGAGCAGGTGCTCCATCACTAGGATGTATAACAGAGGGGACAGAGGACATCCCTGTCTTGTCCCATTGGTTATTATGAAAGGTGATGATAATGTTCCATTTATCTTCAGCCTAGCTGACGGATTGCGATACAGGGCCATGATTTTGGCTATAAAAGGGTCCCCTACCCCAAGCTTTTTAAGAGAGTAATATATGGTGTGCCAGGAGACTATCGAATGCTTTCTCAGCATCCAAAGAGAGTATCAGTAGAGGGATACCTCTTGATTGGGCATGATGAATAATGTCAATTGTCTTTAAAGTGTTGTCCCGAGCTTCCCGCCCAGGGAGGAATCCCACCTGATCCAAGTGTATGTGTGCGGTTAAGAAAGGTTGCAGCCTATTCGCCAATATTTTCGCGTAGATCTTCAGATCCACGTTCAGCAGAGAGATTGGTCTATAGCTAGAACATAAGTGTGGGTCCCCACCCTTTTTTGGGAGAACAGTGATATGTGCCTCTGTAGTTTGGGGAGGGAAGGGGTTTGTGCAGGATGCGTGATTAAATCCTCCCAGCAGGAGAGGTGAAAGGAGCGGAAGGAATGTTTTATAGAATTTGACTGTATATCCATCTGGGCCTGGACTTTTTCCACTCGCTAACGACTGGGTAGCTAACTGCAATTCGGACTCTGTTAAGGGTTCATCTAGAGATGTGGCGGGAGACATTTTTAAAGGGTTCTGTGCTTGTGTTTCAGGCGTGTCGGTCCCAATCAAGGAAGTATTAACAGGGGATGTGTTGTTTGGTATACCATCGAGATTGTATAGTTGAGTATAATATTTATGGAATTCAGTTGTAATATCTTCCGTTTTGTTTAGCATTTGACCAGAGTTGTCTTTTATTTTTGGGATGTGATTTTGGGCTTGTTGGGATTTTAGAGCTCTCGCTAGCATGCGTCCACATTTATTGCTATATCTGTATTCATTCTTTACATACAGATAATTATAGGCCGTGTGTATTTAGCCCTGTCTATTACCTGGAGATGTGAGGGGCTGGGGAACCTCCATCGTGACGTCCTTGTACAGATCTTTGTGTCCTTCTAAATACTCCCATTCCTCCATGGAGAAATAGACAGCGACATCCTGACATCTTATAGGAACCTGACACATACAATGATACAGTCATCTCCCCGATCCTTTCATAGCGTTAATGAAAAAATGTCCTAGCATTCCCAGCAGTGTCACCTCTCCAGTCATAAGCTCAATCATCTTGTAGGTGAGTTCTAGGATCTTCTGGTCATTGATGTCCTCATGTATCAGGGGGTGAGATGGAGCCCCGGTGATTGGGCTCTGTGGTCTTCCCCATCCCTCAGACACAGGGGCCTGACAGCACTCACTAGAGGTCTTCTTCACTACTGTGTAATCCTGGTTATGGAGAGACAAATTATTAAATCTCACTACAGACATTTCCAGGGTCCTCACCTCTCCAGTTCTGTCCAACTGTTATTCCCATAGATAACAAAGATGTAATGTGACGTCATCAGAATCTCTCACCTCTCCAGTAAGTCGGAAGAGGGTCTCTAGGGTGAGGCGCAATATCCTCTCTGCCATCTTGTCTCTGTCCATATCCATCTTTGATGGTTCCATAAGGAAAATTCTCTTAAATAGAAGATCTTCATTGAGAGGATCCGATATTGTAGGGACCTGAATGAGAAGATGATGAGCCTATGTAACATCATAAAAATCCTGTGTAATAATACAATTACTGGAGATAATAAGGGAAAACATATGAGGAGATTTATTATTTTACAGTATTTAGTTTTCTTCTTTACATCTACTAATAAAACCTATATATTTTAGGCCACAGACAACAAGCAGTTTCTTCCTTGGAGTCTGTAGCTGAACTCGTTTCTCAAAGACTCACCTTCCATAAAGCTAATTCTCGTCTCATTTACCGACACTGCAGTCGGCATTAGCAATACTGCAGGAGATATTCATTACACGTGACATGAGAAATAACTACTTCATGAATAGGACGACATCTTCATCTTCTACTAAGGCTCTACAAACATATTTGGCTAGAGTGCTTCACTGACTACATCTCCACCGGTCGTCTATATGAATGTTTCCCGTCTTCCCCAGACTGTAATCTTCTATCACGTTAGATCTCATGTCTGATTAACACACAGAAGTTTGAGGCTTTCACACATGGTAAGGTTTTTAATATTATACAGAGTAGGACTATCTCGAATGGGTTCACCATGCCATGGTGGGATAGCTTTCATGCTATTTTTGATCAAAAACAGTGTTACTAAGAACCCTATTTTATTTAAATGCACTTTTACTTTTTATTTATTTATTTACAGCAGGGTTTATGATAATTTTTCTTTATAGTTTTTTTCTGATTTATGGCCATAGTAAACATGCTTCTATGTGCCGCATGGATACCAATTTAAACCAAGCTCAAAATCTGTGTTTTTTTCACAGGCACCATAGTGGCCGTGTGGGCTGATGCTATGGATGATACACCCCTAACTATCCAACTATCATTTGGTAAAAATCTCATAGGTCCTGGTTTCATTAGTACCTGCACCAAGAATGGGGCTAAGTGGATATTTATTAAAGGGAATTCACTCCACCTTCTACCCCACGGCTGATTAAAGGGAATCTGTCACTCGCTGGGACTTATCTGACCTCTAATATGGGCATACAGGTGATAGAAATGTGAATCTATAGTTACCTGTATACCTCATATTAGAGGTCTGTTTGCTGTGAAAAGGCTTTTTATTCAGTGAAGATTCCGATGCTTGCGGGCCGGTGGATGGGAAGAAATGCCCTGTAACGTGTAGTCACCATGTCCAGGTCCCGCGCACTTCACTTTTTATGGAAGGCGCAGTTGTACTGTGTAGTAGGCAATCATAGTGCTGCAGGGATCTTGGGCACAGGCGCTGGCGAGTCATGGTGACTTCCCGGCGCCTGGGCACAAGATCCCTTCAGTACTATAACTGCTTAGTACACAGTACAAGTTCGTCACTACCGTAAAAAGCGCTCAGTCGCGGGATCTGGACATGGTGACTGCACGTCACAGGGCACTGTGACGTGCAGGGAAGGTGGGAAATATTTTAATTAACACAGTAGGCGAGGATTTCTTCCCGTCCCTCGGCCAGCAAGCATTGGAATCTTCACTGAATAATAAAAAGCCATTTCACAGCAAAAGAAATTCTAATATGAGGCATAGATGTATAGATTCACATAGCTATCACCTGTATGCCCATAGAAGAGGTCAGATAAGTCCCAGGGGGTGACAGATTCCCTTTAATCAGCCGTGGGGTAGTCATAAAACCAGATACGTATCAAGGCATTGTAAGGTGGCTAATGCTTGCGTAGTCAATGGGAGGTATGTGTCACAGAGACGGCTAGTCTCTGTGATGTAACCCGGAGTGTTTTTCTAGGGCACATAAGCACTAAGAGGATCGTTTGGTGCACCTGGGAGCCGGGTTACGGGTAACTAGGAAAGAATGGGTGAGTCCAGCTACCCACATACCTCACCTCTTGTGTGGTTAACAGCCTATAAAATGAAGGGTGTTGTTTGGCACATGGTCTGTGTGTTTGGAGGGAGAAGGCCTACTGTGTATGTTTGTCTTGAGACCAAGCCAGGACACTGGACGCTACCCCAGCTTGTGTGCCACACAGGCCTGGCTGAGCAGAGACCTGCTAAGGACATTTACTTTGTTTGCCTGATCTAAAGGCTATTTGCTTTTATGTTTGGCTTCTGGGTTTATGAAGCCATAAACCCACATGAACTTTTAAAGGAACATGCTTCCTGTTTTCCTCCCGTCGCATCCAAGTGAGTAAAACCCCTACAATATGTATAAAGGAAAGGGTATGGTACTCAGAGAATGTTTCAATAATCCACCTCAACGCAATTCCCCAACAGGTTCATTAGGAGGCTTGATAGAGGGATGATAATTCATGATGTTCAGTATAGTGTGCCTAATAGCCAGGTGTACATGTTTAAATATCCCACTTCATCCAAAACCCCTCCCAGACTAGGAGGCTCATTCCCATTCCTAGAGGTGAATTGTCACAGGATATACAGAATGGAGTCTGTCTACAATAAAGTACTGCACCTACGCTACTTCTCATGAGCTAGAGGTTCGATAATGTCCATCACCTAATGTGCATGTCCGGAAGTGACGTGCTTTACACTGAAACGCCAGATAAACTGATTGTCGCCGCGCCACTCGTACCTGTGACTGTGCATGCCCGTAGTTATAATTCCACACCGGAGCGCATGAGGGATCATTGTCCGCGATTGCGCATGCCCAGATGTCTGCGCTCCACACCGGAGCGCATATGGTATTGGATTGCATTCCACCAAATGAAAAATCCTATCTCTGAGATCAGCGTCATGGGAGACTAAAAACAAGTATTGCACATCCTCCCATCATGTAATAGGCATGTAAATCTACTTTATCACTACAGAAAATATGGAATGGTGGCCCACAGTATATTCCTAAATGGTCATATTTGACCCCTATTGCATAATTAGAGATACACGAGGAACACCACACTTGTTAGTTACGTAACAGTATAAGTGGAAATAATTCTGATATAGAAGCTCAGAGCTCTCAATGAAGTAAAACAATATGTGAACCTCATTCACAGGAAACTGAGTAGCAATGGGTAGAGTATAAAATCCAAAAATGTAATCCAGAATGGACCTGTATTCACACAAAACAGGCATAGGAAATTTGCTCATTGAGTCCCTTAGGTGTTTATGAATCAAGTCTGGAAATCCACTTACCGTATTTTTTGGACTATAAGACGCACTTTTTTCCTCCAAAATTTTGCGTCTTATGTTGGGGGTGGGGTGTAATATACATATATATTATATATATATATATATATACGGGGTGTGGGGGGAGTGGTAGCGGTGGAGGAGCGGGGCACAGGAGGCAGCAGCTGCCTGCCGCAGCCTACACTGTCCCCGCTGCTAAAAAAAATGAATATTCACTGCTCCCCACGCCCATGGGGCGTGGGGAGCAATGAATATTCATGCTCCTTAATAGCAGCACACAGTGTAGCCGCGCTGCGGCTCCTGCTACTGCCGGAATCGCCTGTGCCGCTGTTAAAGGGCATGAATATTCAACCTCTCTCCACGCCCATGGGTGTGGGGAGGGGTGAATATTCATGCCCTTTAATGAGCGGGCACACGAGATAGCCGGCAGCAGCAGGAGCCGTAGGGCGGCTCCGCTGTGTGCCGGCTATGAAGGAGAATGAAGTCACTGCTCCCCGCGCACACAGTCCCAGCGTGGGGAGCAATGACTTCCAGCAGCTCATCTCTCCTTGTGAGCCACGCATGACAGTGATGTCATGCGCGGCTCACATGTAGAGATCAGTGTGAGCAGACAGGACGCAGCGCTGGAGGAGAGAAGAGAGGTGAGTAGGAGTGTTTATTTTTTTTTTTATGTGCAGCATGATGGGGATTAGGGGGACCATGCATGCTAGGATAAAGAATGAAGGGTGCCATGCATACTAGGATAGGGATTAGGGGTGCCATGCATACCAGGATAGGGATGAGGGGTGCCATGCATACCAGGATAGGGATGAGGGGTGCCATGCATACCAGGATAGGGATGAGGGGTGCCATGCATACCAGGATAGGGATGAGGGGTGCCATGCATACCAGGACAGAGATGAGCGGTGCCATGCATACCAGGATAGGGATGAGGGGTGCCATGCATACCAGGACAGGGATGAGGGGTGCCATGCATACCAGGACAGGGATGAGGGGTGCCATGCATACCAGAATGGAGGGATGCCAGGCATACCAGGATGGAGGGATGCCAGGAATACCAGGATGAGGATGGGGACCACGTATAAAAGGAAGGGGGGGCATATATACCAGGATGGGGGATATTGTCAGAATTGGGGGACAATACCCCTATACCAGTGTCAGCAGAAGACCCCCTCCCCCTTAAAAGTGCATCATGACCACATTTTTTGCTTAATTTTTTTTTTATTTTCCTCCTCTAAAACCTAGGTGTTTCTTATTGTCCGGTGCGTCTTATAGTCCGAAAAATACGGTACTTTCCTTTTTGAGGATACATCTATTAGATCACCTCCTCTCACATTGGGTTTAACTATCTCATTGATACAAAAGGAGATGTCTCCGGTTTCACCTCAATGTACACTGTTCATGTGTCTCATTAATGGGGTATCCCGAACATGGAGTATTTCGCCCAAATGCCCTCCATCCTCCTCCTATGCTCCCTCTTGGTCATGCATACATAATCTAGGGGACAGGTGCATGTGGCCATATCTAAAAGTCCTGAGGTTTTACAGTTGGAATAATCCCTCTGGAAAAAGATTTTACCTGTAGAGGAACTCGAGAAAGATTTACATGGTCTCATCCAATTACATGTACAACTTTCTCCACATCTAAAGGTCAGGAACTCTCCCGCCGACCGTAGCTGTATGCGCTGAGCCAGGGCACCGCAAAACCTTTCAAATACCGCCGGATCCTGGGGGAAAGTCTCCTGACGTCCCGGGGAGTGTTGCTGGAAAGCAAGACTGCCGCAATGACCCGCACCAGGCAGCGGGATCCCGACCCTGGAAGAGGAGGTAGGGGCCAAGATGGTGCCGTGGCTCAGGAGGAGGCGGCCAGAGCGAACACAGCATGCTCCAGGAGGATGTCGGCTGCTGCACGCCTGGAGAAGTTTGCGAGGGTGGAAGCAAGTGACAATAAAGCTGGACTCTCAGAGTGGGAGGCTGGGGCAGATAATGACATGGAGGATCAGCAGAGTACAATAGGTACAGTGAACTGTGAGGCTGATGGCTCTGGAGATGATGGGCAGGACAAAAATGTGGAGTCTGATGTTGATCCTGATGTGGGAGAACCCACTTTGAGGCTGCGTGCCCACGATGCGTTTTTCATGCGTTTCTGCTGCGGAATTTCCGCAGCGGAAACGCATCAAAAACGCATGGTAATCCGCACCCCATGGTCCCCAATGGCATTCCACAATGTCAATGCACATGCTGCAGATTTTTCCGCAGCGATTCTGCAGCGCAAATAAATCCGCAGCATATTCATTAATTTTGCGGAAGTGCAGCGGAAGCGCCGCCACTTACTTGCATTGAGACGCATATAATGCGCGTCTGTACATTTGTACAAGCGGATTATATGCGGTTCTCATCCAGATCTGGGTACCATTGTACCTGTAAAAAAAAGAATAAAATAATAAATAAAGTTTATATTCACCTGTCCGGCGGCCCCTGCAGCGCTTACTTTCCAGGACCTGAGATGACGTCGCGGTCATGTGACCGCAGGCTGTCTCGCGAGATGCCGGCAACCCGGAAGAAGCCAGGACGAGCGCGACAGCACACGCGGCGTGGGATCGGGGGTAAGTATAGCTTTATTTTTTTATTTTTACGGTCACACTGTATAAATCCATGCCTTTTGCATGGATTTATACAGTGTGACCTAGTTGTCAAGCACTTTCCAAGTGATGCTATCGCCTGGAAAGTGCTTGTCAGTCCGCATGCGGAAACACATGTGTTAACGCATGTGGGTACGCAAGTGAATCCGCATGTATTCCGCATGTATTCTGCAGGAAAAACGCATGCACAAGCTGTCAAAGCAGGTTACTGGTGTGCAAGCAGAAATTACTAAAATTAAAGCTGCCATGCAGAAAGCCGATGTCCACACAGGAGAGGTGGAGGAAAGAGTGAGCACGGCTGAAGACACTATAATATCTGTGCAAGCTGCTCAAAAAAAGCAGGACAAGCTGTTAACTGATGTTATTGCTAAAAATGACGACTTGGAAAACAGGTCGAGACATAATAATGTCAGGATAGTGGGGGTCCCAGAAAAAGCAGAAGGATCAAACCGTACAGAATTTTTTGAGAATTTGCTGTTGGAAAAATTTTGAGCTGATAAACTGTCGAAGGTCTTTGTTGTAGAGCGAGCTCATAGAGTCCCACTGAGACCCCAGCCTCCAGGAACAGCCCCCCGAGCCATGCTTGCTTCTGTAATAAGACAGTCAGACGTGGTAAAGGGATTTCGGTATGGAATAGTTGAGGAGAAGATAGCGCTGTACGCAGATGATATTTTATTATTCTTACAGGACCCTCAGGCATCATTACATTGTGCAATAGCTATCATCAATAGATTTGGTCTGTTATCTGGGTTACAAATTAATTGGGATAAATCTGATATTATGGAAATAGATACTTTGGATGGCTTAGATGTTGAACACGTAGAACGTACACAACTTAGATTAGTACGAGAGTTTAAATATCTTGGAATTACAATAACACTACCAGTAAAGGAGTACCTTCAGTTGAATGTATACCCGATAATTGGGAAATTAAAAGATAAAGCATCTACGTGGAGAAAAATGTGCCTCTCTGTGGTGTAACGCACCAATATTCTTAAAATGGTGATGATGCCAAAATTGCTATATGTTTTACATAACTCACCTGTGTGGATTCCTTGGTCGGTGTTCCAGCGTATTAATTCAATATTTAGGGATCTGCTTTGGAGTGGAGGAAAACCCAGGATTAAGCTGGAGACTCTCCAGAGGCCGAAAGAAGAGGGGGGTCTCGCCTTACCAACCCCGTGGATATACTTTTTGGCAGCACAGTCCCAACATATTAGAGGGTGGGCGCTGAGGGCGGTGAAAGGGACTATTCAGGCGGTTTTGGAAGCTCATCCTAAAAAAAGTCCATTGGTGGTGGGCCTAGAGTCGGGATTTTTTGGGAAGAAAGGCAGGTCATACCCGACCTGTGGCCTAGTCCATAAACTGTGGACGAGGGTGAAGAGGATTAGTCATATGTAGGAATCTCCTCTTTACACCGCTCATCACCCCTCACATATGTCTCTGTAGTATTAACCCCTGCTGTATTAGTATGCACAAATTGCATCCCCCCGTTCAGTGAGGGCTGCTGCACTGAGCCCGCACTGAACCGAGCACATGTCAGCTGATTCTTACAGCTGACATGTGCCCGCAACAGCCGCGGGTGGAATCGCGATCCACCCGCGGCTGTTAACATGTTAAATGCCGCTGTCAATCTCCGACAGCGGCATTTAACGCGGCGCTTCCGGGAAGCGTGTCCTAAGCCCCGCCCATCGGCGACCCCGTCACGTGACTGCGGGTCACCGATGGGTGCGCATGACAACCCAGGGTCTGCAGCAGACGCCTGTGGTTGTCATGAGCTGGTCGCTAAGAGCGCCACCAAGTGGCCGGCGCTCATAGCACAGGACCAATTCTGCTATATGCAGGGGATCTCCTGATCCCTGTATGTAGCAGAGGCGATCGGATAGTTGCTGCTTCTAGTCTCCTATGGAGACTATTGAAGCAAGCAAAGAGTGAAAAAAAAAAGTTTTTAAAAATATAAAAGTTTAAATCAACCCCCTTTCGCCCCATTCAAAATAAAATATAAAAAAAAAACCCTACATAGACATGTTTGGTATCACCGCGTTCAGAATCGCCCGATCTATCAATCTAAAAAAAGAATTAATTAGATCGGTAAACGGCGTAACGAGAAAAAAATTCTAAATGCCAGAATTACGTTTTTTGGTCGCCGCAAAATTGCAATAAAATGCAATAACGGGTGATCAAAACATCGGATCTACCCCAAAATGTTATCAATAAAAACGTCAGCCCGGCGACCAAAAAATAAGCCCTCACCCAGCCCCAGATCCCGAAAAATGGAAACGCTACAGGTCTTAGAAAATGGAGCTATTTTTTTTTTTTTTTTACCAAATTTTTGATTTTTTTTTCACCACTTAAATATAAAAGAACCTATACATGTTTGGTGTCTACGAACTCGTAATGACCTGGAGAATAAGAACGGCAGGTCAGTTTTAGCATTCAGTGAACGTGGTAAAAAAAATAAATAAAAAACAACTGTGGTATTGCACTTTTTTTGCAATTTTACCGCACTTGGAATTTTTTTCCCCTTTGCCCGTACACGATATGGTAAAACTAGTAATGGCGTTGAAAAGTACAACTCGTCCCACAAAAAATAAGCCCTCACATGGCCATATTGACCAAAAAATAAAAACGCTATGGCTCTGGGAACAAGGGGAGCAAAAAACGAAAAAAGCAAAAACGGAAAATGCTCTGGTTCTTAAGGGGTTAATATGGGTCAGATCTTCACCCTGAAACAAATATTGTAAAAGTCACAGACAGATGGAGAAGTCACATCTATGATCAGCTCTAATCCTGCCATCTCCACCGTTCTCATTACACAAGTATAAAACATATAATACTGGTGGATAAAACAAAACTGAACACAAGACCTTCACAGCCATCTACACATCATAGGGGAGATCTCATGACACCTTCTCTCCATCTACCTGATGATCCTGAGGAACATTGGGATCTTCTTCTTTACAGTCCTGTGGAAGAAGAGGATGGGGACATCTCTCTGGTGTTGTCCTCTTACTGGATAGATCTGGAGGAAACACATACAGGGACTGAATTAATTCTTTACATACAGATAATTATAGGCCGTGTGTATTTAGTCCTGTCTATTACCTGGTGATGTGAGGAGCTGGGGAACCTCCATCATGACGTCCTTGTACACATCTTTGTGTCCTTCTAAATACTCCCACTCCTCCATGGAGAAATAGACAGCGACATCCTGACACCTTATAGGAACCTGACACATACAATGATACCGTCATCTCCCCGATCCCTTCATAGCATTACTGTATAATGTCCCAGCATTCCCAGCAGTGTCACCTCTCCAGTCAGCAGCTCAATCATCTTGTAGGCGAGTTCTAGGATCTTCTGGTCATTGATGTCCTCATGTATCAGGAGGTGAGGTGGAGGCCCCGTGATTAATCTCTGGTTATGGAGAGACACATTAATAAATCTCACTACAGACATTTCCAGAGTCCTCACCTCTTCAGTTCTGTCCATCCGTTATTCCCATAGATAAGAATGATGTAATGTGACGCCATCAGAATCTCTCACCTCTCCAGTAAGCCGGAAGAGGATCTCTAGGGTGAGGTGTAATATCCTCTCCACCATCTTGTCCATCATTTTCCTGGATAAATCAGGAAAATGTTCTTATATAGACGACTTTCACTGAGAGGATCCGGTATTTTAGAGAACTGAATGAGAAAAAGATAAGCTGATGGATAAGACCATTTTTCTGCAAACGATGATGCGGAATCCAAAATGTACCACGAGTACCCTTCATCCCTTAATCTAGTGTTCAGATCTATTGCCTGTATATTAAAATCTGTGACATTCGAGCAGTACCTTCTCAACCGTAATATTTGGCCCTTGAGTTTTCCTCTTTTTATGGGGATGGGGGTGGTGGTTATCCCACTTCAATAGTTTATTAGTGCTTGAAGGTTTATGGTAGATGAGTGTCCCTATGGTCCCATTACAATCATTCTTGATCAGTACATACAGGAAAGGCAACTGGTAATAATTGGTGTTGGTCTGCTCCTTTAAACAAAATGTACTTTTCAGGTTATATCCTCAGTACCCTCACTTTTCTTCCCTTCTTTTGAGGCCCACACAGTCAGACTCTACCGGCCCTTCTCCCTGCCAGTGGCGGTTGTGTATCGCCCTCCGGGCCCCGCCCGTTAGTTTGTGGATCACTTTGCCACTTGGCTTCCAAACTTTCTATCCTATGACATCCCCACCCTCATCATGGGAGACTTTAACATCCCAATTGGCGATTCCCTCTACCTATCTGCCGCTCATCTTTTATCGCTAACTTCCTCCTTCCGCCTTTCACAGCTTACTAATTCTCCTACACTAAAAGATGGAAATACTCTTTGACCTGATCTTCGCCCAGCTCTGTTCAATACATGACATTACTAACTCTCCTCTTCCGCTCTCTGATCACAACCTTCTCTCATTCTCTGTCAAGAACTGTCACCCTGCTCAAGACCCCCCACTTTCCACACTTATAGAAATATACATGCCATTAACACCCAGAAATTTATGAAAACGTTGCAATGATCATTGGCCCCAATCTCCTCCCTCTCATGCCCTGACTCTGCACTGAAGCATTATAACAAAATATTGCAATGCGCCCTGGATGAAGGTGCACCTCCTACACAGAGAACAACTCGGCACAGACGGCGACAACCCTGGAACACGCTGCAAACACATTTTTTCCAGTGGTGCTCCAGGTGTGCCGAACGGCTGTGGACAAAATCTTGTCTGGCCGAAGATTTCCTCCATTATAAATTTATGCTTAAAACCTATAACTCCGCCCTTCACCTCTCCAAACAAACCTACTTTAACAACCTCATCATCTCATGGTCCAATAATCCTAAACACCTGTTTGACACTTTTCACTCTCTCCTTAATCAATCCGCACAGGCCCCAACCACCGACCTCAGCACTGAAGATCTCGCCAATTATTTCAAAGAAAAAATTGACCATATCCGACAGGAAAATTTTTTCTCAATCCCCAAATGTTATGCATGCTCCTCCCTCCCACATTGCATCTTGCTCATTTTCTGACTTCAAACCAGTCACGGAAGAAGAAGTGACAAGGCTCCTTGCTTCCTCTCGCTCTACCACCTGCACCAGTGACCCTATTCCTTCACATCTCCTTCAGTCCCTTTCTCCAGCTGCCACCACTCACCTAACTAATTTTCAAAATTTTAATTTTTATGCCCTTAAATCAGAGATATATGTTACACAAAATAGTTAATAAATAAAATTTCCCACATGTCTACTTTACATCAGCGCAATTTTGGAACCAAATTTTTTTTCTAGTAAGCAGCTATAAGGGTTAAAAGTTGACCAGCAATTTCTCATTTTTACAACAAAATTTACAAAACCATTTTTTTTAGGGACCACATCACATTTCAAGTGACTTTGAAGGGCCTTTATGACAGAAAATACCCAAGAGTGACACCATTCTAAAAACTGCACCCCTCAAGGTGCTCAAAACCACATTCAAGAAGTTTATTAACCCTTCAGGTTCTTCACAGGAATTTTTGGAATGTGGAAGAAAAAAATTAACATTTAACTTTTTTCACAAAAATGTTACTTTAGACCCAATTTTTTTTGTTTTCGCAGGGGTAACAGGAAAAAATGGACCCCAAAATTTGTTGTGCAATTTCCCCTGAGCACGCAGATACCCCATGTGAGGAAAAAACACTGTTTGAGCGCACAGCAGGGCTCGGAAGGGAAGGAGCGCCATTTGACTTTTTGATTGTAAAATTTGCTTGAATAATTAGCGGACGCCATGTGAAGTTTGGAGAGCCCCTGATGTGCCTAAACAGTGGAAATCCCCCACAAGTGAACCTATTTTGGAAACTAGACCCCTTAGGGAACCTATCTAGATGTATGGTGATCAACTTGAACACCCAGGTGCTTCACAGAAGTTTATAACATTGCACCGTAAAAATATAATGTTCACATTTTTTCAGCAAAAATGTTTTTCAGCTCCCAATTTTGCATTTTCATAAGGGTAACAGGAGAAATTGCACTATGCAATTTGTTGTGCAATTTCTCCTGAGTAAGCAGATACCCCATATGTGCGGGAAAACCACTGTTTGGGCATGCGGCAGGATTCAGAAGGAGAGGAGCGCTATTTGACTTTTTGAATGTAAAATTTGCTTGAATAATTAGCGGACGCCATGTTGTGTTTGGAGAGCCCCTGATGTGCCTAAACAGTGGAAACCCCCCACAAGTGACACCATTTTGGAAACTAGACACCTCAGGGAACTTATCTAGATGTGTGGTGAGCACCCTGAACCCCCAAGTGTTTTACAGAAGTTTATAACATGGAGCCGTGAAAATAAAAAAATCAAACTTTTACCACAAAAATTATGTTTTAGCCCCAATTTTTTATTTTCACAATGGTAAGAGGGGAAAATGGACCCCAAAAACTGTTGTGCAATTTTTCCTGAGTACGCCAATACCCCATATGTGGAGAAAATACAGTGTTTGGGCACACGGCAGAGTTCAGAAGGGAAGGAGCACTGTGTGACTTTTTGAACGCAAAATTGGCTGGAATCGAGAGCGGATGCCATGTCGCGTTTGGAGAGCCCCTGATGTGCCTACGTAGTGGAAACCCCCCACAAGTGACCCCATTTTGGAAACTACACACCTCAAGGATTTTATCAAGGGGTATAGTGAACATTTTGAACCCAGAGGAACGACACAGAATTTGATAACATTAGGTCATCATATTCAATAAGTTGTCATTAGTCTTGAGTGCAAGTGCTCGCTATTTGAGTTTGCATAGCGTGCTCAGATATGCACCATGTATCGCGGGTGCTCGAGTGACATGCTCGTGTCCCCGCCCCGCATGCTTCACGGTTATTAGACACCCAAAAAAAAACATGCGGGGATCGCTGGTGCATGGCAGGCAATCACCGCAAGGTTTTTTTGGCTGTATAACAGCTGCAAAACATTTGGGGCGGAGACTCGAGCATGTCACTCGAGCACCCGCTATACTCAGTGCATACCCGAGCACCCGATGCAAACTCAAGTAGCGAGCACTTGCGTTCAACATTAGTCACCATATCGTCATTTTTTTTTCTCTACTTCTGAAAAAATCCCAACCCCAACCCTAACCATAGCCCAACCCTAACTCTAGCCTAACCCTAGCCCAACCCCAACCCTAGCCCTAGCACAACCCTAACCATAAAGTTTATTTTTTACGCCGTTCCTCGTGCGGTATAAGTGATTAGACGACTTTATTCTTCAGGTCAGTGCAATTACAGTGATGCCAGATTCATATCGGGTTTTTATGACTGACAGCTGTCACACACTAAAAGACACATTTTTTTGCAGACTAGTTTTTACATCGCCATATTTTGAGAGCTATAATTTTTCCATATTTTGGCCGACAGTCATGTGATGGCTTGTTTTTTGCGGGACAAGTTGACATTTTTATTGGTACCATTTTCGAACACGTGACATTTTTTGATCGCTTTCTATTCTGATTTTTAGAAGGCAGAATGAACAAAAACCAACAATTCAGGAATTGTTTTTTTGAGGTTTTTTTTTAATGCTGTTCTGCATGTGGTAAAATTGATAAGGTAGCTTTATTCTTTGGGTCAGTACGTTTACAGCAGTACTACATTTATATATTTTTTTATATTTTGGCGCTTTTACACAAGAAAAACTATTTTATAGAAAAAAGAATTGTTTTTGCATCGCTTTATTCTGAGAGCTATAACTTTTTTATTTTTCGGCCGTTGGAGCTGCATGGTGGCTTGTTTTTTGAGGGATAAGATGACGTTTTCAGCGGTACCATTGTTATTTACATTCATCTTTTTGATCGCGTTTTATTCCATTTTTTGTTTGGCGGTATGATGATAAATCATCGTTTTATGTTTTGTTTTTTTTTGTTTTTTTTTATCGTGTTCACTAAAGGGGTTAACTAGCAGGACAGTTTTATAGGACAGGTCATTCCGGACGCGGTGATACCAAATATGTGTACTTTTATTGGTTTATTTTTTTTTTTCATAAGATTATTTATTTATGGGTACAATATATATATTTTTTTTTTTTTTCTGACATTTTTATTACTTTTACACATTGTCCCACTATGGGACTTTCACTTTTTGCAGCCTGATCGGCTGCATGACATAGAGAGCAGCAGCTCCCCATGCCATGCAGCCTGTCAGCGCTGCACAGGGAAAAGTTACTTTGGTCGTGCACTGTGCATGACCAAAGCAACTTCATGCCTCCTGGTGTCCCGGATGTTGACATGATGACGTCGGGTCACCATGGGAACATCCGGGACCGGACTCAGATGCCGCTGGACGCCGGCAGAGAAGGTAAGTATCGCGCTTACCTCCTCTTGCCACCGGAATGCTGCGATTGATTTTGATCGCATTTCGGGGGTTAATGTGCCGGGAGCGGTGCGGGACTGCTCCCTGCACATAGCACTGGGTGTCAGCTGTAACAATCAGCTGACACTCGGAGGCGCACAAGCGGT
This sequence comes from Phyllobates terribilis, assembly GCF_046119375.1. Lineage (NCBI taxonomy): Eukaryota > Metazoa > Chordata > Amphibia > Anura > Dendrobatidae > Phyllobates > Phyllobates terribilis. Next base: position 1,176,592 of record NW_027362796.1, on the reverse strand, counting down.
GCGGGCGAAATCGCCAGGGTGTATTAATACGTATCAGGCCCATAAGGCCCAGGGCACAGATACGTACTAATACGCCCTGGGTCATAAAGGGGTTACACACGCCAGCATACATCCATGACTTAAAAAAACATCCCTCGACCAGAACTGTGCTGCTAACTACAGACCTGTTTCCAATCTTCCCTTTATCTCTAAACTCCTGGAATGACTGGTCCACTCCTGTCTAATACACAATCTCTCAGATAACTCCCTTCTTGACCCTTTACAATCTGGTTTCCGCTCGTTACATTCTACTGAAACTGCACTCACTAAAATGTCTAATGATCTAACAGCCAAATCTAATGGTCACTAGTCACTGGTGATTCTCCTGAATCTCTCTGCAGCATTCAACACTGTGGATCTACCTCTCTGCCTGCTCCTTCACTGTGTCTTTTGCTGGCTCCTCTTCCTCTCCCCTTCCCCTTATTGTCGGGGTTCCTCAATGATCAGTAATAGGCCCCCTTCTTTTCTCCTTACATACAGCTCCTATTGGACAAACAATCGGTAGATTCGGTTTTTAGTACCATCTCTATGCTGATGACACCCAATTATACACCTCTTCTCCGGACATCACCCCTGCATTATTACAAAATACCAGTGATTGTCTTTCAGCTGTCTCTAACACTATTTCCTCCCTCTATCTAAAATTTAATCTGTCAAAAACTGAACTACTCATATTTCCTCCCTCCACTAACCTACCTGTGCCCGATATTGCCATTTCTGTTTGTGGCTCCATCATTACTCCCCAGCAAAATGCCCGCTGTCTTGGGGTCATACTTGATTCAGATCTTTCCTTCACTCCTCACATCAAATCACTCGCTCGATCGTGTCATCTACACCTCCAAAACATCTCTAGAATCAGAAATTTTCTTACTTTTGATTCTGTAAAAACTCTTACTGTAGCTCTTACTCATTCTCGTCTGGACTATTGCAAGTCTTTACTTATCGATCTCCCTCTTTCTAAACTTTCCCCTCTCCAATCCGTCCTGAACGCAGCAGCCAGGATCATATTCCTCACCAACCGATACACCGATGCCTCTTCCCTGTGCCAGTCATTGCACTGATTGCCCATCCAATACAGAGTTCAATATAAACTTATTGCTCTTACCCACAAAGCTCTCGACGATTCAGCACCGCCCTACATCACCTCCCTCGTCTCAGTCTACCACCCTACCCGTGCACTCCATTCTGCTAATGACTTAAAACTAAAATCCTTCTCCAAACCTCTCACTCCCGTCTCCAAGATTTCTCGCATGCTGCACCAATTCTTTGGAATGCACTACCCAGGACAATTTGATTAATTCCCAATACTCACAGTTTTAAGCGTGCCGTAAAAACCCATTTCTTTAGATTGGCCTATCACCTCAACACACTTATCTAACTGTCCCAGTTTGGCCCATATTTAAATTTTCTTCAAAATCATGCTCATACCATCCATGCACTGAATAGCCTCTGCCTGTACTGTACACATACTGGCTGGGGACCAGTTCATGTAGTGTTATGTACTTACCCTATTTAGTATATTAAGGCAGTATTATACAATATATGTACATTTTACCTTTTGTGTCTCCCCTATTTCCTTATAGACTGTAAGATTGCGAGCAGGGCCCTCACTCCTTCTAATATCTGAGTTATGCTTATTCTGTAAAGTCTGTATTGTCTGTATAAGTCCCCCCCTAAATTGTAAAGTGCTGCGAAATGTGTTGTCGCTTTAAAAATAAAAATTATTATTATAATAAATTCAGATGTAAATCTAAGGCCCACTCTATTGATGTTGAGTTCCCCGACAAATTAAAAAGATTGTTCACTCGTCCCTGACCAGGTGATAAAAATGTAGTCAATATATTTGTACCATACCCCAATATATGGCTGCCATCACTTATGATCATCCCTGAATATTGTGGATTCCTCCCACCAGTCCAGGGATAAGTTAGCATATGAGGGGGCACAGAGGCTCCCCATCGCAGTACCCCTGAGCTGGTGGAAGTACTTCCTGTCAAAAAGAAAGAAGTTATGAGTAAGAATGAATTTTAGAAGATCCTCCATGAAGTCATTATGTCTGCTACACTGTATTGATCTCGATTTCAAGAAATGTCTTTCTCCTCTGATACCATCCTCATGCGGTATATTACTGTACAAAGCCTCGATATCTAGTAAGGCCTGCTCCCCTACATGAGTGTATACATGCTCGAGGGTATACATGGAGGGGAGCAAGCAGAGGGAAAACCATTTTCCAGAGGGATTATTCCAACTGCAGGACCTCAGGCGATACTGGGGGAACATTATACTGTGGAGGGCATCATACATACTGCATAAGGGGCATAATGGGGGCATTACACTGTGTGGGGCCATCATACATCCTGCATAAGGGGGGCACTACACTGTGTGGGGCATTATACATACTGTATAAGGGGCATAATGGGGGCATTACACTGTGTGGAGGCATCATACATACTGCATAAGGGGCATAATGGGGGCATTACACTGTGTGGGGCATCATATATACTGCATAAGGGGGGCATTACACTGTGTGGGGGGATCATACATACTTTATAAGGGGCATAATGGGGGCATTACACTGTGTGGGGCATCATATATACTGCATAAGGGGGGCATTACACTGTGTGGGGGGATCATACATACTTTATAAGGGGCATAATGGGGGCATTACACTGTGTGGGGGCATCATGCATACTGCATAAGGGGCATAATGGGGGCATCATACATCCTGCATAAGGGGCATAATGGGGGCATTACACTGTGGGGGGCATCATACATCCTGCATAAGGGGCATAATGGGGGCATTACACTGTGTGGGGGCATCATACATCCTGCATAAGGGGCATAATGGGGGCATTACACTGTGTGGGGGCATCATACATCCTGTATAAGGGGCATAATGGGGGCATTACACTGTGTGGGGGCATCATACATCCTGCATAAGGGGCATAATGGGGGCATTACACTGTGTGGGGGCATCATACATCCTGCATAAGGGGCATAATGGGGGCATTACACTGTGTGGGGGCATCATACATCCTGCATAAGGGGCATAATGGGGGCATTACACTGTGTGGGGGGCATCATACATCCTGCATAAGGGGCATAATGGGGGCATTACACTGTGGGGGCATCATACATCCTGCATAAGGGGCATAATGGGGCATTACACTGTGGGGGGCATCATACATACTGTATAAGGGGCATAATGGGGGCATTACACTGTGTGGGGGCATCATACATCCTGCATAAGGGGCATAATGGGGGCATTACACTGTGTGGGGGCATCATACATCCTGCATAAGGGGCATAATGGGGGCATTACACTGTGTGGGGGCATCATACATCCTGTATAGGGGCATAATGGGGGCATTACACTGTGGGGGCAGTAAAGTGGTCCTGTACTATGAGAACAATACGTTTCCTCCCTTCCTGTCTCCATAGTTGGGTCGTATGTATCTATTACAGGAAACAGAACAAAAACCTTATGATTCTTATAAAGGGGCAACACAAGACCGCAAAAGAGTCTCGGTGCTGAAGGGGTTAATGCCCCCTGCGCCCAGTAATGGGGTCTCCACATACCTCCACCTGCAGAGCCGCCACCACATATATGGCTGCTCTGTGCGCACAGGAGCTGTGATGAGGTCACAGGAGGGGAGGAGTCAGGGGTCACATGATCAGGGGCCTCAGTGGATGCAGGACTCTGCTGTGCTGGTTGTCATGGTGCTGGATGAGCTGAAGTTTATGTGTGGGGTCAGGAGGGGTTTACAGTGTGGATGTAGCAGAGCCGTGTGTGTACGAGGTGTACGGAGCAGAGCCGCGTGTGTATGAGGTGTACGGAGCAGAGCCGCGTGTGTACGAGGTGTACGGAGCAGAGCCGCGTGTGTACGAGGTGTACGGAGCAGAGCCGTGTGTGTACGAGGTGTACGGAGCAGAGCCGTGTGTGTACGAGGCGTACGAAGCGGAGCCGCGTGTGTACGAGGTGTACGGAGCGGAGCCGCGTGTGTACGAGGTGTACGGAGCAGAGCCGCGTGTGTACGGAGCAGAGCCGCGTGTGTACGAGGTGTACGGAGCAGAGCCGCGTGTGTACGAGGTGTACGGAACAGAGGTGCACGTGTACGAGGTGTACGGAGCGGAGCCGCGTGTGTACGAGGTGTACGGAGCGGAGCCACACATGTACGAGGTGTACAGAGCGGAACCTTGCATGTACGAGGTGTATGGAGCGGAGCCGTGTGTGTGTACGATCACTATATCACTTATCTTTATAAATGTACACATACAGTACAGAATATATACATACTGACCCTATACACATACAGTACAGAATATATACATACTGACCCTATATACATACAGTACAGAATATATACATACTGACCCTATATACATACAGTACAGAATATATACATACTGACCCTATATACATACAGTACAGAATATATACATACTGACCCTATACACATACAGTACAGAGTATATACATACTGACCCTATACACATACAGTACAGAATATATACATACTGACCTTATATACATACAGTACAGAATATATACATACTGACCCTATACACATACAGTACAGAGTATATACATACTGACCCTATATACATACAGTACAGAATATATACATACTGACCCTATACACATACAGTACAGAATATATACATACTGACCCTATATACATACAGTACAGAATATATACATACTGACCCTATACACATACAGTAAAGAATATATACATACTGACCCTATATACATACAGTACAGAATATATACATACTGACCCTATACACATACAGTACAGAGTATATACATACTGACCCTATATACATACAGTACAGAATATATACATACTGACCCTATACACATACAGTACAGAGTATATACATACTGACCCTATATACATACAGTACAGAATATATACATACTGACCCTATACACATACAGTACAGAATATATACATACTGACCATATATACATACAGTACAGAATATATACATACTGACCCTATATACATACAGTACAGAATATATACATACTGACCCTATACACATACAGTACAGAATATATACATACTGACCCTATATACATACAGTACAGAATATATACATACTGACCCTATATACATACAGTACAGAATATATACATACTGACCTTATATACATACAGTACAGAATATATACATACTGACCCTATACACATACAGTACAGAGTATATACATACTGACCCTATATACATACAGTACAGAATATATACATACTGACCCTATACACATACAGTACAGAATATATACATACTGACCCTATACACATACAGTACAGAATATATACATACTGACCCTATATACATACAGTACAGAATATATACATACTGACCCTATACACATACAGTACAGAATATATACATACTGACCCTATACACATACAGTACAGAATATATACATACTGACCCTATACACATACAGTACAGAATATATACATACTGACCTTATATACATACAGTACAGAATATATACATACTGACCCTATACACATACAGTACAGAGTATATACATACTGACCCTATATACATACAGTACAGAAAATTTACATACTGACCCTATACACATACAGTACAGAGTATATACATACTGACCCTATATACATACAGTACAGAATATATACATACTGACCCTATACACATACAGTACAGAATATCTACATACTGACCCTATACACATACAGTACAGAATATATACATACTGACCCTATACACATACAGTACAGAGTATATACTGTACATACTGACCCTATACACATACAGTACAGAATATATACATACTGACCCTATGCACATACAGTACAGAATATATACATACTGACCCTATACAGATACAGTACAGAATATCTACATACTGACCCTATACACATACAGTACAGAGTGTATACATACTGACCCTATATACATACAGTACAGAATATATACATACTGACCCTATATACATACAGTACAGAATATATACATACTGACCCTATACACATACAGTACAGAGTATATACATACTGACCCTATACACATACAGAACAGAATATATACATACTGACCCTATACACATACAGTACAGAATATATACATACTGACCCTATACACATACAGTACAGAGTATATACATACTGACCCTATACACATACAGAACAGAATATATACATACTGACCCTATACACATACAGTACAGAATTTATACATACTGACCCTATACACATACAGTACAGAGTATATACATACTGACCCTATACACATACAGAACAGAATATATACATACTGACCCTATACTCATACAGTACAGAATATATACATACTGACCCTATATACATACAGTACAGAATATATACATACTGACCCTATACACGTACAGTACAGAATATATACATACTGACCCTATATACATACAGTACAGAATATATACAGTACAGACCAAAAGTTTGGACACACCTTCTCATTTAAAGATTTTTCTGTATTTTCATGACTATGAAAATTGTACATTCACACTGAAGGTATCAAAACTATGAATTAACACATGTGGAATTATATACTTAACAAAAAAGTGTGAAACAACTGAAAATATGTCTTATATTTTAGGTTCTTCAAAGTAGCCACTTTTTGTTCTGATGACTGCTTTGCACACTCTTGGCATTCTCTTGCTGAGCTTCAAGAGGTAGTCACCAGAAATGGTCTTCCAACAATCTTGAAGGAGTTCCTAGAGATGCTTAGCACTTGTTGGCCCTTTTGCCTTCAGTCTGCGGTCCAGCTCACCCCAAACCATCTCGATTGGGTTCAGGTCTGGTGACTGTGGAGGCCAGGTCATCTGGCGTAGCACCCTATCACTCTGTTGAAAAATAAATGAAGGTCCAACTAAACGCAAACCGGATGGAATAGCATGCCGCTGCAAGATGCTGTGGTAGCCATGCAGGTTCAGTATGCCTTCAATTTTGAATAAATCCCCAACAGTTTCACCAGCAAAGCACCCCCACACCATCACACTGTAACGGGTCTGGGAGGTGGAACCTCTGAGCAACTATACAAAGGGGCAGTCCTTGTAAGGAAGCGGGTGGCATGCAGGGAAGGCGGGCAGGTAGTCACGGCTAGTGACGGGGACAGTCTCTGGGTAGAAGGGCAGGAGGTCACGGCAAGTGACGGGGACAGTCTCTGGGTAGAAGGGCAGAAGGTCACGGCAAGTGACGGGGACAGTCTCTGGGTAGAAGGGCAGGAGGTCACGGCAAGTGACGGGGACATTCTCTTGACAGGCGGGTGGTCACGGCAAGTGACGGCAGAGCCTCCAGGTAGGCTAGCAGGCAGGTAGAAGGTGGGCGCTCCCAGGTGAGCGGGCAAGAGTCTCTGGACAGGCAGGTGGTCACAGCAAGTGACGGCTAAGCCTCCAGGTAGGCTAGCTGGCAGGTAGCAGGTGGACGCTCCCAGGTGAGCTGGCAAGAGTCTCTGGACAGGCAGGTGGTCACAGCAAGTGACGGCTAAGCCTCCAGGTAGGCTAGCAGGCAGGTAGCAGATGAGCGCTCCCAGGTGAGCGGGCAAGAGTCTCTGGACAGGCAGGTGGTCACGGCACGTGACGGCAGAGCCTCCAGGTAGGCTAGCAGGCAGGTAGCAGGTGAGCGCTCCCAGGTGAGCGGGCAAGAGTCTCTGGACAGGCAGGTGGTCACGGCACGTGACGGCAGAGCCTCCAGGTAGGCTAACAGGCAGGTAGCAGGTGAGCGCTCCCAGGTGAGCGGGCAAGAGTCTCTGGAGAGGCAGGTGGTCACGGCACGTGACGGCAGAGCCTCCAGGTAGGCTAGCAGGCAGGTAGCAGGTGAGCGCTCCCAGGTGAGCGGGCAGACTGATCCATAGACAGACTGGCAGGGCTGGTAGGCAGACTGTCGGACCGCAGGAATGCAAGCAGATAGACAAGTATCAGGCAGGTATCAAGCAGGAATCTGGCAGGTAACTGGTAACGGGACCTGAGGGCTGAAGCAGAGTTGAAAGGCTTTGCAACAACATTGCTCGGGCACCTCCATTTTGGAGGAGGTGCCTTATATATGGTGAAGTCCACGGGCCATTGGCCGGGGACTCCTTAGGACGGCGCGCGCGGCCCCTTTAAGAGAGGGGGAGCACGCGCGCCCTAAGCACAAAGGCCGGAAAGCAGCGCGCGCTGCCAGCAGAGCGGGAGGAAGCCGCCGGGCACGGAGAGGTGAGGGGAACGGCGTCCCTGCCTAGCAGGAGGCAGGGACGCCGACGCTACAGTACCCCCCCCCTTTAGGCCCCCCCTTTTTTAGGCCAGAGAGAAATTTATCAAGGATGAGAGGGACATGGATGTTCTCCCGGGGCTCCCATGTTCTCTCCTCGGGACCAAACCCCTTCCAATCCACTAGAAAAAAGGTCTTTCCTCTTACCCTTTTGGTGGCCAGAATATTCTCTACCTCAAACTCGTTTTCAGCGGAAACCGGAGCAGAAGGCGTACCTGTAGACTTGGAAAAAGAGTTAAGTACCACGGGTTTGAGTAGAGATACATGGAAGGAGTTAGGAATCCGCAAATTGGCCGGGAGTTTCAATTTATAGGCCACTGGGTTGATTTGTTTGATAACTTCCAGTGTGCCGATGAACCGAGGCCCTAACTTGTAGGAAGGAATCTTGAGCCGGACATATTTGGACGAGAGCCAGACCTTATCTTCAGGACGGAATTGTGGTGGATCCAGACGTCTTTTGTCAGCCTGTTTTTTCATCCGCTCGGATGACTGAAGAAGTGCAGATCTGGTACTTTCCCAAATGGAGGAAAATTCGTTAACGAGAGATTCCGCAGCCGGGTTGTCCACCGAGGTGGAGACGAGAAACGGGATCCGAGGATGCTGACCGAAGACTACAAAAAACGGGGATTTGGAGGAAGATTCGCTCTCGTGATTATTGTAAGAAAATTCGGCCCACGGTAAAAGATCCACCCAGTCGGAATGGTGAGCATTAACAAAGTGCCGGAGGTAACTGGTTAAAATTTGGTTGATCCGTTCTACTTGGCCATTGGTCTGTGGGTGATAAGCTGAAGAAAAGTCCAAGGTGACCCCCAGCAATTTACACATAGCTCGCCAAAAACGAGAGGTGAACTGAACCCCTCGGTCGGATACGATGTGGAGAGGAAGACCATGAAGACAGAAGACATGATGGATAAAGTCTTTGGCTAACTCTGATGCAGACGGGAGACCCGGCAGGGGAATAAAGTGAGCCATTTTGGAAAAGCGGTCAGCGACCACCCATATGACCGTACAACCGGCAGAGACAGGGAGGTCCGTTATAAAGTCCATAGCTATATGCTGCCACGGGGCAGCAGGTACAGGAAGAGGAAGGAGACGGCCGGCTGGCAGATGTCTCGGAACCTTGTTGCGGGCGCAGGACACACAGGCTGAAACAAAGTCTATTACGTCCTTGTGCAGGGTAGGCCACCAGTAATGCCGGGTAATAAGCTGGAGGGTCTTTTTCTGACCAGCGTGGCCAGCTAGCTTGGACGAGTGTCCCCAGTGTAAAACCCTCTCACGATCAGGTACAGTTACGAACGTCTTACCGGGTGGAAGACGATCCAGATTCACGGGGGCCACCTGCATCACTTTTGCGGGGTCGATGATGTGTTTAGGCTCCTCCTCAAGATCAGAGACCAAAAAGGATCGGGATAAGGCATCAGCTTTGATGTTTTTGTCAGCCGGGCGAAAATGAAGAATGAAATTAAAGCGGGCGAAGAACAAGGACTACCGGGCTTGGCGCGGGTTAAGTCTCTGGGCACTCTGGAGGTAAGCCAAGTTCTTGTGGTCCGTATAAATTATTACCGGGTGAAGAGCCCCTTCGAGCAGGTAACGCCACTCCTCCAGTGCCAGCTTAATGGCCAACAATTCTCGGTCTCCTATAGAATAATTGCGCTCAGAAGAGGAGAAGAGTTTGGAGAAGAAGCCGCAGGTTACCATTCTTCCGGAAGACGACTTTTGGGTAAGTACCGCTCCGGCTCCGGAGGAGGAAGCGTCGACTTCTAGGAAGAATTGTTTGTTGCCGTCCGGACGATGCAGCACAGGGGCGGAGGAAAAAGCCTGTTTTAAGGAAAGGAAGGCCTCCTCTGCTTCGGGCGACCATTCTCTGGGATTAGCGCCCTTACGGGTGAGCGCCGAGATAGGGGCAGTCCGGGAAGAGAAGTGCGGAATGAAGAGGCGGTAGTAGTTGGCGAAGCCCAGGAACCCCTGAATAGCCTTCAACCCCTCAGGTCGAGGCCACTTCTGGATGGCAGACAGTTTCTCAGGGTCCATTTGTAGGCCGGTCTGAGAGATTATGTAGCCCAGAAATGGAAGCGAGGTCTGCTCAAAGAGGCACTTCTCATATTTAGCGTAGAGGTGGTTCTGCCTGAGCCTGAGCAGGACCTGACGAACGTCCCTCCGGTGAGTGAGAAGATCCGGAGAGAAGACCAAGATGTCGTCCAGGTACACCACCACGCAGGAGTAGAGAAGGTCCCGGAAGATGTCATTGACCAACTCTTGAAAGACGGCGGGAGCATTACAGAGACCGAAGGGCATTACAAGGTATTCATAGTGGCCGTCCCGGGTGTTGAATGCCGTCTTCCATTCATCCCCCTGACGGATACGGACCAGATTATACGCCCCACGGAGGTCCAGCTTGGTGAAGATTCTAGCCCCCCTCAAACGGTCAAATAATTCAGGAATGAGCGGAAGGGGGTATTTATTCTTCACTGTGATCTGGTTAAGGCCTCTATAGTCTATACAGGGACGGAGTGAGCCGTCCTTCTTTTTGACGAAGAAGAAGCCTGCTCCCGCCGGGGAGGTAGATTTCCAGATAAATCCCCGGGCCAGATTCTCCTCAATATATTCAGACATGGACCGGGTCTCAGCAGTGGACAAAGGGTAAATACGCCCACGGGGAGGAGTAGCGCCGGGCATCAGGTCAATTGGGCAGTCGTATGGTCTATGAGGGGGTAATGTCTCCGCTTCTCTTTTATTAAAGACGTCCGCAAAAGACCAATAGGGAACCGGTAGGCCGGGTAGATTGGCTGGGGTAGGAGAAGGACGAGCAGGATGAACGGGAACTAAACAAGTCTTATGGCAGTCCTGTCCCCAGCGAAGAACTTCTCCGGTCTGCCAATCAAGCACGGGTGCGTGTCTCTGGAGCCAAGGTAGGCCTAGCAAGAGGGCGTGAGAGAGTCCAGGCAGAACATGGAAGTAGATGCTCTCAGAGTGCAACATTCCCACCTGCAGAGTTATGGATTCGGTGATGAGTTGGATGGGATGAGGTAAGAGGCCCCCATCCACGGCGGCGACAGATGAGGGTACAGCCAGAGGTTTTGTGGGAATGCGGTATTTCTCTACCAGGGACTGAGAAATTAGATTTCCGGCAGCTCCAGAGTCAAGTTGAGCCAGTTCAAAATAACGGTTCTCCCCGCAGATGATAGAGACCGACAGCATAAGAGATGGAGAGGGTTTATTTCTGTCTAGGGCGACCTCTCTGAGCGATCCTAGACAAAGGCGTTTCCCGACCTCTCCGGACAGGAACGGATCCGGTGCTCCTTACTGCCACAGTAGAAGCAGCTCCCCTCGGCACGGCGTAATTCTTGACGGGTTTTGACCATCTTGGTCTGGTCGACCTGCATAGGCTCGGGTGAGTGCGTCGGGGAAGTAACGGAGGAAGTGAGTCTCTGGAAGGTAGGGGCAAGGCATGGAAACCTCCTCTCATGGGTAGCCTCTTTGATGCGCTCCTGGAACCGGATGTCAATCCGGGTGGCAAGGGTAATTAAGTCGTCGAGAGTGGTAGGAATGTCCCGACCGGCGAGTTCATCTTTAATACGGCCGGACAGACCCTCCCAGAAGACGGACACCAGGGCGTCGTTATCCCAGGCAAGCTCCGAAGCAAGGGTACGGAACCGTATGGCATATTGGCCCACGGTGAGGCTTCCTTGACGGAGGCGAAGCAGAGATGAGGCGGATGAGGTCTTCCGTCCTGGTTCATCGAAAACTTTCCGGAAAGCCGTGAGAAAGACTGGCAGGTTGGACACCAGGGGGTCTCCTCTCTCCCATAGAGGATTTAGCCAAGCCAGCGCCTCCCCCGTGAGATGGAACATGATGAAGGCTACTTTGGCTCGGTCGGAGGAAAACTGGTGTGCCAACAGTTCGAAGTGCAGAGTGCACTGGTTAATGAAGCCCCATGCCTGGCTGGGATCTCCGCCAAAACGAGGCGGGGCGGAGAGGCGGGGACCGGGAAGAGATGCCATGGTATTGATTGGCAGCGACGGTGCCGGAGTAGTAAGTGTGCGAGTGGAGGCAGCTCCCGATGAGGTAGTCAATGTGTCCAGGCGGGAGTTAACACTACGCAGGTGACTCAGGATGGACTCCTGTTGGGACCTCTGATGGGAAAGTTCATGACATAGGTCCGAGAGCGAGGGAGCTTGGGTGCCACCGGGTTCCATGGCCCGAGCAAACTGTAACGGGTCTGGGAGGTGGAACCTCTGAGCAACTATACAAAGGGGCAGTCCTTGTAAGGAAGCGGATGGCTCCCAGGGAAGACGGGCAGGTAGTCACGGCTAGTGACGGGGACAGTCTCTGGGTAGAAGGGCAGGAGGTCACGGCAAGTGACGAGGACAGTCTCTGGGTAGAAGGGCAGGAGGTCACGGCAAGTGACGAGGACAGTCTCTGGGTAGAAGGGCAGGAGGTCACGGCAAGTGACGGGGACAGTCTCTGGACAGGCAGGTGGTCACAACAAGTGACGGCTAAGCCTCCAGGTAGGCTAGCAGGCAGGTAGCAGATGAGCGCTCCCAGGTGAGCGGGCAAGAGTCTCTGGACAGGCAGGTGGTCACGGCACGTGACGGCAGAGCCTCCAGGTAGGCTAGCAGGCAGCTAGCAGGTGAGCGCTCCCAGGTGAGCGGGCAAGAGTCTCTGGACAGGCAGGTGGTCACGGCACGTGACGGCAGAGCCTCCAGGTAGGCTAACAGGCAGATAGCAGGTGAGCGGGCAAGAGTCTCTGGACAGGCAGGTGGTCACGGCACGTGACGGCAGAGCCTCCAGGTAGGCTAGCAGGCAGGTAGCAGGTGAGCGCTCCCAGGTGAGCGGGCGGACTGATCCATAGACAGACTGGCAGGGCTGGTAGGTAGGCTGTCGGACCGCAGGAATGCAAGCAGATAGACAAGTATCAGGCAGGTATCAAGCAGGAATCTGGCCGGTAACTGGCAGGTAACTGGTAACGGGACCTGAGGGCTGAAGCAGAGTTGAAAGGCTTTGCAACAACATTGCTCGAGCACCTCCATTTTGGAGGAAATGCCTTATATATGGTGAAGTCCTCCGGCCATTGGCCGGGGACTCCTTAGGACGGCGCGCGCGGCCCCTTTAAGAGAGGGGGAGCGCGCGCGCGCCCTAAGCACAGAGGCCGGGAAGCAGCGCGCGCTGCCAGCAGAGCGGGAGGAAGCCGCCGGGCACGGAGCGGAGAGGTGAGGGGAACGGCGTCCCTGCCTAGCAGGAGGCAGGGACGCCGACGCTACACACACCTCCTCCTCCATGCTTCACAGTGGGAACCAGGCATGTAGAGTCCATCCGTTCACCTTTTCTGCGTCGCACAAAGACACGGTGGTTGGAACCAAAGATCTCAAATTTAGACTCATGAGACCAAAGCACAGATTTCCACTGGTCTAATGTCCATTCCTTGTGTTCTTTAGCCCAAACAAGTCTCTTCTGCTTGTTGCCTGTCCTTAGCAGTAGTTTCCTAGCAGCTATTTTACCATCAAGGCCTGCTGCACAAAGTCTCCTCTTAACAGTTGTTGTAGAGTTGTGTCTGCTGCTAGAACTCTGTGTGGCATTGACCTGGTCTCTAATCTGAGCTGCTGTTAACCTGCGATTTCTGAGGCTGGTGACTCGGATAAACTTATCCTCAGAAGCAGAGGTGACTCTTGGTCTTCCTTTCCTGGGGCGGTCCTCATGTGAGCCAGTTTCTTTGTAGCGCTTGATGGTTTTTGTAACTGCACTTGGGACACTTTCAAAGTTTGCCCAATTTTTCGGACTGACTGACCTTCATTTCTTAAAGTAATGATGGCCACTCGTTTTTCTTTACTTAGCTGCTTTTTTCTTGCAATAATACAAATTGTAACAGTCTATTCAGTAGGATTATCAGCTGTGTATCCACCAGACTTCTGCACAACACAACTGATGGTCCCAACCCCATTTATAAGCCCAAAAAATCCCACTTATTAAACCTGACAGGGCACACCTGTGAAGTGAAAACCATTTCCGGTGACTACCTCTTGAAGCTCATCAAGAGAATGCCAAGAGTGTGCAAAGCGGTCATCAAAGCAAAAGGTGGCTACTTTGAAGAACCTAGAATATAAGACATATTTTCAGTTGTTTCACACTTTTTTGTTAAGTATATAATTCCACATGTGTTAATTCATAGTTTTGATGCCTTCAGTGTGAATGTACAATTTTCAAAGTCATGAAAATACAGAAAAATCGTTAAATGAGAAGGTGTGTCCAAACTTTTGGTCGCATGGACTTATTATTTTGAGCTTTGTTCTGTTATTCCTTTTTGTGCCAGGAAAAGACTGTTACTTTTGTTTCCTCACTGGTGTATGGACACTAAATAAACCACCAGTTTGTTTGAACTCGCGGATTGCATCACTGTGTGAATCTGTGCCTACCTCCAACGCGGCTCAGTGAGTACAAATCCCTACAATTGGTGCTAGAAGCACGGGCACAGATCCCAAGCAGCAGTGTGACTGCTGCAAGAAGACGTATATGTCCTGGGTGAAGTCCGCCATAAGCCAGCAAGTGTCGCCGGACAAAATGGAGTACCTGCTTAAACATTTGTTGCAAGCACAGCAGGCGCAACAAGCGCAACACCAGCAGCAGTACCAGCAGAGCATGCTGCAGCAGGAAGCAAACTTCTGATGCAGCTGATCCAACAGCAGCAAAGACAAATGAAATCTTGGCAGAGCAGAACCGTGGCAGGACGACCGCCACATCCTCAGATCCAGGTGATGACTCATACGTCAGGAAGACGGTAAGAAGAGCATTACAAAAGAAGACCCCGGGTGATGACGTTGAGGCGCTCCTGACTGTCTTTGAGAGGGTGGCAGAGCGGGAAAAATTGTCTCCGGAACAGTAGGCGGAGGTGCTGGCGCCATATTTGACAGGCGAGCCGCAGAAAGCCTATTATGACTTGGCCTTGCAGGACGCGAAAGAGTACGCTATGTTGAAAACTGAGATTTTGGCACGCTTAGGAGTGACTCTGACTGTCAGGGCGCAACGGGTGCACCACTGGGCCTATTGCAGTGACAAACCTCCCCGGTCCCAGATGTTCGACCTCCTACACCTGGTCCAAAAGTGGTTGCAACCAGAATCTTCTTCCCCAGCACAGATGGTGGAGAAGGTCATTATAGACAGGTTTATACACTCTCTTCCGAAGTTGGTGAAATCCTGGGTTGCCCAGGGAGATCCCCATAATGCCGATGACTTGGTGGGGTTGGTGGAAAGATACCAGGCGGTTGAGAGTCCGTTGGGAAAACAAGGGGTCGTAGCCTCTCAATACTGGAGTTCTCAAAAGGCAGCGGACAACCAAAAGAAGGGAGCTAGCGCCACACCTGGGGGGCGTCATAGAGTTCAGGAGGGGTCTGAGTTGGTGCCCAAGGTTCCACCCCATAATATAGTGTGTTGAAGATCTCATACCCCTGGCCATACTGCCGCCCGGTGTTCCGTAAACTCTGAGCCAATGGACTGCAACATGGGCCGACGTTGCTCTTATTTTGCCTACCCCGCCGGCAGCGCGGTTTCTCAACATTGCAAGGGCCCTCAGGCATGCTCAGTGTCAGTAAACGGGGCACGAGTCTCTGGACTATTGGACTCAGGAAGTTTGGAGACACTGATAAGGGCCACACTCCCTCATGGACTGATTCCTGGGAAGGTGGTGCGTGTCCGGTGTATCCATGGGGACGCTAAGAACTATCCAGTGGCCCCGGTGGATGTAAACACGGACTGTGGCACAACATCTCATGAAGTGGCGGTCGTTAAGGACCTATTGCATCCCATAATAGTTGAACGTGACTTTGCATTATTCTGGGAAATGTGGGGGAAAGCGGGGACACACGTGGCTCCGCTCCGTACACCTCATACACACACGGCTCAGCTCCGTACACCTCGTACACACGCGGCTCAGCTCCGTACACCTCGTACACACGCGGCTCTGCTCCGTACACCTCGTACACACGCGGCTCTGCTCCGTACACCTCGTACACACGCGGCTCTGCTCCGTACACCTCGTACACACGCGGCTCTGCTCCGTACACCTCGTACACACGCGGCTCCGCTCCGTACACCTCGTACACACGCGGCTCCGCACGCCTCGTACACACGCAGTTTCGCTCCGTACACCTCGTACACACACGGCTCTGCTCCGTACACCTCGTACACGCGCGGCTCCGCTCCGTACACCTCGTACACACACGGCTCAGCTCCGTACACCTCGTACACACGCGGCTCAGCTCCGTACACCTCGTACACACGCGGCTCTGCTCCGTACACCTCGTACACACGCAGCTCAGCTCCGTACACCTCGTACACACGCGGCTCCGCTCCGTACACCTCATACACACACGGCTCCGCACGCCTCGTACACACGCAGTTTCGCTCCGTACACCTCGTACACACACGGCTCTGCTCCGTACACCTCGTACACGCGCGGCTCCGCTCCGTACACCTCGTACACGCGCGGCTCCGCTCCGTACACCTCGTACACGCGCGGCTCCGCTCCGTACACCTCGTACACGCACGGCTCCGCTCCGTACACCTCGTACACACGCGGCTCTGCTCCGTACACCTCGTACACACACGGCTCTGCTCCGTACACATGGCTCTGCTACATCCACACTGTAAACCACTCCTGACCCCACACATAAACTTCAGCTCATCCAGCATCATGACAACCAGCACAGCAGAGTCCTGCATCCACTGAGGCCCCTGATCATGTGACCCCTGACTCCTCCCCTCATGTGACCTCATCACAGGTCCTGTGCGCACAGGGTTGCGTCTAGTTTGGAGTTGATTTTTTGTGGTCCTCAAACAATCAACTCCATTCTAGCTGATTCACCAGTGAGCCGTCTAAATCGGAGTTGATTTTTTGAGGCCTCATTTTATCAACTCCACTCTAGACGGCTCACTACTGAAGTGACTAGATCGGAGTGGATATTTTGTGGTCCTCATTCCAGCAACTCCACTCTAGACGGTTCACTGGTGAGGTGACTAGATCGGAGTTGAATTTTTGAGGCCTCACTGTAGTGACATGTTTTTGAGGACCTCATTTTAGCAACTCCACTCTAGCTGATTCACTGGTGAGGTGACTGGATCGGAGTTGATCTTTTGATGATCTCTCTGCAGCTTCTCCATTCTAGACAGTTCAGTTTCTACAGTGATGTTCCTCAAAAAATCACCTCCAATGTCCAGAATGGAGCAGATTCCCGGATCCTCATAGTCTGCAATGTAGTGGAATTGGAATGTACACACATTGTAGATATATATCAGCTTTATAATTCTAATGATTTCATGTTTTTATTTTTTAGGTACTTGCTGAAACTGTTATATTTATTACGTATTTCCAAAGGGCAAAATTTTATTTTTTTCATGATTAATCAAACTTGCATTTTATTATCGCTTTTTATAATATAAATAATCACACACAGCGCTGATCGTTCAGTTTTACGCGGGGAATAACATAACAGAGCGCAGCGAAAGAGTGCTCATAATTTACAACATTGTATTGGAGTGGATTTTTTGAGGACCTCATTTTAGCAACTCCATTCTAGCTGATTCACTAGAGAGCCGTCTAGATCGGAGTGGGTATTTTGAGGATATCCCTGTAGCCTCCAAACTGTACAGTTTGGTGCTGAGGTGACGGGAATCGAGTTTTTCAAAGAGTGAGCGGAGCTTTGCAGGGAGAAACATAACAGAGCGCAGCAACAGAGTCCTCATAATTTCCAACATTGTATTGGAGTGGATTTTTTGAGGTCCTCATTTGAGCAACTCCATTCTAGCTGATTCACTAGTGAGCCGTCTAGATCGGAGTGGATTTTTTGAGGATCTTCCTGTAGCCTTCACTCTGTACAGTTTGGTGCTGAGGTGACTGAAATTGAGTTTTTCAAAGATTAGGTGTAGCCTCGTGAGGAAAAACATAACAGAGTGCAGCCGACAGTCCTCATAATTTACAACATAGGATTGGAGTGGATTTTTTGAGGTCCTCATTTGAGCAACTCCATTCTAGCTGATTCACTAGTGAGCCGTCTAGATCGGAGTGGATTTTTTGAGGACCTCATTTTAGCAACTCCATTCTAGCTGATTCACTAGTGAGCCGTATAGATCGCAGTGGATTTTTTGAGGATCTTCCTGTAGCCTTCACTATGTACAGTTTGGTGCTGAGGTGACGGGAATCAAGTTTTTCAAAGAGTGAGCGGAGCTTTGCAGGGAGAAACATAACAGAGCACAGCAACAGAGTCCTCATAATTTACAACATTGTATTGGAGTGGATTTTTTGAGGACCTCATTTTAGCAACTCCATTCTAGCTGATTCACTAGAGAGCCGTCTAGATCGGTGTGGATTTTTTGAGGATCTTCCTGTAGCCTTCACTCTGTACAGTTTGGTGCTGAGGTGACTGGAATTAAGTTTTTCAAAGATTAGGTGTAGCCTCGTGAGGAAAAACATAACAGAGCGCAGCCGACAGTCCTCATAATTTACAACATAGGATTGGAGTGGATTTTTTGAGGTCCTCATTTGAGCAACTCCATTCTAGCTGATTCACTAGTGAGCCGTCTAGATCGGAGTGGATTTTTTGAGGACCTCATTTTAGCAACTCCATTCTAGCTGATTCACTAGAGAGCCGTCTAGATCGGAGTGGGTATTTTGAGGATATCCCTGTAGCCTCCAAACTGTACAGTTTGGTGCTGAGGTGACGGGAATCGAGTTTTTCAAAGAGTGAGCGGAGCTTTGCAGGGAGAAACATAACAGAGCGCAGCAACAGAGTCCTCATAATTTCCAACATTGTATTGGAGTGGATTTTTTGAGGTCCTCATTTGAGCAACTCCATTCTAGCTGATTCACTAGTGAGCCGTCTAGATCGGAGTGGATTTTTTGAGGATCTTCCTGTAGCCTTCACTCTGTACAGTTTGGTGCTGAGGTGACTGAAATTGAGTTTTTCAAAGATTAGGTGTAGCCTCGTGAGGAAAAACATAACAGAGTGCAGCCGACAGTCCTCATAATTTACAACATAGGATTGGAGTGGATTTTTTGAGGTCCTCATTTGAGCAACTCCATTCTAGCTGATTCACTAGTGAGCCGTCTAGATCGGAGTGGATTTTTTGAGGACCTCATTTTAGCAACTCCATTCTAGCTGATTCACTAGAGAGCCGTCTAGATCGGAGTGGGTATTTTGAGGATATCCCTGTAGCCTCCAAACTGTACAGTTTGGTGCTGAGGTGACGGGAATCGCGTTTTTCAAAGAGTGAGCGGAGCTTTGCAGGGAGAAACATAACAGAACGCAGCAACAGAGTCCTCATAATTTCCAACATTGTATTGGAGTGGATTTTTTGAGGTCCTCATTTGAGCAACTCCATTCTAGCTGATTCACTAGTGAGCCGTCTAGATCGGAGTGGATTTTTTGAGGATCTTCCTGTAGCCTTCACTCTGTACAGTTTGGAGCTGAGGTGACTGAGGCTATGTGCCCACGTTGCATTTATGAAGCAGAAAATTTCTGCTGCATAAATGCAAGTCCTCTCCCGGAAAAACGCATGCGGAATTCCGCACGCGTTTATCGCGCTTTTTTCGCGCGTTTATCACGCGTTTTCCACATGCGGAATTGCCTTGCGTTTTTTATGCATTGGACAAAGGCAATTCCGCTTGCGGAAACGCAAAATTAAATGACATGCTGCGGATTTTTGAACGCGGCATAAACGCTGCGGAAAAATCCGCAGCATGTGCATAGAAGTTGCGGAAACCCATTGGGGATCATGGGGTGCGGGTTACCAAGCATTTTACAAGCGTTTCCGCTGCGGAAATTCCGCATCAAAAACGCTTGTAAAACGCTACGTGGGCACACAGCCTTAAATTGAGTTTTTCAAAGATTAGGTGTAGCCTCGTGAGGAAAAACATAACAGAGTGCAGCCGACAGTCCTCATAATTTACAACATAGGATTGGAGTGGATTTTTTGAGGTCCTCATTTGAGCAACTCCATTCTAGCTGATTCACTAGTGAGCCGTCTAGATCGGAGTGGATTTTTTGAGGACCTCATTTTAGCAACTCCATTCTAGCTGATTCACTAGAGAGCCGTCTAGATCGGAGTGGGTATTTTGAGGATATCCCTGTAGCCTCCAAACTGTACAGTTTGGTGCTGAGGTGACGGGAATCGCGTTTTTCAAAGAGTGAGCGGAGCTTTGCAGGGAGAAACATAACAGAGCGCAGCAACAGAGTCCTCATAATTTACAACATTGTATTGGAGTGGATCTTTTGAGGTCCTCATTTGAGCAACTCCATTCTAGCTGATTCACTAGTGAGCCGTATAGATCGCAGTGGATTTTTTGAGGACCTCATTTTAGCAACTCCATTCTAGCTGATTCACTAGAGAGCCGTCTAGATCGGGGTGGATTTTTTGAGGATCTTCCTGTAGCCTTCACTCTGTACAGTTTTGTGCTGAGGTGACTGGAATTGAGTTTTTCAAAGAGTCGGTGTAGCCTCGTGGGGAAAAACATAACAGAGTGCAGCCGACAGTCCTTATAATTTACAACATAGGATTGGAGTGGATTTTTTGAGGTCCTCATTTGAGCAACTCCATTCTAGCTGATTCACTAGAGAGCCGTCTAGATCGGAGTGGGTATTTTGAGGATATCCCTGTAGCCTCCAAACTGTACAGTTTGGTGCTGAGGTGACTGGAATTGAGTTTTTCAAAGAGTGAGAGGATCTTCGTAGGGAGAAACATAACAGAGCGCAGTAACAGAGTCCTCATAATTTACAACATTGTATTGGAGTGGATTTTTTGAGGACCTCATTTGAGCAACTCCATTCTAGCTGATTCACTAGTGAGCCGTATAGATCGGAGTGGGTTTTTAGATGATGTCCCTGTAGCTTCTATTCTGTACAGTTCATTGCTGACCTGACTAGAATGGAGTTGCTGGAGCGATGTCCTCATAGGATCAAATGCAATCTAGACGGCTCATGACTGAAACCTCCAGAATGGCGTTAATTCCAGGAGCTCCTCATAGATTCCAATCTAGTGGCATAGGAATTATATATGGATGTATGTATTGTCACTTTTTGTAACATAAATAATTACACACAGCACTGATTGTTCAGTTTTGGCCGAATTTGACTTTTACTGTATTTCCACCAATCACAGCCACAGCATCGACATTTCTGAAGAGTGGGCGGAGCTATAAAACATTTATGTGATCATTTTTGCCACTTTTGTGATGTAAATTATGATAATGTCCACCCGCTCTTCAAAATGCTGGGGCTGACCAGGACTTGTGGACAGACAAGAAAAGTAACATTTTGTCAAACATGAACAATCAGAGCTTTGTGTAAGTTTTTAAACTGTGAAAAGTGATAATATAAAAAAAATTTTTTTTAAGTTAACCAAAAAAAAAAAACTGGCCCAGCTTTGTACCTCTCACCTTTTATTAATACTGGCTTGCAAAATTTGTTTCTTAATGAATTGTGGCTGTAATCTTGTATAATGTCTGCCAAGAAATAATAAAACACCCTGCAGCAACTCCAATCTATATGTCTCAGCACAGAGATGACAAGATTGAGCTGCTGCCCTGAGGTCCATGATTTGTGGGCACAATGTACTGTGTATAAGGACGTCCTCTTTACAGAAACTTCATTCTAGATGTCTCAGTACAGAGGTGACTAGATCAGAGTTACTGCACCGAGGCTCATGATTTCTGTGCACTGTACTGTGTATATGGATGTCCTCTGTACAGCAACTCCATTCTGTCTCACTACAGAGGTGACTAGATGGGAGTTGCTGCCCTGAGGTTCATAATATTTGGGCAGGCAGTAATGTCTATAAGGGAGTCACCTGGAAACGGTGATCCCTGCACGGCCTTACTCCCCTGATGGTGGGGCCGATGAAACGCGTCGGGAGAAAACACACTTGAGATAGCGATTTATTGAGACAATTGGTCCGGAGGCTGGTATGTCACATGATGAGGGCATAGAGCTGCAAGAGAAAGTGTGGACAGTGAATAAACTCGGCGAGGTCGTTCGTCATTTCATAACGTTTTTTTAGCACACACAAGTCTTTTGATTGTTTTATCAGGTATATCCAGGTAGAAACTTTAATAGAGCTAATGTATCCTGACATCTCCTGGTGAGGGATGTCTGGAGCCAGGACCATCTTAAGTTCAAATCTAATGAGATAAAGATACTGCTGAGTTCTAGGCCCTATTATTGATGCTTTGCATTAAAGGCAAAAAAGAGGGAGGAGAGGGTTCAACTCACCATCCCCTCGGAGTTTGTTTGTATGCTGCGTTCTTCACCCCCGCCCTCTCATCAAGACTGGCATGAACATTAATCAGGTGCATAGTTCTTTTAAGGTGATAACGCAGCAATTTAGCTCGAGTAGTTAATATTTTGTATGCATTTATGTACAGTACAGACCAAAAGTTTGGACACACCTCATTTAAAGATTTTTCTGTATTTTCATGACTTTGAAAACTGTACATTCACACTGAAGGCATCAAAACTATGAATTAACACATGTGGAATTATATACGTAACAAAAAAGTATGAAACAACGGAAAATATGTCTTATATTCTAGGTTCTTCAAAGAGAATGCCAAGAGTGTGCAAAGCAGTCATCAAAGCAAAAGGTGGCTACTTTGAAGAACCTAGAATATAAGACATATTTTCAGTTTTTTCACACTTTTTTTTTTGTTAAGTATATAATTCCACATGTGTTAATTCATAGTTTTGATGCCTTCAGTGTGAATGTACAATTTTCATAGTCATGAAAATACAGAAAAATCTTTAAATGAGAAGGTGTGTCCAAACTTTTGGTCTGTACTGTACATAAATGACATAGCCGAGTGCTGTGATGGCCTATTTTTTATTAGTCCCATACAGAATCCATGAATGGATGGACAGACCTGTGCTATGTATACGTGAAAATTACTTAATTAAACATGGACAGTCTTTCCTAAGTAACATTGGGGTCCCTGGTGGTCCTAACCTCAGCAACTTATGTTTTATCCAATATGACTAACAGCACGTCCCTCACTCGGCCTGTGTTCATGGACTGTAATGTAATCAGGCCTAGGTCAACATTTCTTGTTGCATCTAGTGGATGTGAACCCTTCCCCCATCCAGAGGCTGATCCCAGTAGACAGAACAATAGACTCATATTTGGCCCAGTCAGTTGCGTGGTGACTCCCAACGCTGGAGGGTCTCAGGCTGCGGCCAGATCCTCGTGGCGTGTGTGGATTGATAGAAGTTGCCATGTGGGATTGTGTTGTGTCCCTCATCTGCTGGACCCATTGAACTCATCCAAGGACTATTTCTATATTTTCCCTGGCGTCGGATTACCGGGAGACACCCCCGGACTTGTTTCTGCTGTTATGGACTCTTTGCGGACTAGCAGAATTACCTTCATTCGTGCTGTTCCATTTTCCCTGTTCAATCCAACGAGATTTATTTGATCATCGGCCTGGTGTCCCTTCCTGCTCTGTCACACACCCCGTCACAGCGACCACTAAAAATTTAGTTCTCCAGGCCACCTGGAATGCAAAACCACCACAGAAGGTTGTGATGCACCAAGATTGCCAAAGAAACACTGCTGTGACCTAATAAAATAGTCTGCAGGAGGAACACGATCCACATTGTTGCAGATCTATTATTGTGGACATTTGTGTAGATACTTCTGGATTTTTTGAAAATATAACGTTTATACACCTTGATAGTTTGATCTCTATCAGTTACTGGTCATTAATGCCACAACAAGCTTCTCTCAAACTGTTTAATTAAAAAAAATATAAATAACAAAACATTGACAAAGGCAAAACGTTTGTACCAGAGTAACCTGTGATTTTAGTTACATATAAAAAACATCTATATGAAGAAGTTACTGACATTTGTAAAATACAAAAAGTAACAAACAAATGTAACATTACACAAAACATGTTGCTCATAGTTCCTGCCATTAGAATGAGGTCTGTATGTAGTACACTAAGATGGCACGGATCATCCACAATCAATGGAGGACTTCTGAGATATGAAGACTTTGAATTGATATTGCGTGTCATGGTGCGCAGGAGTAATGGCAGAGATCACATGGATCAGGTCACACAAGGAGGCAGGATCTGCTTTGAATGGTTTTTCCAAACAAAATACATTTTCATCAATAGATCTTGGGATAAGGCCGGCTTTCTTTCAGCTTTCCCGGCCCATTAAGATACTTTGTTCTGCCCTCAGCAGTGCAGAGAGAAGTGCACCTGCGCAGGAGCGCAATGGAGGAGACTGTGTATATGACATAGGACGCGTTATCCAAATGAAGCAGACCAGGACGCCATTCACAAAATAGGAGGCGTTGTGCCCAGATCAGCAAGGCCCAACAGACCAGGCTGCCCCTCCAGTGAGAATAAATGCTGTTTTTTAAATTATTACAGACTGGCCTGGGGACTTGTATACAGCCTTGTGGAATAAGGTGATGGAAGGTGAACATGATGGGGGACGACTACTGGGCGCTTCACAGAGAAGGTCCACAGCCTTGTATAAGACAAAAGGGAGCGAGAGAAGCTTTGAAGGGAATAGGAGCAAAAATTAATTTCCAATAATGTTGCCGAATGACTGGTGAACACATTTTTATATATAATAGTGTAAATTTGTGGGTACAATAAAGAGGTCTCTTGTACATGTAGCTTATACGCAATTTTGTGTGCATTTTTTAGGGGGGCAAAATCAATACTTTTGGGTGGGCAGGGGGGGTCAGGGCATAAAAAAAAATAAAAGTCAGTCATTGGATTTGAATAAATTTTCATAAAGCCAAATTTTACATACCTGTATCATTATTCCAAGACCTATTAAAGTGTATATTGTTCATGTGATAAACCCTTTACTGTTTTTGTTTGTAGCGAATATGTTAATGTGCAACAGATATTATACACACACACATAATATGCATATATAAATAGAATAGTAAACAACTATTTCAAGCCACTTAAAGTGGTAAAGTGCAAAGAAAAAGAAATCCAACTCGTAAATATTAAATTAAAATTAGTTCCATCAAGTTTGCTATAACCTAAGGTCAGCATTGGAAGACAGTATGATTATTTAACAGACATTTGAAGAGGAGGCCGGGCATTTGACCAGACCTTTCTATCAGCCTTGTCCAATTGTAATCTTCAAATCTACAGGAGAAGACTGATGGATGGGCCTAGTTACATGTGCTTTCACCAGCAGCCATTGCATGGAGTGGAGAACTGTGCAGTCTGTGAGGATAAAGTGTCAACTGTATAATAGTAAGTACCACAAAAATAGGTCCTCAACACATCTGATTAATCTTTATTTTATGTGCCTGACCTTATTAACTTATTCTGCAGCCACAATAGACACTGTAATACAGCAGCCATAAGAGATAAATAGTGCAAAATTTTCAATTACAACTAGTTTGCTAAATATTTTTTTCTAGGTCATAAACGTATGAATTCAAGAAAAGTAACTAGCAACTAGCCACAAAAGGTGGACAAGCTCTAAGTGTGAGATAGATATATATAATCTCTATCTATATCAAAAACACCCAACCCTACCTAAAGTAAATTTTTGTTTTTATTCTCTAGGCACATGGGACAGTAAAAGCGTTTTCTTGTTGTAACAAGTTTGTCATCTTTTTTGATATTTACACATGCTAAGTGAAACCATGATTTGCACAAGGAACATTCCACCATATGTTCATGTGCTTTGTACACGTGGCAAAGGCAGTAAGTTGTAAGAGTTAACCTTTTTTTATATATTTTCTGACGAAGCTTGGTTTCATAAGGAAATAATTCCAAACGACCCTTTTCTAGGCATAAAATTAGATGACTGCGCATCTCAGCCTGGTTAAATTCTACACTCTTTAGATCTACACCTTCGGCTAATGCCACTGCATTGGCAATTGCAAAAAGCCCACAATCATTTGCTCCATTTTGTTTCTGGCAACACATAATTGTAACATCCAGAATTTTATTACAGCCGTGGAAAAGTGGTTTGTACATTTTCAAAATTTGTTTTTTCAGAGTGTCAGAAATGGAAGAGGAGTGCAATGAGTTAAATACAGTGACCGAATTGTTGTTACATGCTGAAACTAGCCAATGTGCGCCAACATGGTGGATCTGGATGATATGGCTGCCAGTTACCAAAGGAATGTCAGAATGGGCCAACACTACTGTGTCCATCAAACCTGATACTTTAGGGCATGCTTTTATAATTAAATTCTGGCACGCATTAATTATATTATCGTCTAACCATTCTTGCTCGGTTATCAAGGCACGATCCCTGAAGCTCAATTTTATATTCTTTACAGTGACCCACACACAATCCAGCTTTTCTGTTGGGGGTGTTTGTGGGGTAGCCCCTTGTCCATCTACATTCACAGTTTCCCATACATCAGCTGTTTTATTCTCTGCCTTAGATCCTACTCTGTGAATGTCCATGTTTTTTTGTTTCCCATATTTTCTTACAGGAAGCTCCTGTATAGCTTTTGAGACTGTTATTTTTGGTGCTGGTTTCAGTGGCAAGCCACCTTCTTGGGGGATTTGTTCCCGTAATTGTAAATACAAATTACTTAATTCAACAGTGAGATGTTTCACAAAGTCTTGATTGTCCAAAAGATATACTGAGTCTATAAATCTTTTTAACACTTTGACACAATGGCGAATCAAATAGGTCAGCCGATTTCTCCTCCTAGAGGGCAATTCGTGCAGTGTTGGATCTGAACGGACACTATTTTGTGGTCTACACTCGTGTTCTTGTAAACCATTGTCACAATGCCTAGTGTTTGTGTCCACAAAACAATCACTATCCAGGATAAAAAGGGGGTTTTCAGAGTATGCTGGATTAATGTCATGCCACTGCCAATTTGCAACACGCAAAATTAAACACATGTGTTTACATGGTAGCAGAAATTTCTGCCAGTCTTTGCATGTGCAAGTGGGCCCATCCAATCCAACACAAACAGTATGCATTTTTTCTAAGTCAATTGCAGACTCGCTTTTAACTTCAAAAAGTCCCTTATCAGAGTCCAAACATTTAAGGTGTGACAAATCAAGGCCACTGTAGTAACGCTGCATTACATGGTCAATGAATCCACGAGGCCGATTTTTTAAAAACGATGGGACTTCTACGACGTATTTTCGGTAATAGTCAGAACTCGTTAAATTCATCTGTACGTATCTGTGAAAATAAAACAAGTCAGTTAAAAAAAAAAAAGCTGTTAACCTGAAGGTATAGGGTGAATTGACAGGTTAATAGGGTTTGGAAGCCGCACTGAAAGCCCTGCTGCTGTGAGTAGAGATGGGCAAACTGCTCGGTTTTACCCGGGTTTGTGAGCGGGGTTGCTTTGTTAAAGCAAACTGCTAATAACCATACTGATTATACTTACCGAGTCTGCGTTGTCTTCCAGCTCTGCTGCGGTGCTGCATCACTTTCGGGGGGAATAGTCACGTGACTGGCCACAGCCAATCACATACACTCAGAAGATAAGGGGCGGCCCAGAAGTGACGCAGCGATTCTTCACAGCAGGAAGAGAGAACGCCTACCCAGTAAGTATATTAGGTGTAGTAACTATTTGCTTGCTTTAACGGAGTAACCCCGGTCACGAACCCGGGTAAAGCCAAACAGTTCGCCCATCCCTAGCCATGAACAACTGAAGATGTTTCCTTAGCAGTGCATCAGTAAATAGTGCGCAGTGGCTGTAAACACATCCCGACACTGACTGACAGCTGGCTGTACAGTGCATCAGTAGAGAGGTTGTGGCTTCAAAATCTATCATTTGCCAATGGATGATGTGGATATTCATGTGATTAAAACAAAATTCTAATTTCATTAGTCTGCTACAACAAACAGAAAAAAAAAATAATTTGAAGTTGAAACACTCACTCTGGGGTATCTATACACCCATTTTTTGTTTTGTCATTTAAAAACAAACAAAAACAAATACAAGAACCTGTTTAATAGTAATAAATGAAGTTTTAAAACATAGCCTTCAAAAATTATGTGAAAAAAAAAAGCATTATATTTTGGACTTTTTGGTCCCATTCTTGGTTTTGCATAAAGTGGTTGTCCAATGCTTGGACTACTCCTTCTCACTCCCCATGTTCAACCCCAGAATAATAAAGCCTATACTCCCCTCTAGTGCCAGTCCGGTTCCAGTGATGTCCGAACTCGCGTTTCCATAGCCCAGGTGCCATTTTTATGACATGTGAGCTTCACAACCAATCATCACCAGTTTCCTTCTCCCCACCTTCAAATTCTTAAGTGAACTCTGCATCTGCCACCCACTTCATATCAATTGCTCCTGCATACCAAGGCAAGGAGAATGAAGGTGGAGGTGACTAGTCTCGGACCTTGCTTGTCATAACAATGTCATCTAGGCTCCAGGAAGGATCGTTCTGACATCGCTTGAACAGTGCCGGCCCAAGGGTATTTTTTTCTTTTTAGATGGGTGCGCACATGGAGAATAAGAAGTGGTTGTCCTACAAGTGGACAACCCCTTAAAGCTGGAGACACACTGGGCAAAATGCATGCGATATACTCGCAAGAGTCTCGCATGCCTCACCTGGCACGACCGCCAGCTCTCTGGACAGGAGTGTATCAGGTGCATGTGTTTCTGTAAAGCTGCTGACCCGATCCTGTCCAGAGAGCCGGTGGTCGTGCCAGTTGAGGCATGTGAGACTCGTGGGAGTATCTCACATGCATTTCACCCAGTGTGTTTCTGGCTTTAAAGCAACATTCCATGCTTTTTTTTTTTATTTATTGCACCACTGGAGTGGTGCTTTAAATTTAATTCCCCTGCCTCTTGTCTTATACTTACCCTCCCGACCCGTGGCTTCATCCTTTAAGTGCCGCGTCACTCCTATGGCAACATCTTTTGTATAGAAGTCCGAAGTAACCTCACAAGTGTTCAATGCAGTATGAGAGGCAGATCTAGGCTCTCGTAAAGATGTATTGATTTGTGACCTACAGCAACCCCATAAAAAACTGGAGCTGCTGGCAGATCCCAAATCTCCACTAACTGTAGTAACGCTGGAAACAGATGAAAACTGAGGCAGGTGAGTGTAAAGACTGGAGCCAGAGGCCTTGCATTTAAGCACCACTGTACTGTTAAAAAAAAAAAAAAAAAAGATAAATTGTGCTTTAAGTAATGGGCAACCCGAAATACGATCCATGATGCCTGAATCACAGGCAGCATAAAAGATACTGGCTACATTATATTGTAGATATCTTGGTTCATAGTAACTCTGTAAAGCATGCTGGTACCATGTGTCTTAGATGACAAGTGCTTGAAGCACGTCTGTCCACAGAAAGCTTCTGTACATCACACTTCAAAAACTGATAGGGAGAGACCTGTCAGTCATACAGAGCAGGACAGGGAGAATAGTTTGGGGAAGGACCTGCTGTTTGCACTTGTAATCTGAGACACGTGGTTCCCAGCATGCTTTTCAGAGTTACTAAGAAATGCTGCAACATCCTGGAGTAAGATAACACATCTGCAATATAATCTAGCCAGTATCATGTATGCTGCCTGCAGTTCGGGCATCATGGATCTGATGACAGGATCCCTTTAAAAAGGAATATTCAAAGATTAAATTGATTTACTAACTAGAAAAAAACCTATGTGAAAAAATGCAGGTAAATGGGAGAAGAAAACAGCTAAAAAATATTTAACACTATTGGTAAGGTTAAGTTCATGATATGTATGATTACAGGCATACACTAAAAAGTACTGAAAAGGACTTACTTTTGATACATATCTGTGAAAAATTCAAAATGCAGAACACGGATCAACTGGCTTAAATTACAGTTTTTCAGACTTGATAGATAAGAATGCTTCAAAGTCTGATGTTGCCTTTCTAGACCATTGTTGGTATTGATTCCAAATTGTTGTGTCCCAGTACGATACACATGTGCCCATTTCTTGTAAGAAAAAAAAAATCATGTTAGAGCATACTGATACGGCAAAGCAGCCCTATAAAGTAACAATTAAAAATAAAAAAATGGTGTTATGAAGACAGATTTTACTTACAAGATATAGATAACATACAGCTTGTTATGCCAAGCAAGCCTTTAACCCTGCTCTGCATATTGTAAAAACTATGTTTCTTTGTACTTGATGCAAAAAATATATGTTGTTTTGAGTAAAAATTTACTTGCCTGTGATTAGGTAGTATTTTCAATCAGATTTGAAATATTGGATATTAATATAATCATAATGACCCATAAAATAAATCTATAGTATCAATAAATCTAAAATCAAAAGATATTTGTTGGTTTACCTTTATATCCGGTAGCCATTTATGTGAGAACCACATTCTCAACATCTTATTTCTCTTCCAGACATTGCTAGATGTTAGAGTAGCCAAGGCTGTATCATGTTCTTCTCTTGAAGAAGCAAGAGCTATGCCCCGAAGCAAGGCCAGAACTTCTTTTTTATTTTCATGAACACCATGCACTTTTTGGTTAACCCATTCTGTCCAAGCTTTCTCCCGATGAAAGTCACACAACTTTATGTCAGCATCTAAACATAATATTTTAAAGAAAGTTACAAATTAACTAAACTATTACTTGTATCTAATATTTAAAGGGGCTGTCCTCTACTCAGCCAACCCCTTCTCAGTTTCTAAATTTACCCACAACAAAATAATACCTACATAATTTCTGGCACTGTTCCAGAGGTCAGCAATGGCTCTCCCAGTGCTTGCATGACATCCAATGTGTTCAATTAGCAACCGCTTCACTCACCCCTCCTAAGAAATCAGAAACCTGAAGTAACAGCAGTGGACACTGGATATGTCACACAATACCTCCCTGCAAGCAATGTTACAAGAGCTCCAGGAGAGACAGTGCTGAAACGGTCTCCAAGTAGTGGATAACCGTTCTAACCTATGCATGACCAAAAAAGGTCCAGAGCACCACAATAATGAAGATTTGCTTAAAAATGTGTGGG
The DNA here is from genome assembly GCF_046119375.1 of Phyllobates terribilis. NCBI lineage: Eukaryota > Metazoa > Chordata > Amphibia > Anura > Dendrobatidae > Phyllobates > Phyllobates terribilis. The sequence continues at coordinate 1,145,334 of NW_027362796.1, read as the reverse complement.
CCAGTACCCAACATTTCATTTCAAAATATCTATTTTTAAACCATTATCAATGTAACTACCTTTACTCTAAACTAACAAAACACTTATACTTATCTAGCTAACCCCCCCTTTTTTGGGGTTGAGGAGGGGGGGGGGTGGCGGCGAGGGGAGAGAGGGAATTCCTTCACTTTGTCTTGTCAAAGAACAGGATGTCACAGGAGACCAGGGTTGCAATTACATTTCTTCATCATCCCTCACCTGTACTGGAACACAATGCTATCAGGAGGAGGGGCTGCAGTTATTTACTATAGGAGTCTTGACTCTCAGCCGTCACAAGACATCCTGGATAGTGATGAGTGAACTTTGCTCGAACGTGTTTGCCCATTTCAGATTCGGCAAGAACATGGCCGATTCAGTTTGGGTTGGTCAGACAAGACCAATTTCCAAAAAAGTCAGCGAACAAAGGTTTGCTCAGTGAGTGATCGGATTAAAAAAAGCATTACTGCGTTTAAGTGATGCTTTTCTTCTACCTTCTGACTGTGTAGGATAACGGGTAGGATAGCGGGTGGGATGTGTTTGCATGTGTTTGTTGAGAGGAGGGGTGTGGGAACAGTAGTGTCAGACTATTTTTTTTCTCTTGCACGGCATTTTCTGTGTGCATGTTGCAGGTCAGCCGCCAATCAGGGCGAATAAAACATCCATAAGTTGAAGACACAAGGGCTTGTGTCATTTTATGGCTGTTTCTTTAGATACCAAAATCACGTCTGTAGGGATATAAGAAGCAGACATTTGCAGTCGCCACCATTTTCAGTGTTACTGGTTAGACACATTGCTGCTGCACTCCGTACAGCTCCATCCGCGTTACACAATTAGATAGCTAGTACTCCATCGCTTTTTAGCATTTTGTGCCGAGAACAAGTGTAATTCCTAAACCTGTGTGTGTTGCCAAAGCTGCGGTTTTTTTTGCATTCAGGAAGCGATTGCCATATCCATCAGTTTCCCCTAAAAAGGTTGAATTTGGCCTCAAACAAGTGCTTACCAAATCTGTGTGCAGAAAAGCCGAGTGGGAAATCCTGAGTAGGGATGGGTGAACTTGTGGTTTTTACCTGGGTTCGTGACTGGGGTTGCAGTGTTAAAGCAAGTTAATGGCTAATAATCAGGCTGATTATACTTACCATGTCCGCGTTATCCCGTTCAGCTGTGCCGCGACGCTGTGTCAATTCCAGGGAGAATAGTCACGTGACTTGCCACAGCCAATTACATACACCAAGATGATAAGGTGCGGCCTGGAAGTGACGGAGCGATGCGTCACACCAGGAAGAGAGAATGCGCACCCGGTAAGTATATTAACATTATTAACTATTGGCTTACTTTATCGCCGCAACCCCGGTCACGAACCCAAACAGTTTGCCCATCCCTAATCCGGAGGTCGTGGTGGAAAGGGGAAGGGGAAAAAGTTTATTGTAAAGGGGAACTAGTCTTGGTGTTGGAGGTGTATGTGGGGGTAGGTGCTACTGGTAATATTACTGAAAGCAGTAGTAACCAAACATTGGCTTATCGTCGTATCCCAAGCGAAGTGACAACTTCTGTTACTGGATGGCCTACTCCAGTCTCTGTTTGCCAGCAGCAGAGAAATACGAGTTGTGGATGAGGCCCAGAAAGAGCTTTTGCTACAGTTAATGGAAACCACTGCATCAAGTGGCCTGTCCTGTTCCTCCACCCCATCATCAAACAGTACAGTCCTCAGAGGTGGCGCCCCAATTACCCATGTGTCACACTCACAAGTCTCCAACCGCACAAATGACTGGGGAAACACAGATGACGGCTTCTGCTGAGATGTTCACACATTATATTCCATGGGCATCAGAGGTCTGCTCCAAACATACTCCAGAGGAGGAAAGCATCTGAACCGATGCCCAAAATCTTTTGCAATCTTTCTCTGGAGATAGAGGAAATTAGGTTCTAGCAGAAATCAAAACCCTGGTTGCCAGACGTTAACCCCCCGGGGTAGAGTTGATGGCGATGATGAGAGTCAGATACCTGAGGAAAACCCGCACTGTACGTTCAGAGCAGCAAGTGTAGGAGGGCGACTCATGGCGAGGAGTTGGACAACAGAGCGGATGATGAGGTTTTAGATCTGACTTGGAATGAGCCCAGAGTAACGCAGCTGACCAGCTCAGCAGAGGAGGAAAAAAGACAGATTTTGGTAAGAACTTACCTGTAAAATCCTTTTCAGCGAAGGAAGGAAGAGGGACACAGATCCATTACTAGTGGGTAGGCGGAGCTCCACAGGATAGTTCACCTCAGATTAGAAAAAAGTGACGACCGGCCCCTCCAGCTTAGACTCCTCCTACTCCCATGTCCTTCAGTCCGTACACAAGCTAAGGAAGAGCAGACAACACCAGCGGAACAACACAACCCCCTCCGAAAATTCAGAAATGCGAGAGAACAGGTTATGCATATAACAGAAAAAACACACAGTCCCAGGCACTACTCACTGGACCTGACAACTGCGATGAGCTGGCAATGCTGGAACAGAGCCCTAGATCGCCGACCCCAGCCCAGATGACCGCCATCAGAGAGGAGTCGCGCCGCATCTGGAAAACAATAATACACTTCTGCCATGGGAGGGTGCTGTGTCTCCCTTCCTTCCTTCGCTGAAAAGGATTTTACAGGTAAGGTCTTACCAAAATCCGTCTTTCAGCAGCAGAAGGGAAGGAAGGGAGACACAGATCCATTACTAGGGGGACGTCCCAAAGCAGTCCAGAACTCAAGGGTGGGAAACCGTGGCAGAATCGCCAACACCCCAACAACTTAGGCAAGCGCGCAACAAGAGCCGAAAACGAGATAAAGAGATAACCTAAAACCGCCGCCTGCAGGACCCTCCGTCCCAAGGCCGCATCGGCGGAAGCACTCACGTCCACTTTATCAAATTTAGTAAAAGTGTGAACGGAGCGCCAGGTAGCCGCCCGGCAGAGCTGCGCTGCCGAGGCCCCCTGACGAAAAGCCCACGACGAACCAACAGCTCTCGTGGAATGAGCTCGAACCTTAACCAGACAAGGCTCGCCCTTGAGCTGGTACGCCTCCAGGATAGCCGAACGTATCCACCGAGCTATAGTATCCTTGGAAGCCCGCACACCACGCCGACGACCAGCAGGAATCACAAAAAGAGTGTCCGACTTCCGAAACCCTTGCGTGATTGTAAGATAGAACTTCAACGTCCGCACCAAATCCAACGCGTGCAAGGCCCGCTCCTTTGGACTCTTCGGTTTCGGACAGAGGGAGGGCAACACAATGTCCTGATTGACGTGGAAACGCGACACCACTTTAGGCAGAAAATCGCAATGGGTACGAAGCACCACGTGATCTGAGTGGAACTCCAGAAAAGGGGGCGAGCAAGACAGTGCCGCCAACTCAGAAACCCTTCTCAAAGAGGTGACCTCCACCAGGAAGGCCACCTTCCAAGAAAGCAAGTAAAGCGTAGCTGAATCCATAGGCTCAAACGGTCCATGCTGAAGAGCCCCCAAGACTAGATTGAGCCGCCAAGGAGCCACAAACGCCCTCCGAGGCGGAAACTGACGTGCAACCCCACGAAAAAACGAATGCACATCCCTGCGCGAGGCAATAGCCTTCCGAAAAAGCACGGATAGTGCAAATACCTGACCCCGCAAGGTACCAACCGCCAGACCCTTGGCCAAACCACATTGCAGAAAAGCCAAGACGTTGGGAATGGAAAAAACCCTCGGGTTCCTTGACGATCCAGAACACCACGAATAGAAGGCCTCCCAAGTTCTGTGATAAATGCTAGTCGTAGCTGGACCTCTGGCCGCCCGCAAGGTGGCAATGACCTCGGCCGAAAACCCCCGACGGGTCAAGATCTCGGTCTCAAGTGCCACGCCGTCAAACGAAGTGACTTCAGGTCCGGATGGCGAATGGGCCCTTGGGTTAACAGGTCCGGGCGAAGAGGCAGTGGAAACGGAGGCGCCGCCAGAAGAGACCAGCATTAAATACCACGCCCTCCGCGGCCAATCCGGCGCCACCAAAATCGCCAAAATTCGTTCGAGTTTGATCTGCCGGATCACCAGAGGAAGCAAGGATACCGGCGGAAACATGTAGATCAGCTCGAAATGGTCCCACGGGGCTACTAGAGTATCTACCGCCACAGCCTCCGGGTCCCTGTACCTGGACGTGAACGTCGGAATCCTGGCGTTCAGCCTGGATGCCATCAAGTCCACTTGGGGAGTCCCCCAGCGGGAGCACAGCAGTGCAAAAACTTCCGGATGAAGACTCCATTCTCCGGGATCCACCTGCTCGCGACTGAGGAAGTCCGCCGTGATATTCAGCACTCCTGGGATGTGAATCGCGGAGATGGCTGGAACCCTGGACTCTGCCCATACCAGGATCCGAGAGACCTCCATCATGAGTCTGGAACTCCTCGTCCCTCCCTGATGGTTGATATACGCGACAGCTGTCGCATTGTCCGTCTGAATCCGGACCGGCAGACCGCTCAAAGGGACTGTCCAATGTCGGAGGCAGAGAAATATTGCTCTCAACTCCAGGATGTTGATAGGCAGAGACGACTCCTCTGACGACCAGACCCCCTGAACCCAGAGATCGTTCCAAACCCCCCCCAGCCAGTCAGGCTGGCATCGGTGGTAATGACCGACCACCGTGGGAGGAGGAAGGATTTCCCCAGGGATAAAGCCTCCGGACGTAACCACCATCCAAGAGACTCTCGCACCCTGCGGGAGATACCGACAGCGATCCAGCGAAGCCGCCAATCGATCCCAACGGGTCAGAATAAGATTTTGGAGACCCCAGGAATGAAATTGTGCAAACGGTACCGCTTCCATTGCCGCCACCATCAGACCCAGAAGGCGCATACACTTCCGAAGGGACATTGCCATCGCCAACCTCATAGCCTGGACATTGTGACGAAGGTTCGCTTGTTTGTCCGGAGGCAGGGACACCACTGCCCATACCGTGTCGAAAAGCATCCCCAAGAACAGGATTGACTGCGACGACTCCAATGACGACTTCTTCCAATTGACCAGCCACCCGAAGTCCTCCAGGTGCTGAAGGGAGAGATCGCGAGCTGTCACCGCCACCTCCGCTGTGGGCGACACAATTAACAGGTCGTCCAGGTAGGGGAGAATCGTAACTCCTTGCCTTCGATGGAGCGCCATGAGCGGCGCCAGAATCTTTATAAAAACCCTGGGCGCCGAGGCCAACCCGAATGGTAGGGCCACAAACTGGTAATGGGCCTGACCTATGGCGAAACGCAGGAAGCGCTGGTGAGCCCTGCCGATAGGGACATGCAAATAGGCGTTGCGGATGTCGATTGACACCAAGAAATAGTACTGTGACAGGGCCGCCACGACAGAGCGAAGAGACTCCATACGGAATTTCCGGGTACGAACATGAAAATTCAATTCTTTGAGGTCCAGAATGGGGCGAAACTTGTCCTCCTTTTTGGGGACCACAAAAAGGTTGGAGTAAAACCCCCTTCCCCGGTCCTCCGGCGGAACCGGAACCACCACACCCTGCTGCAGAAGAGAGTCGACCTCCCGCAGCAGTCAGCTTGGGCTTGGACGGGATGTGAGACTGACGAAACCTGTCCGGGGGTCGAGAATGAAACTATGAAATAGCCTGCCGACATAACCCGCGTCACCCAGGTGTCCGATACGTGGGACGCCCAAACCGACCCAAATTGTAGCAGATGACCTCCCACCCGAGAGCCCTCGAGTGGGTTCCTGGCGTCAGTCCGCCTTAGCGTGCTTTTTGTCAACCTCCCGTTTGTCCTGACGGAAATGTTTCCAGGGTGTACTGTATTTCTGGGTTGTCTTTCTGGAAGACGAGGGACGACCCGATCTCCAAGAGGGCTGACCGAACCGTCCCCTGGGCCGAAAGTACCGACAACCACTACCGGCACTTGACTTGCCAGATGTAGAAGCCGCTGCTTTCCGCTGCGGCAAAGCCGTATCCTTGTCCTTGGCCATCAGCTCCGTGAGGTCCGAACCAAAAAGCTGACCGCCCTTGTACGTCAGACTCCACAAACCTTGTTTGGATACTGCGTCTCCAGTCCACTGTTTAAGCCACAGTGCTCTCCTGACTGTGATGGCCGAGGATTGAGCCCTGGACAGAACCGAAGTAGTATCCCGCACTGCGTCCCTGCCATATCGGGCCGCCTCTTCCAACAGCTGGAAGAGCCTTTCCACCTCAGACAGCGGAGTCCCATCTTGCCACGCCGTCCGCAGCTGATCCAACCACCGCAGAGAAGCCTCACCAGCCCACATGGCCCCCAAGGCCGCTCGGAATCCATGACCCGCGGCCTCGTAGATGGACTTCGCCGCTAACTCTGTCCTTCTGTCCAAAGGTTCCTGTAGACTCGCCTTCCCTTTAAACAGGAAGCAAAGAAGATTTGCTCAGCTGAGACAATGGTACGTCCACTTCAGGAGAGGGAACCCAATTAGCGATAGTCTCCGTGGAGCAGGGATACGGGGCATCAAAAAACCGCATCTCCTGGAAGCGTTTATCCGGACACAGGAGTTCCTTCTCCACCGCCTCGTTAAGTTCATCGTGCGCCGGCAGCGTCGAACGAGCCCGACGCGACTCCTGATACAGCCGGGCCGACTTGCCAGGGAGCCTCGTCACCTCTTCAGACAGCTGTAACGCCTCCCGCATAGCCCCAATAAAAGAGTCCACGCGGCCCGAAAGAGAAGCAGAGCGACCCTGCCGATCCTCTTCATCAGAATCTGAGATCTCACCAGCAGAGTTTGTCGGTGATTCCGAAGCCTCCGACACTGCGCGGAGGAGACAGCGCCACCACAGGCCTGTGGCGCTTCTTGCCTCGTGACGTCGGTTGGGACTTAGCTGATACCCAATGACCCAGGAGGTCAGATAGACTGTCAATGGAGCGTGTGAGCGCCTCCACTTTAACATCACTGAGACCCACGACCAGTGTCGAACCTGATGCCGTCGAAGACCCCGGCGCATCAGATACGCGTGACCGATCCTGAAGCGGACCGGGGGAGAGGTCCGCGCCCCCTAGTCCCTGATACGACATGCCCCCACACAGTTGCGAGCGTCGCAGATAAGGCGGTAATAACCCCTTACAATGGGTACAGTAACCGAGGATGTGTGATTCCGCTACCACAGCCTGTTCCTACACAGAAAATCACCAAGCACTGAAGGGTTAAAGCTCCTCCTTAGAGGGAGAAGAGCTACCCCAGCTGCCTGCAGAGCAAAAGTTAACCTAACAGACTAGGGTGATTCACCCTCTGATCCCAGAAGCATGCACATCCAGAAAGGGTTAACTGCCCTGATGAGGCCAGACCCCGTTCAGAAGGGGTTAGCGCTGCTGACCACGCAATACACCTTTGACTTAAAAGGACAGAGATGTGCGAGTCCCAGAGCCTCCTCAGCAGAGGTAGCAGCGCCGGATATAGCACACCCTGTCTGCCTTAACAGGCCAGCAGTAAGGTGCTCTGCGCTGCAATAGTGAGAAAAAGGAATCTTCTGCCTTAAAAGGCAGAAGTGACTCACCAGCTGGCCGCGGTGACTGCTCTTCCCGGTGTCTGGTGGTGTAGAGAGCAGGGAGCAGGAGGCGCTGCACGAAGTATGGACGCCTTCAGAAGGACCCGGAAGAAGAAGGGGCTGGGTCAGCTCCAGCGCACGCTTCCTGCCTGAGACTAAGATGACAGGCAGCAGAGAGGCGCGAAGCCACGCCCCACGCCGCATACTAACGGAGTCCGCGGCTCCTCCGTCCCTGCTCCCCTGCTAGCAGAGAGTTACACAAACGCCGTATGCAGCGGTGATATCCTTCCTGCAAGGACAAAACAGCAGTCACCACTTGTAACAGTGGCTGCCGCCGCAGCCGCTGAAGCACTCAGACCTTGAGAGCACTTACCCAGCTGAGCGCCACAGGGACCCCCAGGGATATGTGGCGCCGTGGCCCTTTGCTCCCCCCCACGGCGGAGCGTGCAGGGACCCCACAGAAGCGGTGTGCGTCTCCGCCAGGGAGAGCCCTGTATCCCCCGGGGCCGGCAGGCTTCTGCGGGGACCTCCTTAGGGGGTACGCAGATCTGCCAGGGGAGGGTCAGGGGTCCCAGCAGCGCCGAGACCCCCTGAGACCTCTAGACCACGGGGGGTCCAGGTCTCCGGAAATGATAAAAGAAATTTTTTTTCTGAGGAGCTGCCAAGGCAGCGACTATCCTCTGCGACCTCAAATTTTAGACTGAAGGACATGGGAGTAGGAGGAGCCTAAGCTGAAGGGGCCGGTCATCACTTTTTTCTAATCTGAGGTGAACTATCCTGTGGGGCTCCGCCTACCCACTAGTAATGGATCTGTGTCTCCCTTCCTTCCCTTCTGCTGCTGAAAAGGAGGTTAGGTAGTGTGTCACCCTGGCCTGGATGCCACAAGTGTAATTAAAGCTGTGTCTGAGAGCAAGGGGGAGGTTCTCTAGTCAGGGGAACATTAGCATGCAATGCCTCCTGTCTCAGGCCAGTAGGGAGAGCTGGCTGCCCCTATAAAAGCTGGTACTGGGGGCAGGGTTAGGGAGAACTTGATGGCCTGTCTCAGCACTGAGACTTGTCCCAGAGCAGAGCAGGGACAGACAGTTGCACTGCACCTAAGAGGAAGTGTGGCAGGAGGAGAGCCACAAGCCAGAGACAAGAGGCGAAGCAAGCCTGTCTTGGCAGATAAGAGACTGACTTTACCAGACTTTGGTGTCTGAGGCTGGGAGGATTCTACATCCTCCAGCAGAGAACCAGTCCGCAAGGGACTGTATATTCCTTGGCCTAAGAAGCCTGGAGGCCCTGCCACAACCGAAGGGACCAGTAAAGCCGTACAAGGCTGGGAGCAGAAAGGAACCCACGTCGCAGGCCATACAGGCGAGAATACACGGAAAGCTCGGAAGCGTGGGCTGTTACCCTATAACGAGGAGATAGCCAGAAGGAGCGCAGAAAGCACGGTAGGCCTACAACCTCACCCTGACCAGGGCCAATTTCCCCGTTGCTCTCAGACATCCAGGTCCCCTCCTAGCTGGGACTGTTTATGGGTCAGTTTACCTATTTTAGTAAAGACCCTGGACTGCAACTTGTTGTCTGTGTGCTCCTTGCTCCTCCAGCACTATCGGCACCGGGACTCTCACTACCATTGCTCCCACCATCCATTATACTGCCCTGGGGCCGCACTCTTCCCGTGGGGAGTCACACCATCCCAGCTGCATATATCATCAGCCCCAGCGGTCTGCCCTGCAGCGGCGGTTCCTAATGACCGCAAATCCACGGGTGGCGTAGTCGGACATTATCAGCAGAACGTAGCAGACTACCATTGGCCTGACCACCCTGAGCCACGGAACCGGGTTGCCACTACTACTCCCATCGTTCCCCCTATTGCCCGGATCCGAGTGCCCCAAGGCCCAGGGGGCGAGTCAGTAGCATGTTCCCACAGAGACTGAGGGCTGCAAGCCCGACAAGCGCTGCATCCTCAGCCACAACTGTTTCTCTGGACTGATTACAGACACCGAGCACACCACTTGTTTGTAAACCCACCAGAACATCTCAGCCTGCACCTCCTTCACAGTGCAGCAGTTTGTCGGGTACATCCTAATCCACCCTCTGTCAGTACAGCAGCCAGCCCTCAGTCCCGCAGGTGTGGTCATTGAAAAGATTATTTTATTCAACACATCCCGTTTGAAGTTGACCATCTCCCATTTGTTGGCCACGGAAATGCTGGTGGATATAGATGGTTGCTGCAAGCTGATGGCCGTTGCAGACACCTATTATCAGTTTCCCAATCGCCACTACTTTTCAAAGAAAGCTGTGCCTGCGATACATTAGCATGTCGCAGACATTACTTGTACCTTGAGAAACACTGACAGGGTGCATATCACTACTGACACCTGGACGAGCAAATATGGCCAGGGGCGTTACATCTCCCTCACTGGCCACTGGGTGACTCTGGTGGCTGCGAGGCCAGGCGGGGGATGGGGCTACTCCAAGTCTTGTGGATTTCAAGACTTGGGACAAACTTCTGCCTGCACCTCTTCATCCAATGCTTCTGCCTCATCCAACTCCTCTAGGGCCTCCAGCTGCACCCTCGACTTCTTCCTTAATGTTGTAACAGTTCAACTCCCCCCTTCCCCCCAACTCTGTACTGCACTGCCAGGGCTCTCCGCCATTAGGCAGTGTTTAAATTAAAATGCCTTGGAGATGCAAGTCACACAGCTGAAGAGTTGTAGACAGCTATGCAAGCCGAGTTTGACCAATGGATGTCTTTGCTAAACCTGGAGCCAGGGAAGGCAGTGTGCAAACCTGGTGGTGGCTCTACACTCATGCCTTGCTCACATCCTCAACCTTGTCCAGCAATTCCTACGCCACTATGCCGGCCTGGATGAGCTGCTTCACAAGGCACGGTCGCTGTGTGCTCACTTCCGCCATTCTCACCCCACGGCTCATCTACTAGCATCGCTACAGAGGTCTTTTGGACAACCGGTTAACCGTTTCATATGCAATATGCCAACACAGTGCAATTCCACTCTGCACATGTTGCAGCGACTGTGGCAGCAGCGACAAGCCCTGGCATAGTAAAGATGCGTATAGTGACTCAAAGCAAGCTGAATGTGGTGCAAATGAATGTTCCAGAGTGGGCACAGAACAAGGACCTCTGCACCCTCCTTCACAGTTTCGAAATGGCTACCAAGATGGTTAGCACTGACGATGCAGTCATCAACATCACTGTTCCACTCATCTACATGCTGGAGAAAACTTGGAAAAATCTACAGGATGAGGTGGTGGTACCACAGGAAGAGGAGGAGCAAGAATAGGAGGACGTGGAAAGGGGATGAAGATCTCAAAAGGTCCGGACTCTAGTCACACAGCCAGGTGGCATGTCAAGGTGGAGTAGAGCGACAGAGGAGCTAATGGTACCAGACAAACTGGTGGTGAAGATGCAGGAGCTGAGGAACAAATGGAGGAAGATGAGGATGAAGAGGTGTTGGGCACAGAACAGTCAGGAGATAAGGAAGAAATGATTTCCCTTTCTGTTGTCCCAGGTTGGCGGGAGAGAACGGAGGAAGCAAGTGGAAATGTTCTCTCTCCGCAACACAAGGACTTGAGCCTCATGTACACAGACACATGAGCGCCTTCTTGCTGCACTATCTGCAATATGATGCCCGTATTGTTAGGATTTGAATTAACGACAAATAATGGCTTGCGACACTGTTGGATCCGCGGTTCAACAGTAAGTTTAGACAGATACTTCCTGCCCTGGACAGGGACGCATGCTGGAGTAGCCAAAAAAAAAAAAAAAAGCTGCTTGTATACAATCTTAGGACTGATTTTCCCCAACACAGTACTGAGGGACACCGTACGCATGACAAATCTACACTAACAAACCGGGGGGACGTTGAGTCGTCACCATACATTGCTTCTGCTAATGTTTGTGTCAGCAATTTCTTGGAAACGTTTCACCAATTTTTTCAACCAGCCTATCCACCAGTATAAATGAGTACAATTTTGACACGTAGTGAACGATTGGAGAGGATGGTGCAGGAGTATCTAGAGTTCAATATCCATGCCATTGGCAGGAAGGGAGAAGTTGGACCCTTTTGCATTTTGGGCTTCAAAAAAATGGAAGAATGTCCTGAGCTTGCCAGTCATGCCTTGGAGGTTTTGTCATGTCCGGCAGCAAGCATTTTTTCAGAACATGTCTTCAGCGCTGCTGGCGACATCCTGACGGATAAGCACATCCGACTGTCCCCTGAAAGTGTAGACCACCTAACTTTCATCAAGATGAAGTCATAGATCTCCAAGGACTTTTCCACCCCAGTAGTGGACTGCTCTGAGTAGACAATTTACTTTTCAGTATGCTGCATTGATATTGCCATTCTCCAAATTTTATTGTGGGCCACTTGATGCCATTTTGGTGGTACCTGGCCCTAATTTTTTGAAATGTGGAGACTCGTTTTGGGGGTTTCCTTGTCTGTTTCCTGTATTTAGCAGGGCTGAGCACCATGCCTACATCTGAAGCTTGAAATACTGGGCCAGGCCTTTTCCATGCATGCATAATGATGAAAATTTTAACTCTGGAAAATAGATGGCACTTTTCCTTGTGTCTGTCCCAAATTTGAGCTGTGTTTGGCAGCTTTTGTGCCCATTATAATGTGTTTTGTAGACCCTTGATTTTGCCTCCTTTTGTTTTCAATGGGATTCAGAAGCTCGGCGAACTGTTCATCGAATAGTGCAAGTTCGACGAACCGAATTAGAGTGTCACGCGTGGAGCAATTCACGTGGACTGCGGAGCAGACAACATGTGACATCGAGCTTCCAAAGGCTCGCCCATCTCTAGTCCTGCATCTTGGGTGAAGGAAGGTGTCAGAGGTGAGAACAGCACCAACAATCTGCTTCTGTCACCACCCTCAAATGAAGTCAAAAGGAGCGTAGATAAAAGCAATCAGTGACACTAGAAACATCCTGTGATAATAGTTTGTTTGAGGGTGGTGATAGAACCTGTGGACTAGTGCTGATGTCACTGACTTGTATGTCTGGTCCCTGAAGAAGTAATGTTTCACAGTTAGAAGCTATAAAAACAAAAGATGGCACAGTACTGGCCTCTCCCGCAGCTTCTATCAACATGGATCCTGGATGTCCTCAGATACAATAAACTACATAAAGTAACTGCAGCCCTGCCTCCTGTTCCATTAGTGATGGATGTTGCTGAAAAGTGAGTGCATCCACACGCATCTTTCAAGGACTGTAACACTCTTCTCAATCCAAATACTACGGGAAGCAAAAAAAAATATTTATATAAAAATGTAGGGATTAGAGTGATAAGTGTAAGGTCTTGTGTAAATAATGTTAGTGACAAATGCTTGGGATGTTAAAAGATAACCTTTTATAAAGTTTTTTTTATCTTAAAATTACCTGCAAATACTTGTGCGATGGCATTTATTTCTTCTAAGCAAAAGTCAAGCATGAAACAAGATGGGTTCCAAGTTGGATTCCAGTCCTTAATCATTTTCAAAGCTTCTATGATATATTCAGTCCGTTCCTGTTGAACCACAAAAGCAGCTACCACAGTATAGCACACATTTGTGCGTACACAAAGAAAATATAAAGGTAGTGCATATCTTGTTGTCCTGTAAGTGGCATCAAGCAGTGTAATACTATTACCATAGGTTGAAAGGAGTCTTTTTTGCCAGTGTCTTTGATAGCACAAAAGAAATTTTTGCTCATCTTGGTCTTCCCCCTTTACAGAATGAGGACGACAATAAATGCTGGCTCTATTATCTTCTTGTTGCCACTTAGAAACCAAATCCAATACCTTGCTTTGGTCAAACACAGAGGTAGTGGTCCCTTTAGAAGTTCGACCCATTATATTTGTGATGTCCTTCAACGTGGGATAATATCTTCGTCTTGAGGATTGTGGAAGATCAAGCCCTGTGAAGAGCTCTTGAACGACAAAATGCTCCACGAGTTTTTTGATATCTCTTTTTTTACGAATACCACTCTGGTAAAGCTCCAAAATTTTGTCCACAACTCTTGGGTCGATTTTTTCACGGATATTAGCTACCTAAAAAATAATTACAACATTTTTTTTATCAGTCATATAAAAAACAAACTTTATATCGAATCCAGAATTAAAGTAAACACAACAAAATCTCATATTAACTTACATACAGATGGAAGATATGGATCAGATGGTTATCATCTGATTTAAGCTAGCTAGAAAGTGTCAGATAGGTTACTGAGCAGTCAGAGATGGTTGGGTCTGACTACTCACAAATCCACAGCCTGGGGTGTGATATGGTGGACAAACTCCAAGTGAAATTCATTATCTGTATTTGTAGAGGTAAGAATTCCGCGGTGTCATGCTCCATGTTTTTTTGTGTGCTGCTTTAACCTTGAAATGCCATTGTTAGGACTGTGTATCCTGTCTTACTGCAAAGAAACCCTTTTTATTTTTTATTGTTTGGGGATCACTTTATGGTGCTTTAATAAAGCAAACTGGACATTTTAAGTCGCTTCACGTGCCTACCTCAACCGCCACAATAATATAATATATACAGTACTAACAATTGAACCCTTCTACGCCCGGGTGGCGAGCATTTTTATTGGTATATGGTCTCCCATGCTGGTATGTGCTGCCCCCCTCCTGTCTCCACCATCCTATCCCGGTATGCGTGGCACCCCTCATCCCCCAATCCCGGTATGCGTGGCCCCCCTCACACCCCAATCCCGGTATGTGTGGCCCCCTCATCCCTTTCACGCTGTACACAAAAAAAAAAAAAAAAAACACACTTATATTCACCTTTCTTCCCTGTGCTCCAGCGCTGCAGCGTCCTGTTCTGCCGCAGGCCGGGGGAGGAGTGCGGCACCGGAGCACAGCGCTGTCCGGCGCCATTTTGCTGAACACTGCAAATGTGTCTTCAGTAAAATGGTGCTGGATAGCGCTATGCGCATGCACCAATCCAACACCTCACTCCTGCCCCCGGTCTCCGGCCAGAAGAGAGGCACCGTGGCAACGCTCCTCCCGGTCAGGTAAGTATGTCAGTATGGCGCCAGAGATCGCAGTATGCGTTGTGTCTACGCATACCGCGATCTCCAGTGCCATACACTCCTCTTACCTGTAAAGGGTCCATGCCTGCTTCTGTCTGGAGCCAGACTGAGCGTCATGCATGCGCAGTCAGGATAGAGATAGAGACACATATATACATGTATATTATACACAGTCACACTGTGGCGGTTGAGGTAGGCACGTGAAGCGACTTAAAATGTCCAGTTTGCTTTATTAAAGCACAATAAAGTGATCCATTAAGTGATATGAATTTTTTAGCAAGAGGTAGACTTATGAGGGCCACTTGTGTTGGCACATTATAAGTATGTCCATTTAATATACTTTATTTGGAAGCCAAATAAATCTAAAAGGATAATTATGTGCAATGTAGAAAGAATGACAGATGTAGAATTACATGAAGAACACGGCAGCCAATCACACAGCTCATCCGCTCTAGCACTGTAGATATTGTTTAACACAGGTACTATAGTAAATGGCGACCAAATTGGTGAAAGGGAACCACCCATTAGATAGTTATGAATAATAATCCATATTATGATATAAAAAGTTTTTAAAGACAATATGGACATTTTTTGATAAAGGTGGGTTGAATCGGTGATCTAACCTCCAATTGTCAACATGTTTTGAAACACAATCCATTACCTCTCCAGCTATAGGGTGGTTTCTATGCTCTGACAGTTTTGGAAACTGAACAACATAACAGTGTAAAACTTTGTTGTCTTTTGTAATCTCTTGATTCATTTTTTTAGATGCCATTCTTTTGTGCCAAGCTGTGTTTCTTGTGATCTAAAAAAACAAAAAAAAAAAGAAAAATACATAGATGTAGTTTCCTTTCTCTTGACTATTTTGTGAAACTAAGCCATTTTATAAAAAAGTTAAAAGGAACATTCACATATTAGAAACTAATAGTTGAGGCATCAAGCAGTGCTCAGCATTAAAAAAAAAAAGATAAATGGACTAAAATGTGGCTCAAAATTGTAACTATAAAAAATAAAGCTTTGAGAAAACAAGACACACTCAGCCACAAATATGTCAAATTATAAATGTGGTGCAAGGAATTAATTAAAACACAATGTAAAATTTGTTTATTGGGAGGAGGTTACACATCAACTTTGTTACATACCTGAAAATCCGGATATCTTATGATATGATATACATATATTTTGGCAGGACAATCCATTTTTTTAGTGGCCTGGATTAGCTTTCTACATTTTATGTAACCATGATCACCAGTCTGCAGGAAGAGCATGGAAATTTTACAAAGATTAAAACCAAAATATTTTCAAAGACAAAATATCCAAATTCTCTCATGTGACATTGGGGGAATACATGACCTTTTGTTATTGTTGGTGGCCACTAGGAGGTAAGGCATTCTTCAGGGAGGAGGAAAGGGGGGGGGGTGAATTCATAATTTTTGGAAAAACCATGATAAATGTTACATAAACTAAAAGCATAAATTTTAAAACCGTACACGGAAGTACCCATATAGGATGTTTATCTAGAGCAGTACATTTTCAGTATGTAATAGATGTAAATAGGCTAATGTGTAGATGCATTATGGGTAACACATGACTTGTAACGCAATTTGACTGCACATCAAACCTGCAGGTCTGTAAATAGCATTAGAAATCATGATGACAGCTTACCTTTAAATAACAAACAGTAATAGTATGCTTATAAATGTCATTACCTTTTTATATATCATCTTCATATTAAGTGGATCCATAATTGATTGTAGTGCAATCTGATGTACTGTGCTGATTGTAGTGTGGTCATCTCAAAGAAACTTTGTAGGAAGAGGGCAGGAAGATGTAGGACAAGCAGATTTGACTGAGTGAATGGTGTTTCCACTGTAATTGAACAGCTTGCCCACCGCACACCAGGTCATAACATGGACGTCAGACATATTGCCATCCGGAACCAGAGACAAAGAAGACTTAACTACGATGCAAGTTCAGATTGTGTGTCTTGTTTATCATTTATAAAGGTTTAATGTTATATATCAAATGTACTGAGTATATGAGGGGTCGGCATGTATTATTCTGGACATGGTGTGTAGTATTTATGAACTTTGAAGTGTACTATGTGGTCAGTATACATTAATAATTCTGTTATCTGTTTATAAAGGTGTAGTTTTAATTTGGAGTCTGATTATCTAAATTGAGTTTATGATCTGGAGCATTTTGCCCTGATTCCATATTTTTGCTGTGGTGTATGTATGTATTAACATTATTCCGGCACAATCTGATGATCATCATGTTTTATTGTTTTTTTCAATTAAAAAAACAACCCGGCTAGCAAGAGTTCAATCATTCTACAAATGTGTGCCATTGATATAGGAGACTAAGCCCACAGATGAAGCGTTGATTAAAACGTCATTTGTTCTAAAGTATGTTGTAGCCATAGTATTGCGGGTGGACAGGTTCGCTCTTGCTCTACAATGTCAAAGCAGGAAGTTGAATGGAAAGTTTGTCTTGTAAGTCGAAAGACTAAGAGGAGCCCAAAACATCTTTATATCAAAATCTGTAGAGACGAATCACATTAAGGAGTTGTCATGTTTCACAGCTAATTTGAGAAAGAAAAAATAAGAATAAAAAAAAAATAATCAAGACAAGATGACACCTGGTACCATTTTTTTTTTTAATTTTGTGATATTAACAATGTGATATTAACAATGTTCATTTTAGAGAGTTGTAGTTAAATACAAAACGCAACCTTGAATTAGTTCAAACAGAGCGTTTGTGCTCCGTTTTTGGTGCAGTTTCTGCATCAAAAAACAGATCATTTTTGGAAAAAAAGCATCAAATGCATCATGCGTCTGTGTTGCTTTTTTGCTCCATTTTATTAATGCTGCACTTTTGCTTTTTCAAAGCAAAAATGCAGTACTAATCCATAAAGGGCAGGGAGGACACAGGCAGACACTTTATTACCTTCCCCAATGTCCGGTGTCCAGCGATGAGTTGTTTCCAGGTTTTGCACAGTAACAGGTCACCTGACAGTCACATGGCCAGGTCCACTGAACGTTTGTCGCGTGGAAAGTGCAGTAAAAAAAAAAAAATAAAATAAAAAAAAAAAAAACATCAAAGGGACTGTGTGAATACCAATCTGTGTTGTTGTTTTTTTTTTTTTTTTTTTTTTTTTTTTTTATGTATAATGAAGAAAGCGCAGCAGAAAAATGGAGCAGTAATTGACGCTCATTTTGTGGATGCACTTTCTGCGCCACTAATACAGCAGTCAACAACGCTGACGTCTGCACGGCAAATTGAAAATCACATTCACTTTGCTGGCAGACGCAGTGACTGATCCGTTTTTGGTGCAGTTTTCCAAGGAGGAAAAAAAACAAAACAAAACGGATCAAAAAAGATCACTGTGAATGAGACCCAAGAAGAAAAGTGGTGGAATGATAGACATCTTGCTAGTATGTAAATTTGGCAAAAAATGAAACTATCAAAACATCTTGATTTATTTAGTATGGAGTATGAACACCATGTGCAGACATCCCTGCTCTTACAGCCTCAGCTGCCATCACTAAGGTTATTAACAGGAACCTGTCAGGTCGTTTTTACCCCCTAACCTATCACTACCTGTCCCCTGCACCTTCCTAGCACATCCCTAACCATCTTCGTCTGACCTAAAACTGCCCTATATTGGCTGTGAAAAAGGAAGGTGCAGGGACAGGTAGTGATAGGTTAGGGAGTAAAAAACGACCTGACAGGTTCCCTTTAAATGGTCATCTGGGAAGGTTCTGCCACCTGGACCCGGCAGCGACGCGAGAAGACTCCACGGACCCGGCAGCGACGCGAGAAGACTCCACGGACCCGGCAGCGACGCGAGAAGACTCCACGGACCCGGCAGCGACGCGAGAAGACTCCACGGACCCGGCAGCGACGCGAGAAGACTCCACGGACCCGGCAGCGACGCGAGAAGACTCCACGGACCCGGCAGCGACGCGAGAAGACTCCACGGACCCGGCAGCGACGCGAGAAGACTCCACGGACCCGGCAGCGACGCGAGAAGACTCCACAGACCCGGCAGTGACGCGAGAAGACTCCACGGACCCGGCAGTGACGCGAGAAGACTCCACGGACCCGGCAGCGACGCGAGAAGACTCCACGGACCCGGCAGCGACGCGAGAAGACTCCACGGACCCGGCAGCGACGCGAGAAGACTCCACGGACCCGGCAGCGACGCAAATATATTTAGGCCACACAGGTTGCTCATACTAGTTTGAGGAACATGAAGCCTGGCTTTGTCATGTGTAAAAAACTGCTCCTGGGAGACTTTGGAAAAATGGCCGCACCACTGCTTACACATGAAAAATAAAGGTAACGCCAAGCTGTTAATTCACCTGAAATGAAGACTAGAGGGGTCTAGCTACCATAGATTATGCCACTGTACCATAATCCACGGAGTAGGACTGGTGTGACTATAAGCGTGGGTAGCTGTGCATGTGATACTCTATACAGAATTAAGCAAAATTAGGCCCATAGGATGTCAGATGGCCTCCTACAGCAGAACATCTCTATACATCATCATTTATCTATCTCTGCACATCTTTTACACAAACCATTCATTTCTTTATCATGTATTTGTTACGTTATGTGTCAGACAGATGTCACACGGATCACATTTGTGTGCGGTGTGTCATCTGTGCTAGTTGCAAAAAAAACTGACTTGTCTCCGTGTGGATCACATGGACACGTGCATGGTTAACAGGGACATGGTCTGTAAAAATATACAGCTATGAAGATCCTCATTGATTTTAATTCGTATGCGTGTGAACGTGTCTCCAGAACTTGTGAAAATGGACACCACACGTACTGGATACATAGACATGTGAAGCAGGACTAAGATGCAGCAGGATGAAGATACGGGAAGGAGTGGTTTCGGTGGAGTTTTGAGTGAGTTGCCTCACAGGCCAGTGCAATGCATGATGGAAATTGTAGTAATAGAAGCAGAAAGTCAGGGGAGGAAGATGTCAATTAACCCCATCAGAGATTTATCAGCAATGAGGATGTATTGTTAGAGCATGATCAAAAGATAATATTGCTAAAATAAAATAATGGAGAGGCACATAATAGCAAGATTTCTGAACAAAAAAAAAAAAGTTATGGTACTGGACAACCTCTAATCTTTGATAACTCCAAAAAAGAAACTGCATCTGGGTAAGGTCTGGTGAGTGTTGTGTCCATTCATCCAGGCCTAGTCATATGCATCTGCACAGTACAGGAGCGCACACAACTGTGGTACAAACACAGCCACCACGTGACAATGCATAGTTCTCAGTGATTTTGGACAGACTGTCAGGGTTCTTCTCGTTCATAGGAAGTTGACTGGCAAATATATGTGTGTAGTGTTTTAAACATTTTTAGTCATTAAAAAAGACATACATCTATAAAATTGTAACACTATATTTACATTTTTATTACATAATCTATTTTAGTACATAAATATAAAATCTAATGAAGACATCTATATCGAAAGTCAAAAAAATTTGTATATATTATACTAAAATATATATAATAAAATGAGAACACACACCTTGGTGCTGCATATTTGCACAGACCATGGATCTAACACTATATTCATGAGCTGTGAATGCTTATGCTAGCGTAATTATGGCCTAACCTCATTTTTGGGTACACCATTTTTTTTTGTATCAGGGTAACTTCTGTGAAGGAAATTAGGTAATGAACTTTGTTCCCTATTCTGAGAACTGAACCTTGGTAATCTGTCTATTAGACTTATTTTGGGAACAATATTGGGCTGTAAATAACGATAAATCCAGCATTGTAGATCCATTAAAATCTAAAAAACTTTAAGCCATGAGCTGAATTACAACAATTCAGTCACAATCCATCAAGCAAAAAAGGATTTAAAAAATCTGATGTTTTGTTGCGGAAAGACATATCTATTTGCATCTGGAACATGCCTCACAGCATGATGCGTGCACTCATGGAAGTGGGGAGCTGACTTCTGTATGTTTTCAGAATTTTGTTGTGGTAGGATATTTAGTTATTGCGCTTGGTTAAGATACAGCTTTTACATACTAAGTTTAGTTCTGAGGCAATAACTATAAAGGAAGTTTGGATTGATACAGTATTTATGTAACAAGGCAGGTACTTGTACTGGAGTTATAGGACAAGATTTGTAATGTCTTATTTCCATGACCGTGTTATGAAACCCGCACACCTATGATGCACAATGTGCAATAATATCTATATAACAGATAGATTTAGGATATTGCTAACTAGGTGCACTCTGAAATTTTAACCAGTATATCATCAGGATTAGTAAAGAGCCAATATAATAAGTTGAACTACTTTATAATACAAATTTAATTGTACCTGTTTTTGATGTGTCGCCTGGACATATCGCTTTTTTTGTGGAAGAGCCAAATCCTTTCCAAGATGGCAGCATAACACTTTTCTTCCAGCAATGCCAAAAGGTACTCCGGTATATTCAAGTAGAGACACATTTTTAACTCGTGGACCGTGCCAATGTATTGAGATTTTAGAAGAAGGTCTAAAAGCTAAAACAATACAAGTTTTAAAACATTTATATGGATAAGTTTGTGAACTTACTGGAAAATCAGTCATTGGGAGACAAGTAACCACGCTCTGCCATCTACAAGGCTGACACTGAGAAATATACTTAAAGAAAAAAAAGAAAAAAACAGCTACTTCTCAAAAGGATACACGTGCCTACTGGCACCAAGTTAATCTGAAAAAGTGAGAAATTTGAAATGGGAACAATTAGGGATGAGTGAACTGGACTTTTATAGTTTGGTGTTAGAAAAGTTTGGGGAAGTCTGTGTTTGGTACTGTGTTCAGAGTTCCGGTGCTTTAAGTATGCAAATCACAGGAGTGGGCATCGCTTGCTGCGGGTACACTCAGTGCGAGCCAATTGCAGTGTTTGATCTGCTGCTTTGAGGGTAAAATAAGAGTGATCGGATGTAGTGTGTACCAAAAAAAAATAAAAAAATTACAAAGCCTTGCCCTCCCTCCCCCCGTGTTTCGCTTATGGCAGGCTTTGTGTGGGCAAAGAGCCGAACGACCCAATCAGTGACTTTCAATGAGGTTCAGGTCAAATTTGGTTGCAGAACAGAACTTTGTAAGGCTGATTTCACATCAGCGTTTTGAGCCTTTTGCAGCAGATCTGGCAGCCTTGCCGCATTACAGGTCACTTGCGGCAAGCCCCATTCATTCCCTATGGGACTTGTGGTCGGGTGCGGCAATTGCAGTTTTGCCAGATACGGCAAATCCGGCACTTGCGGCAAGTTAAAAACAAAAACGCTAGCAGCGTTTTTAATTGCTGCAAGTGCCGGACCCGGCAAAACCGCAAGTCCTATAGGGAATGAATGGGGCTTGCCACAAGTGACCCATTATGCGACAAAGCTGCCAGATCTGCCGTAAAAGGCTCAAAACGCTGATGCGAAAGGTGCGTAAGAAGTCAAGCTGAGCCACCAGAACCTGAACCTCCACAAGTCTGATCAGTAGTAACAATAAAAGAAACAATGGGAACTAGTCACAAAACACATGAAACACCCAAGGAGATATTCTGTTAACACCTCTACGACCTGTGACGTACTGGGTACATACTAGGTTGCCTCCCTCCCTTTTATGCTGGCTCACATCATTCCCTGCACATACTGGCTGATCTGATCAGCTGATATGTGTAGCTAACAGTTGTGGGTGCATAGGAGATAAACCCACACCTCTTAACCCCTTAGATCAAGACGTCAAACAAGGACAGCGCAATCGAAGGCTACATTCACATGCTGCATTTGCGCTGCGTTTTTTTGAGGATCCGCAAAACAGATGTGCTTTTCTAAAAAAAAAAAAACAAAAAAAAAAACACATCACCATTCACACCAGTGCGCTATTCAGGATGTGCTTTTTTTGAGCCCATACTACAATGTGGGCAATGGAAAACACATCCTCAAAAGCGCAAAAATAATTGTTCATTCTTTCTGAGGATCCGCTTTGCAGTGAAAACGCATCCTCAAAAATACGGAGTGTCGGAACGCAAACTTGGAAAATGTCTTGGCTGGGAAAAAAAAATTAAACAGGAGCTGGGATCGGCGGGCGCTGGGCGGGCCCCTGTACATCCGGGTCCCGTCACGCCCCTGCTTTTACTGTTATGTAAGTGGTGGAAAAAAAATGAAGTTTTTAAAGAAAAATAATTACACTTTTGCGCCAATTTCGGTGACCCGTAGCGTTCTCATTTTTCAGGATGAGGGTGATTGCTTATTTTTTGCGGCTTGAGCTGACGCTTCTAACGATACCATTTTTGAGTACATCCGATGTTTTGATCGCCCATTATTGCATTGTATTGCAATGTTGAAGTGACCAAAAAAAAACCCTGGAAGTTTAGGCGTTTTTTTTTCCGCTCCGCAGTTTACAGATCTGATGAATTGATTTTATACTTTGATAGATCGGGCATTTCTGACCAAAATGTGTATTTAATATTTATTTTCAATGGGGCAAAAGGGGGGCATTTGAAATTATTATTTTTTTTCATATCTGTAAAAAAATTTGATTTTTTCTTTGTTACACTGGCCCCTAGGGGACCTCAGCGTTGCAGACTACGATCGCTTCTCTTATGTTCAGATTAGCTACTGCACGTCTGTACACAAGAGAAATGATCCTTTTCTGGCGGCAACGTCACTCAGACTTTGCTGGCAGGAAGCTATTGCAGACAGCATCCGGGGAGATCACAGGACCCCAGTTGGTCGAGGTAACAGCCTATGGGGAACGGTGCGATCCCCGACAGTGATTGCCAACACGATCCAAAGGATTAACAGCACAAATCCGATCGCTGATCAGATCGGTGCTGTTAGCTACACATGTTAGCTGATCAGATCAGCTGAGATGTGGGTGATGATGCCATCTGAGAGCGTGAGGGGGCGGGACATGGCCAAGGACGTATATATACATCCTTGGTTGTGATTGTGTTAAAAACTTTGGTATTTTTACCACCACTTACATAAAGTAAACGTTTGGTATCTACGAACACGTACCGACCTGAGGCATCATACAGTCACATCAGTTTTACCATATAGTGAAGATTGTAGACAGATTTTTATAATAAAAAAAAAAGTTGTGAAATTGACTTTTTTGGGCAATTTAACCGTACTTGGAAATTTAACGTTTTTCTGTACACTATATGGTTAAATAAATGATGTCATTCAAAACTACAACTCGTCCTGCAAGCCCTCATTTGGCTATATTGATGGAAAAATAAAAATAAATAAGTTATGGTTTTTGAAAGAAAGGGAAAAAAAAAAATAAAAAGAAAATAGCAAAGGTGTTTCCACCCACACAACCTAAAAATTAAGTAACTTTACTATGTTTACATAAAATAAAAATATGCAATGTGCATAAATGAACGTCAAACATCATACTAACACAATTCATTTAATAAATTATGTAATTTTAGTTTAAAACACATACCTTCATCTCCAAAGTTTTTTTGTTTTTCTAAAACAATGAAATTTGATGTTGTGCTCTCTTCAAAATCAGTAATAGCTTGTGCTACAGCATCTAAGGATTCAAAGGTCTGTATCACTTGGATTTCTGAAGACTCTCGAAACACCTAGTAAAGTACGGCTAATTAGTCATGGCCAATAGTACAATGTGAACATCAGGCTTTTAATTATGATTGAATATAGATATGTTCTTTCTATATTAAACAAATTTATCCAATTCATTATATATTCTAGGAGTCAGTCGGTCCAGTTTTATACAGACTCCAACTCCACAGCTCTGCACACTGCCAGTGCTTTGTTTTGTTGAGGGGCTTTTAACCTCTTTGTGCTTCCTGTCCCCATTAGGGTGTGGAGACAACCTCCATATGCTGTCATGGAAGGTTCCTAGAAACTGAATTAACGGTAAGAATAATTCTATTTTTGAGGGTTTTAAGCTGCACCAGATTATAAAATGAACCCCAAATTTAAATAAAATATATATTTTTGGGGACTGTCTTATAATCTCAATGTCCATTTTATAGTCAATGTAGCTTACCAAGGAGAGAGGGGGGCGCAATGGAGCGACGTCACAGGAGGCAGGGTCCCTGCTGAAGGAAGTTAGCGGGGGCACAACGCTGCAGGCTCAAGCATGGGGCATGTCGCCGGCATGAGGCGTGCGACATTAATCGCCCACCAGTGGAAGTGACGGGCTTAATGAAAATGGCAGCAGAGAGCAGATAACTCAATCTGTGAGAGCACTGCCTCTGCAGACATTTTCCTTAACACCATTCCTTTGACTGCCTGAAAATCAATGGCACCAACCTCGTGCGCCCGACACCCCCCCCTCCTACCTGCAGCACTGCCCAACGTTGCACTCGCTCACTTCCTTCAGCAGAAACCATGCCTCCTGTGACCCAGATACACCACCCGCTAAGCTATATCTGGATTATAAAATGCACCCCCATTTTTCAAACAAAAAAGTGTCTTATAATCAAAAAAATATGGTATATTTTCTGTGAAGCTTTGAAACACTGCAAAGAAAAAGTAAACCTGGATACAATCGTCAAGCTAGAATGCAATTCATGCTGACTGTTTTGAGCAGCATGAGTCATATGACAGATTACCTTTAACATAAGGAACAAAATAATTTTTTAAAAATATAAAATGATACCTTGATTTTGTCTGTCTCCTTAGAAATATTTTCTACGTCAGTTCCTTCGGTACCCACTCCATCAGGTGAAATAGAGACCTTGACCTGATTATCAGTCATTACTGCTTCCTAGAAGAAAAGTGATGTGTAAAAAACAAAAAAAAAAAAAAAAAAAGGGATGGTGCAAAACACCCCCAAAGCAAAAAAAAAAAAAATACCTTCTTGTTGTCTACATCCACTTCTTTACAATCAACAGCTTGTCCCAACTGCAAACCAGAGCTGTTTTCAGCCATTTCAATTGTACCTATAGTGAATTTAAAGAAAAATAAAAAAATAGGTAGATCTGGCAAAGAATAATATCTACATTAAATCTTTAGGTCATCTATACTTGTTTAGGTTGACTTCATGTCCTTGCAGCTGTGTATCTGCAATAGCTTGTCACAGCAAAAGTACAGAGAGCGTCCCCTGCCTCCCAAACACACTGGTGTCACTGGTCATTCAATGGATGGAGCCAAGCATTGATTCTCAGAGGAAGGTTTACGGAGGGCAGCCAGATAAGAAAACCTGGGCTGGAATAAGGACAATGCAGTAATAGTGCCGCAACAACAATATTTTTGTGTTGTTGAACCACCATGTTACTACAACACATAAATAGAATTGTTTACATCCATAGGTAGGCTAGCCCAGGGCTGTCTGTGACTGCGCTCCAGGCTGTCAAACCTGGAAAAGCAGTTGTGCAAAACAACAAGATCAATAATACCCAACATCACAGCCAAACCAAAGAGAAGCAGCTCCAGCCACCAAAGTAGGGGGAGGGGGGGGGGGGAGTTAATTGTTTGACTTAATATAGTAGGGGAAGTGTACAGGTGATAAGTTTGTGAGGCCCCTGAATGATAATAAAATGGCCCACGGCAGGAAAGAGGTTGCCCACCCCTGGCCTAGACCTTTAGGAGGTAGGGAAATAGGATTTCTATTCGCCTACTTTGAAAATGCCTTTCCAGATGGTCCCATTCCCTGGATAAAATAGTTTCAAACTCATTGTGGTAAGAAAACAACCGAGGGGTATGATTTGCCTTTTGAAAGATACCAAAGGCTCTGTGGGAAGCACTTCATCTTCCTTGACCTTAAGTGTCTGGTTGACTACTAAGATCAGACTGTTCACCATATCCTGAAGCTTGGATGGCCCGGTCAGAGTCTAGATCAGAGTCCAACTTAGTCAGAAGCCTGAACAGCCTGCAGCTTGAACGATGAAGAGCAATAGACAGATGTCAACCTGGAAAATGTGGAAGTCCAGGGAGAACCAGAAGAGTAACTGGAGGGTGTCTGCTCTTTGGATCTTCTATGCGATCTGCACTGACGGAGTGCATCAGGAAGGAAAACCGAAATACCTCGTGGAGCATTCAGAACACAAGAGGTGGCTGAAAAATTAAAGTATATTTTGGATTGAAAGACACACTTTCCCCCAAAATTGGGGTGGGAGCACTCGCGGTATAAACTTTAGCTGAGAGAAAAAAGTAAACTGATTGGCAGGCAGAGAAGGAAAAAATCCGCAAGAAGAGGGAGCGTGGCAAGACTGCAAAGCAGTGTGACCATGGGGGAGTAAGCCTCCGTGAAGTGGAGAACCCTACTGGAAACGCTACAGCTCCACTCATTCATTGCTTACAAAGGGCTGCGGAAGTAAAGCCCCCGTCTCACATAGCGAGATCGCTGCTGTGTCACGGTTTTGGTGACGCAACAGCGACCTCACAAGCGATGTCGCTATGTGTGACACTTTGCAGTGATCAGGCCCCTGCTGTGAGGTCGCTGATCGCTGCAAGGTGTCCTGGACCATTTTTTGGTCGTTGGCCTCCCGCTGGCCAGCACACATCGCTGTGTGTGACCAGCGGGACCAACGATCAGGCTGGTATCCATGGTAAACATCGGGTTACTAGGGGCACGCGCGCACTTAGTAACTAAGTAACTTAGTAACTAAGTGCGCGTGCCCCTAGTAACCCGATGTTTATCATGGATACGACTCTGCTAAGGTGAACGGTAACCTCCCGCGCACCGTAGCAGAGTGGTATCCATGGTAAACATCGGGTTACTAGGGGCACGCGCGCACTTAGTAACCCGCTGTTTACCATGGTTACGAGCCTGCTCCTGCTTCAGCAGCAGGCTGGTAACCGGAGCAGGGCATCGTGGAAAGATTCCCCTGATCGCTGGTGAGCCTACCTGTTTGACAGCTCACCAGCGATGTATTAGCGATGCAGCAACGATCCCTGACAGGTCGTATCGTTGTCGGGATCGCTGCTGCATTGCTTAGTGTGACGGGGCCTTAAGTGGAACAGATTCACTGGCCTGCTGAAAGGAGCCCTGGGATAGGAGATACACAAATCCCCAACTACACTTGTGTGAGATATGTTTAACCCAGGTGTACTTACTGTTCACTGTTGTATGATCTTCCAGCTGGATCCATGGATCCTAGGCTGAAGCCCTGTAGAATGTATGATAGTAACAGAAGCAAATTCCTTTTTATACCACAGTTTTCATAATTTTATTCTGAATTATGTAGGGAGAGGGATTGAGGAAATCCACGTGTCAGACAATCTACAAAGTTACACACAAATTAGGACTCCGGTCCTGTGACATGAAACAATGGCTAACTTATCTTGATTTACCAAAGGAACAATATTTGTAGACTGGCCTAATCAAGAACAGTTCACACTACACAAACGGCCAGATGCTGAGTCATCACACAATCCTCCCCCCTACACACAGACATTTATATGTACCACCACCTTCCTTGTGAAAGCCCCCCTAAGTGCAGCCCTATGCATGTATCATCAGCACAATCTAACTGTAAGATAAATACCATACATCACCCCCTTTTTTAGACTAACCTTTTGCAACATGACCTCTTTCCCAGTGCAATCCCCAACATGCAGCGCCATCATGACTATGCAAAACACACTGCAAGCAGTCCTGTGCAGGCAACATCAGCAAATTCCCTGTGCAACCGCCAACAACATGCAGCAACATACCTGCATAACCCCCTTCACTGTGCAAGCACACCCAAGAAGCAGCCCTGTGTATGCACCATCACCCCTTTTCCTGTGGAAGACAATGAACATGACCCATGCCCCCTCACGCCAGCCACGCAGGCCCCTGGACGCCCCGCTACATGACCCATGCCGCCTCACACCAGCCACGCAGCCCCCTGGACGCCCCTCTACATGACCCATGCCCCCTCACGCCAGCCACACAGCCCCCTGGACGCCCCTCTACATGACTCATGCCCCCTCACGCCAGCCACGCAGGCCCCTGGACGCCCCTCTACATGCCCCATGCCCCCTCACGCCAGCCACGCAGGCCCCTGGACGCCCCTCTACATGCCCCATGCCCCCTCACGCCAGCCACGCAGCCCCCTGGACGCCCCTCTACATGCCCCATGCCCCCTCACGCCAGCCACGCAGCCCCCTGGACGCCCCTCTACATGCCCCATGCCCCCTCACGCCAGCCACGCAGCCCCCTGGACACCCCCCTACATGCCCCATGCCCCCTCACGCCAGCCACGCAGCCCCCTGGACGCCCCTCTACATGACCCATGCGCCCTCACACCAACCACGCAGCCCCCTGGACGCCCCTCTACATGACCCATGCGCCCTCACACCAACCACGCAGCCCCCTGGACGCCCCTCTACATGACCCATGCCCCCTCACACCAGCCACGCAGCCCCCTGGACGCCCCTCTACATGACCCATGCCCCCTCACACCAGCCACGCAGCCCCCTGGACTCCCCTCTACATGACCCATGCCCCCTCACACCAGCCACGCAGCCCCCTGGACTCCCCTCTACATGACCCATGCCCCCTCACACCAGCCACGCAGCCCCCTGGACGCCCCTCTACATGACCCATGCCCCCTCACACCAGCCACGCAGCCCCCTGGACGCCACTCTACATGACCCATGCCCCCTCACACCAGCCACGCAGCCCCCTGGATGCCCCATGCCCCCTCACACCAGCCACGCAGCCCCCTGGACGCCCCTCTACATGACCCATGCCCCCTCACACCAGCCACGCAGCCCCCTGGACGCCCCTCTACATACCCCATGCCTCCTCACACCAGCCACGCAGCCCTCTGGACGCCCCTCTACATGACCCATGCCCCCTCACACCAGCCACGCAGCCCCCTGGACGCCCCTCTACATACCCCATGCCTCCTCACACCAGCCACGCAGCCCTCTGGAAGCCCCTCTACATGACCCATGCCCCCTCACACCAGCCACACAGCCCCCTGGACGCCCCTCTACATACCCCATGCCCCCTCACACCAGCCACACAGCCCCCTGGACGCCCCTCTACATACCCCATGCCCCCTCACACCAGCCACGCAGCCCCCTGGAGGCCTCTACAACATTTATTCACATGGTCAGTTCTCCCCACCTCAGTCCACTCCGGATCCGCATCAGTCCTCACAGCAAAACACGAGTTCCTGAGCAGAGTCCTCGCCAGAGCACAGGTTGTTACACAACTCAGTACAGGAACCTCAGCAGAGTCCTGGAGTCCTCTCCACAGCACAACTCAGGAGCAACTACAGAAACAACTACAGGAGCTCCTCATCACCAGTCCTCCCGTCCCCGCACAACATGCGCACTGCTGCGGCTGCACTGCTAATTTCCACTGGGCTGAGAAGGCTCCGCCCCTTCCGGTGACGTCATGATTTCATGATATCACTCCTCCCCCTCAAGAAATCAACTCCAAACTAGACGCTACCGTGGCGGCTCTGCAGGTGGAGGTATGTGGAGACCCCCATTACTGGGCGCAGGGGGCATTAACCCCGTCAGCACCGAGACTCTTTTGGGGTCTTGTGTTGCCCATTTATAAGAATCATAAGGTTTTTGTTCTGTTTCCTGTAATAGATACATACGACCCAACTATGGAGACAGGAAGGGAGGAAACGTATTGTTCTCATAGTACAGGACCCCTTTTCTGCCCCACAGTGTAATGCCCCCATTATGCCCCTTATGCAGGATGTATGATGCCCCCCACACAATGTAATGCCCCATTATGCCCCAACACAGTGTAATGCCCCCATTATGCCCCTTATGCTGGATGTATGATGCCCCCACACAGTGTAATGCCCCTATTATGCCCCTTATGCAGGATGTATGATGCCCCCCACACAGTGTAATGCCCCTTATGCAGGATGTATGATGCCCCCCACAGTGTAATGCCCCCATTATGCCCCTTATGCAGGATGTATGATGCCCCCCACACAGTGTAATGCCCCTTATGCAGGATGTATGATGCCCCCCACAGTGTAATGCCCCCATTATGCCCCTTATGCAGGATGTATGATGCCCCCCACAGTGTAATGCCCCCATTATGCCCCTTATACAGGATGTATGATGCCCCCACAGTGTAATGCCCCCATTATGCCCCTTATGCAGGATGTATGATGCCCACACAGTGTAATTCCCCCATTATGCCCCTTATGCAGTATGTATGATGCCCCCCACAGTGTAATGCCCCCATTATGCCCCTTATGCAGTATGTATGATACCCCCCACAGTGTAATGCCCCCATTATGCCCCTTATGCAGGATGTATGATGCCCACACAGTGTAATGCCCCCCTTATGCAGGATGTATGATGCCCCCACACCATGTAATACCACCATTATACCCCTTATGCAGTATGTATGATGCCCCCACAGTGTAATGCCCCCTCATTATGCTCCTTATGCAGGATGTATGATGCCCCCACACAGTGTAATGCCCCCATTATGCCCCTTATGCAGGATGTATGATGCCCCCACACAGTGTAATGCCCCCATTATGCCCCTTATGCAGGATGTATGATGCCCCCACACAGTATAATGCCCCCATTATGCCCCTGTAATCAGGTGACTGGATACAACGCACAGACATACACAATGTGGGAGTAACAAATATAATTATTTATGTCCCTGATATGGGGGAAATGTTATAACTATAGCAACCGTGAATAATGCAGAACAGGGAGATTACAAGGTGAAATCTAGAATATCAGATATACAATGAATTCTCCGGCTCCCTCTAACTGTAATCGCAGCCTCTGACCGTATGTTACTTTAGCTATTGACAAGGGTGATGGTCCCGACAAATAAATATATATATATATTTACACACACACGCACACACGTTCATTTTTTTCTCAGTAAAGTACACTCTGCACCCCATCTTGACTGAAAAAAATGTAGAAATGTAGAAATTTTTGCAAATTTATTAAAAAAGAAAAACTGAAATATCACATGGTCATAAGTATTCACACCCTTTTCTCAGTATTGAGTAGAAGCACCCTTTTGAGCTAGTACAGCCTTGACTCTTCTTGGGATTGATGCAACAAGTTTTTCACACCTGGATTTGGGGATCCTCTGCCATTCTTCCTTGCAGATCCGCTCCAGTTTCGTCAGGTTGGATGGTGAACGTTGGTGGACAGCCATTTTCAGGTCTCTCCAGAGATGCTCAAATGGGTTTAGGTCAGGGCTCTGACTGGGCCAGTCAAGAATGGTCGCAGAGTTGTTCTGAAGCCACTGCTTTGTTGTTTTAGCTGTGTGCTTAGGGTCATTGTCTTGTTGGAAAGTGAACCTTCGGCCAAGTCTGAGGTCCAGAGCACTCTGGCAGAGGTTTTCATCCAGAATCTCTCTGTATTTGGCCGCATTCATGTTTCCTTCAATTGCAACCATTTATCCTATCCCTGCAGCTGAAAAACACCCCCATAGCATGATGCTGCCACCACCATGTTTCACTGTTGGGATTGTATTGGGCAGGTGATGAGCAGTGCCTGGTTTTCTCCACACATACCTTAGAATTATCACCAAAAATTTCTATCTTAGTCTCAGACCAGAGAATCTTATTTCTCATAGTCTGGCAGTCCTTCATGTGTTTTTGAGCAAACTCTATGCAGGCTTTCATATGTCTTACACTGAGGAGAGGATCCGTCGGGCCACTCTGCCATAAAGGCCCGACTGGTGGAGGGCTGCATTGATAGACTTTGTGGAACTTTTTCCCATCTCCCTACTGCATCTCTGGAACTCAGCACAGTGATCTTGGGGTTCTTCTTTACCTCTCTCACCAAGGCTCAGTTTGGCTGGATGGCAAGGTCTAGGAAGACTTCTGGTGGTCCCAAACTTCTTCCATTTAAGGAATATGGAGGCCACTGTGCTCTTAGGAACCTTGAGTATTGCATAAATTCTTTTGTAACCTTGGCCAGGTCTGTGCCTTGCCACAATTCTGTCTCTGAGCTCCTTGGGCAGTTCCTTTGAGCTCATGATTCTCATTTGGTCTGACATGCACTGTGAGGTCTTATATAGACAGGTGTGTGCCTTTCCAAATCAAGTCCTATCAGTTTAATTAAACACTGCTGGACTCCAATGAAGGAGTAGAACCATCTCAAGGAGGATCACAAGGAAATGGACAGCATGTGACTTAAATATGATTTTCTGAGCAAAGGGTCTGAATACTTATGACCATGTCATATTTCAGTTTTTCTTTTTTAATAAATTTGCAAAAATTTCTACATTTTTGGTTTTTTTTTTCAGTCAAGATGGGGTGAAGAGTGTACTTTAATGAGAAAAAAAATAAACTTTTTAGAATTTACCAAATAGCTGCAATGAAACAAAGAGTGAAAAATTTAAAGGGGTCTGAATACTTTCTGTACCCACTGTATATAATATTTTCCCAGCGGGGGTTTCCGGTTCTTCCCCATAGGATGCAAGTCCTCCTGACAAAGTTTATCAAGGCTCGCTGGGCCGCCATCACTTCAACCAGCCTTGCCCTGCTTGTTGTAGTAGCCTGGACCAACCCCTGTAGCATACGTCAGTGCTGGAAGCAGCAGCCTGGCTCTCTTGCGCCTCCCACTCTTCACTGTAGCCGTATACTCCCGAGAGGAATCTCTTCGCGGATCTTCGGTGCTTATCCATCTGTGGGCATACCCGAATTACTGGGGTCTAGTTCTCTGGCCTTGACTGGCGTAGCTGCGACTTCGGCTCTTGACCGGCGCAGGTCTGGTTCTTGGGCTTCAGCTAGCATAGACTGGATTCTGGGACTCATCTGGCACGGCCGGGTTCTGCTACCCGGCGCACCACAACGCGCTGCCTTGGGTTTTACCACGGCCTGGTTCCTCGGCTTCAGATTCCCCTGCACATATCGTGCTCGATTCTTTGCTTGGCAACAAATCTGCTACCATTTTGGGGAGCTGGCCTTTTATGTCAAGAAACTGGATCATCAAAGTCACCTTACCTGGTGAACCATCTAGACTCCTTCCTGAAACTCGATCTCTTCCAATTGGTTCTGGAGGGTTCCGCTTGGACGACAGATGGCAGTCTTCTTCTACAAATGCTGCACAACACTGAGGATTTTCTCTTTTTATGGCGCACAATCTTACACTTCTTATGCAGTATGTATGATGCCCCTCACACAGTATAATGTTCCTACAGTACTGCCATCTCTCATACAAAAGATAATATTTCAACAGTTCCACCATCCTCCGCACACACAGTATAATGTTTCCACTGTACCACCATCCCTCACACACATTATAATATTCCCACTGTACCACCATTCCCACCACACACAGTATAATGTTCCCACAGTACTAGCATTCCCCTAGCACAAAGTTTAATGTTCCCACAATACCACCATCCTTCCATGCACATTATAATGTTTCCAGAGGACTGCCATCCCCCACTAACAGTGTAATGTTCCCACAGTACTGCCACCTCCCCACACACAGTAAAATTTTCCCACAGTACTGCCTCCTACATACACAAAATGGTACTATCTACCCCATGGCTAATTAATAAATACTTACTTAGCCCCATTTTTGTTGCAGATGCTAATAAACCCAGGACCTATGAGATATTTACGTATGACCAAATTACCGTAGGGGTAAATAAACCCTAATTAAAGGATTAAAAGCAATAAAACATTAATTATCTTTAAAAGTGGTATATCAATTTAAAATTTCGCCATATTATCTCCACTATGACTGCAGGAAGAAAGAGCAAGAAGCTGTTAAGATTTTGGACATAGAAGTGGCCAATTTATTGGTACCTATTGGACCTATGGTGCTAAAGCAAAGGCTTTAAAAGGTAAGTGACTCCATTTTTTATTGCATTATAACTAGTGTTGTGCGATACCTTCCGATATCGGGAAATATCGGATCGGATTGGATCGGACCGATACCCAAAAAGTATCGGATATCGCCGATTCCGATACCGGAAACCAATGCAAGTCAATGGGACACAAATATCGGAATGAAAATAAACCCTTTCTTTCCTTGTAGGTTAATTCTACATGAAGGAAAACAACTAAGAATAATGTAGAATGTATTGGGGGGGGGAGACAATAAAGGCATAGAGGTTTAGCCCAATCAAATGGAATAGCAGGAATTAATATTTTTTTTTAAGACGTTCTGAGTTACGGAAATATTGACTATGTTAAGTATTTTTATATTTTGTCAGATATTTATGTTTCACTACTTCCATGCTCTTCACCTTCTTTTTTACTTCTCCCACACTTTCTCCTTCATCATCCTCAGCATCAGCATCTTTTTCATCAACTTCTTCTTCACCTTCTTCATCTTCTTCTTCACCTTCTTTTTATTATTCTTTTTTTTTACATTCTTCATATTCAACTATTATTCTTCTTCATATTCTACTTCTTCATCTTCATCATATTCTTATTTGCGACAGGCATTCCTGTAGTTATCTATAAAAGTTTGAACATTACACCTTTTGTTCTGCTTGTCACAAAAGATTTACAACAGGATTTGTCCGCGTTCAGTTTGGCCTGCAGCAGCAGGTCTTTTCCAGGGGCACCACGAGGAGGAACGGACTCACCCCCATACACTGCTTAGTCATCTTCTGCTTATAATTTCGATATTATCTTTTCCTCTGATTTTTAGTCTTATGCTTAATGTTCTTCCGCTTTTTGTTCTGCAGCTTCTTGTACTTCTGCTTCTTGGTTTTCTGTCTCTTGTTCTTCTGTATCTTGGTGGTTGTCTTCTTCTTCTTTGTCCTCTTGTTCAACTTCTTCAGGGTCATCTTCTTGGTCTTCTTCGGGGTAGTCTTCAGGGTCGTCGTCTTCGGGGTCCTCGTCTTCAGGGTCGTCTTCTTCGGGGTGGTCTTCAGGGTCTTCGTGTTCAGGGTCGTCTTCTTCGGGGTCCTCGTCTTCGGGGTCCTCGTCTTCGGGGTCCTCGTCTTCGGGGTCCTCGTCTTCTTCGGGTTGGTCTTCAGGGTCCTCGTCTTCAGGGTCCTCGTCTTCGGGGTCCTCGTCTTCGGGGTCCTCATCTTCTTCGGGGAGGTCTTCAGGGTCCTCGTCAGGGAGATCCAGAGTGATTACCAAGAACAATTTCAAAAAGCTTGAACTTGGAAATGTAGCAGAAGGTACAAGAAGGCTGAAGAACTACCGAGGACCAGCTGACGGTACTGGAACCCGGATGGGTAGTAGAAGTTACAAGAGCAAATGGAACTAACGAGGACCAGCTGACGGTACTGGAACCCGGATGGGTAGCAGAAGGTACAAGAGCCAATGGAACTACCGAAGACCAGCTGACGGTACTGGAACTCGGTTACTAAGCCGGAGGTACTTGTGCCAGAAAGCACTACCAAGGACCAGCAGACGTTGGTGGAACTTGGATACCGAGAAGGAGGCACCTAAGCCAAAGGCACTGCCGAGAACCACCTGACGGTACTGGAACCCGGATGGGTAGTAGAAGGTACCAAAGCAAATGGAACTAACGAGGACCAGCTGACGGTACTGGAACCCGGATGGGTAGCAGAAGGTACAAGAGCCAATGGAACTTCTGAAGACCAGCTGACGGTACTGGAACTCGGTTACTAAGCAGGAGGTACCTGTGCCAGAAAGCACTACCAAGGACCAGCAGACGTTGGTGAAACTTGGATACCGAGAAGGAGGCACCTAAGCCAAAGGCACTGCCGAGAACCAGCTGACGGTACTGGAACCCGGATGAGTAGCAGAAGGTACCCATGTAAAAAAAAGTTTCAAGGCCGCGAGCTGGCCGCAGTTACCAAAACCCACAGTCCTACAGGGGGTGCTTGTCCTATTGGCACTATGGAACCAGCCTTCATTGCCAGATCCCGCAGCCCACATAGGAGTCACCTAAACTGCAGGCACCATAGAGTCGGCTAACCCGACCGCAACACGACAGGACAACGCATTGGAGGCAAAGTGACGTTGACACTACCCAGAAACAGCTGGATTGCTGGAACCAGGCTGGGCAGGAGGGAGTACCCGTGCCGAAGACACTGCTGGGAAACAGCTGGCGGTGCTGGAAACCAGGGTAAATACTAAAAACAGAGTGGAGCCAGAGGCGTAATTGGAGCAACTTTAAAATCTGTAGTAGTGTGAATGTGGACAGAGCAGGAGAAATTGCCGGACACACAGCTAGGGATCAGCTGACGTTACTGAACCCCAATAACACTGGAGCAAGCGTTGACTGTGCAGACGGCACTTCTGAGCAGTAACTAGCGGTATTGGAGCCCAGGGTAAATACTAGAAACAGAGGAGCCAGAGGTGTAATTGGAGCAAGTTTTAAATCAGTAGTACAGTGGATGTGGACAAAGCAGGAGAATTTGCCGGACACACAGCTGGGGATCAGCTGACGTTACTGAACCCCAATAACACTGGAGCAAGCGTTGACTGTGCAGACGGCACTTCTGAGCAGCAACTAGCGGTATTGGAGCCCAGGGGAAATACTAAAAACAGAGAAGCCAGAGGTGTAATTGGAGCAAGTTTTAAATCAGTAGTACAGTGGATGCGGACAAAGCAGGAGAATTTGCCAGACACACAGCTGGGGATCAGCTGACGTTACTGAACCCCAATAACACTGGAGCAAGTGTTGACTGTGCAGACGGCACTTCTGAGCAGCAACTAGCGGTATTGGAGCCCAGGGTAAATACTAAAAACAGAGGAGCGAGAGGTGTAATTGGAGCAAGTTTTAAATCAGTAGTACAGTGGATGTGGACAAAGCAGGAGAAATTGCCGTCCGCACAGCAGGGGAACAGCTGACGTTACTGAACCCCAATAACACGGCAGCAAGTGTTGACTGTGCAGACGGCACTTCTGAGCGCCAACTGGCGGTGTTGGAGCTCAGGGATTACAGTTCAGGTGGTAGAAACATGAACACAACAGGAGACCTGGATACTGTTGCCAACCAATTATTTATTCTGGAAGAGGACTGGCAAATTCATGAGAGATCCAGGCCTTGTTCATTTTGAGAAAAGTAAGCCGGTCAACTTTATCGGACGATAGTCGCATGCGACGGTCTGTTAGTACACCACCTGCGGCACTAAAGACGCGTTCCGATAATACACTAGCAGCAAGGCAAGCTAGCACCTCCAATGCATATTGACTAAGCTCTGGCCATGTATTCAGCTTACAGACCCAAAACTTGAAGGGAGAAGAGCCGTCTGGGAGTACACCGAGAGGGCAAGACATGTAGTCTGTCACCATCTGACGGAAACGTTGCCTCCTGCTGACTGGAGCCGTCTGTGATGGTGTAGACATTTGTGGCGGTGGGGACACAAAACTTTGCCACATTTGGGCCATACTGGTCTTGCCTTGTGCTGAGGCGCTGCTTCTGCTCCCTCTTTGTGCAGAGCTTCCTCCACTGCCTCGACGCACTGAGCTGCTTTGTAAAGCACTAGCAGCACTGCTCTCGGTTGGAATGGAGAACATGATGGAATGCACCAGTGCGTCTTGGTACTCCCGGTTCAACGGTGTTATGAGGCTTTGTAAGTTGTCCCGGTAGCGAGGATCTAGGAGGGTTGACACCCAATAATCAGCCGTGTTGAGAATGTGGGCGATGCGGCGGTCGTTTCTCAGGCACTGCAGCATGAAATTAACCATGTGCTGCAGACTGCCAACTGGCCAAGAAACGCTGTCCCCTGCTTGAGGCATGATCTCTGCCTGCTCTGCATCACCCCACCCTCGCTCTAGATACTGACTACTAGAGCATTGTGTACCTCCCTCCTCTGGACAGATGTCTTCCTCATCCATTGACTCCTCCTCATCCTCCTCACAAAGTGTCCCCTGCCTAGGTCTTTGTGAGGAACCACGTTGCGCAGACTGTAGAGAATCAGATGGCATTTGTGACTCCTCATCCTCCACCTCTTCCAAAACCTTGTCCCTTAGTGCTTGCAGTGTTTTTTCAAGCAGGCAGATAAGGGGGATAGTCATGCTGACTAG
Organism: Phyllobates terribilis; assembly: GCF_046119375.1. NCBI lineage: Eukaryota > Metazoa > Chordata > Amphibia > Anura > Dendrobatidae > Phyllobates > Phyllobates terribilis. The sequence continues at coordinate 1,106,921 of NW_027362796.1, read as the reverse complement.
TGCATCATCTGCACTCGCCATCCGCGTGGAATAATCGAAGGCACGCAAAACGTGGCAAATGTCCTTCATAGAGGCCCACCCAGTGGTGGTGAAGTGTGAACGGCGCGCACTGCGACTTGTTTGCGCCTGCTGCAGCTGGTACTCCATTACTGCTGCCTGCTGCTCACACAACCTCTCCAACATATGTAACGTTGAATTCCACCTGGTGGGTAGGTCACATATGATGCAATGTTCCGGAAGACGTAATCGGCGCTGCAGAGCTGCAATGCGTTATCTTGCGTTGCTGGAATGCCGCAAGTGAGCGCACTCTATGCGGACCTTGTGAAGCAGTGCATCAAGATCCGGATAGTCCCTCAAAAAACTCTGCACGACCAAGTTGAGCACAGGTGCCAGACATGGGATGTGAATGAGGTTGCCTAGGCCCAGAGCTGCCACCAGATTTCGGCCATTGTCACACACTACCATGCCTGGCTGGAGATTCGCTGGCACAAACCACACGTCGCTGTGCTGCTTGATGGCATTCCAGAGCTCCTGCGCTGTGTGGCTTCGATTCCCAAAATAAATTAATTTTAATACGGCCTGTTGACGTTTGGCCACGGCTGTGCTCATATCGGTCATCATAACAGGTAACCAACCGTTCACGGGTCGATGTGGAGGTAGACCGTGATGGCTCCTGCAGCGCTGATTCAGAGGAACTGGAGTATGAGGAGGAGTCAATGTGTACAGACTGGATTCCTGCAATCCTTGGAGTTGGCAGAACACGTACAGCGCCACTCTCAAGATCTGTACCCGGCTCCACAACATTTACCCAATGGGCAGTGAGGGAAAGGTATCGTCCCTGTCCATGCTTACTGGTCCATGCATCGGTGGTCAGGTGGACCTTGCTACTGACGGCATTTTGTAGCGCATGTTTAATTTCTCCCTCCACATGATGTTGCAGGGCAGGGACGGCTTGCCTGCTGAAATAAAAGCGGCTGGGTACGTTGTATTGTGGGACTGCCAATGCCATAAAGTTACGGAAGGTGTCAGTCTCCACCAGCCTGAATGATAGCATTTCAAGGGCCAGTAGTTTAGCAATGCCAGCATTCAGAGCCTGTGCTCGGGGGTGGTTTGCCGAGTATGAGCGCCTTTTCTCCCATGCCTGTGCTAACGATGGCTGTAGACTGGCCTGGGAGTGTGAGGATGACTGGGAAAGTGGTGCTGTGGGTGGAATTACACTGTGTCTCTGTACAACAGTGCCAGAGATTCTTCCATGGCGATCCTGTGAGGAAGCCGAACCAGCTGTGTGTGAGCTGGAGGAAGAGGCTACAACACGAGCTGAAGAGGTGGTAGGTGGCGCTGTAGGTTGGCCTAGGTCTTCAGTGTGTTTTTGTAACTCCACCATGTGCTTGGTCCGCACATGTTTCCACATATTTGTGGTATTGAGGTTGCTGACACTTTTCCCTCTTTTCACCTTCTGATTACACAGCTTGCATTTGACAAAGCAAATGTCATCTGCAACTGTGTCAAAAAAGGACCAGGCACTGCAAGTCTTGGGAGCGCCCGCTTTGGATTTTGGAAGAGCCATGCTCCTAATGGGTGCCTAAGTGGAGGCTACAGGCAACCAAGTCTGCCCCCTCCCTCTCCCTCCTTTTTGGGCTGTTCGGGGAATCTCTTCCTCAGAGCTGCTCCCACCACCTTCCTGTCCCTCACACCATGATGGGTCAAGGACCTCATCATCTACACCAGTGGTCCCCAACCTTTTTTGCACCAGGGACCGGCTTGAAGCAAGATCATTTTTCCATGGCCCAGCAAGGAGGGGGTGGGGTGGGCGGGGCTTTGGTCATATGGGGGCGGGGTAATGGAGGGATTTGGAGTTTAGTGCATACTTATCATATAGTGTAGACCAGGTCCCCGCCAGGAGCCCCACATAATGTGCTGTGCCAGGAGCCGCATCACTGAGGCCCCATCACGCCCTGCAGCAGGACAGGGCAGCTGTCCTGACAGCTGCTGTTCAGCTGCATTTACTTCATCCCAGGGGCGGACACAGACTGTAGTGGGCCCCTGTGCAAGAAATTTTTGGGGGCCCCCCCCGCCCTTCATAAGGCAACAAAGTTATGTAAACATAACCCCCCCATGTGCATCTCTCACCCCCCCATGTGCAGCTCACCCCCGTGCATCTCTCATCCCCCTCCGTGCATCTCTCATCCCCCTCCGTGCATCTCTCATCCACCCCCCGTGCATCTCTCATCCACCCCCCGTGCATCTCTCATCCACCCCCCGTGCATCTCTCATCCACCCCCCGTGCATCTCTCATCCCCTCCGTGCATCTCTCATCCCCCCCCGTGCATCTCTCACCCCCCCGTGCATCTCTCATCCCCCCCGTGCATCTCTCATCCACCCCCCGTGCATCTCTCATCCACCCCCCGTGCATCTCTCATCCACCCCCGTGCATCTCTCATCCCCCCCGTGCATCTCTCATCCCCCCCGTGCATCTCTCATCCCCCCCGTGCATCTCTCATCCCCCCCGTGCATCTCTCATCCCCCCCGTGCATCTCTCATCCCCCCCGTGCATCTCTCATCTCTCCCCTCCCTCCCATGTGCATCTCTCATCTCTCCCCTCCCCCCATGTGCATCTCTCATCTCTCCCCTCCCCCCATGTGCGTCTCTCATCTCTCCCCTCCCCCCATGTGCATCTCTCATCTCTCCCCTCCCCCCATGTGCATCTCTCATCTCTCCCCTCCACCACATGTGCATCTCCCATTCCCCCCACTCCTAGTTAATTGTATTTAAAAAAAAATAAAACTTGTTATACTTACCCCCATGCGATCCCTGCAGAATCCTGGCGCTCGTCCAAATCGCTGACACCAGGTTCTCCTGACTTCCGGCCATGTGACGGCGCCGTCACATGACCGGAAGTCAGGGGAATCATGAAGGTGCTGCCGCAGCAGCGCAGCGCTAAGATGTCCCGGACCCGGCGCTTAGCATGCGGCCGGGGGCCCCATGAGGAGAGAGACGCACAAGAGGGGGGCTCCGAGGGGGCTCCTACCGGCCGGGCCCCATACTGGAGTCAGGGCAGTCATGCCCTGATGGCGGCCCTGCTGGAGGCTGGAGGGGCCCCCTCTCCCCGCGGACCGGCTGAAAAACCCCAACGGCCCGGTCCTGGTCCGCGGACCGGCGGTTGGGGACCTCTGATCTACACCACCCTTTTCAAACAACTGCTTCTCCTGGGTAGTCTCGACAGCACAGTACGCACCAGAAAGTGGCACCTGAGTCTCATCATCAGATGCGTACTGAGGTGTGCTGCTGACCATAGGCACTGGCCCACCCGCCTCTTCAGATTCAGAGAGACAAAACGGTTGCACATCACTGCATGCTACCTCTTCTTCAAATTCTCGAATTCTGCTTGGCTGGCTCCCTCTTTACAAGCCAAGAGATTCAGAGAACAGAAGTAGAGATGGCTCCTGTCCAGGGCTCTCTGACTGCCTGGACAATTTGGCAGGTGGTGAAGAGACAGATGGGTGCTCTTCAGTGCTCAGGACCTGAGAGGATCTGGAACTAATTGAAGTCGATGCGTTAGCTGCCATCCATCCGACAACGGCTTCAATTTGGTCCTCCAGTGGGGTTCGGCTAGCTCCTACAAAGCTGCGCATAAAGGACTGTTCCCTGGTAAAACTGGGGGATGCTGAGTCACTGGTGCCCGCAGCAGGTACAGAATCCCCACGTCCTCTCCCTGCAGGCACAGAATCCTCACGTCCTCTCCCTGCAGAAACTCCATGCCCACGACCACATGCCTTACTCCCTGCCTTCTTCATCTTGGTAGACAGATAAAGATAGGCAGAAAAGTACTAAGGGCTTAGTGTGCTTATTCCTGAACAGCTGCTAACAGGTATAAGAAACACTAATTTTATAAAGTGTGAACTAGACTTTAATAAGAGCTAATGTGGCCTACACAACTGTAAAGTGGAGTGTTTGGTGAACTTTATTTAGGTTTTTTTTTGTCACAAAAAGACACTGGATGTGCCCAAAGATGTAATACCGATAGTATCACAAACTTTTTGTAGCTATTACAATGTAGGAAGGTAACCTACAATGCAATAGATGAGGCTACAAAAAATAGGCTAATACTAATCTGGCTGGGGCTGCAGGGCACAATGCTGCAGAAAGGCTCCTCTATCTTCTCCTATATAGTGTGTTTGGAACCAATTTAGCTGAATACGGATGGAACCACCACACTAATGGGAGATATCAGGAAAAATTATGAATTGGCAAAAAAGGACAATGTATGAGGCAGTGACACACACTGAGTGCACTACAACCAGACGTGGTTGAAGCACACACTACAGGGTGAGCTGCACTCACACACACAGACCTTGCAGACAGCGGTGAACAGCACAGAGAACTGTGCACTAGCGCTGCAAGGCACAGCGATTTATAAAGTAGCTTGGGTAAAGCAGAATAGACCAAATAGGTAGCTAAAACTGTCCCTCAGAACAACAGCGTCCTATCCCTAACTGAATTCACAGCAGAGTGAGCTCAAAATGGCGGCGGCGGCTTTTATAGTGCATCATGACATCATTTCAGCAGCCAATCACAGCCATGCCATTAGTTAAGATGCCTACATGCCTAACAGGATGTGCCCACACTTCTTAGGATCCTCATTGGCTGAATAAAATGAAAATGGCTCATTGCATTATGGGAACTTCCGATTCCGGTATACGATATTGCAAAAGTATCGGAATTCCGATACCGCGAATATTGGCCGATACCCGATATTTCAGTATCGGAATGCTCAACACTAATTATAACCCCAGCCCCCTGAGGAAGCCAGTCATCGAATGAACATAGAGAGTACTACTGAGAAGTTGTACCGATGGACCTCAGCCAGTGAGGTCCTGACAAATCAACTGGGAGCATAGAGTAGCTCTCAGGGGCCGTAGTGACACAAGGGATGATGGGCCTTCCCATAATGGTTTGCTGGACTGTTGTGGCTTGTAACAAAAGTTATATACTGCTACATGTAACCAGAAAGTTCCGGACTGCTTCTTCTGCATTATGCATTAATACGTTGCATTCAATCACGCAGTTAAATCTGCATGTGTTCATTGAACAATGCGGATTTACCACATCTAATACTTTCTATTGTGGAAATTTCTGTTTGCGGAGACTAGTGTCTCCACAACAGAAATTAACATGCTGTGGCTCGTAAACCCGCACCACCGGTGAGTTTACGCAACGTCAAATAGAAGCACCTTGGGCATGGGATTTCTATAAATCCCATCTACTGTGCTTGTAATGTGGAATGTAGCGTTTTATACGCAGCACAGGTGAGCTGCATCCAAAACTCTGCTATTCCTGATCGTGGGCACGTACCCCTGGACATTGTTCTTCCTCATTCATCTCCACATCATCTGGTCCAGATTTGCAGAATCAGGAGATATGAGTTCTCTATATACATATTTACTTCCTTTTGAGGTTGGGGGGTCCACTTATAGCTATTGTTGTTGTGGACGTGACTTACCTAACATTGCGCAGTGAATCTGTTTTCACTATAGTGACTGATATTTCTTGTTGATAAAACTGTAATATTTTTTTCACTTTAAACCTTTTTTTAAACAACACTGATTAGTGCGATCATACAACATGCAAGACTCTGATTGCTCAGTGATGCACTGTACTACTGTAGTGCCGTGTATTATCCCTGCCTGTTTGTGTAATACTAACGACTCCATACACATGAGATAAGTGTTGCCTAAATGGTCATTTGGCAGACGGCTATCTCTCCCGACTCCCCCATACACACAAATATTCCATCTTTCCTGTGGTCTGTATGAGAGAGTCACCTCCGGACTCCTATAGCGGAGGATTATCTACAGGAAGAACAAACGGAATAGCCTCTGAAATTCAGGATGCCAGATCCTTCTCTGCCCTGACATTATATGTCGGTAGGCCCCAAATACATTGTATAGTCGACTAAACCCCACTGAAATCAGTGCTTTAATGCAACTTTAGTCTAATGTGTTTGGGGGTGTTAAAAGGTAACTTATTACTATTGAGTACTTGGGTGAGGAGGGGAATTGAGCCAAACCTTCATAGATGCCATGTTTCCTTTTGACAGCAGCAAGTGGTTAAACTGCCAAGGTTTCTGTTGCAGCCGCACTTGTGCCATCCCTGCGGTGTACATCTATGTTCTGGTGCCCAAAAGAGTTATTTTTTTAAAAAAACAAATGTTTAACTTCTTAAGAAATAACAATGGGCCTAATACGTTTTGCAAGTTTCTTTCTTTTTACAAGAATTGTTGGTGCCAGTTTTCTTTTGAAACATTTTAATATCTGATTTTTTTTCTGGTGTATTTCTTGTAATATAGGAAAGCCTAAGGCCATAAATAAACCCCATAAAAAACTGTATATGGAGACTTTGGTATCAAATAATTTCTGTCTGCGGTGTTTGTGCAAACAAAAAAGCTTTTATAAAAGCCTCAAACTTCTGTGTGTGAATCAGTGATGAGATCCAACATGGTGGAGCCCGGGGAAGACGGGAAACATTCATATAGACGGCTGGTGGTGATGTAGTCAGTGACAGACTTTGGCCAAAAATGTTTCTAGAGCTGTAGTAGAAATGAAGATGTCGTCCTCACCATGAAGTAATTATTTCTCATGTCACGTGTAATGAATATCTCCTGCAGTATTACTAATGCTGATTCCAGTGTCGGTAAATGAGACGACAATTAGTGTTATGGAAGATGAGTCTATGAGAAACATATTCAACTGGAGAGGAAGAAACTGCTTGTTTTCTGTGGCATAAAATATATACAGTAGGTTTTATTAGTAGATGTGAAGAAGAAAACTGAATACTGTAAAATAATAAATCTCCTCATATGTTTCCCTTATTATCTCCAGTAATTGTATTATTACACAGGATTTTTATGTTACATTGTCTCATCTTCTTATTCAGGTTTCTACAATATCGGATCCTCTCAGTGAAGATCTTCTAGATAAGAGAATTTTCCTGATTTACCCATCAAAGATGGATATGGACAGAGACAAGATGGCGGAGAGGATATTACACCTCACCCTAGACATCCTCTTCCGTCTTACTGGAGAGGTGAGAGATTCTGATGACGTCACATTACATCATTCTTATCTATGGGAATAACAGATGGACAGAACTGGACAGGTGAGGACTCTGGAAATGTCTGTAGTGAGATTTATTAATGAGTTTCTCCATTACCAGGATTACATAGTAGTGAAGACCTCTAGTGAGCGCTGTCAGGACCCTGTGTCTGAGGGATGGGGAAGACCCCTGAGCCCAATCACAGGGCCTCCACCTTACACCCTGATGCATGAGGACATCAATGACCAGAAGATCCTAGAACTCACCTACAAGATGATTGAGCTGCTGACTGGAGAGGTGACACTGCTGGGAATTCTGGGACATTATACAGTAATGCTATGAAGGGATCGGGGGGGTGACGGTATCATTGTATGTGTCAGGTTCCTATAAGGTGTCAGAATGTCGCTGTCTATTTCTCCATGGAGGAGTGGGAGTATTTAGAAGGACACAAAGATCTGTACAAGGACGTCATGATGGAGGTTCCCCAGTGCCTCACATCGCCAGGTAATAAACAGGACTAAATACACATGGCCTATAATTATCTGTATATAAAGGATGAATTCAGTCCCTGTATGTGTTTCCTCCAGATCGATCCAGTAAGAGGACAACACCAGAGAGATGTCCCCATCCTCTTCTTTCACAAGACTGTAAACAGGAAGACCCCAATGTTCCTCAGGATCATCAGGTAGATGGAGAGAAGGTGTCATGAGATCTCCCCTATGATGTGTAGACGGCTGTGAAGGTCTTGTGCTCAGTCTTGTTTTATCCACCAGGATTATATGTTTTATAATGAGAACGGTTGAGATGGCAGGATTAAAGCTGATCATAGATGGGACTTCTCCATCTGTCTGTGACTTTTACAATATTTGTTTCAGGGTGAAGATCTGACCCATATTAATACTACAGAGACATATGTGAGGGGTGATGAGCGGTGTAAAGAGGAGATTCCTACAGATAACCATCCAGGTGAGTAGTAACCACTAAATGCAGAGAAGTCACAGAGTCTTCTCAGTCACCAGCTGTGGCTGCTCTATTGGTAGTGCAGTCTGGTAGTATCACAATCGTGTGATCACCATTTTGCCGCTAGAGCATAACATTCTCCTCCATCCGAAAATGTTCAAATTACTTTGTGAATTGGGAAAGACCTTTTCTAGAGAACTTACAACCTGGAGGATCCACCTACCTCCTGGGATTAGGAGACTCTGTCCGTTACCTGCCCAGATCTGTAACAAAGCCAAATGACCGCGTACGTAGAATGTGCTGACACGTTAGAAAATCACTTGAAGAAAAATATTATGCTGGGCCTGTAAGAGAAAGCGGAGGGTAATGATGGTGTTGGCTTCCTAGATCCCTGATATCTTATTGGATGAATCTACCTTCTCTCCCTTCTGTGCTGCTGAATGTGCTCATATGGTTCCTACAAGACCAGGTCCAGTCTTTCTGGACAAACTTCGCTTTTATGATCAACATTAAATGTGCATTGAGGCCAAGTGTGAATTTCTGTACAATAACAACAGAGTTTCCCTTTATCTTGACTTTTCAAACCAATTAACTTCAAACAGGATCGTGATAAACTACATAAAAACATTACACCTGTGCCATGATATATCTCTAAGCTGTGCTTGGCTGAAGGCTGTAATATACATATATTCACGCCTGCAGAAGATGTGTTGGCATGGCTCGAGCCCTGGTTTCATGGATTCACTCCACATCATAAATTCCATTATGTTTTCAATCCTAAGGAATTCAGATTACTGCACAATCTCTCCTGAAATGGGGAGCTGTCACGAAAACACCAATTGGTCAGACCTTGCAGCTCTCTGGTGCCCCCTTATCCTGCTGATCAAACACGGTATTGACCGAGGATAAGCACGGGCGCAGCTGCTCTAATTTATGTCGACTATTGCGGCACGTGATGTAACAGGACGTATATATATATACCACCAGTTCCTTCCAGGAATGTATATATACCTCCGACCAGCCACCCTCAAACCACATTATCACATAAATACTGGTATACTGCCACCACCAATCGCTTAACAGGTGGATCGGGTACCCATTAGGTAACGTGAATTAGCGGGTGCTCGACATAGGACAAGAAGAACGAAGCTGGTAAATAATAATGATTTACTCCCGAAAGTGGGCAGTATTTACAAAAGATATTATAAAAGAGACAATGTACATATATGCATAAACAGTTATTAAAATAAAAGGGATAAGTAATAGCAAAACCTGTGCCACGTGGTGATGGTCTCAGATTCTGTGGGGGGGACGGGTCCCCGGAAATTAGATGCGATTCTTCCACGCAGCGTGGTGTGCATGCATCTGACGTCCCGGGGCAAGAATGACTTAAAAAATGGCCGTTCTGGTTTTTAGTAAAGGGGCCAAAACATTAGGAGACACCCATGGTGCTTACCTCACACGGGGGCTCGGCTTTGTGAACCCACCCAGCTGCAGAAGACCTAAAACTCCTTCAGATTTCATATCTTGGTGTGGGGGGGTCCCACATCCAAGATGGAGACATCATGTTTGCCCTCAACACTTTTCATGAAGATGGATATCAAATATGAAATCTCTATGATGCTCAGAAGCTCAGAACCCATTTCCAGGGCTTCCGGTGGTCTCCTAGTTGAGATAGTCTCCAAGTTGACGATCTCAAAAATGTGGTCCCTGTGTTTGTGACAGTCATGTGCATTATTAAAATCGACATTAAACGTTTGTACAGCTAAACAATAGGATTGGAGGGAAAAATCCAGGGTATACCAGTGCTTTTTCTGAGCTGAGGCTTTATGACGCTCTTAAAAATTCCTGAGGTTTGGGGGAAAAGCAACAGTGACTTCTATGTAAAACTCTTACAAATGGACAGGGGGGGTGGAGATTTGAGACAGCTCTCATTTTTTAAAACTATGACCAAAAATACATTTTGCCTGACAGGAGCACCAATACTTTCTCTACTCTTCTCATCAGGACTCATAGTAGCTCCAATGGTCCACCATAAATGACTGCAATTCCGGTTTAGTGTTGTAGTTCTCCCCTGATACATATATTGTTGTTGGGGATGTAACATATCTTTTATTCTGTCTTTTTTTACAGGTTCATTTTGTATGATAGTTTGAGTGTAGTGGAATCGGCCTGACTCACTTATGTGACTCTGTAACTCCCTCGTTGTCTTTAAAAGAAGGTCTCCATTATGTCTTCCCAATGCCCGAGGTCTAAATTTAAGACACCTCAGCTCTGCACTATTATGAAAAGTTCTCTTTAAATGTCTAATATTTCTTCTTGAAACTCATCTGACAGAAAATATTGTCCCTTACGATAGTTTAGATTGCTAAGAGCCACCGAGCCCCATACTCTTAATTACCCCAGAGAGGTTTCACCACTAGTTACTCGTTTTTAACTGATGGAGACTGTTGAGTTTGATCATTTCAGTAGATGTGTTATTGTCTATAGTCACAGTTTTTGACTTCAGTGATCCTCTGATTTAACCTCTTCCTGCAGCCAGTTTTATGTTTCTAGTCAGGCTCCATTTTCAAATCTGACATGTGTCACTTTATGTGGAGATAACTTTGGAATTCTTCACAAAGGATAATAGGAAACAAATGGACCTTACAAATTATTTTCCAACTTCTCTTGAATTTGACAATACCCTATATACAGCTGTACACTACTGTCTGGGCACATGGCAGGTTAAGAAGGGAAGGAGCGACATTTAGCTATTAGGAATGCAGATCTTGCTGGAATAGTTCCCAGACACAATGTATTGGGGGCACTGTATGAACTGTATGGTCACCTGGCAGTTCAAAAGATGACCACCACGAACAGGCTTGGTGCTATATAATCCATTTATCACCAGAGGAGATGGGACACACCATTTACAGATGCCTTAATATAATAAAATGACAGAAAACCAGAGCAGTAGAAATCACCATAAAGTAACTTCATTTTGAAAATTATAACCCTCAGTGAATTAACTATTGGTGCAGTGAATATTTTGACTCCACAATCACTTTCCAGAAATTAGCACGCAGTGGATGTTGGAGAGTGAAAATTACGCATTTGCCATTTTATTACCCAACACATAGTGCCCAGATTGTGCTTCAGGAGACACACACTGTAGATTAAGTGGGTTCTTCTCACTATAGTAATGCCAAATACATGGTTGCTAAATATTGTTTAGGCACACTTCAAGGCTTAGAAGGAAGGGGGAGATTTGACTTTGGGAGACCGGATTTTGCTGCATTGGTTTATGGATGAGAAGACGTTTTTATTGATATTATTTTTGTCTACATAACATTGTTTAGTGGCTTCTTATTCCATATTTTGGAGACAGAATGAACAAACAGTTCAACACCATGCTCTACTGGTTCATCCTGTGAGGTTTTCACGTTTCACTGTCATTCTGTCAATAACTTGCCATTTCTACAGACATTTAAGTAGAAATGTTCAAAAATATAAATTCAAGGATATTTCATTCAAAATTATTAATTGTTTTTTTTCTTGGCAGATGACTGTACCAGGAGATCGGAGGGACAGGAGATTTTTAAATTGAATGATCTTGAGATCTTACAGGATACAATTGAAGTGAATGCCATTTCTCCGGATATACCATCATCCCTTCAAAGCAAAGATCTATCATCTAAGCCTATGGAACAGGTCCTGTCTTCTGATTCATTACCGACTATGAAGGAAAAAAATCAAAATAAAAAAATAAGCATTAAAAAACGAACTGCTCCTAAAGGAAAGAGGTCATTTTCACGTTCAGAAAATGGAAATAGTTTTACCCTCGAAAAATCTATTCTTAAGCATCAAAAAATACACACAGCAGACAATAGATTGCTTTGTTCCAAATGTGGCAGAAGTTTTAACCAGAAATCAGATTTTGTTGCGCACCAGCGAACTCACACAGCGGAGAAGCGTTTTTCATGTTCAGAATGTGGGAAATGTTTTAACCGGAAATCACTTCTTAATATCCACAAGAGAACTCACACGGGGGAGAAGCCTTTTTCACGTTCAGAATGTGGGAAATGTTTTAACTGGAAATCAGCTTTTGTTAGACACCAGAGAACTCACACAGGAGAGAAGCCTTTTTCATGTTCAGAATGTGGCAAATGTTTTAACCAGAAATCAGATTTGATTAAGCACCAGAGAACCCACACAGGGGAGAAGCCTTTTTCATGTTCAGAATGTGGGAAATGTTTTAACCGGAAATCCACTTTGGTTGATCACCAGAGAACTCACACAGGAGAGAAGCCTTTTTCATGTTCAGAATGTGGCAAATGTTTTAACCAGAAATCAGCTTTGATTAAGCACCAGAGAACCCACACAGGGGAGAAGCCTTTTTCGTGTTCAGAATGTGGGAAATGTTTTAACCATAAATCAGATTTTGTTAGTCACCAGAGAACTCACACAGGGGAGAAGCCTTTTTCGTGTTCAGAATGTGGGAAATGTTTTAACCATAAATCAGCTTTGATTAAGCACCAGAGAACCCACACAGGGGAGAAGCCTTTTTCGTGTTCAGAATGTGGGAAAGGTTTTAACCAGAAATCAGCTTTGGATAGACACATGAGAACTCACACAGGGGAGAAGCCTTTTTCCTAATCTTTTTTTTTTTAATCCAATAAATTTTTATAGTTATTTTTTTATTAGATTTTTTCTACAAACCAAGAAACCAGTACATACAGTAATAAAATAACATACCATAGGGATGACATACATGCATCTCTCCTATATATCCTTTCAGCTTGCCCATTACCGTCTGATAACTTGCAGTCACTATATCTTACAATTAACATTCCACATTCTTGAAATTTCTTATATAACCATAATATTGTAATAAACATTATAATCCTATACACTTCTAGGTGTGCTATATTACTGTTAAATATGAATTATGGATATTCATTTTTTAATCTGAATTCTATATAGATCAGCCTCGAGCTAGGTTTTGCTGACAAGACATTCAGGCTATTCTTGTCTTTTTAGCTCAGTGTAAGTTAGTGCCATAAGCAGAAGAACAGGTGCTGTGAGGGGCCAATATAACCCATACAGGGTGGGAGGCTCGGGGTCTCTTTTCCATTCTACATTACATGGCTCAGTGCTAGGATCTAAGAGCTGAAGAGGCAGCTGACATGTAGGCCCTGACACACGTGCTGGACACAGACAGACGCAACCTACCATTCAGGATCCCAGGAAAAGATGGGTGAATCTCAACTAATAGGCTAATTATGGACAAATGGAAAATCATTTTGTAACTATTTCACCTATTTTATGTAACTGCTGGAATTATTATTTTTAATGGACAACCCAAAAATAAAAAATATATTCTTTGAACAATCGCATCTGATAAACAGTACTATCTATATATAAATATATGAAAATAAGTATATTTAACATTTTGGCGAGCCCTCATTCCTGATTTTTTTGTGCTTTTAAGTGGCTTCCTTCTCCTTGAACAAGGTGGGGGAGAGGAGGAAAGCTTTTGCTGAACACCTGTTGTTCAAGTGTCGGGAAATCCACTAACTTTGTCACAAGAATCAGAAAGAACCTACAGAAGATTGAGGACTGATATATTCTCAAGATGGATTGACAGGCACCAGAAGTACTACAAGGATCAGACGTACACTGATGACCAAACCCCAGTGTTAAGGAGAATCTGAGAAATCTGAAGTTAAGGAAAAATATGGATATTATTTCTTCTTTTCTAAGCAAAGTAAACTAAAATTTAAGGCTACTGACGAGACTGACTTAGACGTTTTTGTGGCTTAGCTTATGCGCAGAATGTGAAATGGAGAATTTAAAAATAGATTCTAAGCTGGTGTCCTTTTATAGAGACAAAGAAGTTGAAAAATATTTTACAATTCATTGACGTATTTCACAAACTTGTGTCAGAAAAGTCTAAGCATGACTGTAATAGTGTCAGAAAAGTCTAAGCATGACTGTGTAATAGTGTCAGAAAAGTCTAAGCATGACTGTGTAATAGTGTCAGAGGATACTAATGATGTTACTGATTCTGACTGTAATGTGGAAATTGAACAAGATGACAGCTACTGAAGGTGACCTTGTGTCTATTGACAAAGAGACTGACATGGGAACGGATGAACGAGAAACTGACATAATAAGTGATGTAGGAGACATGATAATTGACTTAAGTAATGTAGGAGGAGCTTATGTACAAAGACCATTAAAATTAGAAGAAAACTTAAAAGCTACACATTAAAGTTTGGAAAAATTTGTTAAAATGATAAAAAATCATTCCAAAAATCCATGTCTGTAGAAATTCCGAGATATTTGAGAGCTTTGGTGATAAGTTTAATTTAACTAATGAGGAGAGGAATCAATTATTTAAAATGTGGATTCCTGTGACATTTTCCAGACGTCTGGTGTTAATGTTCTGTGAACATGACTCTCCTAATCAATGGATAAATGATTCGGACAGATTAAAATATTTGATTTACTGTTCAACCAAGAGTTTCCCAGACATAGATGATCTTCAAAAATTAAGGATTGGTAGGAAAGAATGTAAGTTTACATTCATGTCCATATTTAAATGGTTGTACAATACTCATCAAAAATGGAAAATGACAACAAATGCTAACAAATTTTGTACAAAAATTCAAATTCTTAAATCCAGCATCTCGAGTTATTGCTTCACAATAAGAATCTTTATTTAACCCTGCTGTTCTGTTCGGTCAAAAATGACCAAAGTTGAAATTTGATATTTTTTAAAATATTCATTATGCGGTTCTGAAACTTGTGGTTAATTGACGTTTCCTCATTTGAGGGGTTCTTACTGTGGGTAGTAGGTGTTTTTTTTTTTTTTTTTTACTTCTTGCTCCAGGTTTTTTTTTACACTTGTACTGTTTGGTCAAAAATGGCCGATAGCCTTTTATACTAATCTTCAGCCATTTTTTGAGTAAAATAAAGGAGTTATAATCTCATTTTGGACTATATGTATATTGCATCTACTACTGTTTATCGACTTATCTAGGTCCTTTTGGTCCATGCTGATTTACACGTACATACATTTTCAAATTACGATACAGCAGATGGATTCGCTTCCAGTATAGTTATGTGCAAAATTTTTGCTGTATCTTATTTATGGGTAGAGATTCTACCAACATTTTATAATAAAAAAAAAAAACAAGCAATGTGAACTGAGGTCTAAGATGGTAGACATGCAAGAAATAGGAGCATGTTCACACTAGCAAAAAGAAGCAAAACCTACAAAAGACAAAAATATATCTCATACCCTACCATCATTATATATAAATGTAAAGCAAAGTTGCATAATAAATATAGGGTACTTAGTGAACTATTTTTGATCAAAAAAAGTATACAAGCCATCCCACCAGCGGCAAGGTGACCCTAAATTGGGACGGTACCTATACTGCCTATATTAAAAACCTTACTGTATATCAAAGTTGAAGTAATGCATATAAAAGGGTAGACAAATAGGACCGGGTCCCAACTCCAGACCACCCAGGCCCGTGGTAAGCTACATATATACCAGTCAGCTCAACAAAGGGGATGCCACACCCTTAAATTGCACAGAATGCAAACAAGACAAAAAAACAAGCAATGTGAACTGAGGTCTAAGATGGTAGACATGCAAGAAATAGGAGCATGTTCACACTAGCAAAAAGAAGCAAAACCTACAAAAGACAAAAATATATCTCATACCCTACCATCATTATATATAAATGTAAAGCAAAGTTGCATAATAAATATAGGGTACTTAGTGAACTATTTTTGATCAAAAAAAGTATACAAGCCATCCCACCAGCGGCAAGGTGACCCTAAATTGGGACGGTACCTATACTGCCTATATTAAAAACCTTACTGTATATCAAAGTTGAAGTAATGCATATAAAAGGGTAGACAAATAGGACCGGGTCCCAACTCCAGACCACCCAGGCCCGTGGTAAGCTACATATATACCAGTCAGCTCAACAAAGGGGATGCCACACCCTTAAATTGCACAGAATGCAAACAAGACAAAAAAACAAGCAATGTGAACTGAGGTCTAAGATGGTAGACATGCAAGAAATAGGAGCATGTTCACACTAGCAAAAAGAAGCAAAACCTACAAAAGACAAAAGACAAAAATATATCTCATACCCTACCATCATTATATATAAATGTAAAGCAAAGTTGCATAATAAATATAGGGTACTTAGTGAACTATTTTTGATCAAAAAAAGTATACAAGCCATCCCACCAGCGGCAAGGTGACCCTAAATTGGGACGGTACCTATACTGCCTATATTAAAAACCTTACTGTATATCAAAGTTGAAGTAATGCATATAAAAGGGTAGACAAATAGGACCGGGTCCCAACTCCAGACCACCCAGGCCCGTGGTAAGCTACATATATACCAGTCAGCTCAACAAAGGGGATGCCACACCCTTAAATTGCACAGAATGCAAACAAGACAAAAAAACAAGCAATGTGAACTGAGGTCTAAGATGGTAGACATGCAAGAAATAGGAGCATGTTCACACTAGCAAAAAGAAGCAAAACCTACAAAAGACAAAAATATATCTCATACCCTACCATCATTATATATAAATGTAAAGCAAAGTTGCATAATAAATATAGGGTACTTAGTGAACTATTTTTGATCAAAAAAAGTATACAAGCCATCCCACCAGCGGCAAGGTGACCCTAAATTGGGACGGTACCTATACTGCCTATATTAAAAACCTTACTGTATATCAAAGTTGAAGTAATGCATATAAAAGGGTAGACAAATAGGACCGGGTCCCAACTCCAGACCACCCAGGCCCGTGGTAAGCTACATATATACCAGTCAGCTCAACAAAGGGGATGCCCACACCCTTAAATTGCACAGAATGCAAACAAGACAGAAAAACAAGCAATGTGAACTGAGGTCTAAGATGGTAGACATGCAAGAAATAGGAGCATGTTCACACTAGCAAAAAGAAGCAAAACCTACAAAAGACAAAAATATATCTCATACCCTACCATCATTATATATAAATGTAAAGCAAAGTTGCATAATAAATATAGGGTACTTAGTGAACTATTTTTGATCAAAAAAAGGTATACAAGCCATCCCACCAGCGGCAAGGTGACCCTAAATTGGGACGGTACCTATACTGCCTATATAGGCACCTGAACACCTGTTGTCCAAGTGTCGGGAAATCCACTAACTTTGTCACAAGAATCAGAAAGAACCTACAGAAGATTGAGGACTGATATATTCTCAAGATGGATTGACAGGCACCAGAAGTACTACAAGGATCAGACGTACACTGATGACCAAACCCCAGTGTTAAGGAGAATCTGAGAAATCTGAAGTTAAGGAAAAATATGGATATTATTTCTTCTTTTCTAAGCAAAGTAAACTAAAATTTAAGGCTACTGACGAGACTGACTTAGACGTTTTTGTGGCTTAGCTTATGCGCAGAATGTGAAATGGAGAATTTAAAAATAGATTCTAAGCTGGTGTCCTTTTATAGAGACAAAGAAGTTGAAAAATATTTTACAATTCATTGACGTATTTCACAAACTTGTGTCAGAAAAGTCTAAGCATGACTGTAATAGTGTCAGAAAAGTCTAAGCATGACTGTGTAATAGTGTCAGAAAAGTCTAAGCATGACTGTGTAATAGTGTCAGAGGATACTAATGATGTTACTGATTCTGACTGTAATGTGGAAATTGAACAAGATGACAGCTACTGAAGGTGACCTTGTGTCTATTGACAAAGAGACTGACATGGGAACGGATGAACGAGAAACTGACATAATAAGTGATGTAGGAGACATGATAATTGACTTAAGTAATGTAGGAGGAGCTTATGTACAAAGACCATTAAAATTAGAAGAAAACTTAAAAGCTACACATTAAAGTTTGGAAAAATTTGTTAAAATGATAAAAAATCATTCCAAAAATCCATGTCTGTAGAAATTCCGAGATATTTGAGAGCTTTGGTGATAAGTTTAATTTAACTAATGAGGAGAGGAATCAATTATTTAAAATGTGGATTCCTGTGACATTTTCCAGACGTCTGGTGTTAATGTTCTGTGAACATGACTCTCCTAATCAATGGATAAATGATTCGGACAGATTAAAATATTTGATTTACTGTTCAACCAAGAGTTTCCCAGACATAGATGATCTTCAAAAATTAAGGATTGGTAGGAAAGAATGTAAGTTTACATTCATGTCCACATTTAAATGGTTGTACAATACTCATCAAAAATGGAAAATGACAACAAATGCTAACAAATTTTGTACAAAAATTCAAATTCTTAAATCCAGCATCTCGAGTTATTGCTTCACAATAAGAATCTTTATTTAACCCTGCTGTTCTGTTCGGTCAAAAATGACCAAAGTTGAAATTTGATATTTTTTAAAATATTCATTATGCGGTTCTGAAACTTGTGGTTAATTGACGTTTCCTCATTTGAGGGGTTCTTACTGTGGGTAGTAGGTGTTTTTTTTTTTTTTTTTACTTCTTGCTCCAGGTTTTTTTTTACACTTGTACTGTTTGGTCAAAAATGACCGATAGCCTTTTATACTAATCTTCAGCCATTTTTTGAGTAAAATAAAGGAGTTATAATCTCATTTTGGACTATATGTATATTGCATCTACTACTGTTTATCGACTTATCTAGGTCCTTTTGGTCCATGCTGATTTACACGTACATACATTTTCAAATTACGATACAGCAGATGGATTCGCTTCCAGTATAGTTATGTGCAAAATTTTTGCTGTATCTTATTTATGGGTAGAGATTCTACCAACATTTTATAATACTGGTGAAAATGTGACTGTAGATGAACAACTGGTGTCATTCAGAGGTAGGTGCCCATTCACACAGTATATTCCAAGTAAGCCTGCAAAGTACGGCATCAAAATATGGACTCTGTGCGACAGCAAAAGTTCATACGCTCTAAACTCTCAGGTATACATAGGGAAAAACACTGGAGAAAGAGCTGAAAAAAATCAAGGCATGCGAGTAGTTTTGGATTTGACACACGGACTCATAGGACAAAATGTTATATTTTTTCACATCATACCAACTGGGGGAGATGTTGCTGAACAGAAAAATGACCATGCTGGGTACTGTTAGAAAAAATAAGCCAGAACTGCCACAAGGTATCCTCAGTAAGAGAGACATTTATAGTTCTATGTGTTATTTTTACTAAGGATACCACAGTAGATTCTTACGTTCCCAAAAAACACAAACGGTCATTCTGATGAGCACGATGCACCATGATAGTGCAATCAGTAATCGAGAGGACAGAAAGCCGGACATAATTTTACATTACAATGCCACAAAAGGGGCAGTTGATACTCTAGATCAGGGGTCTCAAACACGCAGCCCGAGGGCCCGCAAGCATTGGAGCACCAGTAATGACTGCGGCCTAGTCCTGAGGGCAGCCGAAGTCAGTGATTCTTTTCAGTTGAATGTTCTGCAAGTTAGGGACCAGCATTGGCCACTACTACAAGATGGGTTACCAGGATAGAGGACATTACTACTATATGGGGACCAGGATGGGGAACATTACTACAAGATGGGGACCAGGATGGAGAACATTATTACAAGATGGGGACATTACTACAAGATGGGGATCAGGATGGGGGGACATTACTACAAGATGTGGACCAGGATGGGCACATTACTACAAGATGAGGACAAGGATGGGCACATTACTACAAGATGGGGACCAGGATGGGCACATTACTACAAGATGGGGCCCTGAAGGGCACATTACTACAAGATGGGGACCAGGATGGAGAACATTACTGAAAGATGGGGACCAGGATGGATAAAATTACTACAAGAGGCGGACCAGGATGGAGAACATTACTACAAGATGGGAACATTACTCTAAGAAGTTGATCAGAATTACTATATGGTGCTAATTGTAAGAAGAAAAAAAATCACTGTATGTCGCCAATTAGTGGACACAAAAAGGAAATAAAAATTGTAAAAAAAATTCAAAAAACTGTACCATAGCCCATAAAATGAGTGCCATTGTAAAGAATAAAATAAAACAGCCAAAAATGTTGAAAAAATTATCCAAAATGTGTATAGAAAAAAACAATATGGTATCATTAAAAATATCATATCATCCTGCAAAGAATGTGGCCCTTCAAATTTGCATTCTTTCTATGTGCGGCTCATATACTTAGCCGAGTTTGAGACCCCTGCTCTAGATCAACTCATAGGCACTTACACCTGTAAACGCAAAACAAATAGGTGGCCAAGAGTTGTCTTTTACAACATTCTTGATGTGTCGGCATACAATGCATTCGTGTTATGGCGTGAAATACACCCAAATTGGAACAAAAATAGACTATATAAAAGAAGAATTTTTATAGAGGAGTTGGGAGAATCACTGGTTAGCCCATATATCGAAGAAAGAAAAGTAACACCGAGAAATGATGGAGCAGTAGCCATTGTCCACAGGATCCAACAGCATGCTAAGAAAAGTGAACCAACAGCTTCCACTGGCACTGCTACGATACCCACGGCCTCAACCAGCCTAAAACTGAAACAATGCGCCTTCTGACCAACATCAAGTAATCACAAAACAAATGTGATATGTTGCAGTTGTGCAAAGTACTTATGCAAAAGACTTGTAAATTATACTTGTGACGAATGCAAACAGTAAATTCAGCACCGTGAACCTTATTTACCATTTTATATAGAAAAAAATGAACTTATTTTTTAATTTTTAAAAAAATATATATACAGTACAGATCAAAAGTTTGGACACACCTTCTCATTTAAAGATTTTTCTGCATTTTCTTGACTATGAAAATTGTACATTCACACTGAAGGCATCAAAACTATGAATTAACACATGTGGAATTATATACTTAACAAAAAAGTGTGAGACGACTGAAAATATGTGTTATATTCTAGGTTCTTCAAAGTAGCCACCTTTTGCTTTGATGACTGCTTTGCACACTCTTGGCATTCTCTTGATGAGCTTCAAGAGGAGGCACCAGAACTGGTCTTCCAACAATCTTGAAGGAGTTCTCAGAGATGCTTAGCACTTGATGGCCCTTTTGCCTTCACTTCACTGCAGCTCACCCCAAACCATCTCGATTGGGTTCAGGTCTGGTGACTATGGAGGCCAGGTCATCTGGCGTAGCACCCCATCACTCTCCTTCTTGGTCAAATAGCCCTTACACAGCCTGGAGGTGTGTTTGGGGTCATTTTCCTGTTGAAAAATAAATGATGGTTCAACTAAATGCAAACCAGATGGAATAGCATGCCGCTGCAAGATGCTGTGGTAGCCATGCTGGTTCAGTATGCCTTCAATTTTGAATAAATCCCCAACAGTGTCACCAGCAAAGTACCCCCACACCATCACACCTCCTCCATGCTTCACGGTGGGAACCAGGCATGTAGAGTCCATCCGTTCACCTTTTCTGCGTTGCACAAAGACACGGTGGTTGGAACCAAAGATCTCAAATTTGGACTCATCAGACCAAAGCACAGATTTCCACTGGTCTAATGTCCATTCCTTGCATTCTTTAGCCCAAACAAGTCTCTTCTGTGTATTGCCTGTCCTTAGCAGTGGTTTCCTAGCAGCTATTTTACCATGAAGGCCTGCTGCACAAAGTCTCCTCTTAACAGTTGTTGAAGAGATGTGTCTGCTGCTAGAACTCTGTGTGGCATTGACCTGGTCTCTAATCTGAGCTGCTGTTAACCTGTGATTTCTGAGGCTGGTGACTTGGATAAACTTATCCTCAGAAGCATAGGTGACTCTTGGTCTTCCTTTCCTGGGGCGGTCCTTATGTGAGCCAGTTTCTTTGTAGCGCTTGATGGTTTTTGCAACTGCACTTGGGGACACTTTCAAAGTTTTCCCAATTTTTCGGACTGACTGACCTTCATTTCTTAAAGTAATGATGGCCACTCGTTTTTATTTACTTAGCTGCTTTTTCTTGCCATAATACAAATTCTAGTCTATTCAGTAGGACTATCAGCTGTGTATCCACCAGACTTCTGCACAACAGAACTGATGGTCCCAACCCCATTTATAAGGCTATAAATCCCACTTTTTAAACCTGACAGGGCACACCTGTGAAGTGAAAACCATTTCCGGTGACTACCTCTTGAAGCTCAGCAAGAGAATGCCAAGAGTGTGCAAAGCAGTCATCAAAGCAAAAGGTGGCTACTTTGAAAATTGTACATTCACACTGAAGGCATCAAAACTATGAATTAACACATGTGGAATGATATACTTAACAAAAAAGTGTGAAACAACTGAAAATATGTCTTATATTCTAGGTTCTTCAAAGTAGCCACCTTTTGCTTTGATGACTGCTTTGCACACTCTTGGCATTCTCTTGATGAGCTTCAAGAGGTAGTCACCAGAACTGGTCTTCCAACAATCTTGAAGGAGTTCCCAGAGATGCTTAGCACTTGTTGGCCCTTTTGCCTTCACTCTGCGGTCCAGCTCACCCCAAACCATCTCGATTGGGTTCATGTCTGGTGACTGTGGAGGCCAGGTCATCTGGCGTAGCACCCCATCACTCTCCTTCTTGGTCAAATAGCCCTTACACAGTCTGGAGGTGTGTTTGGGGTCATTGTCCTGTTGAAAAAGAAATGATGGTCCAACGAAACGCAAACCGGATGGAATAGCATGCCGCTGCAAGATGCTGTGGTAGCCATGTTGGTTCAGTATGCCTTCAATTTTGAATAAATCCCCAACAGTGTCACCAGCAAAGCACCTCCACACCATCACACTTCCTCCTCCATGCTTCACGGTGAGAACCAGGCATGTAGAGTCCATCCGTTCACCTTTTCTGCGTCGCACAAAGACACGGTGGTTGGAACAAAAGATCTCAAATTTGGACTCATCAGACCAAAACACAGATTTCCACTGGTCTAATGTCCATTCCTTGTGTTATTTAGCCCAAACAAGTCTCTTCTGCTTGTTGCCTGTCGTTAGCAGTGGTTTCCTAGCAGCTTTTTTACCATGAAGGCCTGCTGCACAAAGTCTCCTCTTAAATGTTGTAGAGATGTGTCTGCTGCTAGAACTCTGTGTGGCATTGACTTGGTCTCTAATCTGAGCTGCTGTTAACCTGCGATTTCTGAGGCTGGTGACTCAGATAAACTTATCCTCAGAAGCATAGGTGACTCTTGGTCTTCCTTTCCTGGGGTGGTCCTTATGTGACCCAGTTTCTTTGTAGCGCTTCATGGTTTTTGCAACTGCACTTGCGGAAACTTTCAAAGTTTGCCCAATTTTTCGGACTGTCTGACCTTCATTTCTTAAAGTAATGATGGCCACTCGTTTTTATTTACTTAGCTGATTCAGTAGGACTATCAGCTGTGTATCCACCAGACTTCTGCACAACGCAACTGATGGTCCCAACCCCATTTATAAGGCTATAAATCCCACTTTTTAAACCTGACAGGGCACACCTGTGAAGTGAAAACCATTTCCGGTGACTACCTCTTGAAGCTCAGCAAGAGAATGCCAAGAGTGTGCAAAGCAGTCATCAAAGCAAAAGGTGGCTACTTTGAAGAACCTAGAATATAAGACATATTTTCAGTTGTTTCACACTTTTTTGTTAAGTATATAATTCGACATGTGTTAATTCATAGTTTTGATGCCTTCAATGTGAATGTACAATTTTCATAGTCATGAAAATACAGAAAAATATTTAAATGAGAAGGTGTGTCCAAACTTTTGGTCTGTACTGTATATATATATATATATATATATATATATATATATATATATATATATATATATATATATATATATATATATATATATATACATACACTACTCAAAAAAATAAAGGGAACACTTAAACAACAGAATATAACTCCAAGTAAATCAAACTTCTGTGAAATCAAACTGTCCACTTAGGAAGCAACACTGATTGACAATCAATTTCACATGCTGTTGTGCAAATCGAATAGACAATAGATGGAAATTATTGGCAACTATCAAGACACCCTCAATAAAGAAGTGGTTCTGCAGGTGGGGACCACAGACCACATCTCAGTACCAATGCTTTCTGGCTGATGTTTTGGTCACTTTTGAATGTTGGTTGTGCTTTCACACTCGTGGTAGAATGAGACGGACTCTACAACCCACAGAAGTTGCTCAGGTTGTGCAGCTCATCCAGGATGGCACATCAATGCGAGCTGTGGCAAGAAGGTTTGCTGTGTCTGTCAGCGTAGTGTCCAGAGGCTGGAGGCGCTACCAGGAGACAGGCCAGTACACCAGGAGACGTGGAGGGGGCTGTAGGAGGGCAACAACTCCAGCAGCAGGACCGCTACCTCGGCCTTTGTGCAAGGAGGAACAGGACAAGCACTGCCAGAGCCCTGCAAAATGACCTCCAGCAGGCCACAAATGTGCATGTGTCTGCACAAATGGTTAGAGACTGACTCCATGAGGGTGGTATGAGGGCCCGACATCCACAGATGGGGGTTGTGCTCACAGCCCAACACCATGCAGGAGGCTTGGCATTTGCCACAGAACACCAGGATTGGCAAAGTCGCCACTGGCGCCCTGTGCTCTTCACAGATGAAAGCAGGTTCACACTGAGCACATGTGACAGACGTGACAGAGTCTGGAGACGCCGTTGAGAGCGATCTGCTGCCTGCAACATCCTTCAGCATGACCGGTTTGGCAGTGGGTCAGTAATGGTGTGGGGTGGCATTTCTTTGGAGGGCCGCACAACCCTCCATGTGTTCGCCAGAGGTAGCCTGACTACCATTAGGTACCGAAATAAGATCATCAGACCCTTTGTGAGACCATATGCTGGTGCGGTTGGCCCTGGGTTCTTCCTAATGCAGTACAATGCCAGACCTCATGTGGCTGGAGTGTGTCAGCAGTTCCTGCAAGATGAAGGCATTGAAGCTATAGACTGGCCCGCCCATTCCCCAGACCTGAATCCGATTGAGCACATCTGGGACATCATGTCTCGCTCCATCCACCAACGTCACGTTGCCCCACAGACTATCCAGGAGTTGGTGGATGCTTTAGTCCAGGTCTAGGAGGAGATCCCACAGGAGACCACCCGCAACCTCGTCAGGAGCATGCCCAGGCGTTGTAGGGAGGTCATACAGGCACGTGGAGGCCACACACAATACTGAGCCTCATTTTGACTTGTTTTAAGGACATTACATCAAATTTACATCAGCCTGTAGTGTGTTTTTCCACGTTAATTTTGGTGGTGACTCCAAATCCAGGCCTCCATTGGTTAATAAATTTGATTTCGATTGATGATTTTTGTGTGATTTTGTTGTCAGCACATTCAACTTTGTACAGAACAAAGTATTCAATGAGAATATTTCATTCATTCAGATCTAGGATGTGTTATTTGAGTGTTCCCTTTACTTTTTTGAGCAGTGTATATATACAGTTTTGCTCAAAAGTTTACATACCCCGGAAGAATTTTTCCTTTCTCGGCCTTGTTTCAGAGAATATGAATGATAACAAAAAAACTGTTTCTCCACTCATGGTTATTGGTTGGGTGAAGCCATTTATTGTCAAACTACTGTGTTTTCTCTTTTTAAATCTTAATGACAACCAAAAACATCCAAATGACCCTAATCAAAAGTTTACATACCCCATTTCTTAATACCGTGTATGGCCCCCTCTAGCATCAATGACAGCTTGAAGTCTTTTGTGGTAGTTGTGGATGAGGTTCTTTAATTTCTTAGATGGTAAAGCTGCCCATTTTTCTTGGCAAAAAGTCTTCAGTTCCTGTAAATTCCTGGGCTGTCTAGCATGAACTGTGCTAGAGATCTCCCCAAAGTGGCTCAATGACATTGAGGTCAGGAGACTGAGATTGGCACTCCAGAACCTTCACTTTGTTGTGCTGTAGACAATGACAGGTCGACTTGGCTTTTAGTTTTGGATCGTGGTCATGTTGGAACGTCCAAGTACGTCCCATGTGCCGCTTCCGGGCTGATGAGTGCAAATTTGCCTCCAGTATTTGCTGAAAACGTGCTGCTTTATTTATTTATTTATTTATTTTACTCACTTACAGTTATATGAAAAAGTTTGGGCACCCCTATTAATCTTAAGCTTAATGTTTTATAAAAATTGGTGTTTTTGCAACAGCCATTTCAGTTTAATATATGTAATAACTGTTGGACACAGTAATGTTTCTGCCTTGAAATGAGGTTTATTGTACTAACAGAAAATGTGCAATCTGCATTCAAACAAAATTTGACAGGTGCATAAGTATGGACACCTCACCAGAAAAGTGACATTAATATTTAGTAGATCCTCCTTTTGCAAAAAAAACAGCCTCTAGTCGCTTCCTGTAGCTTTTAATGATTTCCTGGATCCTGGATGAAGGTATTTTTTGACCATTCCTCTTTACAAAACAACTCCAGTTCAGTTAAGTTTGATGGTCGCTGAGCATGGACAGCCCTCTTCAAATAATCCCACAGATGTTCAATGATATTCAGGTCTGGGGACTGGGATGGCCATTCCGGAACATTGTAATTGTTCCTCTGCATGAATGCCTGAGTAGATTTGGAGCGGTGTTTTGGATCATTGTCTTGCTGAAAGATCCATCCCCTGCGTAACTTCAACTTTGTCACTGATTCTTGAACATTATTGTGAAGAATCTGCTGATACTGAGTGGAATCCATGCGTCCCTCAACTTTAACAAGATTCCCGGTGCCGGCATTGGCCACACAGCCCCAAAGCATGATGGAACCTCCACCAAATTTTAATGTGGGTAGCAAGTGTTTTTCTTGGAATGCGGTGATTTTTTGCCGCCATGCATAACGCCTTTTTGTATGACCAAACAACTCAATCTTGGTTTCATCAGTCCACAGGACCTTCTTCCAAAAGGAAATTGGCTTCTCCAAATGTGCTTTTGCATACCTCAGCCGACTCTGTTTGTGGCGTGCTTGCAGAAACGGCTTCTTTCGCATCACTCTCCCGTACAGCTTCTCCTTGTGCAAAGTGCGTTGTATAGTTGACCGATGCACAGTGACACCATCTGCAGCAAGTTGATGTTGCAGCTCTCTGGAGGTGGTCTGAGGATTGTCCTTGACTGATCTCACCATTCTTCTTCTCTGCCTTTCTGATGTTTTTCTTGGCCAGCCACTTCTGGCCTTAACAAGAACTGTCCCTGTGTTCTTCCATTTCCTTACTATGTTCCTCACAGTGGAAACTGACAGGTTAAATCTCTGAGACAGCTTTTTGTATCCTTCCCCTGAACAACTATGTTGAATAATCTTTGTTTTCAGATCATTTGACAGTTGTTTTGAGGAGCCCATGATGCCACTCTTCAGAGGAGATTCAAACAGGAGAACAACTTGCAAGTGGCCACTTTAAGTAGCTTTTCTCATGATTGCATACACCTGGCTATGAAGTTCAAAGCTCAATGAGGTTACAAAACCAAAATAAGTGCTTTAGTAAGTCAGTAAAAAGTAGGTAGGAGTATTTAAAACAAGAAAATGATAAGGGTGCCCATACTTATGCACCTGTCAAATTTTGTTTGAATGCAGATTGCACATTTTCTGTTAGTACAATAAACCTCATTTCAAGGCAGAAACATTACTGTGTCCAACAGTTATTACATATATCAAACTGAAATAGCTGTTGCAAAAACACCAATTTTTATAAAACATTAAGCTTAAGATTAATAGGGGTGCCCAAACTTTTTCACATAACTGTATATAGCTCCATTAATTCCACAGGGCTTCACAGACAATATCGGCACTGTCCCCATCGGGGCTCACAATCTAGATTCCCTATCAGTAAGTCTTTGGAGTGTGGGAGGAAACCGGAGAACCCGTAGGAAAACACACAAACACAAGGAGAACATACAAACTACTTGCAGATGTTGTCCTTGGTGGAATTTGAACCCAGGACCCCAGCGCTGCAAGGCTACAGTGCTAACCACTGAGCCACCGTGCTGCATTCATCTTTCCTTCAACCCTTACAAAGTTTTCTGGGCCTTTGTAGCTCACACATCCCTAAAACATCAGCGATCCACCTCCGTGCTTTACTGTAGGAATGGTGTTCCTTTCATCATAGGCCTTGTTGACCTCTCTTCAAATTTAAAGTTTATGGTTGTGGCCAAAAAGTTCAATTTTGGTCTCATCACTCCAAATTACCTTGTACCAGAAGTTTTGAGGCTTGTCTCTGTGCTGTTTGGCGTATTGTAGGCGAGATACGTTGTGGCCTTTGCGCAGTAATGGCTTTCTTCTGGCGACTCGACCATGTTAGAACCCTCCTGTTTGTTTTTTCCATCTTGTGTTTTGCGGTCACGTGACCATCTGCCTTTATATTCCTGTTCCGCCCTTCTGGCTGTGCTGGACTTCAGTGTTTGACTGTTTCTCTAGCCTGGTGCTTCGGTGCCTTTCTCTGTCAGTTCACTTAGTCCTTCTGGGACCTCTAGTACCTTTTGTCAGTTTGTCTTTTTGTGTTCTGTAACAACTTCTCTGTTTAGGAGGTGTCCCATTTTTGTCCCAGTTCATAGTTCTTTTAGGGACCCCTCCCTTAATGCTATAGGTCTTCGTTCAGACTAGCCGAGGACTAAGGCGGATCTGTTCGCTAGGAACAGGCAGCCCGCTACATCGTAGGGATTCAGCTTAGTCTTACTGTAGTGACAGCTTTCCCCTATCTTTCCTTAGTACATGTTGCAGATCATAACAGTAAGTCCAGCCCACAAAACTAAAAGGAAAGAAATTCGGGGATCAGTATGGTTTCCGTCCAGGATTTGGCTCAACGCCTGCAGGGATTGTCTCTGGAGGTGGCCGAGCTTCAGCAACACGGGAGTAGCTGTTCTGGAGCGCATTTTGTCAAACCCAAGGTAGGACTGCCTGATGTCTTTTATGGTAAACAGCAAGATTTTTTTTCCTTTAAAAATGCTTATTGGTTATATTTTCGTTTGAGACCAAGGTCCTCTGGGAATGAATCACAGCGCATTGGTTTTATTATGTCACTTTTGCGCAATGAACCACAGGGGTGTGCCTTTTCTCTCCAACCTAATGGTCCGTGTTTAAGGTCTGTTGAAGATTTTTTTTTCTGCTATGGGGCTATTATATGATGATCCTGATCGAATCTGATCTGCTGAAGCAGAGCTCAGGCGTTTGAATCAGGAGTCAGATGATGTTGAAAATTATTGCACACACTTCAGGAGATGGGCTTCAGAAGTTAAATGGAATGATCCTGCGCTGAGATGTCTATTTCTTGCTGGTCTGAGTGAAAGAGTTAAGGATTTTCTAATTGCATTCCCTGCACCTGAGACTCTGCAGGATGCCATGCAGTTAGCTGTTCGTGTAGACAGGAGACTGAGGTGCAGGCTTAATGAGGGAAAGACTCCTGTAATGTCTGTTCCTAGTCCCCAGAAAATCTGCTCTGACGACGGAGAACCGATGGAGGTTGGGGCGATGCCACTCCGCTCTCAGGAAAGAGACCGGAAGTTTTCCGAAGGATTGTGTCTTTATTGTGGTAAAGCTGACCATTTGATTAAGTATTGTGAGCGTCGTTTAAGTAAAGAAAAAAAAAGGTCAGTTAGGCCCGTATAGCTTGTTTACACTCTGCAGGAGTATTTCTTTATGGGAGTACTGCTTTGCAGGAAGATTTAATTGAATTTCAGGTATTTGTGGATTGTGGTTCAACACTTAGTGTGATTGATAAAGGGTTTTTGGAAAAACTTAAATTGAAATCCAAACCTTTGTCATCACCTATTTCTGTGGTTGCAATTGATAACACTCCCTTGAAATACTGTATATTACTCACAAGATTGCTGCATTTCCCCTCACTATCAATGGAGTTCACAAAGAAATTTTGGACTTGGTTGTTTTAGATAATTTACCCTCTCGGGTTGTTCTAGGATTGCCTTGGTTAAAAAGGCACAATCCTTTATTGGACTGGTCTACTAATGTGATTAAGTCTTGGAGTCCGAAGTGCTATGATAAATGTTGTAATGGTCGCATTGCGTCTGTGGAAAAAGGGGAATTACCTGTACCTATTCAAGATTTTTGGAGGGTTTTTTAAGAGGAGGAGTCACAAATTTTACCTCCTCATAGGGATTATGATTGCGCCATTAAGGTCGTTTTGTTTAATCTGACTATCCCTGAAAGAAAGGCCTTGGAGGAGTACATACACACTAGCCTGACTGCTGGTCACATTAGACCTTCTAAGTCGCCTGTGGCAGTTGGATTTTTCTTTGTTAAAAAAAGGATGGGGGTTTACATCTATGTCTGGATTTTCGTGAAATTGATAAGATTACCGTACGCAATTCCTACCCATTGCCGTTAATTCCTGACTTGTTTAACCAGTTAATTGGGGGCCAAGAGGTTCTTCAAAATTGATCTCCGGGGGACATACAAGTTGTTACGAGTGAAAAAGGGTGACGAATGGAAAACTGCTTTTTACACCCCGGTAGGTCATTTTGAGAATCTGGTGATGCCTTTTGGTCTCACCAATGCTCCTGCATTTTTTTAAGAACTTTATTAATGACATCCTGAGTCCTTTGATTGGTAAGAATGTGGTTGTGTATACTGTTATGATCTGCAACATGTACTAAGGAAAGATAGGGGAAAGCTGTCCCTACAGTAAGACTAAGCTGAATCCCTACGATGTAGCGGGCTGCCTGTGCCTAGCGAACAGACCCGCTTTAGTCCTCTGCTAGTCTGAACGAAGACCTATAGCATTAAGAAAGGTCCCTAAAAGAACTAAGGACTGGGACAAAAGTGGGACACCTCCTAAACAGAGTAGTAGTTGCAGAAACACAAAAATACAAACTGACAAAAATGTACTAGAGATCCCAGAAGGACCAAGCGAACTGACAGAGAAAGGCACAGAAGCACCTGGCTAGAGAAACAGTCAAACACTGAAGTCCAGCACAGCCATAAGGGCGGAGCTGGAATATAAATGCAGATGGTCACGTGACCGCAAAACACAAGATGGAAAAAACAAACAGGAGGGTTCTAACACAAACAAGTCTCTTCTGCTTGTTGCCTGTCCTTAGCAGTGATTTCCTAGCAGCTATTTTACCATGAAGGCCTGCTGCACAAAGTCTCCTCTTAACAGTTGTTGTAGAGATGTGTCTGCTGCTAGAACTCTGTGGCATTGACCTGGTCTCTAATCTGAGCTGCTGTTAACCTGCGATTTCTGAGGCTGGTGACTCGGAGAAACTTATCCTCAGAAGCAGAGGTGACTCTTGGTCTTCCTTTCCTGGGGCGGTCCTCATGTGAGCCACTTTTTTTGTAGCTCTTGATGGTTTCTGCAACTGCACTTGGGGACACTTTCAAAGTTTGCCCAATTTTTCGGACTGACTGACCTTCATTTCTTAAAGTAATGA
Organism: Phyllobates terribilis; assembly: GCF_046119375.1. Lineage (NCBI taxonomy): Eukaryota > Metazoa > Chordata > Amphibia > Anura > Dendrobatidae > Phyllobates > Phyllobates terribilis. The sequence continues at coordinate 1,075,539 of NW_027362796.1, read as the reverse complement.
TGGCCACTCGTTTTTCTTTACTTAGAATTTGTATTATGTCAAGAAAAAAGCTGCTAACAGTCTATTCAGTAGGACTATCAGCTGTGTATCCACTTGACTTCTGCACAACACAACTGATGGTCCCAACTCCATTTATAAGGCAAGAAATCCCACTTATTAAACCTGACAGGGCACACCTGTGAAGTGAAAACTATTTCCGGTGACTACCTCTTAAAGCTCATCAAGAGAATGCCAAGAGTGTGCAAAGCAGTCATCAAAGCAAAAGGTGGCTACTTTGAAGAACCTAGAATATATGACATATTTTCAGTTGTTTCACACTTTTTTGTTAAGTATATAATTCCACATGTGTTAATTCATAGTTTTGATGCCTTCAGTGTGAATGTACAATTTTCATAGTCATGAAAATACAGAAAAATGTGTGTCCAAACTTTTGGTCTGTACTGTATATACATATATATATATATATATATATATATATCTATCTACTACATAAGTATGCTATATATATATATATATATATATATATATATATATATATATATATATATATATATATATATATATATATATATATATATATATACACACACAGTACAGACCAAAAGTTTGGACACACCTCATTTAAAGATTTTTCTGTATTTTCATGACTGTGAAAATTGTACATTCACACTGAAGGCATCAAAACTATGAATTAACACATGTGGAATTATATACTTAACACGAAAGTGTGAAACAACTGAAAATATGTCTTATATTCTAGGTTCTTCAAAGTAGCCACCTTTTACTTTGATGACTGCTTTGCACACTCTTGGCATTCTCTTGATGAGTTTCAAGAGGTAGTCACCGGAAATGGTCTTCCAACAATCTTGAAGGAGTTCCCAGAGATGCTTAGCACTTGTTGGCCCTTTTGCTTCACTCTGCGGTCCAGCTCACCCCAAACCATCTCGATTGGGTTCAGGTTTGGTGACTGTGGAGGCCAGGTCATCTGGCATAGCACCTCATCAATCTCCTTCTTGGTCAAATCACCCTTACACATCCTGGAGGTGTGTTTGGGGTCATTATCCAGTTGAAAAATAAATGATGGTCCAACTAAACGCAAACCGGATGGAATAGCATGCCGCTGCAAGATGCTGTGGTAGCCATGCTGGTTCAGTATGCCTTCAATTTTGAATAAATCCCCAACAGTGTCACCAGCAAAGCACCCCCACACCTTCTCCACCATGCTTCACGGTGAGAACCAGGCATGTAGAGTCCATCTGTTCACCTTTTCTGCATCACACAAAGACACGGTGGTTGGAACCAAAGATCTCAAATTTGGACTCATCAAACCAAAGCACAGATTTCCACTGGTCTAATGTCCATTCCTTGCATTCTTTAGCCCAAACAAGTCTCTTCTGCTTGTTGCCTGTCCTTAGCAGTGGTTTCTTAGCAGCTATTTTACCATGAAGGCCTGCTGCACAAAGTCTCCTCTCAACAGTTGCTGAAAATATGTCTTATATTCTAGGTTCTTCAAAGTAGCCACCTTTTGCTTTGATGACTGCTTTGCACACTCTTGGCATTCTCTTGATGAGCTTCAAGAGGTAGTCACCAGAAATGGTCTTCCAACAATCTTGAAGGAGTTCCCAGAGATGCTTAGCACTTGTTGGCCCTTTTGCCTTCACTCTGCGGTCCAGCTCACCCCAAACCATCTCGATTGGGTTCAGGTCTGGTGACTGTGGAGGCCAGGTCATCTGGCGTAGCACCCTATCACTCTCCTTCTTGGTCAAATAGCCCTTACACAGTCTGGAGGTGTGTTTGGGGTCATTGTCCTGTTGAAAAAGAAATGATGGTCCAACTAAACGCAAACCGGATGGAATAGCATGCCGCTGCAAGATGGTGTGGTAGTCATGTTGGTTCAGTATGCCTTCAATTTTGAATAAATCCCCAACAGTGTCACCAGCAAAGCACCTCCTCACCATCACATCTCCTCCTCCATGCTTCACGGTGAGAACCAGGCATGTAGAGTCCATCCGTTCACCTTTTCTGCGTCGCACAAAGACACGGTGGTTGGAACAAAAGATCTCAAATTTGGACTCATCAGACCAAAGCACAGATTTCCACTGGTCTAATGTCCATTCCTTGTGTTCTTTAGCCCAAACAAGTCTCTTCTGCTTGTTGCCTGTCGTTAGCAGTGGTTTCCTAGCAGCTATTTTACCATGAAGGCCTGCTGCACAAAGTCTCCTCTTAAATGTTGTTGTAGAGATGTGACTGCTGCTAGAACTCTGTGTGGCATTGACCTGGTCTCTAATCTGAGCTGCTGTTAACCTGTGATTTCTGAGGCTGGTGACTTGGATAAACTTATCCTCAGAAGCAGAGGTGACTCTTGGTCTTCCTTTCCTGGGGCAGTCCTCATGTGAGACAGTTTCTTTGTAGCGCTTGATGGTTTTTGCAACTGCACTTGGGGACTCTTTCAAAGTTTGCCCAATTTTTCGCACTGACTGACCTTCATTTCTTAAAGTAATGATGGCCACTCCTTTTTCTTTACTTAGCTGCTTTTTTCTTGCCATAATACAAATTCTAACAGTCTATTCAGTAGCACTATCAGCTGTGTATCCACCAGACTACTGCACAACACAACTGATGGTCCCAACCCCATTTATAAGGCAAGAAATACCACTTATTAAACCTGTGAAGTGAAAACCATTTCCGATGACTACCTCTTGAAGCTCATCAAGAGAATGCCAAGCGTGTGCAAAGCAGTCATCAAAGCACTGTAACGGGTCTGGGAGGTGGAACCTCTGAGCAACTATACAAGGGGGCAGTCCTTGTAAGGAAGCGGGTGGCTCCCAGGGAAGGTGGGCAGGTAGTCACGGCTAGTGACGGGGACAGTCTCTGGGTAAGCGGGCAAGTGGTCACGGCAGGTGACGGGGACAGTCTCTGGGAAGATAGGCAGGTGGTCACGGCAAGTGACCGGGACAGTCTCTGGGTAGATGGGCAGGTGGTCACGGCAAGTGACCGGGGCAGTCTCTGGGTAGATGGGCAGGTGGTCACGGCAAGTGACCGGGCAGTCTCTGGGTAGATAGGCAGGTGGTCACGGCAAGTGACCGGGGCAGTCTCTGGGTAGACAGGCGAGGCGGGTACCTGACAGGTAGCTGGCGGGTGCTCCCAGGTGAGCGGGCTGACGGAGACAGCAGGTAACAGGCAGGTAACTGGTGGACGCTCCCAGGTGAGCAGTCAGCAGACAAGGCAGATAACAGGCAGGTAACTGGTGGACGCTCCCAGGTGAGCAGTCTGACAGACGAGGCAGGAGACAGGCAGGTGACTGGTGGACTCTCCCAGGTGAGCAGTCTGACAGACGAGGCAGGAGACAGGCAGATGACTGAAGGACGCTCCCAGGTGAGCGGACTGGCAGGCAAGGCAGGTAAGTAGGAGACGCTCCCAGGTGAGCGATCTGACGGACAAGGCAAGTAACAGGCTGGCAGGCAGGATGAGAAGTCAGGCTAGCAGCGGGACCTGAGGGCTGAAGCACAGGTGAGACACAGTGCAAACATTGCTCGGGCACCTCCATTTTGGAGGAGGTGCCTTAAATATGGGAGGTCCTCCGGCAATTGGCCGGGGACTCCTTAGGACGGCGCGCGCGGTCCCTTTAAGAGAGGGGGAGCGCGCGCGCGCGCTCTAAGCACACTGCCGGGGAAGGAGCGCGTGCCGGAAGCAGCGGGGAGAGAAGCGCTGGAGGACGCCGCGCCAGGAGTGGGGAGGTGAGAGGGACGGCGTCTCTGCCTAGTACGGTGCAGAGACGCCGATGCTACAAGCAAAAGGTGGCTACTTTGAAGAACCTAGAATATAAGACATATTTTCAGTTGCTTCACACTTTTCTGTTAAGTATAGAATTCCACATGTGTTAATTCATAGTTTTGCTGCCTTCAGTGTGATTGTACAATTTTCATAGTCATGAAAATACAGAAAAATCTTTAAATGAGAAGGTGTGTCCAAACTTTGGGTCTGTACTGTATATACACTACGAAAAAAAGGATATAACTTTGCCAATTACGTGCTGTTTATATGGAACTTTTTTTTAAAGGAAAAAACCAATGATGTGGATATACGTATTGTGTCTTATGATGTAAGAAAATGCAGGTTATGCAGACATAATGTTTTCAGGTTTGTCATTAAACTCATCTCCTCTCCATCATGTCAGGTTCCCCAGACTTCCCAAACTACCACAGTTATGATTCAGAGACTTATGTACACATTACCTATCAGTTTTTTTAGGTGAATTAAATAAACAATTGGTGTGTGGGGACTTTACGAAGACCCTCATGTAATGTTCACTATTGTTATCACAATGCGCCTTGAATGCAGCACAATTAGGACAGCAGATTCCAAACCACACGCTTTTTATTATAGAATTGTTGTGGTACCAATGTAGCAAGCTTGATTGTGTTACTGTATCTACATAGCGAGTATGGATCTATTATTATTTCTATGCAGTAAGTTTTCGCTGATCCCATATATATACAGTAACCTTTTTTTTGTAAATGTATATCAGCAGTAATCTAGGTTCTGTTACAGTTTGCTTCTAATAGGCATGGTTCTGTTCCTGTAGCTATGTAGTAACCTAGGTTCTGTTCCTGTAGATGTGTAGTAAGCTTGGTTCTGGTACTGTATCAAAGTAGTATGCTTGGTCCTGGTACCGGATCTAGACACTATGCTTGGTCCTGGTACCGGATCTATTTAGTACGCTGGGCTGTCATATATTTATTCAGTAGACGTTTTTTAACCATGTCTGTGTAGTCTGTTCAATCATGGGTTTGTGACTACATTACAAATACAATCCCAACATAAACACACAACCCCTGCTCCTTCTTTAATCCTTTAAGGGCCAGATGACATTTCGTTTTTACCTTTCTGTTTTTTCCTCCCCTTATTCCAAGACCCAGAACTATTTTATTTTCCATCCACATAAGCATGTGAGGGCTTGTTTTTTATGGGACGCGTTGTACTTTTGAATGACATCATCCAATTAATCATGTGATACTGGATTGTGGGAAAAAAATTCCAAGTGTGGGGAAATAGCAAAAGAGCACAATTCTGTAATTGTTTTTTACTTAGAGTGTTAATTTTATGGTGAAAATTACCTGACAGCATGATTTTCCAGGTCAGTACCATTATGCAGATACCAAACATGCATCGTTTTTGTTGTATTTAAGTGGTGAAAACAAAATCAGAAATTTGTAAAAAAAATTAGCTTGTGATGTCATTTTCCAAGAGTCGTAACGTTTTCAATTTTCGGGATATGGAGCTGTGCGAGGGCTTATTTTTTTGCACCCCTAGCCAATTTTTTTATTGATAGAATTTTGGGTAGATACTATGTTTTAATCTCCCATTATTAAATTTTTGAGTTGTTGTAGTGGCCAAAAAAAATGCAATTCTTGCGGTTTGAATTTTTTTCCTCGTTACATAGTTTACCGAGCTGATTAATTTATTTTATATGGTCAGGAACGACACCAGTGGGACTATACAATATCCCACCGCTTCCACCAATTTGTCAGGGATTCGGCACACGCACTATCCCGATTACTCATTCCGTAATTAGCGGCAAGTGAGCGTATGGCGTACACACTTCCGAATTCCAATGCATGGAATATGTGTATATGCCTCCATATGATCACTGCCAGCTTCACGATAGCCCAATTAAGATTATTCGCTGCCACCACCGATCAAATACAGGCATGATTGGGCGCCTGCTTTCTGGTAGCGTATATGCCTTCGGGGGAGGGACAATTACAGAGCACAAGAAACAGAACTATTAAATTTTATATTTAATCTAAAAGGGAGGCAGTGTTTATGAAAAATATACAAAGATTTTACCAAGGGGGGCAATACAATATAGAATATATAGTTACACAAAATAAATGGGATTAATAGAAGAACTTACTAGACGATTTAGTTTAGCTGGAGAGGAGGCGCTCCAATGGACCATTATCGAACGGGACCCCTGTTTATAGAATATATACTGTACCTCCCGGCATGACTATGGACCCATCTTGAGCCGGATCTTTTATGCTAAATGGGGGCCCTGCCCACACACTCCCCAGGGATGACCTCACGTGGTCTCGGCTCCACCCTTCATGTTTTTATTAAAATCTCTAACTTGTGCGATAACTTCTCGCTGGTTGATCGCAGAAGTTAGCAAGCGATGCCATATTTTTTATTGCAAATATACTTTTCTGTAGAGACCAGACATAACATGGCTTCTGTCCATTATTTTTGTACTTTTTGCGTTATAGCTCCCAGGAAGGGCTTATAGATCTGGAAAAATGTGCATATTGTTCCTTAGCTAGACCCTCTGCTAAAAATGTGGATCCTATCATTATCGGAATTATAGAACTTCCAATATTCCATATTTTGTGACAGTGCCTACGAGACTGGTGAGCAAAAGGAGTTTGCAAATGAGGATGACCTTGCTATTATACGGAGTGTGATAGAATTTCTTTGAAGCTTAAACGAGCAGTTTCCTCTTTACCCAGGTGCCTATCATCACCCATGTGTCTCTGTTTGGTATGATAATTAGCCTAGATTATTGAGTTTGAGGTTTCTTTTGTCCCCTGCCTTTTGCATAAAGGCAGCTGTCTAGATTGCAAGCTCCGTTTCATTTGACAAATGGTATAGGAGAGGGGGAAGAGGGGCTTGGGGGGGAGAGAGAAATTCTTAATATTTTCTATGACATATCTTGATCATATTTTAAGAACTTAGCGATATCAAGCAAATATGTGTATTTTTTTATTTCCTAATTTTCAATAGGCAAAAAGGGGTGTGATTTGAAAATATATATATATTTTTTTGTATATTTCAGACTTTTTAGTCCCTTTAGGGGATTTGAACCTGAGATCATCTGATCGCTTGTGCTATATACAGCAGTGCCACAATATTGCTGTGTATAGCAAAAAACATAGTCTATCAATGCCAGGCATGGGTTGGCTTATGACAGGCACAGGGTTTTCAACAAATCCCTAGCTGTCACGAAGACCCATCAGTGTCCCACACATTGGGGGAGCTCCGATGAGCAGTTAGAACAGCGCGCCCCCTGCTGATGCATTGTAAATGCCGCTGTCACAGACTAACAGCGGCATTTAACAGCAAGTCAGATGATCACAGCCATCATCTGCTGACAAAGACACGGGCTTTTTTTACGAGCCTGCATTAAAGTCAGGGAGCTAGCATTTGACATACCTAGTGCATCATATTTCATTAGGGGGTTAAAAGTGTCTACTTTAAAGCCTAATAACTCAGTTACCTTTATAAGGCAGCCAAAGGAAAATAGATAAAGCCCCCATAGACATCAGATACATCCAAAATCTATCTTCCTTGAATCCTCCATTGTCATAGAAAATATTAAGAACCTCTCTCCCCCCTGAAATCCCTCTCACTCTTCCCCCTCCCCTATACCACATGTCAAAGCAGAAGAGCTCACAATCTAGAGAGCTGTCTCTACGCAAATGGCAGTACACACAAGAGGTGGCAAACTCAATTATCCAGGCTAATTACCATACCAAATGGAGAGACATGGGTGATGAATAGACACCTGAGTAAATAGGAATATTTCGTTAAGGCTTCAAAGGGAATCTACCACACTTCTCACAATAGCCGGGGCATTCTCATTTGCACATGTGTTGAATCTGCAGACTCGTAGGCACCAAAATAAAATATGGAATATCAGGAGTTCTATAATTCTGATTGGTATACGGGACATATTTTTAGCGGCGGCGCCAGCTAAGGAACAATATGCATATTTTTCCAGATCTGTGCGCCCTCCCGGTGAGCTGTAACGCAAGAACACAAAAATAACGGACAGCAGTCATGTCTGTGGACTCTAAGTAAAGGTAAAATCAAAATAAAAAAGATGGCATCACTTTCTAACTTCTGCGATCAACCAGCGAGGAGTTATTGCAGAAGTTAGAAATTTTATAAAAACCATGAAGGACGGAGACCAGCCCACGTGAGGTCATCACAGGGAAGTATGTGGGCAGTGCCCCCTTCAGCTTAAAAGACCAAGCTGCATATTGATCTATCCTCATGTCGGGAGATACATATTTGTGTAAGTAGTGGTCCCGTTCCATAGAATCATAGAATGGTAGAGTTGGAAGGGACCTCCTGGGTCATCTGTTCCAACCCCCTGCTCAAAGCAGGATTCACTAAATCATCTCAGACAGATGTTTGTCCAGCCTCTGTTTGAAGACGTCCATTGAAGGAGAACTCACCACCTCTTGTGGCAGCCTGTTCCACTCATTGATCACCCTAAATGTCAAAAAGTTTTTTTCTAATATCTAATCTGTGTCTCCTCCCATTCAGTTTCATCCCATTGCTTCTAGTCTTTCCTTCTGCAAATGAGAATAAAAATGATCCTTCTACAATGTGACAGCCCTTGAGATATTTGTAGACAGCTATTAAGTCTCCTCTCAGTCTTCTTTTTTGCAAGCTAAATATTCCCAAATCCTGTAACCGTTCCTCATAGGACATGGTTTGCAGACCGGTCACCATTCTGGTCGCTCTTCTCTGAACTTGCTCCAGTTTGTCAATGTCTTTTTTAAAATGTGGTGCCCAAAACTGGACACAGTATTCCAGATGAGGTCTGACCAAAGAGGAGTAAAGTGCGATAATGACTTCACGTGATCTAGACTGTATGCTTCTGTTAATACATCCCAGAATTGTATTTGCCTTTTTTGCTGCTGCATCACACTGCTGACTCATGTTCAGTCTATGATCTATTAGTATACCTAAGTCTTTTTCACATGTACTGTTGCTTAGCTCTATTCCTCCCATTCTGTATATGCTTTTTTCATTTTTATTGCCCAGATGTAGGACTTTGCATTTTTCCCTGTTAAGAAACATTCTGTTAGTCGCTGCCCACTGCTCCAGTTTATTTAGGTCTTTCTGAAGCCTCTTTCTCTCTTCTCTAGTGTTAGCTATCCCTCCTAGCTTTGTGTCATCAGCAAATTTAATCAGTTTACCCTCAATTCCTTCATCTAAATCATTGATAAAGATGTTGAACAATACAGGTCCCAGGACGGAGCCCTGTGGTACCCCACTTGAGACATTCATCCAACTGGATGTGAAGCCATTTACGACCACTCTTTGAGTCCGATCACTTTTGAGGACCTAAAAGATCTGATGGTGAAGGACCAGTTTATTCATCTTTGCCCTGTGGAAGTGCGACAGTTTGTGCTGGACCGGGAGGAAAAGGAAGCCACCAAAGCAGCCCAGATCGCATACACTAGAACATTCATCTCTGCCTCAAGCTTCTGTGTTCTCTATGAGAGAGCTGCTCCGGCATTCGCTTATCTCCCTGTGAACAAAAGAATCGGCCTCCGGAAATCCAAAGCTTCGGATTCTTTTCTCTCATCTTATTCATAAGAATAGGAAAGCGCCCATACACATTAGACTGTGTGTCCAATGTGGATGGTGGCCTTTAGCGATGGGCCGCTTCTCATGGGCTAGGGCTTGTAACCCCAGGATATAACGTGCCAGCTAGCCCCTGAATCTAAGCCACAATGGATGGTTATGGCACTATGGAAGTGGGAGGGGGGAGGGGAATGTGCAAGGTGCTGAATGGAGAATAATTGAAAATATAAAAATATATGTAATAAACAATAAACATTTTAAATCCTTCCCCTTTTATGTTAACCCCTTAACAACATCTGACGTACTAATACGCGTCTGTGCCCTGGGACTTAAGAGCCAGACCCGTATTAGTACGTCATGGCGATCGCGTGCGCACACAGGCTGTGCAGGCGCGATCGCCGCTGGGTGTCAGCTGATAGTACCTGGTGTCAGCTGTGACAATGTGCAGGGAGCGGTCCTGCACCGCTCCCAGCACATTAACCCCCGCAATGCTGCGATCAAAGTCGATCGCAGCATTGCGGGGGCAAGGGGAGGTGATCGGCGATACTCACCTCCTCTTCCGGCTTCCAGCGCAGTCTGCAAAGGATTCCCGGGTGTTGCCATGACGACCCGATGTCGTCATGACAACATCCGGGTCACCAGAGAGCAGGAAGATTGCTTGGACATGCGCAGTGCATCTCCAAGCAATCTTCACACTGTGCATTGCTGACAGCCTGCATGGCATAGGGATGGTGCTGCATTCCTGTGCCATGCAGGCGATCAGAGAAAAAAAAGTGAAAGTCCCAGAGTGGGACAAAGTAATAAAGTGTATAAACTGTCTGAAAGTGGAAAAAAAAAAAAAAATTTGCAAAAATATAAAAAAAAATAAAAAAAATAATCCACCAAAAATAAAAATATAATGTACCCATCAATAAATATTATTATAAAAAAAACAATAACAAAACAATAAAAGTACACATATTTGGTATCGCCGCGTCCGGAACAACCTGACCTATAAAACTGTCCCGCTAGTTAACCCCTTCAGTGAACACGGTAAAAAAAAAAAAAAACGAAGCAAAAAACAATGCTTTATCACCATACCGCCAAACAAAAAGTGGAATAACACGCGATCAAAAAGACGCATATAAATAAAAATGGTACCGCTGAAAACGTCATCTCGTCCCGCAAAAAACAAGCTGCCATACAGCTCCATCAGCCGAAAAATAAAAAGTTATAGCTCTCAGAATAAAGCGATGCTAAAAAATATTTTTTTCTATAAAATAGCTTTTATTGTGTATAAGCGCCAAAACATAGAAAAATGATACACATGTGGTACCGCTGTAAACGTACTGACCCGAAGAATAAAGCTACCTCATCAATTTTACCACACACGGAACAGAATAATAAAAAAAAAAAAAAAAACAATTCCTGAATTGTTGGTTTTTGTTTATTCTGCCTCCCAAAAATCGGAATAGAAAGCGATCAAAAAAATGTCACGTGCCTGAAAATGGCACCAATAACAACGTCAAGTCATCCCGCAAAAAACGAGCCGTCACATGACTGTCTGCCAAAATCTGGAAAAATTATAGCTCTCAAAATATGGCGATGCAAAAACTAGATTTTACAAAAAATGCGTCTTTTAGTGTGTGACAGCTGTCAGTCATAAAATCCCCATATGATTCTGGCATTGCTGTAATCACACCGACCCGAAGAATAAAGTCGTCTAATCACTTATACCGCACAAGGAACGGCGTCAAAAATAAACTCTTGGGTTAGGATTGGGCTAGGGTTAGGGTTGTGCTGGGGCTAGGGTTGTGCTGGGGCTAGGGTTGTGCTGGGGCTAGGGTTGTGCTGGGGCTAGGGTTGTGCTGGGGCTAGGGTTGTGCTGGGGCTAGGGTTGTGCTGGGGCTAGGGTTGTGCTGGGGCTAGGGTTGTGCTAGGGCTAGGGTTGTGCTAGGGTTAGGGTTGTGCTAGGGTTAGGGCTGGGGTTGGGATTTTTTTCAAAAGTAAGAAAAAAAGATGACGATATGGCGACTAGTGTTGAGCGCAAGTGCTCGCTACTTGAGTTTGCATCGGGTGCTCTGGTATGCATTGAGTATCGTGGGTATTTGTGTGACATGCTCGAGTCTCTGCCCCATATGCTTCGCGGCCAAAAAAAGTTTAAGGGGATTGCCTGCCATGCACGAGCGATCACCGCATGTTTTTTTTTGGGTGTCTAATAACCGTGAAACATGCGGAGCAGGGACTCGAGCATGTCACTCGAGCACATGCTGTACATGGTGCATACCTGAGTACCCGATGCAAACTCAAGTAGCGAGCACTTGCGCTCAAGAATAATGACAACTTATTCAATATGATGACCTAATGTAAACAAATTCTGTGCCGTACCTCTGGGTTCAAAATGTTCAATATACACCTTAATAAAATCCTTGAGGGGTATAGTTTCCAAAATGGGGACACTTGTGGGGGAGCTCCACTGTTTAGGCACATCTCGGGTTCTCCAAACGCGACATGGTGTCCGCTAACAAGTTGAATGGAAAATCGGCTCAAATTGTTAGCGGACGCCATGTTGCATTTGGAGAGCCCCTGTGTGCCCAAACATTGGAGCTCCCCCACAAGTGACCCCATTTTGGAAACTAGACCCCCCAAGGCACCTATCTAGGTGCATAGTGAGCACTTGGAACCCCCAGGTGCTTCACAAATTGATTTGTAAAAATGAAAAAGTGAAAAAAAAACCCCACTTTTTCATTTTTATAAATCAATTTGTGAAGCACCTGGGGTTCCAAGTGCTCACTATGAATCTAGATAGGTGCCTTGGGGGGTCTAGTTTCCAAAATGGGGTCACTTGTGGGGGAGCTCCAATGTTTGGGCACACAGGGACTCTCCAAATGCAACATGATATCCGCTAACAATTTGAGCCGATTTTCCATTCAATTTGTTAGCGGACACCACGTTGCGTTTGGAGAGCCCCTCTGTGCCCAAACTTTGTAGCTCCCCCACAAGTGACCCCATTTTGGAAACTAGACCCCCCAAGGCACCTATCTAGATGCATAGTGAGCACTTGGAACCCCCAGGTGCTTCACAAATTGATTCGTAAAAATGAAAAAGTGAAAAAAAAACACTTTTTCATTTTTACGAATCAATTTGTGAAGCACCTGGGGGTTCCAAGTGCTCACTGTGAATCTAGATAGGTGCCTTGGGGGGTCTAGTTTCCAAAATGGGGTCACTTGTGGGGGAGTTCCAAAGTTTGGGCACACAGGGGCTCTCCAAACACAACATGGCGTCCACTAATTATTCAAGCAAATTTTACAATCAAAAAGTCAAATGGCGCTCCTTCCCTTCCGAGCCCTGCCGTGCGCCCAAACAGTGTTTTTTCCCCAAATATTGGGTATCTGCGTGCCCAGGGGAAATTGCACAACAAATTTTGGGGTCCATTTTTTCTTGCTACCCCTGTGAAAATAAAAAAAATTGGGTCTAAAGTAACATTTTTGTGAAAAAAGTTAAATGTTCATTTTTTTTTTCCACATTCAAAAAATTCCTGTGAAGCACCTGAAGGGTTAATAAAGTTCTTGAATGTGGTTTTGAGCACCTTGAGGAGTGCAGTTTTTAGAATGGTGTCACTTTTGGGTATTTTCTGTCATAAAGACCTCTCAAAGTGACTACAAATGTGATGTGGTCCCTAAAAAAATGGTTTTGTAAATTTTGTTGGAAAAATGAGAAATCGCTGGTCAACTTTTAACCCTTATAGCTCCCTAACCAAAAAAAATTTTGGTTCCAAAATTGTGCTGATGTAAAGTAGACATGTGGGAAATGTTATTTATTAACTATTTTGTGTGACATATCGCTCTGATTTCAGGGCTTAAAAATTCAAATTTTGAAAATTGCAAAATTTTCGCCAAATTTCCGTTTTTTTCACAAATAAACGCAAGTGATATCGAAGAAATTTTTCCACAATCATGAAGTACAATATGTCACGAAAAAACAATCTCAAAATCAGGGGGATCCGTTGAAGCGTTCCAGAGTAATTACCTCATAAAGTGACAGTGGTCAGAATTGTAAAAATTGGCCTGGTCATTAACGTGCAAACCACCCTCGGGGCTTAAGGGGTTAAATAATAATAAATTCTTCTTAAATTTGGTATCACACCAACCGGGAGAATCGCCGCAGGTGACGACACAGCTTTTCTTCTTAATTATGCTAGACATACTTTCTGATGATCAAGAGCAATATACCTTTATTTTTATGTTGACTTTTTAACCTGTGTTCTTCTTTGGTTGATTAACACAGACTATTGTTTGAATAATCCTGAATGTTAACAATGTTAACAATTGAGTTAAGATGTACTGCAATTTATTGTCTGCAAATCTTAAAAAGATAGGGTCATGGAGCATGGTTATACTGTTTGATAACATGCTGATTACGTATTATACTAGTCCAGGGATTTGTTGATTTGCTGAGCAATGGAGGACAAACTATGCAAGATGATTAAATGCTCAAACAATGAGTCATGAGCTCTTTCCACCTTCAAACCTGCCCCTTGACCTGTGAATGATGGCTGCAAGGACAATTGTGATCTATAAAAAGGGGGTCTCTGCCTCTATTCGGTGTCATTCTACAGCATGTCAGCTTAGGAGACTACAGCACCGGCTAGAGGAATACAGATCGGCTCCATTGACCATTGCTGAACCCTCAGAGATGTCTTGAGCCCTGGTCCATGCGGTCTTTCTAAAGACAGCCGGGCCGGCAGAGAAGAGCACCCACTGATCCCCGGGTCTTCACACCGCTCATTCACACTGGACATTTAAAGAAGTGTTAAAAAAATTGCAGAATTTTATTTTTTAGTACATTTTAAAGTGAATTTAGTTCTAAAGCACAAAAATTTTCTATCACCCGATGCCAAGGGGTTAAACATTCCTAAAAATGGATGAAAAACATCATTACACAGATGGAGAAGGCGGCAAATGGTGAATGTGAACAGGTGTGAAGAAAGGAGAGAGTGAGGCCCGATGGGGACGGTGATAATAATGTGTGTACAGCGCTGCCGAGTATGGAGGCGATATAGAAGGAAGAGGAAGAAATAATAGAGAATAACGGGGAATCTCCACATACCTCCACCTGCAGAGCCGCCACCACATATATGGCTGCTCTGTGCGCACAGGAGCTGTGATGAGGTCACAGGAGGGGAGGAGTCAGGGGTCACATGATCAGGGGCCTCAGTGGATGCAGGACTCTGCTGTGCTGGTTGTCATGGTGCTGGATGAGCTGAAGTTTATGTGTGGGGTCAGGAGGGGTTTACAGTGTGGATGCAGCAGAGCCGCGTGTGTACGAGGTGTACGGAGCGGAGCCGCGTGTGTACGAGGTGTACGGAGCGGAGCCGCGTGTGTACGACGTGTACGGAGAGGAGCGGCGAGGTGTACGGAGCAGAGCCGCGCGTGTACGAGGTGTACGGAGCAGAGCCGCGTGTGTACGAGGTGTACGGAGCAGAGCCGTGTGTACGAGGTGTACGGAGCGGAGCCGCGTGTGTACGAGGTGTACGGAGCGGAGCCGCGTGTGTACGAGGTGTACGGAGCGGAGCCGCGTGTGTACGAGGTGAACGGAGCGGAGCCGCGTGTGTACGAGGTGAACGGAGCAGAGCCGCGCGTGTACGAGGCGTACGGAGCAGAGCCGCGTGTGTACGAGGTGTACGGAGCGGAGCCGCGTGTGTACGAGGTGTACGGAGCGGAGCCGCGTGTGTACGAGGTGAACGGAGCGGAGCCGCGTGTGTACGAGGTGAACGGAGCAGAGCCGCGCGTGTACGAGGCGTACGGAGCAGAGCCGCGTGTGTATGAGGTGTACGGAGCGGAGCCGCGTGTGTACGAGGTGTACGGAGTAGAGCCGCGCGTGTACGAGGTGCACGGAGCGGAGCCGCGCATGTACGAGGTGCACGGAGAGGAGCGGCGAGGTGTACGGAGCGGAGCCGCGTGTGTACGAGGTGTACGGAGCAGAGCCGTGTGTACGAGGTGTACGGAGCAGAGCCGTGTGTACGAGGTGTACGGAGCGGAGCCGCGTGTGTACGAGGTGTACGGAGCGGAGCCGCGTGTGTACGAGGTGTACGGAGCGGAGCCGCGTGTGTACGAGGTGAACGGAGCGGAGCCGCGTGTGTACGAGGTGAACGGAGCAGAGCCGCGCGTGTACGAGGCGTACGGAGCAGAGCCGCGTGTGTATGAGGTGTACGGAGCGGAGCCGCGTGTGTACGAGGTGTACGGAGCGGAGCCGCGTGTGTACGAGGTGAACGGAGCGGAGCCGCGTGTGTACGAGGTGAACGGAGCAGAGCCGCGCGTGTACGAGGCGTACGGAGCAGAGCCGCGTGTGTATGAGGTGTACGGAGCGGAGCCGCGTGTGTACGAGGTGTACGGAGTAGAGCCGCGTGTGTACGAGGTGTACGGAGCGGAGCCGCGCGTGTACGAGGTGCACGGAGCGGAGCCGCGCGTGTACGAGGTGCACGGAGAGGAGCGGCGAGGTGTACGGAGCAGAGCCGCGCGTGTACGAGGTGTACGGAGAGGAGCGGCGAGGTGTACGGAGCAGAGCCGCGCGTGTACGAGGTGTATGGAGCAGAGCCGTGTGTACGAGGTGTACGGAGCGGAGCCGCGTGTGTACGAGGTGTACGGAGCGGAGCCGCGTGTGTACGAGGTGTACGGAGCGGAGCCGCGTGTGTACGAGGTGAACGGAGCGGAGCCGCATGTGTACGAGGTGTACGGAGCGGAGCCGCGTGTGTACGAGGTGTACGGAGCGGAGCCGCGTGTGTACGAGGTGTACGGAGCAGAGCCGCGTGTGTACTAGGTGTACGGAGCAGAGCCGCGTGTGTACGAGGTGTACGGAGCAGAGCCGCGTGTGTACGAGGTGTACGGAGCAGAGCCGCGTGTGTACGAGGTGTACGGAGCAGAGCCGCGTGTGTACGAGGTGTACGGAGCAGAGCCGCGTGTGTACGGAGCAGAGCCGCGTGTGTACTAGGTGTACGGAGCGGAGCCGCGTGTGTACGAGGTGTACGGAGCGGAGCCGCGTGTGTACGAGGTGTACGGAGCAGAACCACATGTGTACGAGGTGTACGGAGCGGAGCCGCGTGTGTACGAGGTGTACGGAGCAGAGCCGCGTGTGTACGAGGTGTACGGAGCAGAGCCGTGTGTACGAGGTGTACGGAGCGGAGCCGCGTGTGTACGAGGTGTACGGAGCGGAGCCGCGTGTGTACGAGGTGTACGGAGCGGAGCCGCGTGTGTACGAGGTGAACGGAGCGGAGCCGCGTGTGTACGAGGTGAACGGAGCAGAGCCGCGCGTGTACGAGGCGTACGGAGCAGAGCCGCGTGTGTACGAGGTGTACGGAGCGGAGCCGCGTGTGTACGAGGTGTACGGAGCGGAGCCGCGTGTGTACGAGGTGTACGGAGCAGAGCCGCGTGTGTACGGAGCAGAGCCGCGTGTGTACTAGGTGTACGGAGCGGAGCCGCGTGTGTACGAGGTGTACGGAGCAGAACCACATGTGTACGAGGTGTACGGAGCAGAGCCGCGTGTGTACGAGGTATACGGAGCGGAGCCGTGTGTACGGAGCGGAGCCGCGCGTGTATGGGGTGTACGGAGCGGAGCCGCCTGTGTACGGGGTGTACGGAGCGGAGCCACGCGTGTACGAGGCGTACGGAGCGGAGCCGCGCGTGTACAAGGCGTACGGAGCGGAGCCGTGCGTGTACGAGGCGTACGGAGCAGAGCCGCGCGTGTACGAGGTGTACGGAGCAGAGCCGCGCGTGTACGAGGTATACGGAGCAGAGCCGCGTGTGCAAGAGGAGCTGTGGAGCGGAGCTGTGTGTGTATACCAGGATGGGGGGCCATATATACCAACATGGGAATTCTATATGTCTGGATGGGGACATATATATATCAGGATGGGGGATATTAGTATAGACTTGGGGTACATTAACCCTATAACAGTGTCAGCAGCAGACCTCCCCCATAACAGGGCATCATATGGTATATCTCAGAGGCACACAGACAATTAATGGATGACTCCACATATGTTCCTTTGCCGGATGATTCTAGTAATAAATATAAAAATCAACTCAGTACATTTTTGAGAAAAAGGTTGAAAAATACTGGCACTATGTACTCAAAGTGCACAAATCCTTAACCTCACCTCCTGGCAGTCCGATATTCTCGGAGATTGGTTCTGTAATGGAACCACTGTCAAAATATCTCGACTGGCTGCTGAGACCATTGTTAAAAAATGTTCCATCATATCTAAAAGAATCTGGTGAATTCCTGAAGACTTTCTATGACATTGAATGACAGGAGAATTTTATTTTAACATCGATAGATGTAGAAAGCCTTTGTACAAGAATTCCCAAAAAAAAGGCAATTGAATGTATATTAAAACCCCTCTCTGACATTGTCAGCAATAGTACGTCCCTGTGTCCTGAGCCTATTGGACTACTACTATTATGCACAATGTGATCACGCCCGCACACAAGCTGTGCAGGGCGATCGCCGCCGGTGCTATGTGCCAGGAGCGGTGTACCCGAGTACCCGATGCAAACTCAAGTAGCGAGCACTTGCACTCAAGACTAATGACAACTAATTCAATATGATGACCTAATGTTATCAAATTCTGTGTTGTACCTCTGGGTTCAAAATGAATAAAATCCATGAGGGGTGTAGTTTCCAAAATGGGGTCACTTTTGGGGGGTTTCCACTGTTTAGGCGCATCAGTGGCTCCCCAAACACGACATGGCGCCCGCTCTTGATTTCAGCCAATTTTGCATTCAAAAAGTAACAGTGTTCCTTCCATACAGAACCCTGCCGAGTGCCCAAACAGTGTATTTTCCCCACATATGGAGTATCGGCATACTCAGGAGAAATTGCACAACATTGTTTGGGGTCCATTTTCTCCTCTTACCCTTGTAAAAATAAAAAATTTGGGGCTAATAGATCATTTTTGTGGAAAAAGTTAGATTTTTTTATTTTCATGGCTTGTCTGTGAAGCACCTGGGGGTTCAGGGTGCTCACCACACATCTAAAGAAGTTCCCTGAGGTGTCTAGTTTCCAAAATGGGGTCAGTTGTTTAGGCACATCAGTGGCTCCCAGAACGCGACATGGCGTCTGCTAATTATTCAAACAAATTTTACATTCAAAAAGTCAAATGGCGCTCCTTCCCTACCGAACCCTGCTGTGTGCCCAAACAGTGTTTTTTCCCCACATATGTGGTATCTGCGTGCTCAGGAGAAATTGCACAACAAACTTTGGGGTCCATTTTTTCCTGTTACCGTTGCGAAAATAAAAAAAAAATTGGAGTATAAAGTAACATTTTTGTGAAAAAAGTTATATGTTCATATTTCTTTCACATTCCAAAAACTCCTGTGAGGCACCTGAAGGGTTAATAAACTTCTTGAATGTGGTTTCGAGCACCTTGAGGGGTGCAGTTTTTAGAATGGTGGCACTTTTGGGTATTTTCTGTCATAAAAAGCCCCTTAAAGTCGCTTCAAATGTGATGTGGTCCCTAAAAAAATGGTTTCGTAAATTTTGTTGGAAAAATGAGAAATTATAACTTCCTAACAAAAAAAAAGTAGACAGTATAAAGTAGACATGTGGGAAATGTTATTTATTAACTATTTTGTTTGACATATCTCTGTGATTTAAGGCCATGATAATTCAAATTTTGAAAATTGCAAAAATTTTCACCAAATTTCCATTTTTTTCCACAAATAAAGCAAGTCATATCGAAGAAATTTTACCACAATCATGAAGTACAATATGTCACGAAAAAACAAATCTCAGAATCAGGGGGATCCGTTGAAGCGTTCAAGAGTAATTACCTCATAAAGTGACAGTGGTCAGAATTGTAAAAATTGGCCCGGTCATTAACGTGCAAACCACCCTCGGGGGTAAAGGGGTTAAATAATGCAGGTGAAAATTAGGACTAAAATGACTTTGTAGGTGAAGCTTTGGGTTTTGTTTTATCCCATAACACTTTTAAATTTCAGGACAAGTGGTTCCTTCAGCAGGCTGCAACTGCAATGGGTACCCCTGTGGCATGTGTTTTTGCCAATTATTCTTGGCTTTTTTTGAAGATAAATATGTCACCACTACCTCAAACCCATCCATGCATATCTCCAGTATGTAGATGATGTGTTTATTGGATGGGCGGGCACTAGTTTGCAGTTTTTTTTTCTTTTGTTCCTTATCTGAATTACTGTTCAAAATCTGAAATTTACTGCAAATTGTGGGGGAACTCAGAATATTTCAATGTCAAAATAAACATACAGGAAGGAAAAATAGTTACAGAAATGTATAAAAACAACACTGTAACAAATTTGCTGTTACATTATAACAGTGCACATCCACAGCACACAAAGAGATGGCTCCTTACAGTCAATTCCTGAGATTAAGAAAGATCAATAACAATGATGACACATTTTCCAGACAAGCAAATGAACTCAAAAATAAATTTTCTTAGTCGAGGTTATCCATTACCCCTACTAAATGAACAGACAGAGTCAGTAAAAAAAACTCAAAAAGATTTATTAAAACAGAAAGATAAGAAAAAGCAGAGTACTGTAGAGAGGTTAACTTTAACTGTCAAACACAAAGCAATGGATAAGGTGATCCATACAGCTATAAGACAAAACGGACACCTGATAGAAAGTGACAAAGAGCTAAACGAGAAAGCCAATACTAAACCCCTATCTTCATGTAGAAGTAGTAAATTGGGAGATTTAATAGTCAGAAACAGAACTGAACATAATACAGGTAACTGGCTAGAGACACTTCAGATGCGGCAGCTGCTCGTTCTGCCACCTGCAGATCACAGATAAAAGCTTCCGCTTAGGACCATTGACCTGACATGTGAAGGACTTTGTGTCATGTAGAACTAAGCATGTGGTATACGTCATCTCCCCATGTAAATTCTATAAGAAAGGTAAAACTATAAGACCTCTGTTTGTCTGATCTAGAGAACATTATCGCTCTATAATTGCTGGAAAGGGAGCTCCTCCACTTAGACGACACATGCATGATTATCATAATGCTGATCCGAAGTGTTTTGCAGGAATAGAAAAGGTCAAGGTCCCTCCACAATTTAGAAATCATCATGTGTTATTATTAAAACAAGAAGCAAGGTGGATTCTTACTTCTGCAGCCCAGGGTCCTTTGCGACTAAATGACAGATTGGATGGGCAACACGGTGACTCAGTGGTTAGCACTGCAGCCTTGCAGCGCTGGGGTCCTGGGTTCAAATCCCACCAAGGACAACATCTGCAAGGAGTTTGTATGTTCTCCCTGTGTTTGGGTGGGTTTCCTCCCACACTCCAGAGACATACTGGCAGGGAATTTAGATTGACAGCACCAATGGAATTAATAGTGGTATATAAGTGAGTGAAATAAATAAAAATATATGTCCGTGTTTTTTGTAATTATCTTTTAACATGTTTTTAAATTGCACAATGTTTTGCATGCACTGATAATGACAACTATTCTGCACCTGTTTTTTTACAAAAGGAATCAGTGGCTACGGCATTGTTAGCTGAACCCATTGAAGCACAGCTGCGTGAAACGGCTGTGATTCTCCCTCATTCCCCTGCACACTCCCTGTCCTCCACTCAGTTAGATCCTGCTCCAATGTACTGGAAATAAAGGACTCTTGAATTGCATACCTGGTGAGTGCCGCTTTTCTTCAATTTTGTTGGATGCATTAAATAAGGCCAATGGCACCTCAACCCGAGTAAAGGAATGGGTCAGAGAGTAATTAATAGGACCCCTAACACATCCCCCCGCCTAGGTTGGTCAGGTATCACGTTCTGATGACCACTTCCATTAAAATTGTTACCTTTTTCCCCCAAAAATACCAGCAGAAATTAAATATGTGGTGTGCTTTAGGGCTGAGGCTTAATAGTGATTGCAATTTCAGAGTTAGAGTCACTGGGTTACCATGACAGAGAGGGGCCAGAAGACTGCGGTGTCTGGTTTCATGTACTTCTGCACTGGTTAAAAGTACTTCACCACCATATTCAAAAGTGCAGGTTTTTTCCTTGCTAGCAGTGCAAGGGTTAATCTGTTTAGTTGAAGCTGCTGGAGCTTTCCTACCTGGATTGTCTCAGCTGTTCAGTGTTGGCCACTCCCCTCTGCTATATAAGCTCACCTCTGACACTTAGGTAATGCCAGTGTTAGTTCTTACTGCCTGGTTCTGGAGTTGGCAGTAGTAGTGGACAACTCCTTTAAGAAGATACAATTTTCAGTTAAAACATTTCCAACATTCTGAACATGAAAAAGGCTTCTCCACTGTGTGACTTCTCTGATGTTTATTAAAAGTTGATTCCTTGTAAAAAATTTCCCACATTAATTACATGAAAAAGGCTTCTCCACTGTGTGGGTTCTCTGGTGACTAAGAAGGCATGTTTTCTTCACAAAACATTTTCCACATTATGAACATGAAAATGGCTTCTCCCCTGTGTGAATTCTCTGATGTCTATTAAGATGCGCTTTCAGTTTAAAACATTTTCCACATTCTGAACAGGAAAATGCTTTCTCCCCTGTGTGACTTATCTGGTGCCTAACAAGATTTGATTTATGGTTAAAACATTTACCACATTCTGAACATGAAAATGGCTTCTCCCCTGTGTGAATTATTTGGTGACTTAAAAGATATGATTTGTTCACAAAACTTTTTCCACATTCTAAACAGGAAAATGGTTTCTCCCCTGTGTGAGTTATTTGGTGTCTATTAAGATGCGCTTTCAGGTTAAAACATTTTCCACAATCTGAACAGGAAAAAGGCTTCACCCCTGTGTGAATTCTCTGGTGGTAATCAAGCTGTGTTTTCTGGTTAAAACATTTCCCACATTCTGAACAGAAAAATGGTTTCTCCCCTGTGTGAGTTCTTTGGTGTGTAACAAGGCTTGATTTATGGTTAAAATATTTCCCACATTCTGAACAGGAAAAAGGCTTCACCCCTGTGTGGGTTCTCTGGTGGTAATCAAGCTGTGTTTTCTGGTTAAAACATTTCCCACATTCTGAACAGAAAAAAGGCTTCTCCCCTGTGTGGGTTCTCTGGTGTGTAACAAGACTTGATTTATGGTTAAAATATTTCTCACATTCTGAACAGGAAAAAGGCTTCTCCCCTGTGTGAGTTCTCTGGTGCTTAACCAAATCTGATTTCTGGTTAAAACATCTCCCACACTTGGAAAATACAAACCTATTCTCTGTCGTGTTAATTTTTTGATGTTTAAGAATAGACTTTTTGAGGGGAAAACTATTTCCATATTCTGTATGTGAAAATGGCTTCTTTCCTTTAGGAGCAGTTTGTTTTTTAATGCTTATTTTGTGACTTTGATTTTCCATAGTAGTCGATAATGAGTCAGCAGACAGGACCTGTTTCACAGGATCAGATGACAGATCTTTGCTGTGAAGGGATGATGGGATATCTGGAGTAATGGCATTCACTTCAATTGTATCCTGTGGGATCTCAAGATCATCTGATTTAAAAATTGAAGATGTCAGCTGTTCCTCTGATCTCCGGGTACAGTCATCTGCCAAGAATAAAACCAATTATTATTTTAGAATAAAATATCCTTGAATTTTATATTTTTGAACATTTCTACTTAAACTGTCTGTAAAAATGGTAAGTTATGTAAAATACTGAATTATTCATCAAGACAATGACAGATCACAGTCTAATAGAAAACCTCGTAGGATGAACCAGTGGAGCGTGATGTTCAACTGTTTTTTCATTCTCCCTCCCAAATATGGAATAAAAAGCCACCAAACAATGTTATGTCGGCGAAAATAATATCAATGAAAACTTCTACTCATCTCACAAAAACCAAGTCCCCACTCAGGTCCATCATCTGTCAATGGAAAACAAAGGTTTCTACACCATTATTGGCTCAAAGGCTCTTGAAAAGTAACATGGCTTCCATAACCTAATCCAGCAATATCCACTCTCCCAAATTGAAATCTCCCCCTCACTTCTGAGCCTTGTAGTGTACCCAAACCACATTTAGCATCCATGTATTTGGCATTACTATAGTGAGAAGAACCCACTTAATTTACGTTATGTGTCTCCTGGAGCACAATCTGGACACTATGTGTTGGGTAATAAAATGGCATATTTGCAATTTTCTTTCTCCAACATCCACCGTGTGCTAATTTCCAGAAAGTGTCTGTGGAATCAAAATAGTCGCTACTCCTATAGATTATTTCACTGAGGGTTATAATTTCCAAAATAGAGTCACTTTATGGGGATTTCTACTGCTCTGGTTTTCAGCAATTTTGTTATTTTAGGGCTTCTGCAAAAGGCATCTCCCATTTTCTCTGGGATCTGCTCCTGCGACATCTGCCTCTGTCACCTTATTCATCCTGCAGGCGGCGCTGGTAATGGAGGAGACATCAGAACCAGAAGCTCTCGGTGATGCAGGTTCTGTCCAGCCCTTGGCTCTGACCCGGCTACATGACTATTCTTCTTCCCATCTCACACCAAAGAACAGCAGGTAACACCATGACCCAAGCCTAGGGGTGCAAGTCCAGATCCATGTAGAGGGGTAAAAGGGTGATGGGCAAGGCAAGCCCTATTTTGGACACTAACTAGTGCAGTCAAAAACTGTGACTATAGACAATAACACATCTATTGAAATGATCAAACTCAACAGTCTTCATCAGTAAATAGTAACTAGTGGAGAAACCTCTCTGGGGTAATTAGAGTATGGGGCTCGGTGGCTCTTAGCAATCTAAAGTATCGTAAGGACAGTTGGAAGAGGCAATGGAGACCTTTTTTTTTTTTTTTTTAAAGACTACCAGGGAGTTACAGACTCACATAAGTGAGGCAGGCTGATCCAACCACAATCAAACTATTACACAGAATTAACCTGTAAAAAAAAGATATGGAATAAAAAAAAGTTACATCTCCAACAAAATTTTATGTATGGGGGGAGAACACCAACACTAAACCGGACTTTATTGATTTATGGTGGACCATTGGAGCTACTATGAGTCCTGACCAGAAGAGTAGAGAAAGTATTAGTGCCCCCATTTCAGGAGAGATTGTGCAGTAATCTGAATTCCTGAGGATTGAAAACATAATGGAATTTATGACGTGGAGTGAATCCATGAAACCAAGGCTGGAGCCATGCCAACACATCTCCTGCAGGCGGGAATAAATGCATATTACAGCCATCAGCCACGCACAGCTTAGAGATATATCATGGCACAGGTGTAATGTTTTCTGTATAGTTTATCACAATCCTGTTTGAAGTTAGTTGGTTTGAAAAGAATTTGAAAAGTATAAAAGGAAACTCTGCTGTTATTGTACAGAAATTCACACTTGGCCTCACTACACATTTAATGTTGTCGATCATAAAAGTAAAGTTTGGTCAGAAAGACTGGACCTGGTCTTGTAGGGACCATATGAGGACATTCAGCAGCACAGAAGGGAGAGAAGGTAGATTCATCCAATAAGAGATCAGGATTCTAGGAAGCCAACAGGGGGTAGGTGGATCCTGCAGGTTGTAAATTCTATAGAAAAGGGCTTTCAATGCCCAAAGTCATTTGAACAGTTGTGGGTGAAGGAGAATGTTGTGGTCAAGAGGTAAAATGGTGATCACATGATTGTAATACGGCCGGACTACACCACCGATAAAGCAGCCACAGCCGGTGACTGAGAAGAATCTGTGACTTCTCTGCATTTAGTGGTTACTACTCACCTGGGTAGTCATATGTAGGAATCTCCTCTTTACACCGCTCATCACCCCTTACATATGTTTCTGTAGTATTAATATGGGTCAGATCTTCACCCTGAAACAAATATTGTAAAAGTCACAGACAGATGAGAAGTCCCATCTATGATCAGCTCTAATCCTGCCATCTCCACCGTTCTCATTACACAAGTATAAAACATATAATACTGGTGGATAAAACAAGACTGAGCACAAGACCTTCACAGCCGTCTACACATCATAGGGGAGATCTCATGACACCTTCTCTCCATCTACCTGATGATCCTGAGGAACATTGGGATCTTCTTGTTTACAGTCCTGTGAAAGAAGAGGATGGGAACATCTCTCTGGTGTTGTCCTCTTACTGGATAGATCTGGAGGAAACACATACAGGGACTGAATTCATTCTTTACATACAGATAATTATAGGCCGTGTGTATTTAGTCCTGTCTATTACCTGGTGATGTGAGGGGCTGGGGAACCTCCATCTTGACGTCCTTGTACAGATATTTGTGTTCTTCTATATACTTCCACTCCTCCATGGAGAAATAAACAGCGACATCCTGACACCTTATAGGAACCTGACACATACAATGATACCGTCATCCCCCAATCCCTTCATAGTGTTACTGTATAATGTACCAGCATTCCCAGCAGTGTCACCTCTCCAGTCAGCAGCTCAATCATCTTGTAGGTGAGTTCTAGGATCTTCTGGTCATTGATGTCCTTATGTATCAGGGGGTGAGGTGGAGGCCCTGTGATTGGGCTCAGGGGTCTTACCCATCCCTCAGACACAGGGTCCTGGCAGCGCTCACTAGAGGTCTTCTTCACTACTGTGTAATCCTGGTTATGGAGAGATACATTAATAAATCTCCCTCCAGACATCTCCAGAGTCCTCACCTCTCCAGTTCTGTCCATCTGTTATTCCCATAGATAAGAATGATGTAATGTGACGTCATCAGAATCTCTCACCTCTCCAGTAAGCCGGAAGAGGATCTCTAGGGTGAGGTGTAATATCCTCTCCGCCATCTTGTCTCTGTCCATATCCATCTTTGATGGGAGAAACAGGAAAATTCTCTAATATAGAAGATCTTCACTGAGAGGATCTGATATTGTAGAGACCTGAATGAGAAGATGAGCCGATGTAGCATCATAAAAATCCTGTGTAATAATACAATTACTGGAGATAATAAGGGAAACATATGAGATTTATTATTTTACAGTATTTAGTTTTCTTCTTTACATCTAGTAATAAAACCTCTATATTTTAGGTCACAGACAACAAGTAGTTTCTTCCTCGGAGTCTGCAGCTGAATACATTTCTCATAGACTCATCTTCCATAAAGCTAATTCTCGTCTCATTTACGGACACTGGAATCGGCATTAGCAATACTGCAGGAGATCTTCATTACACGCGACATGAGAAATAACTACTTCATGAGGAGGACGACATCTTCATCTTATACTACGGCTCTAGAAACATATTTGGCCAGAGAGAGTCACTGACTACATCTCCACTGGTCGTCTATATGAATGTTTCCCGTCTTCCCCGGACTGTAATCTTCTATCATGTTAGTTCTCATGTCTGATTCACACACAGAAGTTTGAGGCTTTTATATATAATTTCACAAGCCCCTACATATAATAAACTTGCACCCTTTAGTGCCTTTCATGTGGCACTAAAGGGTGTTTACCCTAATAAATAAATGAAAAAAAAAACACTTGGGGTCCCCCACTATTTTTCGTAACCAGGCAAGGTGAAGCAGACAGCTGCGGGCTGATATCAGGCTCAGAATGATCCTGGTTATTGACCCTTTCCAGCCTGAAAATACGCGCTTTGCCCACCTCTTCTCTATTGCCCTGGTGCGGTGGCAATCGGGGTAATGATAGTTGAGGTTGATGTCAGCTGTGAATTGTCAAAAAACACATTTGGCATCAAGCCCTGGGGTTAGTAATGGAGAAAAAAATACCCAGACAGAAAAAAAAAATTATTTGAAGAAAGACTCCCCGACACTCTTCCTGGTTCACCAATTTATTTTTGAAAAAAAAACATGCAGGTCCGACGTAGTCCATGGCGTTCCCACAACGATCCCTGAATCCAACATCCAAAGGCTATGGAGCCCTGTTCAGAGAACGACGCTCTATAGGTCGTAGCAGAAGCCACTCCGGGACCCACTGCGTTCCACAAGACCTGGCGGCTCTGATGAGCAGTGACCTCAGTAACTATACCGCTCATAAGAGTCACCAAGTCCTCTGTATAATGGCCCCATGTAGTGCCCCACAGTCTAATGGCCCCATATCGTGCCCCACAGTATCATGGCCCCATATAGTGAACTATAGTATAATGTCTTCCCCATATAGTGCCACCCAGTATAATGGTCCCATATAGTGTACCACAGTATAATGGTCCAATGTAGTGCATCCTGGTAAATCAGGGGACAAGCTGTATTAGAGGATAGAAGTGCACGTCCTTTGCTGGGATCACTTCCTGGACCTGGTTCATACAGCCACATGTTCGTTGAGCCTGAAGGGGATACCTGTCTGAACACCAGCCGGAACCTCAGAAGGATTTAATAAGATAAGTACATTGCTATATATTTTTGATATCATATCTTTGACCAGTATATGTTGCAATTGGCTATTGTCTTTTTAGGATTGCCCTTATTTTTCAGGCGATCCTTCTTTCTATTTTTGTGTATTTATTGACTACGTCTATTGACATAACTATTGTGTGTCTGATATATATCTAGTACGTCATTAGGACGTTACTGGTCAATAAATGTGTGTTTTATTGTGTGGTTGAGTAGGGATATTCAGGGATAGGTGAGGGACAGCCGTTGCGGAGCGGGGGCACCACTTGAACCCCTAGGGTGAAAACACTCCGCTGTCAGGTAGCGAGAGCTCCTCTACCAGGGCTATTTAGGGCTAATTTCTGATTGCTATATGCTTATCCCCACCATCCCTATAATATAAGGTATCTCTCCTCATTATGTGTAGTTTGTCCTAACTGTACTATAGAGCACACATTTTTAAATGATACATTAAAAGTTATTTTTTAATGGGTATTTTTTCCACTTTTTGGTCTGTTAGTTAATATATGTGGGCACACAGGGGACATTACTAACATATGGGGGGCACACAGGGGACATTACTAACATATGGGGGGCACACAGGGGACATTACTAACATATGGGGGGCACACAGGGGACATTACTAATATATGGGGGCACACAGGGGACATTACTAATATATGGGGGCACACAGGGGACATTACTATTATATGGGGGCACATAGGGGACATTACTAATATATGGGGGCACACAGGGGACATTACTAATATATGGGGGCACACAGGGGACACTACTAATATATGGGGGCACACAGGGGACATTACTAATATATGGGGGAACACAGGGGACATTACTAATATATGGGGGCACACAGGCGACATTACTATTATATGGGGGCACACAGGCGACATTACTATTATATGGGGGCACACAGGGGACATTACTAATATATGGGGGCACACAGGGGACACTACTAATATATGGGGGCACACAGGGGACATTACTAATATATGAGGGCACACAGGGGACATTACTAATATATGGGGGCACACAGGGGACATTACTAATACATGGGGGCACACAGGGGACATTACTAATATATGTGGGCACACAGGGGACATTACTAACATATGGGGGGCACACAGGGGACATTACTAACATATGGGGGGCACACAGAGGACATTAGTAACATATGGGGGGCACGCAGGGGACATTACTAACATATGGGGGCACACAGCGGACATTACTAATATATGGGGGCACACAGCGGACATTACTAATATATGGGGGCACACAGCGGACATTACTAATATATGGGGGCACACAGGAGACATTACTATTATATAGGGGCACACAGGAGACATTACTCTTATATGGGGGCACACAGGAGACATTATTAATATATGGGGGCACACAGGAGACATTATTAATATATGGGGGCACACAGGGGACATTACTAATATATGGGGCACACAGGGCACATTACTAATGTATGGGGGCACACAGGGGACATTACTAATATATGGAGGCACACAGGGGACATTGCTAATATATGAAGGCACACAGGGGACATTACTAATATATGGGGCACACAGGGGACATTACTAATATATGAGGGCGCACAGGGGACATTACTAATATATGAGGGCACACAGGGGACATTACTAATATATGGGGGCACACAGAGGACATTACTAATACATGGGGGCACACAGGGGACATTACTAATATATGTGTGCACACAGGGGACATTACTAACATATGGGGGGCACACAGGGGACATTACTAACATATGGGGGGCACACAGGGGACATTACTAACATATGGGGGGCACACAGGGGACATTACTAACATATGGGGGGCACGCAGGGGACATTACTAACATATGGGGGGCACGCAGGGGACATTACTAACATATGGGGGCACGCAGCGGACATTACTAATATATGGGGGCACACAGGAGACATTACTCTTATATGGAGGCACACAGGAGACATTACTCTTATATGGGGGCACACAGGAGACATTACTATTATATGGGGGCACACAGGGGACATTACTAATATATGGGGGCACACAGGGGACATTACTAATATATGGGGGCACACAGGGGACATTACTAATATATGGGGGCACACAGGGGACATTACTAATATATGAGGGCACACAGGGGACATTACTAATATATGAGGGCACACAGGGGACATTACTAATATATGGGGGCACACAGGGGACATTACTAATATATGGGGCACACAGGGGACATTACGAATATATGGGGGCACACAGGGGACATTACGAATATATGGGGGCACACAGGGGACATTACTAATATATGGGGGGGCACACAGGGGACATTACTAATATATGGAGCACACAGGGGACACTACTAATATATGGGGCACACAGGGGACATTAATATATGGGGGGCACACAGGGGACATTACTAATATATGGGGGCACACAGGGGACATTACTAATATATGGGGGCACCCAGGGGACATTACTAATATATGGGGCACCCAGGGGACATTAATATATGGGGGGCACACAGGGGACATTACTAATATATGGGGGCACACAGGGGACATTACTAACATATGGGGGCATACAGGGGACATTACTAACATATGGGGGCACACAGGGGACATTACTAATATATGGGGGCACACAGGGGACATTACTAACATATGGGGGCATACAGGAGACATTATTAATATATGGGGGCACACAGGGGACATTACTAATATATGGGGGCACACAGGGGACATTACTAATATATGGGGGCACACAGGGGACATTACTAATATATGAGGGCACACAGGGGACATTACTAATATATGAGGGCACACAGGGGACATTACTAATATATGGGGGCACACAGGGGACATTACTAATATATGGGGCACACAGGGGACATTACGAATATATGGGGGCACACAGGGGACATTACGAATATATGGGGGCACACAGGGGACATTACTAATATATGGGGGGGCACACAGGGGACATTACTAATATATGGAGCACACAGGGGACATTACTAATATATGGGGCACACAGGGGACATTAATATATGGGGGGCACACAGGGGACATTACTAATATATGGGGGCACACAGGGGACATTACTAATATATGGGGGCACACAGGGGACATTACTAACATATGGGGGCACACAGGAGACATTACTAACATATGGGGGCACACAGGGGACATTACTAATATATGGGGGGGCACACAGGGGACATTACTAATATATGGGGCACCCAGGGGACATTAATATATGGGGGGCACACAGGGGACATTACTAATATATGGGGGGCACACAGGGGACATTACTAATATATGGGGGCACACAGGGGACATTACTAACATATGGGGGCATACAGGGGACATTACTAACATATGGGGGCACACAGGAGACATTACTAACATATGGGGGCACACAGGGGACATTACTAACATATGGGGGCACACAGGGGACATTACTAACATATGGGGGCACACAGGGGACATTACTAATATATGGGGGCACACAGAGGACATTACTAATATATGGGGACACACAGAGGACATTACTAATATATGGGGGCACACAGGGGACAGTAATACTATTTCGGGCACACAGGTGACGTTATTAATATATGGGGGCACACAGGTGACATTACTAATACATGGGGGCACACGGGACATTATTAATATATGGGGGCACACAGGGGACATTACTAATATATGGGGCAGACAGGGGACATTACTAATATATGGGGGCACACAGGGGACATTACGAATATATGGGGGCACACAGGTGACATTACTAATATATGGGGACACACAGGGGACATTACTAAAATATGGGTGCACACAGAGGACATTACTAACATATGGGGGCACACGGGATATTACTAACATATGGGGGCACACAGGGGACGTTACTAATATATGGGGCACACAGGGGACATTACTAATATATGAGGGCACAGGTGAAATTACTAATATATGGGGGCACACAGGGGACATTACTAATATATGGGGGCACACAGGTGACATTACCAATATATGGGGGCACAGAGGGGACATTACTAATATATGGGGGCACACAGGGGACATTACTAATATATGGGGGCACACAGGGGACATTACTAACATATGGGGGCACACAGGGGAGATTACTAATATATGGGGGCACACAGGGGACATTACTAATATATGGGGGCACACGGGACATTAATAATATATGGGGACACACAGGGGACATTACTAAAACATGGAGGCACACAGTAGACATTACTAATATATGGGGGCACACAGGGGGCAGTACTAATATATGGGGCACACAGGGGACATTACTAATATATGGGGGCACACAGGGGGCATTACTAATATATGGGGCACACAGGGGGCATTACTAATATATGGGGCACAAAGGGGACATTACTAACATATGGGGGCACACAGGGGACATTACTAATATATGGGGGCGCACAGGGGACATTACTAATATATAGGGGGGCACACAGGGCACATTACTAATATATGGGGCACACAGGGCACATTACTAGTATATGGGGGCACACAGGGGACATTACTAACATATGGGGGCACAAAGAGGACATTACTAACATATGGGGGCACACAGGGTACATTACTAACATATGGGGGCACACAGGGGACCTTACTAACATATGGGGGCACACAGGGGACCTTACTAATATATGGGGACACACAGGGGACATTACTAATATATGGGGGGGCACACAGGGGACATTACTAATATATGGAGCACACAGGGGACATTACTAATATATGGGGCACACAGGGCACATTACTAATGTATGGGGGCACACAGGGCACAATACTAATATATGGGGGCACACAGGGGACATTGCTAATATATGGGGGCACACAGGGACATTGCTAATATATGAAGGCACACAGGGGACATTACTAATATATGGGGCACACAGGGGACATTGCTAATATATGAAGGCACACAGGGGACATTACTAATATATGGGGCACACAGGGGACATTAATATATGGGGGGCACACAGGGGACATTACTATTATATGGGGGCACACAGGCGACATTACTAATATATGGGGGCACACAGGGGACATTACTAATATATGGGGGCACACAGGGGACACTACTAATATATGGGGGCACACAGGGGCATTACTAACATATGGGGGGCACGCAGGGGACATTACTAACATATGGGGGGCACGCAGCGGACATTACTAATATATGGGGGCACACAGGAGACATTACTATTATATGGGGGCACACAGGAGACATTACTCTTATATGGGGGCACACAGGAGACATTATTAATATATGGGGGCACACAGGAGACATTATTAATATATGGGGGCACACAGGGGACATTACTAATATATGGGGGCACACAGGGGACATTACTAATATATGGGGGCACACAGGGGACATTACTAATATATGGGGGCACACAGGGGACATTACTAATATATGGGGGCACACAGGGGACATTACTAATATATGGAGCACACAGGGGACATTACTAATATATGGGGCACACAGGGCACATTACTAATGTATGGGGGCACACAGGGGACATTACTAATATATGGAGGCACACAGGGGACATTGCTAATATATGAAGGCACACAGGGGACATTATTAATATATGGGGCACACAGGGGACATTAATATATGGGGGGCACACAGGGGACATTACTATTATATGGGGGCACACAGGCGACATTACTAATATATGGGGGCACACAGGGGACATTACTAATATATGAGGGCGCACAGGGGACATTACTAATATATGAGGGCACACAGGGGACATTACTAATATATGGGGGCACACAGAGGACATTACTAATACATGGGGGCACACAGGGGACATTACTAATATATGTGTGCACACAGGGGACATTACTAACATATGGGGGGCACACAGGGGACATTACTAACATATGGGGGGCACACAGGGGACATTAGTAACATATGGGGGGCACACAGGGGACATTACTAACATATGGGGGGCACGCAGGGGACATTACTAACATATGGGGGCACGCAGCGGACATTACTAATATATGGGGGCACACAGGAGACATTACTATTATATGGGGGCACACAGGAGACATTACTCTTATATGGGGGCACACAGGAGACATTATTAATATATGGGGGCACACAGGAGACATTATTAATATATGGGGGCACACAGGGGACATTACTAATATATGGGGGCACACAGGGGACATTACTAATATATGGGGGCACACAGGGGACATTACTAATATATGGGGGCACACAGGGGACATTACTAATATATGGGGGCACACAGGGGACATTACTAATATATGGAGCACACAGGGGACATTACTAATATATGGGGCACACAGGGCACATTACTAATGTATGGGGGCACACAGGGGACATTACTAATATATGGAGGCACACAGGGGACATTGCTAATATATGAAGGCACACAGGGGACATTACTAATATATGGGGCACACAGGGGACATTAATATATGGGGGGCACACAGGGGACATTACTATTATATGGGGGCACACAGGCGACATTACTAATATATGGGGGCACACAGGGGACATTACTAATATATGAGGGCGCACAGGGGACATTACTAATATATGAGGGCACACAGGGGACATTACTAATATATGGGGGCACACAGAGGACATTACTAATACATGGGGGCACACAGGGGACATTACTAATATATGTGTGCACACAGGGGACATTACTAACATATGGGGGGCACACAGGGGACATTACTAACATATGGGGGGCACACAGGGGACATTACTAACATATGGGGGGCACACAGGGGACATTACTAACATATGGGGGGCACGCAGGGGACATTACTAACATATGGGGGGCACGCAGGGGACATTACTAACATATGGGGGCACGCAGCGGACATTACTAATATATGGGGGCACACAGGAGACATTACTATTATATGGGGGCACACAGGAGACATTACTCTTATATGGGGGCACACAGGAGACATTACTCTTATATGGGGGCACACAGGAGACATTATTAATATATGGGGGCACACAGGAGACATTACTCTTATATGGGGGCACACAGGAGACATTATTAATATATGGGGGCACACAGGAGACATTACTCTTATATGGGGCACACAGGAGACATTACTCTTATATGGGGGCACACAGGAGACATTACTCTTATATGGGGGCACACAGGAGACATTACTCTTATATGGGGGCACACAGGAGACATTACTCTTATATGGGGGCACACAGGAGACATTACTCTTATATGGGGGCACACAGGAGACATTACTCTTATATGGGGGCACACAGGAGACATTACTATTATATGGGGGCACACAGGAGACATTACTATTATATGGGGGCACACAGGAGACATTACTAATATATGGGGGCACACAGGGGACATTACTAATATATGGGGGCACACAGGGGACATTACTAATATATGAGGGCACACAGGGGACATTACTAATATATGAGGGCACACAGGGGACATTACTAATATATGGGGGCACACAGGGGACATTACTAATATATGGGGCACACAGGGGACATTACTAATATATGGGGCACACAGGGGACATTACGAATATATGGGGGCACACAGGGGACATTACGAATATATGGGGGCACACAGGGGACATTACTAATATATGGGGGGGCACACAGGGGACATTACTAATATATGGAGCACACAGGGGACATTACTAATATATGGGGCACACAGGGGACATTAATATATGGGGGGCACACAGGGGACATTACTAATATATGGGGGCACACAGGGGACATTACTAATATATGGGGGCACACAGGGGACATTACTAATATATGGGGCACCCAGGGGACATTAATATATGGGGGGCACACAGGGGACATTACTAATATATGGGGGCACACAGGGGACATTACTAACATATGGGGGCATACAGGGGACATTACTAACATATGGGGGCACACAGGAGACATTACTAACATATGGGGGCACACAGGGGACATTACTAACATATGGGGGCACACAGGGGACATTACTAACATATGGGGGCACACAGGGGACATTACTAATATATGGGGGCACACAGAGGACATTACTAATATATGGGGACACACAGAGGACATTACTAATATATGGGGGCACACAGGGGACAGTAATACTATTTCGGGCACACAGGTGACGTTACTAATATATGGGGGCACACAGGTGACATTACTAATACATGGGGGCACACGGGACATTATTAATATATGGGGGCACACAGGGGACATTACTAATATATGGGGCAGAAAGGGGACATTACTAATATATGGGGGCACACAGGGGACATTACGAATATATGGGGGCACACAGGTGACATTACTAATATATGGGGACATTACTAAAATATGGGTGCACACAGAGGACATTACTAACATATGGGGGCACACGGGATATTACTAACATATGGGGGCACACAGGGGACGTTACTAATATATGGGGCACACAGGGGACATTACTAATATATGAGGGCACAGGTGAAATTACTAATATATGGGGGCACACAGGGGACATTACTAATATATGGGGGCACACAGGGGACATTACCAATATATGGGGGCACAGAGGGGACATTACTAATATATGGGGGCACACAGGGGACATTACTAATATATGGGGGCACACAGGGGACATTACTAACATATGGGGGCACACAGGGGAGATTACTAATATATGGGGGCACACAGGGGACATTACTAATATATGGGGGCACACAGGGGACATTAATAATATATGGGGACACACAGGGGACATTACTAAAACATGGAGGCACACAGTAGACATTACTAATATATGGGGGCACACAGGGGGCAGTACTAATATATGGGGCACACAGGGGACATTACTAATATATGGGGGCACACAGGGGGCATTACTAATATATGGGGCACACAGGGGGCATTACTAATATATGGGGCACAAAGGGGACATTACTAACATATGGGGGCACACAGGGGACATTACTAATATATAGGGGGGCACACAGGGCACATTACTAATATATGGGGCACACAGGGCACATTACTAGTATATGGGGGCACACAGGGGACATTACTAACATATGGGGGCACAAAGAGGACATTACTAACATATGGGGGCACACAGGGTACATTACTAACATATGGGGGCACACAGGGTACATTACTAACATATGGGGGCACACAGGGGACCTTACTAACATATGGGGGCACACAGGGGACCTTACTAATATATGGGGACACACAGGGGACATTACTAATATATGGGGGGGCACACAGGGGACATTACTAATATATGGAGCACACAGGGGACATTACTAATATATGGGGCACACAGGGCACATTACTAATGTATGGGGGCACACAGGGCACAATACTAATATATGGGGGCACACAGGGGACATTGCTAATATATGGGGGCACACAGGGGACATTGCTAATATATGAAGGCACACAGGGGACATTACTAATATATGGGGCACACAGGGGACATTGCTAATATATGAAGGCACACAGGGGACATTAGTAATATATGGGGCACACAGGGGACATTACTAATATATGGGGGCACACAGGGGACATTACTAATATATGGGGGCACACAGGGGACATTACTAACATATGGGGGCACACAGGGGACATTACTAACACATGGGGGCACACAGGGGACATTACTAACATATGGGGGCACACAGGGGACATTACTAACATATGGGGGCACACAGGGGACATTACTAACATATGGGGGCACACAGGGGACATTACTAACATATGGGGGCACACAGGGGACATTACTAACATATGGGGGCACACAGGGGACATTACTAATATATGGGGGCACATAGGAGACATTACTAATATATGGGGGCACACAGGAGACATTACTAATATATGGGGGCACACAGGAGGCATTACTAATATATGGGGCACACAGGAGGCATTACTAATATATGGGGCACACAGGTGACATTACGAATATATGGGCGCACACAGGGGGCATTACGAATATATGGGGCACACAGGGGACATTACGAATATATGGGGCACACAGGGGACATTACTAACATATGGGGGCACACAGGGGACATTACTAATATATGGGGGCACACAGGGGACTTACTAATATATGGGGGCACACAGGGGACTTACTAATATATGGGGGGGGCACACAGGGGACATTACTAATATATGGGGCACACAGGGCACATTACTAAGATATGGGGGCACACAGGGGACATTACTAATATATGGGG
This sequence comes from Phyllobates terribilis, assembly GCF_046119375.1. Classification (NCBI taxonomy): domain Eukaryota; kingdom Metazoa; phylum Chordata; class Amphibia; order Anura; family Dendrobatidae; genus Phyllobates; species Phyllobates terribilis. The sequence continues at coordinate 1,037,571 of NW_027362796.1, read as the reverse complement.
GCACACAGGGGACATTACTAATATATGGGGGCACACAGGGGACATTACTAATATATGGGGGCACACAGGGGACATTACGAATATATGGGGCACACAGGGGACATTACGAATATATGGGGCACACAGGGGACATTACTAATATATGGGGGCGCACAGGGGACATTACTAATATATGGGGGCGCACAGGGGACATTACTAATATATGGGGCACACAGGGCACATTACTAATATATGGGGCACACAGGGCACATTACTAATATATGGGGGCACACAGGGGACATAACTAACATATGGGGGCACAAAGAGGACATTACTAACATATGGGGGCACACAGGGGACATTACTAATACATGGGGGCACACAGGGGACATTACTAATATATGGGGGCACACAGGGGACATTACTAATATATGGAGCACACAGGGGACATTACTAATATATGGGGCACACAGGGGACATTACTAATATATGGGGGCACACAGGGCACATTACTAATATATGGGGGCACACAGGGCACATTGCTAATATATGGGGGCACACAGGGGACATTGCTAATATATGAAGGCACACAGGGGACATTACTAATATATGGGGCACACAGGGGACATTAATATATGGGGGGCACACGGGACATTACTAATATATGGGGACACACAGGGGACATTACTAACATATGGGGGCATACAGGGGACATTACTAACATATGGGGGCACACAGGGGACATTACTAACATATGGGGGCACACAGGGGACATTACTAACATATGGGGGCACACAGGGGACATTACTAACATATGGGGGCACACAGGGGACATTACTAACATATGGGGGCATACAGGGGACATTACTAACATATGGGGGCATACAGGGGACATTACTAACATATGGGGGCACACAGGAGACATTACTAACATATGGGGGCACACAGGGGACATTACTAATATATGGGGCACACAGGTGACATTACTAATATATGGGGGCACACAGGTGACATTACTAATATATGGGGGCACACAAGGGGCATTACTAATATATGGGGCACACAGGGGACATTACGAATATATGGGGGGGCACACAAGGGACATTACTAATATATGGGGGCACAAAGGGGGCATTACTAATATATGGGGCACACAGGGGACATTACTAATATATGGGGCACACAGGGGACATTACTAACATATGGGGGCACACAGGGGACATTACTAACATATGGGGGCACACAGGGGACATTACTAATATATGGGGGCACACAGGGGACATTACTAATATATGGGGGCACACAGGGGACATTACGAATATATGGGGGCACACAGGGGACATTACGAATATATGGGGCACACAGGGGACATTACGAATATATGGGGCACACAGGGGACATTACTAACATATGGGGGCACACAGGGGACATTACTAATATATGGGGGCACACAGGGGGCATTACTAATATATGGGGCACACAGGGGACATTACGAATATATGGGGCACACAGGGGACATTACTAACATATGGGGGCACACAGGGGACATTACTAATATATGGGGGCACACAGGGGACTTACTAATATATGGGGGGGCACACAAGGGACATTACTAATATATGGGGGCACACAGGGGGCATTACTAATATATGGGGCACACAGGGGACATTACTAATATATGGGGGCACACAGGGGACATTACTAACATATGGGGGCACACAGGGGACATTACTAATATATGGGGGCACACAGGGGACTTACTAATATATGGGGGGCACACAAGGCACATTACTAATATATGGGGCACACAGGGCACATTACTAAGATATGGGGCACACAGGGCACATTACTAATATATGGGAGCACACAGGTGATATTACTAATATATGGGGGCACACAGGGGACAGTACGAATATATGGGGGCACACAGGGGACATTAACATATGGGGGCACACAGGGGACATTACTAACATATGGGGCACACAGGGGACATTACTAACATATGGGGGCACACAGGGGACATTACTAATATATGGGGGCACACAGGAGACATTACTAATATATGGGGGCACACAGGAGACATTACTAATATATGGGGGCACACAGGAGACATTACTAATATATGGGGGCACACAGGAGACATTACTAATATATGGGGGCACACAGGAGGCATTACTAATATATGGGGCACACAGGAGGCATTACTAATATATGGGGGCACACAGGGGGCATTACTAATATATGGGGCACACAGGGGACATTACGAATATATGGGGCACACAGGGGACATTACTAACATATGGGGGCACACAGGGGACATTACTAATATATGGGGGCACACAGGGGACTTACTAATATATGGGGGCACACAGGGGACTTACTAATATATGGGGGGGCACACAGGGGACATTACTAATATATGGGGCACACAGGGCACATTACTAAGATATGGGGGCACACAGGGGACATTACTAATATATGGGGGCACACAGGGGACATTACTAATATATGGGGGCACACAGGGGACATTACTAATATATGGGGGCACACTGGGGACATTACGAATATATGGGGCACACAGGGGACATTACTAATATATGGGGCACACAGGGGACATTACGAATATATGGGGCACACAGGGGACATTACTAATATATGGTGGCACACAGGGGACATTACTAATATATGGGGCACACAGGGCACATTACTAATATATGGGGCACACAGGGCACATTACTAATATATGGGGGCACACAGGGGACATAACTAACATATGGGGGCACAAAGGGGACATTACTAACATATGGGGGTACACAGGGGACATTACTAATATATGGGGGCACACAAGGGACATTACTAATATATGGGGGCACACAGGGGACATTACTAATATATGGAGCACACAGGGGACATTACTAATGTATGGGGGCACACAGGGCACATTACTAATATATGGGGGCACACAGGGGACATTACTAATATATGGGGGCACACAGGGGACATTGCTAATATATGAAGGCACACAGGGGACATTACTAATATATGGGGCACACAGGGGACATTAATATATGGGGGGCACACAGGGGACATTACTAATATATGGGGGCACACAGGGGACATTGCTAATATATGAAGGCACACAGGGGACATTGCTAATATATGGGGCACACAGGGGACATTACTAATATATGGGGGGCACACAGGGGACATTACTAATATATGGGGGCACATAGGGGACATTACTAACATATGGGGGCACACAGGGGACATTACTAACATATGGGGGCACACAGGGGACATTACTAACATATGGGGGCATACAGGGGACATTACTAACATATGGGGGCATACAGGGGACATTACTAACATATGGGGGCACACAGGAGACATTACTAACATATGGGGGCACACAGGGGACATTACTAACATATGGGGGCACACAGGGGACATTACTAACATATGGGGGCACACAGGGGACATTACTAACATATGGGGGCACACAGGGGACATTACTAATATATGGGGGCACACAGGTGACATTACTAATATATGGGGCACACAGGTGACATTACTAATATATGGGGGCACACAAGGGGCATTACTAATATATGGGGGGGCACACAGGGGACATTACTAATATATGGGGCACACAGGGCACATTACTAATATATGGGGGCACACAGGGCACATTACTAACATATGGGGGCACAAAGAGGACATTACTAACATATGGGGGCACACAGGGGACATTACTAATATATGGGGGCACACAGGGGACATTACTAATATATGGGGGCACACAGGGGACATTACTAATATATGGGGCACACAGGGGACATTACTAATATATGGGGCACACAGGGGACCTTACTAATATATGGGGACACACAGGGGACATTACTAATATATGGGGGCACACAGGGGACATTACTAATATATGGGGGCACACAGGGGACATTACTAATATAAGGGGCACACAGGGGATATTACTAATATATGGGGGCACACGGGACATTACTAATATATGGGGGCACACAGGGGACATTACGAATATATGGGGCACACAGGGGACATTACGAATATATGGGGCACACAGGGAAGATTACGAATATATGGGGGCACACAGGGGAGATTACGAATATATGGGGGCACACAGGGGAGATTACGAATATATGGGGGGGCACACAGGGGACATTACTAATATATGGGGCACACAGGGGACATTACTAATATATGGGGGCACACAGGGGACATTATTAATATATGGGGCACACAGGGGACATTAATACATGGGGGCACACAGGGGACATTACTAATATATGGGGGCACACAGGGGGCATTACGAATATATGGGGCACACAGGGGACATTACGAATATATGGGGCACACAGGGGACATTACTAACATATGGGGGCACACAGGGGACATTACTAATATATGGGGGCACACAGGGGACTTACTAATATATGGGGGCACACAGGGGACTTACTAATATATGGGGGGGGCACACAGGGGACATTACTAATATATGGGGCACACAGGGCACATTACTAAGATATGGAGGCACACAGGGGACATTACTAATATATGGGGGCACACAGGGGACATTACTAATATATGGGGGCACACAGGGGACATTACTAATATATGGGGGCACACAGGGGACATTACGAATATATGGGGCACACAGGGGACATTACGAATATATGGGGCACACAGGGGACATTACGAATATATGGGGCACACAGGGGACATTACGAATATATGGGGGCACACAGGGGACATTACGAATATATGGGGGCACACAGGGGACATTACTAATATATGGGGCACACAGGGCACATTACTAATATATGGGGCACACAGGGCACATTACTAATATATGGGGGCACAAAGAGGACATTACTAATATATGGGGGCACACAGGGGACATTACTAATATATGGAGCACACAGGGGACATTACTAATATATGGGGCACACAGGGCACATTACTAATGTATGGGGGCACACAGGGCACATTACTAATATATGGGGGCACACAGGGCACATTACTAATATATGGGGGCACACAGGGGACATTGCTAATATATGAAGGCACACAGGGGACATTACTAATATATGGGGCACACAGGGGACATTAATATATGGGGGGCACACAGGGGACATTACTAATATATGGGGGCACACAGGGGACATTACTAACATATGGGGGCATACAGGGGACATTACTAACATATGGGGGCACACAGGGGACATTACTAACATATGGGGGCATACAGGGGACATTACTAACATATGGGGGCACACAGGAGACATTACTAACATATGGGGGCACACAGGGGACATTACTAACATATGGGGGCACACAGGGGACATTACTAACATATGGGGGCACACAGGGGACATTACTAACACATGGGGGCACACAGGGGACATTACTAACATATGGGGGCACACAGGGGACATTACTAACATATGGGGGCACAAAGGGGACATTACTAATATATGGGGGCACACAGGTGACATTACTAATATATGGGGCACACAGGTGACATTACTAATATATGGGGGCACACAAGGGACATTACGAATATATGGGGGGGCACACAGGGGACATTACGAATATATGGGGGGGCACACAGGGGACATTACTAATATATGGGGCACACAGGGCACATTACTAATATATGGGGGCACACAGGGGACATTACTAACATATGGGGGCACAAAGAGGACATTACTAACATATGGGGGCACACAGGGGACATTACTAATATATGGGGGCACACAGGGGACATTACTAATATATGGGGGCACACAGGGGACATTACTAATATATGGGGCACACAGGGGACATTACTAATATATGGGGACACACAGGGGACATTACTAATATATGGGGGCACACAGGGGACATTACTAATATATGGGGGCACACAGGGGACATTACTAATATATGGGGGCACACAGGGGACATTACTAATATATGGGGGCACACGGGACATTACTAATATATGGGGGCACACAGGGGACATTACGAATATATGGGGCACACAGGGGACATTACGAATATATGGGGCACACAGGGGACATTACGAATATATGGGGGCACACAGGGGTGATTACGAATATATGGGGGCACACAGGGGAGATTACGAATATATGGGGGGGCACACAGGGGACATTACTAATATATGGGGGCACACAGGTGACATTATTAATATATGGGGCACACAGGGGACATTAATACATGGGGGGCACACAGGGGACATTACTAATATATGGGGGCACACAGGGGGCATTACGAATATATGGGGCACACAGGGGACATTACGAATATATGGGGGCACACAGGGGACATTACGAATATATGGGGGCACACAGGGGACATTAGTAATATATGGGGGCACACAGGGGACTTACTAATATATGGGGGCACACAGGGGACTTACTAATATATGGGGGGGCACACAGGGGACTTACTAATATATGGGGGGGCACACAGGGCACATTACTAAGATATGGGGGCACACAGGGGACATTACTAATATATGGGGGCACACAGGGGACATTACTAATATATGGGGCACACAGGGCACATTACTAATATATGGGGGCACACAGGGGACATTACTAACATATGGGGGCACAAAGAGGACATTACTAACATATGGGGGCACACAGGGGACATTACTAATATATTGGGGCACACAGGGGACATTACTAATATATGGGGGCACACAGGGGACATTACTAATATATGGGGCACACAGGAGACATTACTAATATATGGGGCACACAGGGGACCTTACTAATATATGGGGACACACAGGGGACATTACTAATATATGGGGGCACACAGGGGACATTACTAATATATGGGGGCACACAGGGGACATTACTAATATAAGGGGCACACAGGGGATATTACTAATATATGGGGGCACACGGGACATTACTAATATATGGGGGCACACAGGGGACATTACGAATATATGGGGCACACAGGGGACATTACGAACATATGGGGCACACAGGGGACATTACGAACATATGGGGCACACAGGGGACATTACGAATATATGGGGGCACACAGGGGAGATTACGAATATATGGGGGCACACAGGGGAAATTACTAATATATGGGGGCACACAGGGGACATTACTAACATATGGGGGCACACAGGGGACATTACTAATATATGGGGGCACACAGGTGACATTACTAATATATGGGGCACACAGGTGACATTACTAATATATGGGGGCACACAAGGGGCATTACTAATATATGGGGCACACAGGGGACATTACGAATATATGGGGGGGCACACAGGGGACATTACTAATATATGGGGCACACAGGGCACATTACTAATATATGGGGGCACACAGGGGACATTACTAACATATGGGGGCACAAAGAGGACATTACTAACATATGGGGGCACACAGGGGACATTACTAATATATGGGGGCACACAGGGGACATTACTAATATATGGGGGCACACAGGGGACATTACTAATATATGGGGCACACAGGGGACATTACTAATATATGGGGCACACAGGGGACCTTACTAATATATGGGGACACACAGGGGACATTACTAATATATGGGGGCACACAGGGGACATTACTAATATATGGGGGCACACAGGGGACATTACTAATATAAGGGGCACACAGGGGATATTACTAATATATGGGGGCACACGGGACATTACTAATATATGGGGGCACACAGGGGACATTACGAATATATGGGGCACACAGGGGACATTACGAATATATGGGGCACACAGGGGACATTACGAATATATGGGGGCACACAGGGGAGATTACGAATATATGGGGGCACACAGGGGAAATTACTAATATATGGGGGGGCACACAGGGGACATTACTAATATATGGGGCACACAGGGGACATTACTAATATATGGGGGCACACAGGGGACATTATTAATATATGGGGCACACAGGGGACATTAATACATGGGGGGCACACAGGGGACATTACTAATATATGGGGGCACACAGGGGACATTGCTAATATATGAAGGCACACAGGGGACATTACTAATATATGGGGCACACAGGGGACATTAATATATGGGGGGCACACAGGGGACATTACTAATATATGGGGGCACACAGGGGACATTACTAATATATGGGGGCACACAGGGGACATTACTAATATATGGGGCACACAGGGGACATTAATATATGGGGGGCACACGGGATATTACTAATATATGGGGGCACACAGGGGACATTACTAACATATGGGGGCATACAGGGGACATTACTAACATATGGGGGCACACAGGAGACATTACTAACATATGGGGGCACACAGGGGACATTACTAACATATGGGGGCACACGGGACATTACTAACATATGGGGGCATACAGGGGACATTACTAACATATGGGGGCACACAGGAGACATTACTAACATATGGGGGCACACAGGGGACATTACTAACATATGGGGGCACACAGGGGACATTACTAATATATGGGGGCACACAGAGGACATTACTAATATATGGGGACACACAGGGGACATTACTAATATATGGGGCACACAGGGGACATTACTAATATATGGGGGCACACAGGGGACATTACTAATATATGGGGACACACAGGGGACATTACTAATATAAGGGGCACACAGGTGACATTACTAATATATGGGGCACACAGGTGACATTACTAATATATGGGGCACACAGGGGGCATTAATAATATATGGGGCACACAGGGGGCATTAATAATATATGGGGCACACAGGGGGCATTAATAATATATGGGGGCACACAGGGGACATTACTAATATATGGGGGCACACAGGGGGCATTACTAATATATGGGGCACACAGGGGGCATTACTAATATATGGGGCACACAGGGGACATTACGAATATATGGGGCACACAGGGGATATTACTAACATATGGGGGCACACAGGGGACATTACTAATATATGGGGGCACACAGGGGACTTACTAATATATGGGGGGGCACACAGGGCACATTACTAAGATATGGGGCACACAGGGCACATTACTAATATATGGGGCACACAGGGCACATTACTAATATATGGGGCACACAGGGGACATTACTAATATATGGGGGGCACACAGGGGACAGTACGAATATATGGGGGCACACAGGGGACAGTACGAATATATGGGGGCACACAGGTGACAGTACGAATATATGGGGGCACACAGGTGACATTACTAATATATGGGGGCACAAAGGGGACATTACTAATATATGGGGGCACACAGGGGACATTACTAATATATGGGGCACACAGGGGACAGTACGAATATATGGGGGGCACACAGGGGGCATTACTAATATATGGGGGCACACAGGCGACATTACTAATATATGGGGGCACACAGGTGACATTAGTAATATATGGGGGCACACAGGGGACATTAGTAATATATGGGGGCACACAGGGGGCAGTAATACTATTTCTGGCACATAGAAGGAGTTGTGGCCGCTGCAGGTGAATAGGGGGATGTTATCTTGTGGGGTCACAGGGGGAGAAGGGAGAATTATTACAGTGGCCGGTACAGAGGGGAGGACATTACTGGCTGGATGCAAAGAGGAAACAGCAATCACTGCACAGACACAGATAGGAATCGCAGGTGTGAATAAGGACTATAGTGAGTGCGATAATGTGTACAGTGCTGCGGCGATATAGAAGGATGAGGAAGAAATAATCCGCATAGAGAATAACGAGGAGTCTGCACAGTCCTCCAGCTGCAGAGCCGCACCCCGGGACAGACGGAGACACCTGGAATGACGGCAGGGGAGCGTCTAGATTGGAGTTGATTTCTGGAGGGGGAGGAGTGATCTCATTCTAGCCTGACGTCACCGGAAGGGGCGGGGCCTTCTCAATCCAGTGGACTCTATTCCACCTGCAGCTGCAGCAGTGCGTACATTGTGCCGGGACAGGAGGATGGTGATGAGCAGGTTGTGTTCAGCGTTGTGCTGTGAGGACTGAGGCGGGGAGAACGGGCCTTGTGAATAAATGCTGTGGAGGCATAAAGGGGACTGGTGTGAGGGGGCATGAGGTGTGTAGAGGGGGATCCAGGTGGCTGTGTGGCTGGTGTGAGGGGGCATGAGGTGTGTAAAGGGGCATCCAGGGGGCTACGTGGCTAGTGTGAGGGGCATGGGGTATGTAGAGGGGGATCCAGGGGGCTGTGTGGCTGGTGTGAGGGGCATGGGGTATGTAGAGGGGGATCCAGGGGGCTACGTGGCTAGTGTGAGGAGGCATGGGGTATGTAGAGGGGCATCCAGGGGGCTCTGTGGCTGGTGTGAGGAGGCATGGGGTATGTAGAGGGGCATCCAGGGGGCTGTCTGGCTGGTGTGGGTGTGAGGGCATGGGGTATGTAGAGGGGCATCCAGGGGGCTGTGTGGCTGGTGTGAGGGGCATGGGGTATGTAGAGGGGGATCCAGGGGGCTACGTGGCTGGTGTGAGGAGGCATGGGGTATGTAGAGGGGCATCCAGGGGGCTCTGTGGCTGGTGTGAGGAGGCATGGGGTATGTAGAGGGGCATCCAGGGGGCTGTCTGGCTGGTGTGAGGGCATGGGGTATGTAGAGGGGCATCCAGGGGGCTGTTTGGGTGGTGTGAGGGGGCATGGGGTATGTAGAAGGGCATCCAGGGGGCTGTTTGGGTGGTGTGAGGAGGCATGTGGTATAAAGAGGGGCATCCAGGGGGTTGTATGGGTGGTGTGAGGAGGCATGGGGCATGTAGAGGGGCATCCAGGGGGCTGTGTGGCTGGTGTGAGGAGGCATGGGGCATGTAGAGGGGCATCCAGGGGGCTGTGTGGCTGGTGTGAGGGGCATGGGGTATGTAGAGGGGCATCCAGGGGGCTGTGTGGGTGGTGTGAGGGGGCATGGGATATGTAGAGGGGCATCCAGGGGGCTGTGTGGGTGGTGTGAGGGGGCATGGGATATGTAGAGGGGCATCCAGGGGGCTGGTGTGAGGGGGCATGAAGTGTGTAGAGGGGCATCCAGGGGGCTACGTGGCTAGTGTGAGGGGCATGGGGTATGTAGAGGGGGATCCAGGGGGCTACGTGGCTGGTGTGAGGGGCATGGGGTATGTAGAGGGGGATCCAGGGGGCTACGTGGCTGGTGTGAGGGGGCATGGGGTATGTAGAGGGGCATCCAGGGGGCTGTGTGGCTGGTGTGAGGAGGCATGGGGTATGTAGAGGGGCTGTCTGGCTGGTGTGAGGGGGCATGAGGTACGTAGAGGGGCATCCAGGGGGCTGTGTGGCTGGTGTGAGGAGGCATGGGGTATGTAGAGGGGCATCCAGGGGTCTGTCTGGCTGGTGTGAGGGGCATGGGGTATGTAGAGGGGCATCCAGGGGGCTGTTTGGGTGGTGTGATGGGGCATGGGGTATGTAGAGGGGCATCCAGGGGGCTGCGTGGCTGGTGTGAGGAGGCATGGGGTATGTAGAGGGGCATCCAGGGGGTTGTATGGGTGGTGTGAGGAGGCATGGGGTATGTAGAGGGGCATCCAGGGGGTTGTGTGGCTGGTGTGAGGAGGCATGGGCTATGTAGAGGGGCATCCAGGGGGTTGTGTGGCTGGTGTGAGGGGCATGGGGTATGGAGAGGGGCATCCAGGGGGTTGTGTGGCTGGTGTGAGCAGGCATAGGGTATGGAGAGGGGCATCCAGGGGGCTGTGTGGCTGGTGTGAGGAGGCATAGGGTATGTAGAGGGGCATCCAGGGGGCTGTGTGGGTGGTGTGAGGGGGCATGGGATATGTAGAGGGGCATCCAGGGGGCTGTGAGGGGGCATGGGATATGTAGAGGGGCATCCAGGGGGCTGTGTGACTGGTGTGAGGAGGCATGAGGTGTGTAGAGGGGCATCCAGAGGGCTGGTGTGAGGGTGCATGAGGTATGTAGAAGGGTATCCAGGAGACTGCGTGGCTGGTGTGAGGGGGCATGGGAAATGTAGAAGGGCATCTAGGGAGCTGTGTGGCTGGTGTGAGGGGCTTGGGGTATGTAGAGGGGCATCCAGGGGGCTGGTGTGAGGGGGCATGGGGTAGGAGGACAGTGGCCGACACAACCTCCTTAAAGACGATAGCACACCATTTTAAAATCTGTCATGGGAGAAATCCTAAAACATTTATGGTACGTGGTATCGATGTCATCCATAGTGGCATTAGGGATGGAAATGTAAAAAAAACTTTGGCTCAAAGGGAAACCAAATGGATAGTGGAACTGGGAACAATGACGCCAAATGGCCTTAATGAGGCCCTGAGCTTCACCCCATTTCTTTAATAGATATAATCTTTGTGGTATTTTTATACAATTGTATGTGTTGATTTTAATTTGTTTTCTCTGTCATTTGTAACTTTCTCCCTCCATAGTCTATATGCACCATCTGTATGGATCACCTACATATGGTTAATCAATATGAGGATACTACGAGCAACAATTAAATTGGACCAAGAAAATAGATTTTCGTACTGACAGAATCGTGTTGCAATTATAGGAAAATGATACTGCTTACTCTAACACATTTTTGCATTATTAAGTAGTTGCGTTACTATACTTGTCTTAATGCATTGCTGTGTTCTCTTTGGCGAGCGCGTGGGTGCTGTGCCTCCCTTTGCCTCTGCGTCATGCACAGCATCTGCATGGTGTCTGCGCATGTTGGGGGCCATGGCAACGAGTCCTGGTTCCCTGTCATGCGTGGTTCACCTTGATGGCCGTGCATGACGCATCTGGCTCGGGCAGTTCAGCGCGCATGCGCTGATGGTCCAGGAGATGATTGGTCCGTTGTGGTCACGTGACCGCAGGCCCTAAAGTATATTTAAACAGACATGGAAGGTCCTATTAAACAATCCCCCTGAGGAAGCCATAGGATATACCACGCGAAACACGCATTGGGGTCCTTGCTTATTCTGGGTGCTGATCTAATATGGCTAAGAGTGCAATATAATTCTTCAGCATTTTTTCATAGGGCACTATAGGCCATATGGCACGTGGTACATATCCATAGTGATGAAATATGCCATAATTTTGTACCAGTGCATAAATGACTTGAATACGAGCACTTCTTGCACTTTGTCCCAATAGATATTTAACATCTATTATTATGTTGTATATGTGTCACCCAGTTTGGTTGTCTGTGTGTCGTCCTTTTTAATCATGTTTGTCTTTTCTGTATATTGTTTACAATAAAGTTTTTTGATTCTCTGCCATATACTCCGTATTTGGTTCGTTTTTGCTATATAACAGCAGAAACAAGTCCGGGGGCGCTTCCCGCCAGGGAAAATATAGCAATAGTCCTTGGATGAGTTCAATGGATCCAGCAGATGAGGGACACAACACAGTCCCACGTGGCAGCTTCTATCAATCCACACACGCCACGAGGGTCTGGCCGCAGCCTGAGACCCTCCAGCGTCGGGAGTCACCACGCAACTGACTGGGCCAAACACGAGTCTATTGTTCTGTCTACTGGGATCAGCCCCTGGATGGGGGAAAGGGTTCACACCCTCTAGATGCAACAAGAGATGTTGACCTAGGCCTGATTACATTACAGTCCATGAACACAGGCCGGGGGAGGGACAATCTGTTAGGCTGTGTGCCACGATGCGTTTAAGCGTTTCCGCACCGGCAAAAACGCTTAAACGCATTGTAGAAGACCTGCCATGTTCCCCAATGATAATCTGCATGTGCTGTGCAAATTTCCGCTGCGGATTATCATTCCGGAAAAATATGCAGCGTGTCCATTAATTTTGCGGACACGCAGCGTAATTCCTGCCATTGACTTGTATGGAAACGCATATTATCCGTGTCAGCACATTTGCACACACGGATAGTATGCGTTTCTATGTACGGATGGTACCTGGGTGTGGAGGACACGAGACTCTCCTCCAGACCCGGGTACCATAGAACCTGTGAAAAAAAGAAATATTATACTTACCTTCTGATGGCCCGCGGTGTCCTTGTCTTCACTTGACGGCAGCGCGCTGTGGACTGAAGGACCTGCGCTGACATCATAGTCATGTGATGGCAGGTCCTTCAGTGTACCGCGAGCTGCCGGCAAGCCAGGATGGAGCGAAGCAAGACAGCGGGGGCCATCAGAAGGTAAGTATAGATTTATTTTTTACCATTATTTACGGTCACACTATATAAATCCATGCCGTTTGCATGGATTTATATAGTGTGACCAAGTTGTCAAGCACTTTCCAAGTGATGTTAAAATCGCTTGTCAACCCGCATGCGGAAATGCATGTGAAGAACGCTTCACATCCGCTTGTCCCCAGCAGGAAAAACAATGTAAAATCCGCATGTACAATCCGCATGCGTTTTTTCTGCCAGGGAGATGCAGAAACGCTCAGGAAAAATCCGGAGCATTTCTGCATCGTGGGCACATAGCCTTACACCCCTTACACTAAAGCAGGTTACATTACATAGAGTACATGAACACAGGCAGGGGAGGGACACACTGTTACAGTCATATTGGATAAAACATAAGTTGCTGAGGATAGGACCACCAGGGACCCCAATGTTACTTAGGAAAGACTATGTCCATGTTTAATCAAATAATTTTCACGTATGCTTAGCACAGGTCTGTCCGTCCATTCATGGATACTGTATGGGACGAATAAAAATAGGCCATCACAGCACTCGGCTGTCATTTATGTATAGAAATGTATACAAAATATTAACTACTCGAGCTAAATTGCTGCATTGTCACCTTAAAGAACTCTGCACCTGATTAATGTCTTGATGAGAGGGCGGGGGTGAAGGACGCAGCTCCTGATTCATTAAGAGACATATTCATCAGAGGTGTCTGATGGCTGGACAGCGCCTCCATGCTATGCCACTTACTGGAGTAGGATTTGTAGCGACCACCGCTGCTCATGATGAAGTTGCCAAACAGCAGTCATCACAACCCTGCCCACTTACCGATAAAAATGGCATTAGAAAGGAAAAAGTTGCAACGTTTTTAAATAGTCTTCAGCTGCATCCAAATTATACCATTGAGCATTTTATAACAGAATTCTGGAGTAAAAACGGATGAATAGGGTCCTATGGGTTTTGTTCTGTTTAAGCTGAGTTGATGCAGGTCTGTGCTATGACGTCAATTAAGAAACCCTTTTATCTACAGTTGCATCTCACTAAATTAGAATATCATCAAAAAGTTAATTTAGACCAAGCAGAGGGAAAAAATTATGGAATCACTCAATTCTGAGGAAAAAATTATGGAATCATGAAAAACAAACACACAAAAGAACACTCCAATACATCACTAGTATTTTGTTGCACGACCTCTGGCTTTAATAACAGCTTGCAGTCTCTGAGGCATGGACTTAATGAGTGACAAACAGTACTCTTCATCAATCTGGCTCCAACTTTCTCTGATTGCTGTTGCCAGATCAGCTTTGCAGGTTGGAGCC
Source organism: Phyllobates terribilis (assembly GCF_046119375.1). NCBI lineage: Eukaryota > Metazoa > Chordata > Amphibia > Anura > Dendrobatidae > Phyllobates > Phyllobates terribilis. The sequence continues at coordinate 1,022,128 of NW_027362796.1, read as the reverse complement.
TTGTCATGGACCATTTTCTTCAATTTCCACCAAATATTTTCAATTGGATTGAGATCCGGAGTATTTGCAGGCCATGACATTGACCTTATGTGTCTTCTTTCAAGGAATGTTTTCACAGTTTTTGCTCTATGGCAGGATGCATTATCATCTTGAAAAATGATGTCATCATCCCCAAACATCCTTTCAATTTACGGGATAAGAAAACTGTCCAAAATATCAATGTAAACTTGGGCATCTATTGAACATGTAATGACAGCCATCTCATCAGTGCCTTTACCTGACATGCAGCCCCATATCATCAATGACTGTGGAAATTTGCATGTTCTCTTCATGCAGTCATCTTTATAAATCTCATTGGAACGGCACCAAACAAAAGTTCCAGCATCATCACCTTGCCCAACGCAGATTCTCAATTCATCACTGAATAGGACTTTCATCCAGTCATCCACAGTCCACGATTGCTTTTCCTTAGCCCATTGTAACCTTGTTTTTTTCTGTTTAGGTGCTAATGATGGCTTATGTTTAGCTTTTCTGTAAGTAAAACCCATTTCCTTTAGGCGGTTTCTTACAGTTCGGTCACATACATTGACTCCAGTTTCCTCCCATTCATTCCTCATTTGTTTTGTTGTGCATTTCCTGTTTTGGAGACATATTGCTTTAAGTTTCCAGTCTTGACGCTTTGATGTCTTCCTTGGTCTACCAGTATGTTTGCCTTTAACAACCTTCCCATGTTGTTTGTATTTGGTCCAGATTTTAGACACAGCTGACTGTGAACAACCAACAGCTTTTGCAGCATTGCGTGATGATTTACCTTCTTTTAAGAGTTTTATAATCCTCTCCTTTGTTTCAATTGACATCTCTCGTGTTGGAGCCATGATTCATGTCAGTCCACTTTGTGCAACAGCTCTCCAAGGTGTGATCACTCCTTTTTAGATGCAGACTAACAAGCAGATCTAATTTGATGCAGGTGTTAGTTTTGGAAATGAAAATTTACAGGGTGATTCCATAATTTTTTCCTCAAAATTGAGTGATTCCATAATTTTTTCCCTCTGCTTGGTCTGAAAAAAATTACCCTTACTGAGTACCACATTTTTTATCTTGATTTCTTTTAGGGTTTCTTAAAGTCCTAAAGTTGCTATTTGAAATGACTTTAATGTTGTTGAAAAAAAGCAGATCACAGACATGGCAAAAAACTAAACAACTGAATGAACATCCTCCGAACCCGGTTATTCCATAATTTTTGCCAGGGGTTGTAGAATGGAGTTTCTGCACAGAGGACGTCCTTATACACAGTACATTGTGCCCACAAACATAGGCGGATTATAATGAGGGCAATCCGGGCTACCGCCCGGGGCCCCGAGCCTGCAGGGGGCCCGAGGCTCCAGGCGGGGTGTCTAATGCCGGATTGCCCTCATTATATGTGCGGGCCGCCGTGGCAAATACCGGTAGCAGTGGCGGGAGGGGGGGCCCCGGACCGCTCTCCCAGCAGCGGCCGCCGCTACTTCTTCATCGGCCGGGCCAGCACTGCAGCAGTTAAGATCCCTGTGCTGACCCGGCCACGTCACTGCTAGGAGACACGGCCCTGTGCGCGGCCGTGTCTCCTAGCTGTGACGTCACGCAGTGTGCGCCCGGCCTGCACTGCTGCAACGGAGAAGTCAGTGCAGGCAGGAGGAATGGAGCCGGGGATGGTAAGTCTGTGTGTGTGTATGTATGTATGTATGTGTGTGTGTGTGTGCAGGCAGATATCATTGTGTGATGTCTGTTTATATGTATTTTTGTGTTTCAAATGTGTTTATGTGTCTATGTATATGTCTGTATATGTTTGTGTGTGTGCGTGACTGCATGCGTGACTGCGTGCGGCCTCCTGCTGAGTATAGTTGGTGCCGTGCGGCCCCCTGCTGTGTATAGATGGCGCCGTGGGCCCCCCTTCTGTGTATAGATGGCGCCGTGCGGCCTCCCACTATTTATAGATGGCGCCGTGCGGCCCGGCGCTGTGTATAGATGGTGCCGTGCGGCCCCCTGCTGTGTATAGATGGCGCCGTGCAGGAGGCCGCACGTAGCCATCTATACACGTATACTCAGCAGGAGGCCGTACGTAGCCATCTATATGGTGCCATCTATACACAGCGGGAGGCCGCACGTAGCCATCTATACACAACGGGAGGCCGCACGTAGCCATCTATACACAGCGGGAGGCCGCACGGCGCCATCTATACACAGCAGGAGGCCGCACGGCGCCATCTATACACAGCGGGAGTCTCAGTGCTTTGCAAGAGCATTCAATAAATTCTGCTTGACTAATTCTGAGCACCATAAAGTCTGGTTCACTTCTAACCTGCTGTCTTCATTTTCAGCTTGCTGAATTCTATCTCATTTACTGTCATTCGAGACGATGCCTTTGCTGGTCTCTTTCACCTTGAATACCTGTAAGTGCTCCATTTAATGTCATATTTTTGATTCTGTTCTTCTTCATCTTTTGGCATGTGCAATTGTATGAGCAAGTATTCATATGAATTTATGACCTACTTAAACCTTCGAGGACCTTAAATTTTATTCAATCAAATTTTTTTCCAGTTTAAAACTATAGGACATATATGTGCCTTGGTCCTCAAATGGTTTTTAAAGGGGCTGCAAACATAAATACGAAAAAAATAATTCAATTAGTGCTTTTTGTGTTCATTTAATTTTTATTTGAAGTCTATTTTTTTTTATATACCTTGAAATTAAGCCCTACCCCATGGAATGAAGCCCTACCTACATGACATCTGAGATCTACATGGATCCCGCTTGTGAGGTGCCTGTCCGTCACTGCTATTCAGTTTTAGGGTCCACTCACTAAGCCATATATTCTCTCATGCAAGAGAATAGGGCCAATTATGCTAATGACACTCGGCTCAAACTCTGTCAGAGCTTCAACTGAGTGTGATCCGATTCTCTCGCAGCACAGATATGGAGAAGATGGAGAACTTAATTTCTCCATCTTCTCCATAGTCTCTGTGAGTGTTCATCGGACTGCACTTGGATGACATCCGAGTGCAGTCCAATGTTTTACGTGCACCCATAGACTTGTATGGGTGCACATGGTCCGAATATGGAATGAGATTATTTTCTCATGCCAATAATCGCACTGTCCCATAGTATAACATAGGGCCGAGTCCTATCCGATAAAACATCACATAGCATTCGGCCGTGTTATACGACAGTGTGAGCGAGCCCTTAGAGTCAAGGAATATTTACATGCAGATGATGATATTACTCTCCAAATGTATATTTTTTTAGGCGAGTTCATAGTAAATGCTTTGCCTTTTTGACTTGTGATCAACTAAAGAACAAGAAAGATTTAGGACCTCCCCTATAGAGAAACGGAAAATAGTTTGGAGGACTTGCATGTCCTTTTTTATTTATTATGAGAAAATCATAAAAGATCCTGTTTTTTAACCATGCTGTGACTTTCTGCTGAGGGAGAGGGAGAGAGCTGCTCTATTCAGAGTCTGTAATAAGACCTGCTGACAAAAGTGTTGAAGATACAGTCTAATGTGAATTAACAATGAAAAAAAGTTAATTTAACAAATGGCTTGTATTTTTTTTAATACAAACTTTTTTGTCTTTACAGCTCCTTTAAAGGGAATCTGTCATCAGGTTTTTGCCACCTAACCTGAGAGCAGCATAATGTAGGGTTACAGGCACTGATTCCAGTAATGTGTCACTTACTGGGCTGCTTAGTGTTGTTTTGATAAAATCATTGATTTGTCAGAAGGTAAATATCACTAGATGACTAGTAAGTTCTGTAGGACCCCACCCCCATCACTGATCAGTAGATTTCTGTGTACACTGAGCATGGGCAGAAAGCTGCCAATCAGTGGTGTGGGTGGGGCTATACAGAGCGCAGCATTCAGAGAGCTGCTAGATCTGCAGCAGATAAAACGGTGATTTTCTCAAAATGACAACAAGCAGCTGAAAAAGTGACACATCGCTGGAATCAGGGTATCTGCCCCAATATTGTGCTGCTTTCAGATGAGGCAGCACAATTAATATTGTGCCAAATTAATTTCCCGTGAACTATCACATGATCTATCACAGGGGATCATGTGACATGTCACGTGATAAATCAGGTGGGGGGGGCCCGCGCCTTCTAAACTGCCCGGGGCCCTTGCTACTCTTAATCCACCCCTGCCTATTATATATCAGAACAAGAAACTAAAAAACCTACTTTCTAATGCCATCCGCTTTGTAGCCAGGAAAGCGCCCGCTCTGGGAACCATCCTTTCTCCTAGCTTATACACCAGTGAGACTAATACTGTACAACCAAATTGGCTCAGCACAAAAGGTTTCTTCAGATGTGGAGCCAATCGGTGCAAAGCGTGTCTACACGCGGTTAAAACAGATAGTTTTATGTCCTTAAGTAATGATAGAGAATATAAAATTCATGATTTCCTCAATTGTAATTCATCAGGGGTTATATACCTTATAGAATGCACCTTGTGTAAGGTCCACTATGTGGGTTGTACCACAGGTGCGCTGAAAGTCCGTATCAGAAGACATCTTTCTGATGCGATTCATTTGGAAGCCATAAATACATCAGCAGTATCGAGGCATTTTGCGAGAGTTCATAAAGGTGACACCTCATTCTTTAAATATATGGAGATAGAGAAGGTATATAGATCCACACGAGTGGGGGACCATAAGTGCAAACTTCTGAACCGGGAGTCCCTGTGGATTTTCACATTGGATACCACAGGGGTTAATTCAAGACAGGATCTGATACTGCAGTATTAAGAAATATAATTCTGCATTTATTTCCATGCATGTACACTGGGTACGGAAAGTATTCAGACCCCTTTACATTTTTCACTCTTTGTTTCATTGCAGCCATTTGGTAAATTCTAAAAAGTTCATGTTTTTCTCATTAAAGTCCACTCTGCACCCCATCTTGTCTGAAAGAAAACAGAAATGTAGAAATGTTTGCAAATTTAATAAAAAAGAAAAACTGAAATATCACTCGGGCATAAGTATTCAGACCCTTTGCTCAGTATTGAGTAGAAGCACCCTTTTGGGCTAGTACAGCCGTGAGTCTTCTTGGAAATGATGCAACAAGTTTTTCACACCTGCATTTTGGGATCCTCTGCCATTCTTCCTTGCAGATCCTCTCCAGTTCCGTCAGGATGAATGGTAAACGTTGGTGGACAGCCATTTTCAGGTTTCTCCAAAGATGCTCAATTGGGTTTAGGTCAGGGCTCTGGCTGGGCCAGTCAAGAATGGTCACATAGTTGTTCTGAAGCCACTCCTTTGTTATTTTAGCTGTGTGCATAGGGTCATTGTCTTGTTGGAAGGTGAACCTTTGGCCAAGTCTGAGGTGCAGAGCACTCTGGAAGAGGTTTTCATCCCGGATATCTCTGTACTTGGCCGCATTCATGTTTCCTTCAATTGCAACCAGTCGTCCTGTCCCTGCAGCTGAAAAACACACCCATAGCATGATACTGCTGTTATGATCTGCTACAAGAACTAAGGAAAGAGAGGAAATCTGTCCATACAATAGGACTAAGCTGATTCCCTACGATGCAGCGGGAAACCTGTTCCTTGTGAACAGACCCGCCTTCGTCCGCGGCTAGTCTGAACGCAGACCTATAGATTAAAGGGAGGGGTCCCTAAAAGAACTAAGGACTGGGACAAAATTGGACACCTCCTGGCAGAAGTAGTAGCAGAAGAAGACAAACAGACAAAAGTACTTAGTGGTCCAAGGACCCAACAAACTAGAGAGATATGACGCGCCCCTTGGCCTGAGTCGCGCAGCGTTGCGCACGCGGGAGCCTACCCGGAGCCGGATCTGATAGGGGTAGTAGTCTCGTGGCGGTGACCCGGTCCGTGCCCAGGGAGTCAAGCTGAGTGGCAGAGTTTAGCAGAAGATGGTACGGTGTTCGACTACGCCACCCGTTGAATGCAGCTATGAGGCCGCCGCTGCAGGGCAGACCGCTGAGGCCGGTGGTACGATTGTGCAGCGTAGATGGTATAACCCCCAACGGGAGGGGTATGGCCTCAGGGCAGCCGACGTGTTTGAAGGGGGTAGCAGAATAGCATGCAGGTAGCAGGAACCACTCAGAGACGGTGCGGTGTAGTTCAGGGTCTTTACTGATGACAAAGGTAGACCCTCCCGGAGTACTGGCTAGCGATCGGGGCCTGGTCAGTCCGTGAGCAGATGGGATCTCCCCTGGCCAGGCGGAGTTGTAGGCCTCCCCAACTAATTGTACTCTTCTGGCTACCTTGCTAGAGGCGGGTAAAAGTAGCCCACGTCCCTGAGTGTACCGTGTGGTGCTCACCTGTATGGCCGGTGACTCGGGGCCTTCTGGTAGCTTCCGCTCCACGACGGCGGTGCTGGTCCCTTGCGTGTGACCGTGCCTTCGGGTTTCTTGGCCAGAGGACCTGAAATCCCCTGCCGGTCGGTTTCTGCTGCTGGGTAAGGATTAGTCCCCACAGCCTCGGACTCCGGGTCCGGTGAGAACTCTTCAATCAGGGCGAGCTCTACAGCTTCCAGCCCCTGATTCCTTTTAGCACTGCTCCCACTGAGCTCCTGATCTTTCTTTCCTATAGCTGCTCCTCTCCAGACCAGACTATGTCTCTGTCTGGGACTCTTCTTCTCCTCTTTCTCTCCTCTCTAACCCTGCCTCAGCCCCAGTTTATATAGGGGAAGTTCTTCCCCTCCCAGGACTGGGCAGGAGGTGTGGCATGCTTAGGATTCCTGACTAGGAGACCTCCCACCTGCTCTCAGACGTAATATTGCTATTACTGTGGAAACCAGACCCCTGGGGTGCCACATTCCCCCCTAGTAAAATTTAGTACTCCGGGACTAAACATATTTTTTTTGAAAACATAACAAGTTATAAACAGAAACAGTACAATAAAGAAAACCACATTAGGATGGTCACGGCGTGTCCGCAACCGGGTGCAGTTTTTGAAGAAAACAAGGGTGTCCATTCCACCAAAGAACAGGGAGCCGTAACCAGGTAGGGGTCTGTCCTGCCCCAAGTCTTTAACAGTCTTTAGTCCGTTCCTGGGTTACGCTCCAAACATATGTACAAAGGATTCCGGATAATCCATAAACGAAACCTATAAAATAACTAGAAATACACAATTATTCACAAGCAACAATAAACAGGTAAATACAAATAAAACAGTTTGAGCACTTTAAATCCTCCAACGTACGGGCAACTGGCCTCTAGTGACCCTAGTAGACCTACGGAGCTGACTGACTGGTCCTGAGTTACAGGGTGTAGGGGCTGTCAAAGGTAAACTGGGCAGCTGTCTACGAGCTCTTTGGCTCACTAGGGGCACGGCAGGCTCACTATAAGCAGAGGGTTGAGCCTCCTGGTCTGCTTGTGTGGGGTCTTCTGCCTCCTGGACCGGCTGCTCTTCCAGCTCTACCTGTTTCTCCGTAGGTACTTGAGATGCTGGTTGGAGGAAGGTGAGGACGGGTACCACAACAGCGCCATTGACTTGAGTCCAAGACCGAGGGAAGTCTCCGAGCACAGTACTGACCATATCTTCCCTTTCCTCTGCGGGTCGAGGGTCTTCCTGTTCTTCTTCAGGGTTCCGTAGCTGTTCGGGACACTTCTTCAGGTGATCTCGGGATACAATGGCTGTGGTTTCTCCTCCATCCTTACTGATTGTGCAGACTTTCGGGTTCTCATGGCTTGAGGGCAGTACGGTGTACGGGTCCTTCTCCCACTGGTCGTCCAACTTGTGGAGCCGTCTCTTCCTCTTCAAGACCTGCTCTCCAGGTACCAGGGGAACAGCGGGAGCATACTGGTTGTAAGTCTTCTCCTGTCTTTCTCTAGCTTGACAGAGACTTCGCTCCACGCTCTCCTGTACTTTCCGGTACTGCTGCTGCCTCTCTGTGTCCCAGTCTGCTTCTGGTGAAGTGTCCTCGGGTGTCAGGACTCCCATATCCAGGTCAACAGGCAGCTTACCAGGTCTTGCTCTCATTAGGTAAGCCGGGGTACAGTTGGTAGAACCTACAGGGATGTGGTTGTATAGGTCCACCAGATCAGGCAGTTTCTCAGGCCACAGACTGCGTTCTTCCAGGGGCAATGTTTTCAAAAGGTCTATCACCACCTGGTTCATTTTCTCGCAGAGTCCATTGGTTTGTGGATGATAGGGTGTTGTTCTTATCTTCCGGCAGCCATACAGAGTGCAGAACTCCTGGAAGACCTCCGCTTCAAAGGCAGGTCCCTGGTCCGTCAGCACCTGCTCTGGGTATCCGTGTGGACGGCAGAAGTGCTGCTGGAAGGCTCTAGCTGCTGTTTGAGCCGTTAAGTCCTTGACGGGGACGACAACCAAGAACCGGGAGTAGTGATCCACGATGGTTAACGCATAGACGTAGCCACTTCTGCTGGGGGTCAGTTTTACATGATCCAAGGCTACCAGTTCCAACGGCTGCTTGGTGACGATGGACTGCAGGGGAGTCTTCTGGCTAGCACGGTCCTTCCTTCTTAGGTTGCATGGGCCACAGTCTCTGCACCACCTCTCGATGGTTCCTCTCATGCCTACCCAATGGAACCGCCCGCGCAGCAGGAACTCCAGCTTCTTCCATCCGAAGTGCCCAGCTCCGTTGTGGTATGCCTCCAGTACCATAGCCGCGTCTCTTCTTGGCACCACTACTTGCCAGATCAGTTCATGCGTCCGGGAGTTAACCATTCTGCGGCACAACTTCCCCTTGTAAAGGAACAGTCGACTCTTCTCAACCCACAGTTGCTTGGCCTCCTCCGGAGCGTCTGGGTCAAGGCGGGCATCTGGCTGAGTCAGCATCTCCTTCACCAGTCGGACGGCGGGGTCACTGTCTTGCGTTTCCGCCCAGTTGTAATGAGGTAAGGGGTTGAACGTAGCAGATTGCTTACCCCTTACACGGTGGGAATACTGGATAGTCCCATGACGGTGGAACGCGGGGAGTTCAACTTCTTCCAGTTCCTCTGGATCTTCCCCTACGTCCGGTAGGTTTGGCATTCTGGACAAGGCATCCGCGTTGGTATTGGAGCGTCCTGCCCGGTATTTGATCGTGAACTAATAGTTGGACAGGCGGGCCATCCATCTCTGCTCCAGGGCACCGAGTCTTGCCGTATCCAGGTGTGTCAACGGGTTGTTATCCGTGTACACGGTGAACCGGGAAGAGGCAAGGTAGTGCCTAAAGCGTTCGGTGACTGCCCACACCACTGCCAGGAACTCTAGCTTGAATGAGCTGTAATTCTCAGGGTTTCTTTCGGTGGGTCGCAGTTTTCGGCTGGCGTAAGCAATTACCCGTTCTTTCCCCTGCTGGATCTGGGACAGTACGGCTCCTAGCCCGACGTTACTTGCGTCGGTGTAGAGGATAAAGGGCTGGCTGTAATCAGGGTACGCCAGGATTTCATCCCCCGTGAGGGCCATCTTCAGCTGGCGGAAGGACTCTTCTTCCAGCTTCTCCCATCTGAAGGGTGGCTTCTGGTTCTTGGCCTTCCTGGACTGGCCTATCAGGAGGTCCTGCATAGGAGCTGCCTTTTTGGTGAAACCGGGAATGAATCTTCGGTAGTAGCCTACCAACCCGAGGAACTGCCGCACTTCCTTTACGCTGGAGGGGCTTGGCCATTCCTTAATTGCGGTGATCTTATCAGGGTCGGGAGCCACTCCGTCAGCACTCACCACGTGTCCCAGGTACTGCACCTTTGGTTTCAGGAGGTGACACTTGGAGGGTTTCACCTTTAAGCCGTAGTTTGCCAGGGCTTCGAACACTTCTGCCAGGTGTTTCAGGTGGTCCTTGTAGGTTTTGGAGTAGACGATGACATCGTCCAGGTATAACAGGACCGTCTCGAAGTTTCGGTGTCCCAGACAGCATTCCATCAATCGTTGGAAGGTTCCTGGTGCGTTGCAGAGTCCGAACGGCATGCAGGTAAACTCGCTAAGTCCCATCGGGGTGGTGAATGCGGTCTTCTCCCGGTCCGCCTCTGCTACGGGAACCTGCCAGTACCCGCTAGTGAGATCCAAAGTGGAGAAGAAGTTAGCAGATTTTAAAGCAGCCAAAGACTCCTCTATCCTTGGTAAGGGGTACGCATCTTTGTGTGTGATACGGTTGATTTTCCGGTAATCTACACACATTCTCATGGTGTTGTCCTTCTTTTTAACCAAGACTAGTGGAGCTGCCCAGGGGCTACAGCTATCCCTGATTACTCCAGCCTCCTTCATGTCTCTAAGCATCCCCTTGGCGTGTTGGTAGTGTGCAGGGGGTACGGGTCGGTATCTCTCCTTTATGGGAGGATGGTCTCCCGTGGGGATGTGGTGTGCTACCCCCTTTACTCGCCCGAAGTCTAACGGGTGTTTACTAAACACTCTCTCGTACTCTTGAACCACCCGATAGACTCCCTGTTTCTGGTGTGAGGGAGTGGAGTCAGTTCCCAAATGTAGTTGCTGACACCAGTCCTCCATTGGTTTCTTAGAGCCGTTACCTTCCTCTGGGTGAGATGGAGGCAAGGGTTCCACTGACTGTACAGAATTTTGGTCGATGGTATACAATTTGGCTAGCGTGGCATACCGGGGCAGGTATACTTCCCTCTTCCTGATATTTATTATGCGAACGGGCACCCTCCCATGGCGTACATCAACCACCCCCCGTGCCGTCAAAATGGTGGGCCTACTGTCTGAGTAGACTGGTTCTACCATTGCCTGGTAATCTCTACCTCTCAGACCAATAGCTGCCCGGCACCAAATCATCATTTCACTTTTCGGGGGCATGGCAATAGGGAAAGGGTCACACATTCTCACGCTTCCTATCTCACCACCGGAGAGTTCCACCTGTTGCCGCCGCATCAGTGCCCGGATCTCTTTTTGGAGCACTCGCTGCTGGCCGGAGCTGGCGTTCTTGGCAACCTGCTGTAAAATGAAAATCACCTCTGCAAGACAATTTTCAATCACATTAGTTCCTAGAGTTATCTTTGGGTGACTCTCGCGCTTGTCAATGTCTACAATGATCAGTCCCTGTGCTGCCAGTTCGACTCTACCGATTTTAATGGTCATCTCTTTAAATCCGATCTGTGGCACGGGCTGACCATTGCTGGCAATGATACTCAAGTCGTCGTCAGGGTAGCGGGTTATATCCGAGTCATTCCAGTACTGCTTGAAGAGCATGTACGGGATGGTGGTGACCTGTGACCCGGTGTCAAGTAGGGCACTCATAGGAATGCCATCCAGTACCACAGGCAAGACTGGACGTCCTCCCACGTATTTGTCACGCCAGTTCGATGGGCCTGGTGATCTTATTCCTAGGGGTTGGCCCTCTACCCCAGGTTGTGCCAGTTTAAAGGACAGTACCTTGCCATATGTCCGGGTTGATTGCAGCGGTGGCAGATGGGTTGTCCGTCCTCGTTGTATCGGTCGCTGGGTCTTCCTCTGGCCGGTGGGGTCCTCCTTGGTCGACGCCACGGGATGTCCTCCGGTCCGGATGCCAGCTGGATCTTCCCTGGAGCAGAAACCTGTAAAGACTGCACAGTTCGGGTTAGCGCAGCAACGCTTTTAGCTAGCTCTTGGACCTGATGGTGCAAGTCTGGAGCCGGGTCATTGTTCAAAGCCTGCGCGTCAGCTCCCACAGGCCCTGCCGACAAGGGCGCCGCCTCCTGGTGGTAAGCGGTAGTAGGGCGCCTGTGGGTCACCACGCCACCCGGTGCCGGTTCTCGGAGCACCCGGATGGCTCTGTCCTTGAACTGTGCAAAGTCCAGATGAGGATCCTGTAAGGCCATTGCCCGCAACTGGGTTCGGTGGGCATTGCAATATAGTCCCTCTATAAATTGTTCGGTCAACAGCCTGTCCTCGTTTCCCACGCCGTCAGGGTCGGTCTGCTTAATGGCTCTCAGGGCCTCTTGTAGGTTTAGTGCATAGTCCCTTATATTCTCATGTGCTCGCTGTTTGCACCCGTAGAATCTAAGCTTAATCTCGGCTGAGGTGCGGGTATCAAAGGTGTCCTTCAGCCGGGTTAATATCCCTGCGACAGTCCTCCTCCCAGGTGGCCAGGACTTTACCTCCCTTTGGGCTGCCCCGGTTAGTTGGGCCACCAGGATGCTCACTTTTTGCTCTTCTGTGAGGGGGTACACCTGGAAGAGGCTATCCAGCTTTTCCCTAAAGTCATTCAGGGTATGTGACTCCCCTGAGTACTGGGGTAGCCAGGCTGCCCCCGGGATATAGGACATGGTGAAAGGCATGACCGCTGCAGCGGCGGCGCTGGCGGTGGCTGTGGCAGTGAAGCTCTCCTCCGTATCCGACATCCTCCTCCCCCCTAGTGGACCGTGGCCTACCTTGCGATGATCCTCTTCCGTAGGCCGCGGTTCCGCAGTCGGATCGTCAGGGTTGAGGACCTTCCGTCGCGCTCCTGTGACGTCGGCGTCTGCTGGGCTCCTTCCAGGACCTTACGCAACGTCCTGACGTGAGGCGGGGCTTCAGTTCTCGCGCGCTTTCAGAGTCCACGCCCCTCTTCTTCCCGCGCGGCGTCTTCAAGATGGCGTCCAACGGCGGGAAAACTCCACGGATGGCGGGAAGAAGGCAGAAGATGGCGCCGGATGGCAGGAAAACTTCACGGATGGCGGGAAGAATGCAGAAGATGGCGCCGGATGGCGGGAATCTTCACCACAGGTAAGTTTAACAGTCTTCTTTCAGGCACGCAGTACCCGGTGGTTGCGGGCACGGAATCCTGCCGACTACGCCAAAGTTGACGCGCCCCTGGGCCTGAGTCGCGCAGCGTTGCGCATGCGGGAGCCTACCCGGAGCCAGATCTGATAGGGGTAGTAGTCTCGTGGCGGTGACCCGGTCCGTGCCCAGGGAGTCAAGCTGAGTGGCAGAGTTTAGCAGAAGATGGTACGGTGTTCGACTACGCCACCCGTTGAATGCGGCTATGAGGCCGCCGCTGCAGGGCAGACCGCTGAGGCCGGTGGTATGATTGTGCAGCGTAGATGGTATAACCCCCAACGGGAGGGGTATGGCCTCAGGGCAGCCGACGTGTTTGAAGGGGGTAGCAGAATAGCATGCAGGTAGCAGGAACCATTCAGAGACGGTGCGGTGTAGTTCAGGGTCTTTACTGATGACAAAGGTAGACCCCCCCGGAGTACTGGCTAGCGATCGGGGCCTGGTCAGTCCGTGAGCAGATGGGATCTCCCCTGGCCAGGCGGAGTTGTAGGCCTCCCCAACTAATTGTACTCTTCTGGCTACCTTGCTAGAGGCGGGTAAAAGTAGCCCACGTCCCTGAGTGTACCGTGTGGTGCTCACCCGCATGGCCGGTGACTCGGGGCCTTCTGGTAGCTTCCGCTCCACGACGGCGGTGCTGGTCCCTTGCGTGTGACCGTGCCTTCGGGTTTCTTGGCCAGAGGACCTGAAATCCCCTGCCGGTCGGTTTCTGCTGCTGGGTAAGGATTAGTCCCCACAGCCTCGGACTCCGGGTCCGGTGAGAACTCTTCAATCAGGGCGAGCTCTACAGCTTCCAGCTCCTGATTCCTTTTAGCACTGCTCCCACTGAGCTCCTGATCTTTCTTTCCTATAGCTGCTCCTCTCCAGACCAGACTATGTCTCTGTCTGGGACTCTTCTTCTCCTCTTTCTCTCCTCTCTAACCCTGCCTCAGCCCCAGTTTATATAGGGGAAGTTCTTCCCCTCCCAGGACTGGGCAGGAGGTGTGGCATGCTTAGGATTCCTGACCAGGAGACCTCCCACCTGCTCTCAGACGTAATATTGCTATTACTGTGGAAACCAGACCCCTGGGGTGCCACAGATACAGTAGGTACAAAGCACCTGGCTAGATTAAGAGTCAAAGTAACACTGAAGTCCAGCAAAGCCTGAAGGGCGGAGCTGGAATAAATAGGCAGAAGGTCACGTGACCACAAAATAGAAAAAACTAACAGGAGGGTTCTAACAACTGCCACCACCATGTTTCACTGTTGGGATTGTATTAGGCAGGTGATGAGCAGTGCCTGGTTTTCTCCACACATACCACTTAGAATTATCACCAAAAAGTTCTATCTTTGTCGCATCAGACCAGAGAATCTTATTTCTCATAGTCTGGGAGTCCTTCATGTGTTTTTGAGCAAACTCTATGCGGGCTTTCATATGTCTTGCACTGAGGAGAGGCTTCCGTCTGGCCACTCTGCCATAAAGGCCCAACTGATGGAGGGCTGCAGTGATAGTTGACTTTGTGGAACTTTCTCCCATCTCCCTACTGCATCTCTGGAGCTCAGCCACAGTGATCTTGGGGTTCTTCTTTACCTCTCTCACCAAGGCTCTTCTCCCACGATTGCTCAGTTTGGCTGGACGGCCAGGTCTAGGAAGACTTCTGGTGGTCCCAAACTTCTTCCATTTAAGGATTATGGAGGCCACAATTCGGTCTCTGAGCTCCTTGGGCAGTTCCTTTGAGCTCATGATTCTCATTTGGTCTGACATGCACTGTGAGCTGTGGGGTCTTATATAGACAGGTGTGTGCCTTTCCAAATCAAGTCCTATCAGTTTAATTAAACACATTTGGACTCCATTGAAGGAGTAGAACCATCTCAAGGAGGATCACAAGGAAATGGACAGCATGTGACATAAATATGAGTGTCTGAGCAAAGGATCTGAATACTTATGACCATGTGATATTTCAGTTTTTCTTTTTTAATAAATTTGCAAAAAAATTCTACATTGCTGTTTTTTTCAGTCAAGATGGGGTGCAGAGTGTACTTTAATGAGAAAAAAAATGAACTTTTTAGAATTTATCAAATGGCTGCAATGAAACAAAGAGTGAAAAATTTAAAGGAGTCTGAATACTTTCCGTACTCACTGTATGTATCTATATACACTGCTCCAAAAATAAAGGGAACACTTAAAACAACAGAATATAACTCCAAGTAAATCAAACTTCTGTGAAATCAAACTGTCCACTTAGGAAGCAACACTGATTGACAATCAATTTCACATGCTGATGTGCAAATGGAATAGACGATAGATGGAAATTATTGGCAATTATCAAGACACCCTCAATAAAGGAGTGGTTCTGCAGGTGGGGACCACAGACCACATCTCAGTACCAATGCTTTCTGGCTGATGTTTTGGTCACTTTTGAATGTTGGTTGTGCTTTCACACTCGTGGTAGCATGAGACAGACTCTACAACCCACAGAAGTTGCTCAGATAGTGCAGCTCATCCAGGATGGCACATCAATGCGAGCTGTGGCAAGAAGGTTGGCTGTGTCCAGAGGCTGGAGGCGCTACCAGGAGACAGGCCAGTACACCAGGAGATGTGGAGGGGGCCGTAGGAGGGCAACAACCCAGCAGCAGGACCGCTACCTCCGCCTTTATGCAAGGAGGAACAGGAGGAGCACTGCCAGAGCCCTGCAAAATGACCTCCAGCAGGCCACAAATGTGCATGTGTCTGCACAAACGGTTGGATACCGACTCCATGAGGGTGGTATGAGGGCCCGACGTCCACAGATAGGGGTTGTGCTCACAGCCCAACACCATGCAGGACGCTTGGCATTTGCCACAGAACACCAGGATTGGCAAAGTCGCCACTCGCGCCCTGTGCTCTTCACAGATGAAAGCAGGATCACACTGAGCACATGTGACAGACGTGACAGAGTCTGGATACGCCGTGGAAAGCGACATCCTTCAGCATGACCGGTTTGGCAGTGGGTGAGTAATGGTGTGGGGTGGCATTTCTTTGGAGGGCCACACAGCCCTCCATGTGCTCGCCAGAGGTAGCCTGACTGCCATTAGGTACCGAGATGAGATCCTCAGACCCCTTGTAAGACCATTTGCTGGTGCGGTTGGCCCTGCGTTCCTCCTAATGCAGGACAATGCCAGACCTCATGTGGCTGGAGTGTGTCAGTGTGGCACCCCAGGGGTCTGGTTTCCACAGTAATGCAATGTTATGTCTGAGAGCAGGTGGGAGGTCTCTTGGTCAGGAATCCTATGCATGCCACACCTCCTGCCCAGTCCTGGGAGGGGAAGGACTTCCCCTATATAAACCGGGGGCTGAGGCAGGGTTAGAGAGTTCAGAGGGAGAGTTCAGCCAGGAGGGCTGACAGGGAGCTGTGGCCCCGGCTGGGCCCAGCTCCTGGGCCATGCCAGAAGTAGAGACAGAGAAGCAGATATAGGAAAAGAACATCAGGAGCTCTGTGGGAGCAGTGCTACAAGGAGTCAGGGGCTGGCAGCTGCAGAGCTCGCCCTGACTGAGAAGATTTCTTACCAGACCCGAAGTCCGAGGCTGTGGGGACTAACTCCTACCCAGCAGCAGAATCCGTCAGGCAGGGGATTTCAGGTACTCTGGCCAAGAAACCCGAAGGCACGGTCACACGCATGGGACCAGCACCGCCGTCGTGGAGCGGAAGCTACTAGAAGGCCCCGAGTCACCGGCCATACGGGTGAGCACCACACGGTACACTCAGGGACGTGGGCTACTTATACCCGCCTCTAGCAAGGTAGCCAGAAGAGTATCGTTAGTTTGGGAGGCCTACAACTCCGCCTGGCCAGGGGAGATCCCATCTGCTCAAGGACTGACCAGGCCCCAATCGCTAGCCAGTACTCCGGGAGGGTCTATCTTTGTCACCAGTAAAGACCCTGAACTACACCGTACCGTCTCCGAGTGGTTCCTGCTACCCCCATCATCCACGTCGGCTGCCCTGAGGCCATACCCCTCCCGTTGGGGGTTATACCATCCCCGCTGCACCATCCTTCCACCGGCCTCAGCGGTCTGCCCTGCAGCGGCAGCTCCAAAGCTGCATTCAACGGGTGGCGTAGTCATCAAACATCTACTGCTAATAGACTCGCCACTTAGTCTGACTCCCTGGGCACGGACCGGGTCACCGCCACGAGACTACAACCCTCAAGAGATCCGGCTCCGGGTAGGCTCCCGCGTGCGCAACGCAGCGCGACACAGGCCCAGGGGCGCGTCAACTTTTGGCGTAGTCGGCAGGATTTCGTGCCCGCAACCACCGGGTACTGCGTGCCTGAAAAAGACTGTTCAAACTTACCAGTGGTGAAGATTCCCGCCATCCGTGGAGGTTTCCCGCCATCCGGCGCCATCTTCTACCTTCTTCCCGCCATCCGCGAAGTTTTCCCGCCATCCGGCGCCATCTTCTGCCTTCTTCCCGCCTTCCGTGGAGTTTTCCCGCCGTTGGACGCCATCTTGAAGACGCCGCGCGGGAAGAAGAGGGGCGTGGACTCCGAAAGCGCGCGAGAACTGAAGCCCCGCCTCACGTCCGGACGTTGCGTAAGGTCCTGGAATGAGCCCAGCAGACGCCGACGTCACAGGAGCGCGACGGAAGGTCCTCAACCCTGACGATCCACTGCGGAGCCGCGGCCTACGGAAGAGGATCATCGCAAGGTAGGCCACGGTCCACTAGGGGGGGGAGAAAGATGTCGGATACGGAGGAGAGCTTCACTGCCTCAACCCCCGCCAGCGCCAGCGCTGCTGCAGTCATGCCTTTTACCATGCCCTATATCCCGGGAGCAGCCTGGCTACCCCAATACTCAGGGGAGTCACATACCCTGCATGACTTTAGAGAAAAGCTGGATAGCCTCTTCCAGGTGTACCCCCTCACAGAGGAGCAAAAGGTGAGCATCCTGGTGGCCCAATTAACCGGGGCAGCCCAAAGGGAGGTAAAGTCCTGGCCACCTCGGGGGAGGACTGTCGCAGAGATACTAACCCAGCTAACCGAGGAGGAGCTACAGTACTACCAATACGAGGAAAGCCAAGAGGACCCGGACGGGTCTGAGGACTACCCTCAGGAGGGAGCACAAAGAGGACATAGCTACTGAAGGGAAGTAGCGTGAATAAAGAGCTGTAAATAGTTACCCGTAAGGGTACAAGGACTGCTGCTAATTAAAATATGGTCCCCGTTGGGATTAGTGAATTGTTCCCCGTGTGTCCCTATCCCTTACCAGGCTGAGGACTGTGAGCAGCCATCCCCTATCCCTTACCAGGCTGAGGACTGTGAGCGGCCATATCCTGTAAATAATTATGTGTTTCTAGTAATTTATAGGAGTCCTTGGTGGATTTACCGGGAATCCTTTGTACAGTTAGTGGAGCGTAACCCAGGATGGACTAAAAGACTGTTAAGGACTCGGGGCAGGACAGACCCCTACCTGGTTACGTCTCCCTGTTTTGGTGAAATGGACACCTTTGTTTCCTTCAAAGACTGCACCCGGTTGCGGACATGCCGTGACCACCTTTATGTGTTTTTCTTATTGTATTATTATTGTTATACCCTGTTATGTCTTTCTAAAAAAATATGTTTAGTCCCGGAGTACTAAATTTCACTAGGGGGGAATGTGGCACCCCAGGGGTCTGGTTTCCACAGTAATGCAATGTTATGTCTGAGAGCAGGTGGGAGGTCTCTTGGTCAGGAATCCTATGCATGCCACACCTCCTGCCCAGTCCTGGGAGGGGAAGGACTTCCCCTATATAAACCGGGGGCTGAGGCAGGGTTAGAGAGTTCAGAGGGAGAGTTCAGCCAGGAGGGCTGACAGGGAGCTGTGGCCCCGGCTGGGCCCAGCTCCTGGGCCATGCCAGAAGTAGAGACAGAGAAGCAGATATAGGAAAAGAACATCAGGAGCTCTGTGGGAGCAGTGCTACAAGGAGTCAGGGGCTGGCAGCTGCAGAGCTCGCCCTGACTGAGAAGATTTCTTACCAGACCCGAAGTCCGAGGCTGTGGGGACTAACTCCTACCCAGCAGCAGAATCCGTCAGGCAGGGGATTTCAGGTACTCTGGCCAAGAAACCCGAAGGCACGGTCACACGCATGGGACCAGCACCGCCGTCGTGGAGCGGAAGCTACTAGAAGGCCCCGAGTCACCGGCCATACGGGTGAGCACCACACGGTACACTCAGGGACGTGGGCTACTTATACCCGCCTCTAGCAAGGTAGCCAGAAGAGTATCGTTAGTTTGGGAGGCCTACAACTCCGCCTGGCCAGGGGAGATCCCATCTGCTCAAGGACTGACCAGGCCCCAATCGCTAGCCAGTACTCCGGGAGGGTCTATCTTTGTCACCAGTAAAGACCCTGAACTACACCGTACCGTCTCCGAGTGGTTCCTGCTACCCCCATCATCCACGTCGGCTGCCCTGAGGCCATACCCCTCCCGTTGGGGGTTATACCATCCCCGCTGCACCATCCTTCCACCGGCCTCAGCGGTCTGCCCTGCAGCGGCAGCTCCAAAGCTGCATTCAACGGGTGGCGTAGTCATCCAACATCTACTGCTAATAGACTCGCCACTTAGTCTGACTCCCTGGGTACGGACCGGGTCACCGCCACGAGACTACAACCCTCAACAGATCCGGCTCCGGGTAAGCTCCCGCGTGCGCAACGCTGCGCGATACAGGCCCAGGGGTGCGTCATCAGCAGTTCCTGCAAGATGAAGGCATTGAAGCTATGGACTGGCCCGCCCGTTCCCCAGACCTGAATCCAATTGAGCACATCTGGGACATCATGTCTCTCTCCATCCACCAACGTCACGTTGCACCACAGACTGTCCAGGAGTTGGCGGATGCTTTAGTCCAGGTCTGGGAGGAGATCCCACAGGAGACCATCCGCAACCTCATCAGGAGCATGCCCAGGCGTTGTAGGGAGGTCATACAGGCACGTGGATATATATATATATATATATATATATATATATATATATATATGGCTTTTTGTCATTCTAGTAGTAGGGCCATAATTAAGACATGATTTGTTGAAACGCGTAGGTCTGTAAGCTATGATAGTTGCACATTTGCTGTATTCTTTGTGGAGCAGTGTTTTATATGGCTAATAAAAGCTAAGTTTTAATATTTTTTCTACTAAACAAACCTTTACGCTGGATCATTTGCACTTTTCCCTTGTCTGGCTACACTTACGTTTCACCCTGGTACCACTTATCTGCATCTCCAGAAGTTTCCCATTTCTGTATTATACTCTTCAAATTACATTTTGAGACTTTCTCCTCCTGTTGTTGCACATATTTTTTTCCCTTCATCTGCACAGGTATCATTAATCTATCAACTATAATGGCCGTACCAGGTCCTGCAGGTCCTGTATCCCGTACACATGACGTGGGCAGTGCACGGCATGCCGCTAGGTTTTATTCTGAGTGCTCTTATATACGGTGGTAGTTTTACACAATGTTGAGCCTGTGATCTGTAGAGTGAAATGTCTGACTGCTAGAACAGAAGTATACAGCAGATTCTGCAGCATGGATACTTAAAGGACGTCCTGGGGGAATATACCTCCCTCCAACACTCGTCCAGTCCCTGCCTCACACTAGAGACATTTATAATAATGACGCACCCCCTGGGCCTAATGTGAACGTGTGTGGGATTACCCGGAGCCGGATCGCTGGGGGTGGTAGTCTCCGTGGCGATGGCCCGATCCGTGCCCAGGGTGGTCAAACCGGTGGCAGGCAAGCTGTATGATAATTGTACGACTACGCCACCCGTGGATTGTGGTCAGTGGGGACCGCCGCTGCAAGGCAGACCGCTGAGGCTGGTGTTGTGTGCGCAGCAAAGGATGGAATGACTCCGCACGGGAGAAGTATAGCCTCAGGGCAGTTAATGTGGATGATGGGAGTGATGGTACACGGGAGTCCCAGTACTAATAGTGCTGTATGCGGTGAGAAAGCAGGAACGACTCAGAGTCTTTGCAGTGCAGTTCAGGGTCTTTACTGATGATATTAAGGCAGACCCTCCTGGGAGTACTGGCTAGCATAAGGGGCCTGGTCAGTCTGTGAGCAGGCAGGAGTTCCCCTGGCCAGGTGGAGTTGTAGGCCTCCCCGTCTATCTGCACTATTCCTGGCTACCTTGCTGTAAGCTGGTAGAAGTAGCCCACATCCCTGAGCGTACCGTGTGGTGCTCAACCGTATAGCCGGTGACTTGGGGCCTCCTGATAGCGTCCGCTCCACGATGGTGGTGCTGGTCCATTGCTTGTGACCGAGCCTCCGGGCTTCTATGGCCAGAGGACCTGGAATCCCCTGCCGGCTGGGTTCTGCTGCTGGACTTAAAGATCCTTGCAGCCTCGGACTCCGGTGTCCGGTTCTTGTATTCTTCTGCCAGGGCGAGCTCCGCTTAGCTCCAGCCCCTGGTCTTCAACTCCTGCTCCTACAGAGCTCCTAGTTGTTGCTTTCCCTGTGTCTGAACTCAACTGAACTCTCTAACCCCGCCCCAGACCCAGTTTATATAGGGCAGATTCCTCCCCTCCCAGGACTGGGGCAGGAGGTGTGGCATGCTTAGGGCTCCTGACCAGGAAACCTCCCACTTGCTCTCAGACGTAATATTTCTATTACTGTGGCAACCAGACCCCAGGGGTGCCACAATAACTCCAGGACTATGGAGCTCGTCATTTTCTCATAATCTGTGGCCATTATTAGTGATCTCGCATTGTACGGTAATATCACCCTGGAGGTTGTGATGTATTTAGTGTAATAGCGCCATCTAGAATATACAGTATATATCAGGCGATACCATGCTTTCTATAGTTAGTCGTCTTATGTGCCCTCTATAGCTATCTATTATACTTTATATTTCTTTATAATAATTTATAATAAATTACTCGATAGTTTTACAGCTTTATGATGTTTATTAATCTGCTGTAATTATAAAAGAAAGTCCAACCTTACAGTGGACACAGGTGGAAGTGTCCTCCATGATGGTGTAGGCTGAGGTGGAGCAAGTATATAGTCAGTGGGGGATCAAGATGACCAGTATTCCCCAGGGTTCCTTGTTATCAGGGAGGGACCCGGTGTATGCAATCAAAAGATCTTATCCTCTGACCGGCTGTGTGCCATCAACAGGTAATGATCCTCTGTCCGGCTGTGTGCCATCAACAGATAATGACCATCCGGCAGTGCGACATCAACTGGTCATCACCCTCCAGCTGTGTGCCATCAACAGGTAATGACCATCCGGCAGTGCGCCATCAACAGGTAATGACCCTCTGGCTATGGCCATCAATAGGTCATCACCCTCCGGCTGTGTGCCATCAACAGGTAATGACCATCCGGCAGTGCGCCATCAACAGGTAATGACCATCCGGCTGTGTGCCATCAACAGGTAATGATCCTCTGTCCGGCTGTGTGCCATCAACAGGTAATGACCCTCTGGCTATGGCCATCAATAGGTCATCACCCTCCGGCTGTGTGCCATCAAATGTTTTTATCTTCTGTCCAGTTTTGTGCCATCAAGAGGTAATGACCCTCCAGCTGTGGGCCATCAACAGGTCATCACCCTTCGGCATTTAGGCTTGTCTTCTGTAAGATGCGATTCTTGAGTCTCCTGATGTTAAAAAATATTTAAAAAATCACCGATTAAACTAATAATCTATCTAGTACATAAGCATCACAATTTATAATCTATCTAGTGCATAAGTATGACAATTTAGCTCACAGAACATACACTATGCTAAAACATTAGACCCTACAAGCAGAAATTTGCTAAACTAACATAAATATGACTGACAAATCAGTAGAAAAATCGCTACCAATGGCACAGCTCTCTTCACATCAACCTGTAACCATAGTAGATAAGAAATAGAGGACAATGCTCATAGTCAGTTATCAACAATTCGGCATGGGGCATCCCACCATAGACATTATAATATCTAGTAGATTATAGATGGCAATAGAATTTACCAACAAGCACATAGTACGCCAAACTCAAGTACATAGTATGCCAAACCTCGACACGTTTTCCTAAAATAGGTTCATCAGAAGCACATACTAGACAGTGATACTTAGCAAAGTGTTCATAGATATATGCGCCATATGATAAGGTGCTAAAGTGCAAGTGTGTGACAAAATATCCATTCGATTTCAGGTGCAATGCTGCATTGTATGTAGTAAGATGGTGCCCATCAGACAGCATGTATAGGACTAACCTGTGATGAAAACACGAGCAATGGGAAAGTTCAAGCAGTTGCCTTCTCAATCTTCCTCGCCTCTAAGACATCTAAGGAAACATCTTCTCCTCTTGATTTTGGGTGGAGGTGTTGTAGGCATTTCAGGCTCTGGCATTCTAGGTTCTGACATACTAGGTTCTGACATGGTAGGTTCTGGTGTTCTAGGTTCTGGTGCTCTTGGCTCTGGAATTCTGGGTTGTTGGATTCTCTGAAAAATCAGTAGCCTCTCTTTATGCTCCGTGGAACTTCGAGCTCTTCTTCCTATATTGTTGTGAGGGATCGTTCTGACCCAGACAATATCACTGAACGCCACTTTATAGTTGCAACTAGGAACCTTTTTCGCATCCTGCGGTGCAGGAGCCATGGATGGAGTAGAACATTTGCCATTGGGCAGGACAGGTGTTCTCCTGGAGTCTTGCTCCTGAATCTGAGGGATGCAAATCGGCTCCTTACAAGCACTTTGTTCCTTCAGAATGGTTTTGTTCTCAGGAGTTTTCTGATTGTTTCACCAGGTTCAGACATTGCCCACTTGCTCAGGACAAGACTTAAGGCCAAATACTCTAGTATTGTCAGTAGTGTCATCACCGCAACAAAAACTGCGTCACGGAAGAGCCAAAGAGGAAGATTGATGGAAGCTTGATAGGTGCTTCTCCTGAGATCCACGGGTAGTGGGTCATCCTATAATAAAGAAAAAAAACATAATAAAGTCCTGTATATTTTATACCCAATCCAGTCAAACAGAGAGCCCTTGTTATTATACAGTGATGGATACATTATCAAGCAACTTTCAGAAATATCCCATTGAGAAGATCAGGAAGAAGTTTGGGATTCACCTCCAGGGTCCATGGAATATTATTTACAGTTGGACTTTCATATGACGGACGGTCACGTGTCCAGTATGAGAAGTCCTGCAAGAGGCGATATTCTCATTAGCTGATCCTTGTGACCTCCATATTGATGAGAACATACTCGCCCTCAGTGTACTGTAATGTGGGGGGTAGAGCAACGTAAAGCACAGAAATGATAGGGTGATACTCATCATCTCCAGAGGTCTCTCAGCACCAAGGTATGGTCAATGAGATACAAGCTGCAGATGGGCCGAGGCTTCTAATATACCCAGGGGTGACATCACAAAGCCCTCTGTGACATCATTGCACAGTTCTATCCATCATGTCACTGATACTTTGGACCTAACTAAATGTCTAAAAGAGAACCCTTCCACATGATTTGCAATCACGGAGCAGCTTCAGTTTTTCAAGAAAAGTTTAAAAAATATAATCTGTGCTGTGATTGGTCACAATGGCACATGAAGCAGAACGTCTTTAGATCTTTTAAAGGGAAAGTGTCAGCAATTTTTTTACAATTGTAAAATTGTAAAGTATTTATATTTATATATAAATACACATATATATTTAAAAAGGTTTTAATGGTATAAAATCTGAAAAAATATTTTAACTCTTTTGATGTTTTCATCTTGTAAACACTAGGGGGAGCAGCTGCTGACATTTCCATGAAAACAGAATACAGCTAGCTCGCATTACGACTGCAGTAAAAGTGGGCGGGATCTGCTCACATGGGTGTGATGTCACTCCTCCCCTTCTGGGCGTTTGCAAAAAGGTAAATGAGACTGTAGTTTAGGATCACAGTGCGGAGCGATCACTGGTGACTGCAAAGTGATATATAAGGGACAACACCAAAGTCATTAATCACTACAAGGACAAAGCAGGAATGTGGGAGTCAGAGGGGTCACCCCACACTTATATCCCCTCTGACTGTCACTTCCTAAGCTCCTTTCCCTGCCATAACCTCTTATTCCCGCAGGTAAATTCTTACAGGACCCCCCTCCCCATCCCCTTCCCCTGCCGCAGCTGATTCTAAACGTCCTCCATATGTAATAATAGACAGGTACTCACCGGCAGCCTATGGTAATTCACAGGGTAGAACAGGGTACAGCACAGAAACAATATGGCGATCCTCATTGTCTCCAGGGGGTATCTCAGCACCAAGATATGGCCAATGAGATATGAGCTCCAGGTGGATGGAGCCCCCTTATATACCCCAAGGGTGACATCACAACGCCCTCTGTGACGTCATCACCCACAACATTCCGTCACATGACATCACCCAGCACCAGCATCATGTGACCCAGCATAAATAGAAAGTCCTTGTTGCCTATAGCAACTATTCAAAACTAAGTTTAAACTTTTCCAACAGCTAAAGGCGGCTCTGTGATGGCAGTTTCTTCTTGTGGACGGTTGTGATAAATCTGCAGAACATCTACATAACGCGACATGTAGAAAATCCTGTCTTTTCCCCTCTGTTCTTCCTCTGGTGCTACAGAGACGGATAGAAGGAGCTTTTCCAGACCTTACAGTGCACAATATGGGACCTAATCACTGATATCCCAGATCTCCTCAGTACAAGCATACCGCCAACCTATGAGGACTAGAAAAAGGGCGAAACCATGCGGCACGCGTAGTCTGACCACGCCCCTATCCACACCCCAAGCTACGCCCATTTACCATGTCTTTCTCCCCCGGCAGGAAGAGTTATCAGAGGGGCGGTGGCAGTGAGGGACATTCAGCAGAAACTCGGGACTGCAGGGCATAGACCTAAATCCGGGACTGTCTGCTGTATCCAGGACGGCTGGGACTAGAGATGAGAGGATCGACTCATGGGACTCAGGTCCAGCATCCAGGTCAGTGGTAATTGGTGGCTGGACGGGAGGCCCTGTCGCGGCTTTAGATTAGCCCGGGCTGCTGCAATATCATCTGTGCGTCCTGCTCTTCTCTAGTTGGGACCTGTGGATTATTTTTTGTTCCCTCATTCACAGTCGGACCCTTCAGAACTTTCTCATCTCTGTGTAGTTTCACTATATGACATCTGGCTTTTTTGTGTCTGTAAGGCCGTGTTCACACGTAGCATAAATACTGTGCACCAATCTATACAATAACAATCTCCTCTGGTTATTGCATCTTTGGTGCACTATTTTAGGCTTTTTCCCCCTTATTTGATGCATTTTGGTGCAGATGTGAAACCGCGTTTTTAATTGTTTTTTACAGTGCAGAAAAGCTTTGATTCTGCACTTAAAAAAGTATCTGCAGTTTCTTACAGACGTTTTTTTATGCTCCACATAGAAGTCTATAGAGGAAAAAAATCACCAAAACCGCACAGGTTGGGGGCAGGGTGAGGGACACTGAGGGCAGAATGGAGGCATGTGGGGGGAGAATGGAGTCATATTGGAGGCAGAATGGAAACACATTGAGGGCAGAATGGAGACATGGGGGGCAGAATGGAGATGGGGCAGAATGGAGACAGGGGGGTCGAATGGGAAACATGGAGGCAGAATGGGAGACATTGGGGGCAGAATGGAGTCACATTGGGGGAGAATGGAGTCATATTGGAGGCAGAATGGAAACACATTGAGCGCAGAATGGAGACATGGGGGGCAGAATGGAGAGACATTGGAGGCAGGATGGAGAGACATTGGGGCAGGATGGAGACAAATGGAAACATGGGGGCAGGATGGAGACATTGGGTGCAGGATGGAGACAAAGGGGGCCGGATGAAGACAATGGGAGTAGGATGTGGGGCATTATTACTGTAGGGGATAATTAACGGATATTATTACTGCTGTAATGTATTTTATTTTTGAGGATACTGTTTTCTGTGGGGGGTTCATGTTACTGTGCAGGGCGGCACTATATCACTTTTTTTCTTCATCTGGTGTAGTGTAGAAGTTGGGGAAATATTGGGGAATGTGCTCTGTAAGCTGCTCTAGATAACTGTGTTATTTTATGCAGAGACGAGTCCTGGCGAGAAGAAGTGATGGCGGTCTGCGATGGATGAAGAGGAAAAGTGGAGATGAAGGACTTCAATTAGAGACATCACCAGTGAGTCAGTGTGTTATCTGTACATTGACACTATACACTGTATACTATACACAGAGCTCCTGTGAATAATGGCACTATTAGTAATGGTAATATTAGTATTCTGTTTTTGTATTAATGCTCAGTATGGTAGTATTCGGTCACTATGTGGTGGTAATATGTGATCTGGTCATGGTGTGGCGGTATTTGTCCCTTGTCCACTACAGGATATTGGCCCCTCATGCCGTCCACATGGAGTTTGTTTCCATCCTCTTGAGACTGTGCTGCAAGATATAGCAAACCTTCTTGTGACGGCACGTATGGATGCCGTCCTTGCAGAGCCGGACCACCTGTACAACCTGAATGGGCCGCCTCATGTTACCCACAATTACCAAGACACAACAGAAATGGAAAACTAGAGAAGTCAGGGAGGAGGAAGAGAGAGGAATTGTCTGTAGCAATGTCATGCTTCAGGATTTGATCCCTTCAGTTTGTGTTCTGTGGTCGGCTTCTCTTTCTGCCGAGCCACAGGACAAACACCTTTTCACTGGGTGATTGGGTTCTGCTTTTCTGGCTGCAGCCTGCTTAGCTTTACATATTTGTATTTTTATTTGGATGCCTATCACATTTTGGGTGCAGCTTTATAGTCTGCGTTTCCTGCTAGTGATAGATTCATTTGGATATTCTGACATTCTGTTGATATTTGGAGCTAGGGTTTTTCGCTTTGCTGTTTATTTGCTATACTTTGCACTTTTCTTCTTTTTATCATTTGAAAATAGGCAGTATATTTGTTAACAGTACTTGCTGTATTCTTTGTTTGGTATTTTGTTTCTTACTTTGGGATTATTCCTTTGTTCAGCACACTTCTCTTCTTTTAGATAATTCACACTCTGCTCTGCCCTCTGGTTCTTTAGGAGGAGCGTGAAGCAACTTGTCTGCCTTTTAGGCAGTTTAGGCCATAGTTGCCATCTCCTAGTCTGTGGTCAGGTCTATCTCTTCACCCGCAGGTACCGCTGGGGACTGTGTAGTCAAGGTATCTAGTCTGTACAGGAGCAAGCAGGGTCAGTTGTAGTTTTTAGTGTTTAACCTATTTTCCCAAGTAAGTTGCTACACAAGCATAGATAAACTAGGAGTTGTTAGGAGCATTCAGGGTGAGCCACTATTGATAGGGAGCGCCATTGCGTTATCTTAGGGTGCCAACCTCCACCATCATGTAGGGACAGACCAGGGTCAGAGTAGTGCTTCTACCAGTCTGAATTTGGATCTGCCAGGTTCAGGTATTTGTTCCCCTTGTTTGTACGCTACCAATGTACATGGGCTTGTGCAGTCATAATAGGCCACTATCTGCACCATTCCCTCTTTCGGGGTGTCTCGCTGTTCCTCTCCCGGGCTCCTGTTGTCACTTTCATCTGCACCAGAAGAGGTGACATTGATTCACAATCACTTCTGCCCCTAACTAGACAGATCGATGTCCCTGACATTTAAGTGACTCGTGGTTATACAGTAAAAGTGTGTGAAGATGTCGGACACCGTCCCAGAAGACTTTTACAGTTTGTGTCATTATAACATGTATAATGGTTGAGCAATGTTTAATGCTGAATTTAATGCAATATCTCCCATCAGAGCTGTAGTAGATTAGACAACTAGGTAAGGAAGACTTAACAGTCAGCTGGCCCTACAGATGGGAGGAGTGTTTGGAAGTAAGAAGAGAGTTTCTTCCTGCTTAGAGAAGTCAGCACTGGAATGAGTAGTGAGGTGACGCCAAATACAGAGAGTGTGACAGATGAGGCCGCATAGTGAGGAGTGTGAGACTGGAAGGAAGCAGAACAGAGATAGCAAGATTCTGTAACTGGATCCAGTGGCAGAGTAATATGGCCACAGCAGCCTTTTACCTGTGTGGTGAAGTGGACTATAGACAGAAAGAGGTCAGCTGCACTGGATACGGCCAGGAGCTTAAGGAGGTAGAGCTGTGGGTTAGCGGGTAACCCTGAGACAGCACAGGCAAAGTAACATAGTAACATAGTTTTTAAGGTTGAAGGAAGACTAAGTCCATCTAGTTCAACCCATAGCCTAACATGTTGATCCAGAGGAAGGCAAAAAAAAACCATGTGGCAAACACTAAGCTCCACATTGGGGAAAAAAAATCCTTCCCGACTCCATACGACAATCAGACTAGTTCCCTGGATCAACGCCCTATCAAGGAATCTAGTATATATAACCTGTAATATTATACTTTTCAAGAAAGGAATCCATGCCCTTCTTAAATTTTATTAGTGAATCACTCATTACAACATCATGCGGCAGAGAGTTCCATAGTCTCACTGCTCTTACAGTAAAGAATCCCCGTCTGTGATTATGATTAAACTTTCTTTCCTCCAGACGTAGAAGATGCCCCCTTGTCCCCGTCTCAGGCCTCAGAGTAAAAAGATCAGTAGACAGGTCTTTGTACTGTCCCCTCATATACTTGTACATAGTAATAAGATCACCCCTAAGCCTTCGTTTTTCCACAGTAAATAACCTCAAGTGTAATAACCTGTCTTGGTATTGCAGACCCCCCAGTCCTCTAATAAGCTTTGTCGCTCTTCTCTGCACCCTCTCTAGTTCAGCTATGTCTTTGTTATACGCCGGAGACCAGAACTGAACACAGTATTCTAAGTGTGGTCGCACTAGTGACTTGTACAGAGGTAAAATTATGTTCTCCTCATGAGCATCTATGCTTCTTTTAATGCATCCCATTATTTTATTTGCCTTTGCAGCAGCTGCCTGACACTGGCCACTAAACGTGAGCTTGTCGTCCACCAATACACCCAGGTCTTTTTCAGTTTCAGTTTTGCCCAGTGTTTTACAATTAAGCATATAATTATACATTTTATTTCCTCTGCCCAAGTGCATTACCTTACATTTATCCCCATTAAAGTTCATTTGCCATTTATCAGCCCAAGCTTCTAGTTTACATAGATCCTCCTGTAATATAAAATTGTCCTCCTCTGTATTGATTACCCTGCAGAGTTTAGTGTCATCTGCAAATATTGAAATATTACTCTGTATGCCCCCTACAAGGTCATTAATAATTATGTTAAAAAGAAGGGGGCCCAATACTGACCCCTGTGGTACACCAGTGTTAACTGAGACCCAGTCTGAGTGTTTTCCATTAATAACCATCCTTTGTTTCCTATCACTGAGCCAATTCTTAACCCACATACATATATTTTCCCCTAT
Organism: Phyllobates terribilis; assembly: GCF_046119375.1. Lineage (NCBI taxonomy): Eukaryota > Metazoa > Chordata > Amphibia > Anura > Dendrobatidae > Phyllobates > Phyllobates terribilis. The sequence continues at coordinate 992,149 of NW_027362796.1, read as the reverse complement.
CCCCATTGTTCTCATTTTATGTATCAACCTTTTGTGTGGAACCGTATCAAAAGCTTTTGAAAAGTCCATATACACAACATTCACTACATTTCCTCGGTCCAGTCCGGAACTTGCCTCCTCATAAAAGCTGATCAGATTAGTTTGACAGAAACGGTCCCTCGTAAACCCATGTTGATATTGGGTCATGAGGTTATTCTTCTTCAGATACTCTAGTATAGCATCTCTTAGGAAGCCCTCCAGGATTTTACCCACAGTAGAGGTTAAGCTTACTGGCCTATAATTTCCAAGTTCAGTTTTTGTCCCCTTTTTGAATATTGGCACCACATTTGCTATACGCCAGTCCTATGGTACAGACCCTGTTATTATGGAATCTTTAAAGATTAAAAATAATGGTCTATCTATGACGTTACTTAATTCCTGCAGTACTCGCGAGTGTATCCCATTGGGGCCCGGGGATTTGTCAATTTTAGTGATTTTTAGACGCCGCTGTACTTCCTGCTGGGTTAAGCAAGTGACATTTAATGGAGAACTTTTGTTATCACTAATCATGTTTTCTGTCATGCGATTTTCTTGTGTAAATACAGTTGAAAAAAAATCATTTAGTATATTGGCTTTTTCCTCATCCTCATCCACCATTTCCCCCAGACTATTTTTAAGGGGGCCAACACTATAATTTTTTAGTTTTTTACTATTTATGTAGCTAAAGAATATTTTGGGTTTTTTTTTACTTTCTCTGGCAGTGATTCTCTCTGCCTCAATCTTTGCTGCCTTGATTTGTTTTTTACAGAATGTATTTAATTTTCTATATTTATTTAATGCCTCATCACTACCTACTTGCTTTAGTTCTCTAAATGCTTTCTTTTTGTCACTTATTGCGCCCCTTACAGCTCTATTTAGCCATAGTGGTTTCCTCCTATTTCTAGCATGTTTATTCCCATAGGGTATATATTGTGCACGGGTCCTATTCAGGATGCTAATAAATGTCTCCCATTTGCTTTGTGTAGCTTTATGTCTCAGGATATCGTCCCAGTTTATTGCACTAAGATCATCTCTCAACCGTTGGAAATTTGCCTTCCTGAAGTTTAGTGTCCTTGAAACCTCTCTACTACACATCTTATTAAAGGTTACATGAAAATGTATTATTTTGTGATCACTATTACCCAAGTGACCCCCAACTCGTATATTTGATATGCGGTCTGGCCTGTTGGTTAATATTAGGTCTTGCAGTGCCCCCCTTCTTGTTGGGTCCTGAACCAGTTATGAAAGGTAATTGTCTCTCATAGTTGTCAAAAACCTATTACCTTTGCTTGAACTACAGGTTTCTGTCCCCCAATGTATTTCAGGGTAGGTGAAGTCCCCCATAATAGTGACTTCTCCTTGAGTCGCTGCTTCATCTATTTGCTTTACGAGGATATTCTCCGCTGCTTCCATTATTTTTGGAGACTTATAACAAACCCCTATCAGTAATTTATTATTTTTTCCCCCTCCCCTTATCTCCACCCACAGGGACTCTACATTTCCATTAGATTCACATATATCCTCCCGCAAGATGGGTTTTAAGGATGATTTTACATATAAACACCCCCCCTCGACTGTTTGTATGGTTATTTCTGAACAGACTATAGCCCTGTAAATTAACTTCCCAGTCATGGTTCTCGTCCAGCCACGTCTCAGATATCCCCACCATGTCATAATTATTTTCCAACAAAATTAATTCTAATTCCTCCATTTTGTTGGTGAGGCTTCTGGCATTAGTGTACATGCATTTTATGTATCTCTCTGTACCTCTATTCCTTCTTACTTTATTGACTGTTCTAACCCCACCCCCAATTTCTTTATTTGTGCCCAGGTCACTATCTGCACTATCTTCCCCACCTATAAAATGAATACCCTCCCCCCAATCCCTAGTTTAAACACTCCTCCAACCTTCTAGCCATTTTCTCCCCCAGCACCCATTGAGGTGCAGCCGGTCCCTAGCGTAGAGTCTGTAGCCAACTGAGAAGTCAGCCCAGTTCTCCAGGAACCCAAATCCCTTCTTCCTACCCAAATTCTTGAGCCACTTATTTATCTTCCTAATCTCCTGTTGCCTCTCTGGCGTGGCACGTGGTACCGGTAGTATTTCAGAGAATACCACCTTGGAGGTCCTTGCTTTCAGCTTGCAGCCTAATTCCCTGAAATCATCTTCAAGGACCTTCCACCTACCTCTAACTTTGTCATTTGTTCCAATGTGCACCATGTCCCCTGGGTCCTCACAAGCCCCTCCCAGTAATCTGTCAACCCGATCAGCGATGTGCCGGACTCGAGCGCCAAGTAGGCAGCACACTGTTCGACGATCCCTGTCTTTGTGACAGATTGCCCTATCTGTTTCCCTAATAATTGTTTCTCCTATTTCCCTCCTTACTGGAGTTGACACTCCTCTGGCTTTCAAGGGACATGTCTTGCTGCAGCAGTGCTACCCCTGTACCGTCACCCCCCTCATATGCCAACTTTGCAAACTTATTGGGCTGTGCCAGATCAGGACTAGCCTCCCTGGTACTCTTCCCTCTACCCCCCCTCACTGTCCTGCAGCTCCCTACTACCACCCTCCCCCACATCTACCCCAGTGAGCAGCTGCTCAGTGAGCAGCAGACTCCTTTCCATATTGTCAATGGACAGTACGACTGAAGAGAAGGTAATGTGTAGGCTACACCTGGGAGTCATAGTGAGTAAATACTGGACTTTCCAGGCTGGGGCAAGGGAATTACTGGAAGAGCAGTGGTCAGTAAAGGGCAGAAAAAAAGGAATGGAGTTTTCAGGCCCAGCAACTGTACTGCTTTAAAGTCATTTACAAGTGAAGCACCACCACCAGGATATAAAATGATTCTGCCTCTATGTAAAAGAGATGAAGATGTGAGTAATAAGTGTTGTGGCTGCTATCTCTTGTACATGCATTACACCAGTTTCATCAGTGTGAGGAGCTGGCCACGGACTAAAGACTATTGGACCAATGGACGTAGAGCAGAGTGCACGTCTCTAAGGGATACAGACTTTTTCCAGCACGGAGCACTGGTTATGTCGGTCTTATTGTTGTGTTTTATTGGAGATTTACTTGCTCATGAGATTGAGGTGCACGGGTCTCTCCTGGAGAGCGTTCAGCATCGGGAATCACTGTTTCCATTCAGTAATAGTAAGCAGAGAAAGACATGCAAGCTGGATCTTATGTATCCATAAGGCCAGACCCAAAATTGGTAATCAGGTAAATCAATCATTCCATTACTCTTGTTAGTCTCTCAGAGGCCTCAATTGAGTCATTGTTTCATATGAGACTGTACGTTCACTCTTGTGGTATGTTCATTTGTAAATGCCTGCTGAGTATATATTGCATCAGCCCACTGCAGTTTACTAATTACACAATTTAGGACAAATATGGTGGTTAGTTGAACAGTGAAGTATCACCTCCCCCCAACTTCTCCAATCCTGTGGAGGAATGTCCTGAATGGGAACTGTGGGTATAAAGTCTCTGACTCCCACTCCAGAGGGTCTCTTCAGTAACAGTCCAAAACACCATGGCTCCATCTGGTGGAATACAGGTCTGCTCCTCTGCCCAACACTGAACCCACAAATAAGTTTGGAGAACCCCAGTTGAGACTGTACTATATGTTGCTGGAGTTAGATAGATGTTCTACGGTCATGGTATCCATCGTCTGCATGTGATGAACTATGTATGTGAGGACTGTAGTTGCTGACTGGATACATGTGCGATGGACGTGATATCTGTTGTCTGGACTAGCATGAACTGTAACCAGGGCCGGACTGGAGCAATGGGCCCAGATCTTTGGGGTGTCCCCGAGCAGGACATAGAGTGGGCCCACTGGTTTCAACTGAATGTACATCCGAGGACACACATTCAATTGAAATGTATTGGTGTTCCATGGGGGAAACAAAAGGGAGGTCCTGTTACTGTACAGGGCTGCACTACATCGCCTTTTTTCTTCATCTGGCGTAGTGTATAAGTCAGGGAATAAGTGGAGACCGTGCCACCTGACGAAGGCTGGTTCGAAATGCGCGTCAGGGGCGGACGCACTAATAGTTAGAGCTCCTGCATCATTGGTGTCCAAAGTATTTCATAATGCTTCTTGTTTGGTGCATTAGCATAGTTCTAGTGGGATAATTTGTCACATATACCTTGATAACGCTATTTATTGGTATAACGGCAGGATTTCTTTTTTATGACATAGTATTCCTTTATATCTGTTATGATAGTACATATGATAATGTATATGATATTTGATATATACTATTATTAATGTTCCTATATTGCGTGCCCCTTTTTTCCACAGTTTGTCTTCACACGTGGATGTGTGTCCTATTCCCCCCTGCCCTGTTCATCTATATTTTTATCCATCAATAAATTTTCTACTTTTGAACATTGAAACAAAAGAGGAAAAAAACGTCAGCTCAACTTACTCAGACATCAGGTGCACGGAACAGCCGGCAGTGCCCCGGGAGATTAGCAGGAAAAAACAAGGAGTGATCCGGCATCCAAAAGTCTTTAAAAGCAATAATCCTATATTAGAAAACTATTTTAAAAATCATATGCAGAGAAGTCACAGCCCCCACAGGAGGAGGTGATGTACAGACGAGTTTCAGACCTTATGGTCCTTAATCATTGTATGATGTGACTTCTCTGCATATGATTTTTAAAATAGTTTTCCAATATAGGATTATTGATTTTAAAGACTTTTGGATGCCGGATCACTCCTTGTTTTTTCCTACTTTTGTACATTACCCTGGACTATTGCTCGTCATTTTTTGTCTCCGTATATATGTATTTCATGACGAGTTGTCCACCTGAGTCCTTCAATACCTGCATGTGTATTATGCCATTATATAACCTTTGATTTTTTTTATACTGGGTTTAACATGCTACTATTTCCTATGAGTTATTACTAAGAACTAACAGGCAGGTAATTGCTAACTACCTGCCTGTTTTAGCTGGTAGCGACTCAGATCGCTCCTGAACTGCTCCTAACAGCAATTCTGGTGTTTCAAGTCAACAGGACAGCTCTTCCTTTTCCTATCTGCTCTGTCATGGAGGCATGACTGCCAACTTCATGCTGATTGGCAGCCGGCTCCCTGCTGTTAGGCAGCGGGGAGCCAGCTGTCAGTCAGCATGACTCCAGCAGTCATGCCCCATCAACAGAGCAGAGCGGGAGCTGGAGAATCACCAGCAGGAGCGGGCTGTGACCACTGTTAGCAGGCAAAGATCGGCCTGTAAGTTCTTAGGTCCACGGTAAAAAAAAAAAAAATAGTCCCGGACAACCCCTTTAAATATTAAGGAGCAGGAATTCTCCGAATGATCCTATAATCAAAAGAACATAAAATTCTCTCCTACCCAGTCAGTGTGCCCGGTCTGTTACACCATGATTACCAAAACTTCGACTCATTTCCCTGCCCATTTATTATTACCACATACCCGGCTCTGCTTGACCCGTTTCCAGGTCATTGTGTTGTCTGACTACACTTACGTTTCTCCCTGGTACCACATATCTGCATCTCATACTCTTCAAATTACATTTTGAGACTTTCTCCTCCTGTTGTTGCACATATTTTTTTCCCTTCATCTGCACAGGTATCATTAATCTATCAACTATAATGGCCGTACCAGGTCATGCAGGTCCTGTATCCCGTACACATGACGTGGGCAGTGCACGGCATGCTGCTAGTTTTTATTCTGAGTGCTCTTATATACGGTGGTAGTTTTACACAATGTTGAGCCTGTGATCTGCAGAGTGAAATGTCTGACTGCTAGAACAGAAGTATACGGCAGATTCTACAGCATGGATACATAAAGGACGTCCTGGGGGAATATACCTCCCTCCAACACTCGTCCAGTCCCTGCCTCACACTAGAGACATTTATAATAACTCCAGGACTATGGAGCTGGTCATTTTCTCATAATCTGTGGCCATTATTAGTGATCTCGCATTGTACGGTAATATCACCCTGGAGGTTGTGATGTATTTAGTGTAATAGCGCCATCTAGAATATACAGTATATATCAGGCGATACTATGCTTTCTATAGTTAGTCATCTTATGTGCCCTCTATAGATATATATTATACTTTATATTTATTAATAATAAAATTACTCAACACTTTTTCAGCTTTATGATATTTATTAATCTTCTGTAATTATGAAAGAAAGTCCAACCTTACAGTGGACACAGGTGAAAGTGTCCTCCATGATGGTATAGGGTGAGGTGGAGCAAGTATATAGTCAGTGGGGGTTCAGAATGATCAGTATTCACTAGGGTCCCTTGTAATCAGGGAGGAACCTGGATGTGTCCCATCAAAAGTTATTGACCCACTGTCCAGCTGTGTACCATCAACAGGTAATGAACCTCTGGCTGTGGGCCATCAATAGGTCATCACCCTCCAGCATTTAGCCACCCATAAATCTGAACTTCAAGTTTATCGTCATCTGTAGGATGTGAACCACAGATGGTTACGATGCTGATGACATCAGGAGGTATCCCTCAAATCTGTGATGGATCGGGAATAGGTGAGATGCAAGCGATGGAAACTACAGGCAGCTGTTTTCTCAATCTTTTTTGCCTCTTAGACATCTACAGAAAAATCTTCTCCTCTCGATTCTGTGTTGCAGTATTGTGGGCTTTCTAGGCTCCAGCATTCCAGGTTCTGAATCTCTAGGCTCTGGTATTCTTGGTACTGGTGTGCTCAACTCTGGCGTTCTCGGCTCTGAAATTCTAGGTTATTGGTTATTGGTTTCATTCAAAGATCAGAAACCTCTTTTTGCTCTGTAGAACTTCGAGCTCTTCTTCTGCTGTAATATGGTACAGTATGGACCCAGACAATATCACTGAAACCCTCTTTATAGTTGCGTCTAGGAACTTTATTCGCATCCTATGGTGCAGGAGCCATGGATGGACCAGAACATTTGCCATTTGGCAGAACAGTTATTCTCCTGGAAACTTGCTCCTGAATCTGAGGGATACAAATTGGTTCCTTACAAGTACTTTGTTCTTCCAGAATGTTTTTGTTCTTTGGAGTGGGTTTTATAGTTGTTTCACCAGGTTTAGACTTTGCCTTCTTGCTCAGGACAAGCCTTAAAGCGCACATGTGAGCAGGACTGTGCTTAGTAAACTACATACACTGACCAGTGGGTGCCATTACACTGAGTAAAATGATACCTTTGTTGATGAAATCCGTCCAGAGGTTCTTTTGTAATCTTTATTTTCAGTTCTGTCATAATGATATGCTCTTGCTCTGGGGTGGGACTTTAGGGAGGGGCTGTAAGTGGTGCTCTCATTATGTATTCCTATCTCTGGCCTCTGACAGGTCACTGTGCTTCTGCTTCTATTTTAAATATTGCCTTTGTAATTTCTTTGTCAATTTGAAATTTACATCGCCCAAAATGGCCGCCGGGGCCTGCGCATGCGCAGTAGCATCTTTCGGTTGCTGGGTGCCATATTGCTGCAGGCAAGTTTCTTTTTCCTTTAGCAAAATGACGACCGCGCGTGTGCAGTAGCATCTTTCGGCAACCGAAAGATGCTACTGCGCATGCGCGGGCCTTTGCGGCCATTTTGGGGATGTAAATTTCAAATTGGCAGAGAAATTACAAAGGCAATATTTAAAATATTAGGCCGGCGACTGAAAGCACAGTGACCTGTCAGAGATAGGCATACATAATGAGAGCACCAGCTACAGCACCTCCCTAAAGTCCCGCCCCAGAGCACGAGTATCTCATTATGGCAAAACTGAAACTAAAGATTATAAAAGAACCTCTGGACGGATTTCATCAACAAAGCTATCATTTTACTCAGTGTAATGGCGCCCACCGGTCAGTGTATGTGGTTTACTAAGCACAATCCTGCTGACAGGTGCGCTTTAAAGCCAAGTTCTCTAGTATTGTCACAAGTGTCATCAGCGCAACAAAAACTGTGGCACGGAAGATCCAAAGAGGAAGCTTGATGGAATCTTCAGAGGAATTTTTCCAGGGAACCACACGTAGTGGGTCATCCTGTAATAAAAAAAAAACATTTAGAAATTCTCTTATACATAATCTAATCAACCAGAGAGCCCTTGTTATTATACAGTCATGGATAAAATATAAAGCAGCTTCATGAATATCCCATAGAGAAGATCAGGGAGAAGTTTGGGATTTACCTTGAGGGTCCATGGAATATTGTTTATGGTTGGACTTTCATATGATGGACGGTGATGTATCCAGTATGAAAAGCCCTGCAAAAGGCGATAACATTAGCTGAACCTTTGTGACCCCATATGGATGAGGCCATACTCAACGTCAGTGTACTGTGAAGTAGGGAGTAAAGCAACGTAAAGCTCAGAAATGGATAGTATAATACTCATCATCTTCAGAGGTCTCGCAGCAACAATTGAAAAAATGTAAAGCACTAAAGTTTTAATTTAAAAAAAAAAATCTTTTAATGGTAAAAAAATATAAAAATTGTAAAAGTTTTGATATTTTCAACTTTTAAACACTAGGGGGAGCAGCTGCAGACATTTCCCATGAATCTAGTGTAGTGTTAGATTGCATTAAGACTGCAGTAAAAGTGGGTGGGATGTCTCACATGGTGTGATGTCTCCTCCCCTCTTTTTCTGGTCCTTTGCAAAAAGATAAGTGAGAATGTAGTTTAGGGTCACAGTGCGGAGACATTCTGTTGGCTGCTGCAAAGTGATACCAAGAGGTAAACAGTGTCACCAAGGACGGATAGCAGCGGGGGCGTTGTTAGGGTCTTAAAAGATCAGGTCCCAAACACCAAGGCATGTCCACCCTCTCCTCAGTATAGATAGATACAGGAGAATACAGCCGCCCCTGTAAGTGCTGCAAACATTGAATATATGACATTTGAGCCGCATTACTGCTATATAGAATTTACTTATAAAAATTACAGTATTTAGCACATAAATTGGCAAATTCAGGAGAGCCCACTAGCCGTGACAAGGTGACCTTTCTTTGATGGGATCCTAATCCTAATATTTATCAGTCATGCCTCTCCCGGGCTATAAGCGTAAAAATTTAAAGGGCAGGTAGGATCCAGCATTAATTAAAAGCCTTAGGCACCTTCATAAATTCATATAAAACCGTTACCGGAAAAACACCATCTATAATATAACACTACAAGCGTGTCTCTGTCTGCAGCCTCGATAGACTGCGCATGCGCGACGCGCAGTCTGGCTCCAGACAGAATCACCCATCCAGCCGTTACAGGTAAGAGGAGTGTATGGCGCCGGAGATCGCGGTATGCGTAGGCACTGAACGCATACCGCGATCTCCGACGCCATACTTACCTGACCGGGAGGAGCGTTGCCGCAGCGCCTCTCTTCGCCGGAGACCGGGGCAGGAGTGGGGCGCTGGATCGGCGCATGCACATAGCGCTATCTTGCGCCATTTTACTGAAGACACATTTGCAGTGTGTCTTCAGCAAAATGGCGCCGGACAGCGCGGTGCTCCGTCGCCACACTCCTCCCCCAGCCTCCGGCAGAACAGGACGCAGCAGCGCTGGAGCACAGAGAAGAAAGGTGAGTATAACTGTTTATTTTTTTGTATGTGTGTACAGTGTGAAAGTAATGAGGGGGCCACACATACCAGAATTGTGGGGTGAGGGGACCATGCATACCAGGATTGTGGGGTGAGGGGATCAAGCATACCAGGATGAGGGGTACCACGCATACCAGGATTGGGGGGTGAGGGGACCATGCATACCAGGATTGGGAGGTGAGGGGGACCATGCATACCAGGATTGGGGGGTGAGGGGAGCATGCATACCAGGATGAGGGGTACCACACATACCATTATTGGGGGGTGAGGGGACCACGCTTACCAGGATTGGGGGTTGAGGGGACCATGTATACCAGGATTGGGGGGATGAGGAGACCATGCATACCAGGACTGGGGGTGAGGGGACCATGCATACCAGGATTGGGGGGTGAGGGGACCATGCATACCAGTGTTAAGGGGTGAGGGGACCATGCATACTAGGATTGGGGGGTGAGGGGACCGTGCATACCAGGATTGGGGGGGCGAGGGGACCATGCATACCAGGATTGGGGGGTGAGGGGCCATGCATACCAGGATTGGGGGGTGAGGGGACCATGCATACCAGGATTGGGGTGTGAGGGGTGCCATGTATAACAGAATAGGGATGTGAGGGGTGCCATGCATACCAGAATAGGGATGAGGGGTACCATACATACCAGGATAGGAATGCGGGGTACCATGCATACCAGGATGAGGGGTACCATACATACCATGATAGGGATGAGGGGTACCATGTATGCCACGATTGGGGATGAGGGGTACTATGTATACCAGGATTGGGGATGAGGGGCCCATGCATACCAGGATAGGGATGAGGAGTGCCTTGCATACCAGGATGGGGATGAGGGGTGCCATGCATACCAGGATGAGGGTGAGCGGCCCATGCATACCAGGATCTGGGATACCATACATACCAGGATAGGGATGAGGGATGGGGTACCACACATACCAGGATTGGGGGTGAGGGGTGCCATGCATACCAAGATTGGGGGTGAGGGGTGCCATGCATACCAGGATTGGGGGTGAGGGGTGCCATGCATACCAGGATTGGGGGTGAGGGGTGCCTTGCATACCAGGATTGGGGGTGAGAGGTGCCTTGCATACCAGGATGGGATGGTGGGGACAGGATGGGGGAAGCACAAATACCAATAGGGGGGCAGCACATACCTGCATGGGAGACCATATACCAATAAAAATGCTTGTCACCGGGGCGTAGAACGGGTTGAATAGCTAGTAGGTTATAATGGGCACGTGTGGTATCCATGAAAAAAACGGATGCCACACGTAACGCAGACACGTACATGTGAAGGGGGCCTTAGGCTGATCAGAGGAGTGCACAGTCAGAAAAGGAGGCTGTCACAACCTCCAAAAGTAAACTATAAAAAAAACTTGACCAGCACCTCCGATCAGAATAAAGCAGGTGCAAGCTGCCTTAAGCTACAAGACTGCAGTCACTTTATGTGACTGCAGACTTGTGAATCCTCACACTGCACGCCCTGCTCGCTGTGAGGATTTTCAGGTGTCGGGTGTGTGACCACAAGCATGTGATACGCATACTTCTACTTCTGGCCACATTCTGACTAGACTGTGTTCGGCTGCACTCAATTCACATCGGGCACCGGCACCTGAGAATCCTCACAGCGCGCACAGAGAAATTGCAGGCTTGTAGCCTAAAGCTGGACAACCCCTTTAAGGTTGTTTTTCTTTTTCTTAAAACAAACCCTGTCCCCTGTAAAATTTTCAAGAAGGTTGGAAATTCTCTTTAGGCTGAGTTCACACGATGCGTTTTTCATGTTACGTAAACGCCGCGGAAATGCATGAAAAACGCATGGTAGAAGGGCAGCAATGTTCCCCAATTGAAATCCCCATGTGCTGTGCCCATGATGCGGATTTTTCCGCAGCGTAAACGCTGAGCTCAAAAATCCGCAGCATGTCAATTAATTTTGCGGAAACGCTGCTTTTTTTGGCGCCATTGACTTGCATTAGACCGCATGGAATCCGCATCACTGTATATGTTGATGCGCTTTTCATGCGGTCTAATGTGCGGATGGTTCCCGAGTGTGGAGGAGAGGACTCTCATCCAGACCCAGGTACCATTAAAAAAAAAAGAATAAAATAAAAAATATATACAGTACAGACCAAAAGTTTGGACACACCGTCTCATTGAAAGATTTTTCTGCATTTTCATGACTATGAAAATTGTACATTCACACTGAAGGCATCAAAACTATGAATTAACACATGTGGAATTATATACTTAACAAAAAAGTGTGAAACAACTGAAAATATGTCTTATATTCTAGGTTCTTCAAAGTAGCCACCTTTTGCTTTGATGACTGCTTTGCACACTCTTGGCATTCTCTTGAGCTTCAAGAGGTAGTCACCGGAAATGGTTTTCACTTCACAGGTATGCCCTGTCACATTTAATATGTGGCATTTCTTGCCTTATAAATGGGGTTGGGGCCATCAGTTGTGTTGTGCAGATGTCAGGTGGATACACAGCTGATAGTCTTACTGAATAGACTGTTAGAATTTGTATTATGGCAAGAAAAAAGCAGGTAAGTAAAGAAAAATGAGTGGCCATCATTATTTTAAGAAATGAAGGTCAGTCAATCCGAAAAATTGGGCAAACTTTGAAAGTGTCTCCAAGTGCAGTTGCAAAAACAATCAAGCGCTACAAAGAAACTGGCTCACATGAGGACCGCCCCAGGAAAGAAAGACCAAGAGTCACCTCTGCTTCTGAGGATAAGTTTATCCGAGTCACCAACCTCAGAAATCGCAGGTTAACAGCAGCTCAGATTAGAGACCAGGTCAATGCCACATAGAGTTCTAGCAGCAGACACATCTCTACAGCAACTGTTAAGAGGAGACTTTGTGCAGCAGGCCTTCATGGTAAAATAGCTGCTAGGAAACCACTGCTAAGGACAGGCAACAAGCAGAAGACTTGTTTGGGCTAAAGAACACAAGGAATGGACATTAGACCAGTGGAAATCTGTGCTTTGGTCTGATGAGTCCAAATTTGAGATATTTGGTTCCAACCACCGTGTCTTTGTGCGACGCAGAAAAGGTGAACGGATGGACTCTACATGCCTGGTTCCCACCATGAAGCATGGAGGAGGAGGTGTGATAGTGTGGGGGTGCTTTGCTGGTGACACTGTTGGGTATTTATTCAAAACTGAAGGCATACTGAACCAGCATGGCTACCACAGCATCTTGCAGCGGCATGCTATTCCATCCGGTTTGCGTTTAGTTGGACCATCATTTATTTTTCAACAGGACAATGACCCCAAACACACCTCCAGGCTGTGTAAGGGCTATTTGACCAAGTAGGAGAGTGATGGGGTGCTACGCCAGATGACCTGGCCTCCACAGTCACCAGACCTGAACCCAATCGAGATGGTTTGGGGTGAGCTGGACCGCAGAGTGAAGGCAAAAGGGCCAACAAGTGGTAAGCATCTCTGGGAACTCCTTCAAGATTGTTGGAAGACCATTTCCGGTGACTACCTCTTGAAGTTCATCAAGAGAATGCCAAGAGTGTGCAAAGCAGTCATCAAAGCAAAAGGTGGCTACTTTGAAGAACCTAGAATATATGACATATTTTCAGTTGTTTCACACTCTTTTGTTATGTATATAATTCCACATGTGTTAATTCATAGTTTTGATGCCTTCAGTGTGAATGTACAATTTTCATAGTCATGAAAATACAGAAAAATCATTAAATGAGACGGTGTGTCCAAACTTTTGGTCTGTACTGTATATACTCACCTTCTGACGGACCGCGCAGCGCTCCTGCTTGGTTCCCGGCACTTCGGGGTTGAATGAAGAAGGACCTTCGCTAACGTCAGAGTCATGTGACGGGTCACGTGACGCTGACGTAGACAGGTCCTTCAGTCTTCACTGCCGGCAGCCGGGACCGAGCGAAGCCGGACACCGGGGGTCATCAGAGGGTAAAGTATAGATTTATTTTTTATTTTTTGACATTCACGCACTATATAAATCCATGCCGGTTGCATGGATTTATATAGTGTGAAGTTGACAAGCACTTTCCAAGTGATGCTAAAATCGCTTGGGAAGCGCTTGTCAACCCGCATGCGGAAATGAAAGTGAAGACCGCTTCATTTCCGCATGTCCCTGGCAGGAAACCGCATGTACAATCCGCATGCGTTTTTTCCTGCCAGGGAGATGCAGAAATGCTCAGGAAAAAATCCTGAGCATTTCTGCATCGTGTGCACATACCCTTAAAGGAATTTTCCTTTAAATGTATGTTATTTACATACTTGCAGTCATGTGCGGACGAGACTCCTCTTGCTCCACTCAATATAAGAGAATTGAAAGAATCTGGATGAGACTAGTCGGCATGTGACTGCAAGTATGTAAATTGCATACATGAGGTCAAGCGACCGCCCTCCCGCATTAAAATACAGGAAAATCGAGACAGTGTGCGCAAATCGTGACAGTGTGATAATTCAGCTGTCTGCAGTCAGAGTAACTGCAGACTTTTCTCTTGTGACCAGAAAACAACTATAAGAGAGTAAAGGATATTTCCGGTCATATGGGATTGATGACCTCTCTACATATACAGGATAGGTCATGAAAAGCAGATAGGTGGGGTCTGACAGCTGGTGCCCCCATCGGTCAGCTGTTACAAGCTCCGGAGCAAGCGCAGCTCTATCCAGAGTGTAGTGGCCTCTGCCAGTCGCTGCTGGTACTGTAGTCACTACTATTCAAATGAACAGGAGCTGAGCTGCAGAACCAGCAGCAGCCGCTCAGTAATGCCGCCTGAGCAAACAGCTGCTCTTGGGGGCGCCAGGTGTCGGACCCCCACTGATCTGCTATTGATGACCTATCCTGTAGATGTAGATAGGTCATCAATACTGTATGCCCGGACATCCCTTTATATCTTATAGGGTTTTCTGCTTGCAAAAGAAAAGTCTGCAGTCTCTCTCTGTGACAGCTGAATTATGGTGCAGTGCGATATGGCAATACTGTATGCCCAGTATTTTGTCAAACTCAAATACCCGGAGGACCAAAATGAAAAGCTTGGACAAAGTTGCAAGACAACCGTGATATTTATTTAAAAAATGTCTACAATTGAGGAAGTTTTCCCTTATCAAATATAACATTGAATAGTCCTCCATACAGTATAATGGCCCCGCATAGTCCTTCATACAGTATAATGGCCCCGCATAGTCCTCCATGCAGAATAATGGCCCACATAGTCATCCATACAGTTTAATGGCCCTACATAGTCCTCCATACAGTATAATGGCCCCACATAGTCCTCCATACAGTATAATGTGTCCCACATAGACCTCCATGCAGAATAATGGCCCCACATAGTACTCCATACAGTATAATGGGTCCCACATAGTCCTCCATGCAGAATAATGGCCCAACATAGTCCTCCATGCATAATAATGGCCCCACATAGTCCTCCATACAGTATAATGTGTCCCACATAGACCTCCATGCAGAATAATGGCCCCACATAATACTCCATACAGTATAATGTGTCCCACATAGACCTCCATGCAGAGTAATGGCCCCACATAGTACTCCATACAGTATAATGGGTCCCACATAGTCCTCCATGCAGAATAATGGCCCCACATAGTCCTCCATGCATAATAATGGCCCCACATAGTCCTCCATGCACAATAATGGCCCCACATAGTCCTCCATACAGTATAATGTGTCCCACATAGACCTCCATACAGTATAATGGCCCCACATAGTCCTCCATACAGTATAATGTGTCCAACATAGACCTCCATGCAGAATAATGGCCCCACATAGTATTCCATACAGTATAATGGGTCCCACATAGTCCTCCATGCAGAATAATGGCCCAACATAGTCCTCCATGCATAATAATGGCCCTACATAGTCCTCCATACAGTATAATGGCCCCACATAGTCCTCCAAACAGTATAATGTGTCCCACATAGACCTCCATGCAGAATAATGGCCCCACATAGTACTCCATACAGTATAATGTGTCCCACATAGACCTCCATGCAGAGTAATGGCCCCACATAGTACTCCATACAGTATAATGGGTCCCACATAGTCCTCCATGCAGAATAATGGCCCCACATAGTCCTCCATGCATAATAATGGCCCCACATAGTCCTCCATGCACAATAATGGCCCCACATAGTCCTCCATACAATATAATGGGTCCAACATAGTCCTACATGCAGAATAATGGCCCCACATAGTCCTCCATGCAGAATAATGGCCCCACATAGTCCTCCATACAGTATAATGGCCCCACATAGTCCTCCATACAGAATAATGGCCCCACATAGTCCTCCATACTGAATAATGGGCCCCACATAGCCCTCCATATCAGAATAATGGGTCCCACATAGTTCTCCATACAGTATAATGGGCCCCACATAGTGTTCCACACAGTATAGTGGGCCCCACATAGTGCTCCATACAGTATAATGGGCCCCACATAGTACTCCATACAGTATACTGGCCCCACATAGTGCTCCTGCAGTATTATGGCCCCACATAATCCTCCATACAGTATAATGGGCCCCACAACAGTGCTCCATACAGTATAATTGGCCCCACACAGTGCTCCATACAGTATAATGTGGCGCCCCTGAGGGTTCAGTCGCCACAGGGGTACTGCACCTCAGACCGAGGTGTGGTATCTCCTCTCCAAGGTAAGGATGGAGTACTACACAGGACCCCTGCCACGGACTCAACACTACACCACTTCAGTTCAGGACGGGGATCTAAAGCACCATAGTTCAGCCCTGGGTCTGAATGGAGGAGTTGGGGGGAACCAAAGTAAGGGGGAACCAAGTAGTGAGTGAGGGTGGAGGAAGCACTTTATAACATGCCTTAATAGAATCATATATAAACAGAGGCCATCTTTAGTACCGGGTCTTTGGTCGCAGTTCCCTGGAGTGGTTAGTCAGTACAAGCTGCAGCTGTTCTAGGATTCTGTGATTCCCGGTCTCAGGCCTCGAGACTGGGGATTGGGGCAGAGTTGAGTTATAGCCAGCTCTGTTCCTGGTCTTAGTCCACACAAGAAGGCAAAAGAGGGGAGCAGAGGAGATAGGCTCCACAGGCGAAAGGATCTCAGGGGATGCGGACGGAGCGGAGTCGCCACCTGCATGCCTCATTCTGGCTTAGTCAGAGAGACCCTGCCGCAAGAGGGGGTACCGGTCCCCGATTATCTGACCTTGCACTTCACGTCTCTGTCAGAAAAGTCAGGAGGCTTATGTGGATCCCAGGGGGATACGGACGGAGCGAAGTCGCCACCTGTATCCTCTAATCTGCGTTTATCCAGAGGGACCCGGCCTTACACCAAATTCTCACCACCAGTCACCAATAAGGGCACCCAGTCGGTCCGGGGGCTACACGCCACCCGTAAAGGGCATCGCAGTACCCGTACGGGACTCAGTGGGGAACACAAGGAGGGAGAAGGAGAATTAAGAGAAGAGAGGAACACACTAGAGCTTGGGGTCCTGTCAAGTGCACCTGAAGTACTTGGAGTGTGCTGAACCCTGTGGCGCCCAGGGGATGGGGACTACTCGGCGCCCGGGCCTTAATGCCTGTTCTTGGGGGATGTCGCGGTGGTCGGCTCCTGGGCCCGTACCCTGGCGTCTCTCTTAAAAAGGGGAAAATGAAATGTCAAAGTTCGTGACGCCACCTGTGGTGTCTGGTGAGGATCACCAGCGCTGCGGCCGTCCACTGAGGCCGGTGTTGTGGCAGCTTAGATGGAATCGCTCCCCACAGGCGGAGCGGGGCCTCAGGGCAGCGTAGGAGTTGGGGATGCAGGACAGAGGGGACCCAGCCAGGTCAGAGCAAGAAGGGGAAGCACACACAAAAGTCACTTCTGTAACTTTACTGGAAATAGTTCAGGAACACCCCGGAGCGCTGTAGGATGAGGGGTGCACGTCCGGATTCTCCCCAGTGAGCGGGTGTACGGCCTCCTGTCTCTTGCCTCTCTGTAGTAAGTTTCTGACCTGCATGGAGCTAGGCCTAACTTGGTTTCTGTCCTGCACCGGCTGATCCTGTGGTAGGGCCTTCTGTTAGAGTACACACCCCCTGGTATATGGGGCCTCGGTAACTCTTGACCCTGGTATAACAGTCAGCGTTTGGTATTCCTGGGACATGTAGTTCGCCAGGGGTTCCGGTTGTCCTCTGCTGGGTTTAAAGAATCCCTGCAGACTCAGACCCGTTGTCCGGTATATGGTTTCTGGGGTGAGCTGGTAAAGTCCCTCTGCCCCCAATGCTACTCGCTCCTCTAGCATTCGGCCTACTCGGGCCCTCACTAGGCTATACACACTGGCAGTTAGCTGGCTGCCTCTTCTACTGCTCTCTGAGTGTCAGCAACGCTCCTAGCTCACTTAACTCGAGCTGCTTGAGTCTAACTGAGCTCCACTGCAGACTGACCTGTTTTTCTGTGTCTCACTCTGCAGGAACTGGCTATGGACTCCAGACTGTTCTGTCTCCACTCACTTCCTGAGGAGAACAAACTCACAGACCGCCTCTGCCGAGCTCCACCCTCCGTATTTATATCCCTATCCGGGCTCTCTCTGGCGGACTGAGGTAGGGTGGAGGTGTGTGTATGCTCCGAGGGCATCTTGTGGAGAAATCCTTTAATACACCCCTCCAGGATCTGTGGCTCCATGTACAGCAGGGCGCCACAAACCCCATCCTGGTGGCCGCAATACGCCGTGTGACAGCAGAGAGAAGCTCTGAGCTGAACCACTACACCTGTGAGTAAAGACTTGGATGACTTTAACCTTTGTCTCTGTCTGTTCCTTACTCCGCGGCTCTGCTCCCGCCAACGCACTATTCCACGCTCTCTCTCTC
Source organism: Phyllobates terribilis (assembly GCF_046119375.1). Lineage (NCBI taxonomy): Eukaryota > Metazoa > Chordata > Amphibia > Anura > Dendrobatidae > Phyllobates > Phyllobates terribilis. The sequence continues at coordinate 973,741 of NW_027362796.1, read as the reverse complement.
TATGCTGCCCTGAGGCCTTGCTCCACCTGTGGGTAGCCGTACCATCTGAGCTGTCTGAACACCGGCCTCAGAGGACTGCTACAGCGCTGGTGACCCTCACCAGAAACCGCAGGTGGCGTAGTCAAACAACCACTCATCCAGAAGCCCATAATTTTTTATGTGACAGCCCTGGGCACGGACCAGGCCAAGGCCACGACGACATCCCCCACATCTACAGGCCCGCCGTCTGAGTTCACCTTCCCAGGGAGGGCTAGAGCGTCACAACTTGGCGTAGTCGGCAGGATTTTGTGCCCGTGGCAACGGCAGAAGTCTATACCCATTGCCAACTGGTATTGTGCGCCTTTCTAAAGACTGTATTTCCACATTCCATGTGGCGCCCGCCCAAGAAGAACGCCTCTCCGTGCGTTCCCACAAGTGACCGGTCAGGATCAGTGGGAAAGCATGAGCTGTACCCCCGGTGGGGATGCCACCTGTAATGCGGCCCCAGCGGCTGACCTTCCTTGTTATTGTTTTTTTTTTTGCTCTCCTTGTTGCCGTTCATTTTGAAAAGACATTATGCCAGCGGACGGTGAGCAGTCAACAGACTGGATTGTAAATAGTTTGCACCTATTCAGGTGCTCCCTATTGGTTTTATATGTGCAACAACAGACCTCAGAACAAAAACCTGTCTGGGTGGCACCATTGGAGGTCCAACTCAGGATCGCCATGCCCTGCGGCCACTCCAGGCCCTATGTGGAGGGTTTTCTTTGGACAGGTCCTTCATGCTGCTGAGCCTGCACTTGCACAAGAATTTCTACTATTTTTCTATATTTATATAATGTCTTAATATATATTTAATCTGCAATGTTTAAGAAAAATGCCTCCCATAATGGGAAGATTGTTTCTGTTGTTTACAAAAGCATTTAAAAAATTTTGAAGTCTGAAATAGACCATGTATTTACTCTACTGCAGCCCGCGGACATGCTGTGTTTCACCGGGGGGGAATTTGGCGCCCTTCAGGGTTCAGTCGCCACAGGGGTACTGCACCTCAGACCGAGGTGTGGTATCTCCTCTCCAAGGTAAGGATGGAGTACTACACAGGACCCCTGCCACGCACTCAACACTACACCACTCCAGTTCAGGACGGGGATCTAAAGCACCATAGTGCAACCCTGGGTCTGAATGGAGGAATTGGGGGGAACCAAAGTAAGGGGGAACCAAGTAGTGAGTGAGGGTGGAGGAAGCACTTTATAACACACCTTAATAGAATCATATATAAACAGATGCCATCTTTAATTCCGGGTCTTTGGTCGCAGTTCCCTGGAGTGGTTAGTCAGTACAAGCGGCAGTTGTTCTAGGATTCTGTGATTCCCGGTCTCAGGCTTCGAGACTGGGGATTGGGGCAGAGTTGAGTTATAGCCAGCTCTGTTCCCAGTCTTAGTCCACACAAGAAGGCCCAGGAGGGGAACAGAGGAGATAGGCTCCACAGGCGAAAGGATCTCAGGGGGTGCGGACAGAGCGGAGTCTCCACCTGCATGCCTCATTCTGGCCTAGTCAGAGAGACCCTGCCGCAAGAGGGGGTACCGGTCCCCGATTATCTGACCTTGCACTTCACGTCTCTGTCAGAAAAGTCCGGAGGTTTATGTGGATCCCAGGGGGATACGGACGGAGCGGAGTCGCCACCTGTATCCTCTAATCTGCGTTTTTCCAGAGGGACCTGGCCTTACACCAAGTTCTCACCACCAGTCACCAATAAGGGCACCCAGTCGGTCCGGGGGCTACACGAAACCCGTAAAGGACATCGCAGTACCCGTACGGAACTCAGTGGGGAACACAAGGAGGGAGAAGGAGAAGTAAGAGAAGAGATGAACACACTAGAGCTTGGGGTCCTGTCAAGTGCAGTACTTGGAGTGTGCTGAACCCCATCCTGGTGGCCGCAACACGCCGTGTGACAGCAGAGAGAAGCTCTGAGCTGAACCACTACACCTCTGAGTAAAGACTTGGATGACTTCAACCTTTGTCTCTGTCTGTTCCTTACTCCGCAGCTCTGAACCCGCCAACGCTCTATTCCACGCTCTCTCTCTCTATGCTGCCCTGAGGCTTTGCTCCACCTGTGGGTAGCCGTACTATCTGAGCTGTCTGAACACCGGCCTCAGAGGACTGCTGCAGCTCTGGTGACCCTCACCAAAAACCGCAGGTAGCGTAGTCAAACAACCACTCATCCAGAAGCCCATAATTTTTTATGTGACAGCCCTGGGCACGGACCGGGCCAAGGCCACGATGACATCCCCCACAGCTACAGGCCCGCCGTCCAAGTTCACCTTCCCAGGGAGGGCTAGAGCGTCACAACAAAAGGGCCCTACATTGCTTATTATATACAGTATAATGGCCACACAGTGCTCCATACAGAATAATGAGCCCCACATAGTGCTCCATACAGTAAAATGGTCCCCACATAATCCTCCATACAGTATAATGGCCCCACATAATCCTCCATACAGTATAATGGGTCCCACATAATCCTCCATACAGTATAATGGCCCCACATAGTCCTCCATGCAGAATAATGGCCCCACATAGTCCTCCATACAGTATAATGGCCCCGCATAGTCCTCCATACAGTATAATGGCCCCACATAGTCCTCCATACAGTATAATGGCCCCACATAGTCCTCCATACAGTATAATGGCCCCACATAGTCCTACATACAGTATAATGGCCCCATATAATCCTCCATACAGTGTAATGGTCTCACATAGTCCTCCATACAGAATAATGGGCCCCACATAGTACTCCATACAGTATAATGGCCCCACACAGTGCTCCATACAGTATAATGGCCCCACACAGTGCTCCATAGAGTATAACAGGACCCTACATTGCTTTCCATACAGTATAATGTCCCCACATAGTGCTCCATACAGTATAATGGCCCCACACAGTGCTCCATACAGTATAATGGGCCCCACATAGTCCTCCATACAGTATAATGAGCCCCACATAGTGCTCCATACAGTATAATGGGCCCCACATAGTGCTCTCTACAGTATAATGGGCCCCACATAGTGCTCCATACAGTATAATGGGCGCCACATAGTGCCCCATACAGTATTCTGGCCCCACATAGTGCTCCATACAGTATAATGGCCCCACACAGTGCTCCATACAGTATAATGGGCCCCACACAGTGCTCCATACAGTATAATGGGCCCCACACAGTGCTCCATACAGTATAACAGGGCCCTACATTGCTTTCCATACAGTATAATGGTCACACAGTGCTCCATACAGAATAATGAGCCCCACATCGTTCTCCATATAGTATAATGGGCCCCAAATAATCCTCCATACAGTATAACAGGGCCCTACATTGCTTTTGTGGCGCCCCTGAGGGTACAGTCGCCACAGGGGTACTGCACTTCAGAATGAGGTGTGGTATCTCCTCTCTTAGGTAAGGATGGAGTACTGCACAGGACCCCAACCACACACTCAACACTACACCACTCCAGTTCTGAAGGGGGCCTAATACACCATAGTGCTGCCCCGGGCCTGAATGGAGGAGTTGGGGGGAACCAAAGATTAGGGGGAACCAAGTAGTGAGTGAGGGTGGAGGAAGCATTAATCTACAGCACTTAAGTAGAATCATACATAATCAGAGGCCATTTTAGCAACAAGGTCTTTGATCGTGGCTCTTTCGGTCGGCAAGTCAGCACAAGGCTGCGGCTGGCTGAGAGTCCACGGTTCCCAGTCTCAGACCTCGAGACGGGGGGTCGGGGCAGAGTTATAACTGGCTCTGTCCCCGGTCAGGGTCCAACTAAGAAGGCCTAGGAGGGGAGCAGAGGAGAAAAGCTCCACAGACGAAAGGATCTCAGGGGGTGCGGACAGAGCGGAGTCGCCACCTGCATACCTCATTCTGGCCCAGCCAGAGAGACCCTGCCGCAAGAGGGGGTACCGGTCCCCGATTATCTGACTTTGTACTTCACGTCTCTGTCGGAAAAGTCTGGAGGCTTATGTGGATCCCAGGGGGATACGGACGGAGTCGCCATCTGTATTCCCTAATCTGAGTTTATCCAGAGAGACCCGACCTTACACCACGTTCTCACCACAAGTCACCAAAAAGGGCACCCAGTCGGTCCAGGAGCTTCAAGTTACCCAAAAAGGACATTGCAGTACCCGTAGGGGACTCAGTGGGGAGAAGGAGAGAGAAGGTGAAGTAGGAGAAGAGAGGGACACACTAGAGTGGAGGTCCTGTCAAGTGCTCCTGAACTACCTGGAGTGTGCTGAGCCCCACCCTGGCGGCCGCAGCTCGCCGTGTGACAGCAGAGAGAAGCTCTGAGCTGAACGATCAAATCTGTGAGTAAAGACTTGGATGACTGGAACTACTGTCTCTGTCTGCTCTTTCCTCCGCGGCCCTGCACCCGCCAACGCTTTATTTCACTCTCTCTTCTCTACGCTGCCCTGAGGCCCTGCTCCACCTGTGGGGAGCCGCACCAGCTAAGCTGCCTGAACACCGGCCTCAGAGGACTGCCGGAGCACTGGTGATCCTCACCAGAAACTACAGGTGGCGTCACGAACATTCCCCTTTTTCCCACACAAAACCCCCCCCTTCTTTTTCCCTTTTTAAAGAGTGACCCCAGGGTACGGGCCCGGGAGCCGACCACCGCGACATACCCCCCCCCAACGTCAGGCAAACAACAACTAAGAAAAAAAGAAGCAAGACAAAAATATATCTCATACCCTACCATAATTATATATAAATGTAAAGCAAAGTTGCATAATAAATATAGGGTACTTAGTGAACTATTTTTGATCAAAAAAAGTATACAAGCCGTCCCACCAGCGGCAAGGTGACCCTAAATTGGGACGGTACCTATACTGCCTATATTAAAAACCTTACTGTATATCAAAGTTGAAGTAATGCATATAAAAGGGTAGACAAATAGGACCGGGTCCCAACTCCAGACCACCTAGGCCCGTGGTAAGCTACATATATACCAATCAGCTCAACAAAGGGCATGCCACACCCTTAAATTGCACAGAATGCAAACAAGTCAAAAAACCAGACAATGTGAACTGAGGTCTAAGATGGCAGACATACAAGAAACAGAGGCATGTTCACACTAGCAAAAAAGAAGCAAGACAAAAATATATCTCATACCCTACCATAATTATATATAAATGTAAAGCAAAGTTGCATAATAAATATAGGGTACTTAGTGAACTATTTTTGATCAAAAAAAGTATACAAGCCGTCCCACCAGCGGCAAGGTGACCCTAAATTGGGACGGTACCTATACTGCCTATATTAAAAACCTTACTGTATATCAAAGTTGAAGTAATGCATATAAAAGGGTAGACAAATAGGACCGGGTCCCAACTCCAGACCACCTAGGCCCGTGGTAAGCTACATATATACCAATCAGCTCAACAAAGGGCATGCCACACCCTTAAATTGCACAGAATGCAAACAAGTCAAAAAACCAGACAATGTGAACTGAGGTCTAAGATGGCAGACATACAAGAAACAGAGGCATGTTCACACTAGCAAAAAAGAAGCAAGACAAAAATATATCTCATACCCTACCATAATTATATATAAATGTAAAGCAAAGTTGCATAATAAATATAGGGTACTTAGTGAACTATTTTTGATCAAAAAAAGTATACAAGCCGTCCCACCAGCGGCAAGGTGACCCTAAATTGGGACGGTACCTATACTGCCTATATTAAAAACCTTACTGTATATCAAAGTTGAAGTAATGCATATAAAAGGGTAGACAAATAGGACCGGGTCCCAACTCCAGACCACCTAGGCCCGTGGTAAGCTACATATATACCAATCAGCTCAACAAAGGGCATGCCACACCCTTAAATTGCACAGAATGCAAACAAGTCAAAAAAACAGACAATGTGAACTGAGGTCTAAGATGGCAGACATACAAGAAACAGAGGCATGTTCACACTAGCAAAAAAGAAGCAAGACAAAAATATATCTCATACCCTACCATAATTATATATAAATGTAAAGCAAAGTTGCATAATAAATATAGGGTACTTAGTGAACTATTTTTGATCAAAAAAAGTATACAAGCCGTCCCACCAGCGGCAAGGTGACCCTAAATTGGGACGGTACCTATACTGCCTATATTAAAAACCTTACTGTATATCAAAGTTGAAGTAATGCATATAAAAGGGTAGACAAATAGGACCGGGTCCCAACTCCAGACCACCTAGGCCCGTGGTAAGCTACATATATACCAATCAGCTCAACAAAGGGCATGCCACACCCTTAAATTGCACAGAATGCAAACAAGTCAAAAAACCAGACAATGTGAACTGAGGTCTAAGATGGCAGACATACAAGAAACAGAGGCATGTTCACACTAGCAAAAAAGAAGCAAGACAAAAATATATCTCATACCCTACCATAATTATATATAAATGTAAAGCAAAGTTGCATAATAAATATAGGGTACTTAGTGAACTATTTTTGATCAAAAAAAGTATACAAGCCGTCCCACCAGCGGCAAGGTGACCCTAAATTGGGACGGTACCTATACTGCCTATATTAAAAACCTTACTGTATATCAAAGTTGAAGTAATGCATATAAAAGGGTAGACAAATAGGACATGGTCCCAACTCCAGACCACCTAGGCCCGTGGTAAGCTACATATATACCAATCAGCTCAACAAAGGGCATGCCACACCCTTAAATTGCACAGAATGCAAACAAGTCAAAAAAACAGACAATGTGAACTGAGGTCTAAGATGGCAGACATACAAGAAACAGAGGCATGTTCACACTAGCAAAAAAGAAGCAAGACAAAAATATATCTCATACCCTACCATAATTATATATAAATGTAAAGCAAAGTTGCATAATAAATATAGGGTACTTAGTGAACTATTTTTGATCAAAAAAAGTATACAAGCCGTCCCACCAGCGGCAAGGTGACCCTAAATTGGGACGGTACCTATACTGCCTATATTAAAAACCTTACTGTATATCAAAGTTGAAGTAATGCATATAAAAGGGTAGACAAATAGGACCGGGTCCCAACTCCAGACCACCTAGGCCCGTGGTAAGCTACATATATACCAATCAGCTCAACAAAGGGCATGCCACACCCTTAAATTGCACAGAATGCAAACAAGTCAAAAAACCAGACAATGTGAACTGAGGTCTAAGATGGCAGACATACAAGAAACAGAGGCATGTTCACACTAGCAAAAAAGAAGCAAGACAAAAATATATCTCATACCCTACCATAATTATATATAAATGTAAAGCAAAGTTGCATAATAAATATAGGGTACTTAGTGAACTATTTTTGATCAAAAAAAGTATACAAGCCGTCCCACCAGCGGCAAGGTGACCCTAAATTGGGACGGTACCTATACTGCCTATATTAAAAACCTTACTGTATATCAAAGTTGAAGTAATGCATATAAAAGGGTAGACAAATAGGACCGGGTCCCAACTCCAGACCACCTAGGCCTGTGGTAAGCTACATATATACCAATCAGCTCAACAAAGGGCATGCCACACCCTTAAATTGCACAGAATGCAAACAAGTCAAAAAACCAGACAATGTGAACTGAGGTCTAAGATGGCAGACATACAAGAAACAGAGGCATGTTCACACTAGCAAAAAAGAAGCAAGACAAAAATATATCTCATACCCTACCATAATTATATATAAATGTAAAGCAAAGTTGCATAATAAATATAGGGTACTTAGTGAACTATTTATGATCAAAAAAGTATACAAGCCGTCCCACCAGCGGCAAGGTGACCCTAAATTGGGACGGAACCTATACTGCCTATATTAAAAACCTTACTGTATATCAAAGTTGAAGTAATGCATATAAAAGGGTAGACAAATAGGACCGGGTCCCAACTCCAGACCACCTAGGCCCGTGGTAAGCTACATATATACCAATCAGCTCAATAAAGGGCATGCCACACCCTTAAATTGCACAGAATGCAAACAAGTCAAAAAACCAGACAATGTGAACTGAGGTCTAAGATGGCAGACATACAAGAAACAGAGGCATGTTCACACTAGCAAAAAAGAAGCAAGACAAAAATATATCTCATACCCTACCATAATTATATATAAATGTAAAGCAAAGTTGCATAATAAATATAGGGTACTTAGTGAACTATTTTTGATCAAAAAAAGTATACAAGCCGTCCCACCAGCGGCAAGGTGACCCTAAATTGGGACGGTACCTATACTGCCTATATTAAAAACCTTACTGTATATCAAAGTTGAAGTAATGCATATAAAAGGGTAGACAAATAGGACCGGGTCCCAACTCCAGACCACCTAGGCCCGTGGTAAGCTACATATATACCAATCAGCTCAACAAAGGGCATGCCACACCCTTAAATTGCACAGAATGCAAACAAGTCAAAAAACCAGACAATGTGAACTGAGGTCTAAGATGGCAGACATACAAGAAACAGAGGAATGTTCACACTAGCAAAAAAGAAGCAAGACAAAAATATATCTCATACCCTACCATAATTATATATAAATGTAAAGCAAAGTTGCATAATAAATATAGGGTACTTAGTGAACTATTTTTGATCAAAAAAAGTATACAAGCCGTCCCACCAGCGGCAAGGTGACCCTAAATTGGGACGGTACCTATACTGCCTATATTAAAAACCTTACTGTATATCAAAGTTGAAGTAATGCATATAAAAGGGTAGACAAATAGGACCGGGTCCCAACTCCAGACCACCTAGGCCCGTGGTAAGCTACATATATACCAATCAGCTCAACAAAGGGCATGCCACACCCTTAAATTGCACAGAATGCAAACAAGTCAAAAAACCAGACAATGTGAACTGAGGTCTAAGATGGCAGACATACAAGAAACAGAGGCATGTTCACACTAGCAAAAAAGAAGCAAGACAAAAATATATCTCATACCCTACCATAATTATATATAAATGTAAAGCAAAGTTGCATAATAAATATAGGGTACTTAGTGAACTATTTTTGATCAAAAAAAGTATACAAGCCGTCCCACCAGCGGCAAGGTGACCCTAAATTGGGACGGTACCTATACTGCCTATATTAAAAACCTTACTGTATATCAAAGTTGAAGTAATGCATATAAAAGGGTAGACAAATAGGACCGGGTCCCAACTCCAGACCACCTAGGCCCGTGGTAAGCTACATATATACCAATCAGCTCAACAAAGGGCATGCCACACCCTTAAATTGCACAGAATGCAAACAAGTCAAAAAACCAGACAATGTGAACTGAGGTCTAAGATGGCAGACATACAAGAAACAGAGGCATGTTCACACTAGCAAAAAAGAAGCAAGACAAAAATATATCTCATACCCTACCATAATTATATATAAATGTAAAGCAAAGTTGCATAATAAATATAGGGTCGAACTGTTCGTCGAACACCTTAGAACACCGTCGAACACCGTTAAAACCAATGGCAGGCAAACAAAAACACATAGAAACACATAGAAAACACCTTCAAAGGTGTCCAAAAGCTGACAAACTGCTCAGAAGACGCTTTCTTTAAAAAAGCCGGCCGGCAATTCAGCAGCGGCATACACCGGTACCCGACAATTTAGACAAGAAGGAATAGAGCCTCACACATAGATTAGATAGATAGAAACATGTCAGTCACACATTTAAGAAGCACAGTGACAGTGTTGCTTACTGTACTTGTCATTTAGTGTAAAGGATTTATTAAAAAATATAATAGTGTTTTCATGCACTGTCTCTTTAAAAAAGCCGGCCAGCAATTCAGCATCTGTACCCGACAATTTATAACAGACAGAATAGAGCTTCACACATAGATTAGATAGATAGAAACATGTCAGTCACATATATAATAAGTACAGTGACAGTGTTGGTTACTGTACTTGTCATTTAGTATTAAAATAAAGGATTTATTATTAAAAAAAATTGGCGTGGGGTTCCCCTTAATTTTAGTCTCTAGCGGAGGTTAAGCAGACAGCTGGGGCAGATGTTTGAAGCCTGGGAAGGGGGTAATACCCACGGAGCTTCCCAGGCTACTAATATGAGCCCCCAGCTGAATACATAGCCTTTACTAGCTATTAAAATGGGGGACCCCCCCAAAAAAATGACGTGGGGTCCCCCCTAATTTAATAGCTAGCAAAGGCTAGGCAGACAGCTGGGGGCTGATATTAATAGACCAGGAAGGGTACCATGAATATTGGCCCCCTCCCAGGCTAGAAACACCAGCCGTCAGCCGCCCCAGAAATGGCGCATTCATAGGATGCGCCAATTCTGGCACTTAGCCTCGCTCTTCCACGCTGCCCTGTAGCGGTGGCAGGGGGTAATAGGGCTGGGGTTGATGTCAGCTTATAATGCCAGCTGACATCAAGCCCAGGTTAGTAATGGAGAGGCGTCTATAAGACACCCCCATTACTAACCCCATAGTCAAAGTTAAAAGAAAACACAAACACCCAGAATAAAGTCCTTTAATTGAAATAAACACACAATTCTTTATTGTTCTAAATTAAACCATACTTACCATCACGCCCATTCCAGCTGAAGCCAACGATCTCCTGCAATAAAAGAAAAATAATAAAGCAACATCATCCTTACCTTTCCATGGTTCCCACGACAGCTTCAGCTCTGCTACATCGAGATGACAGGCTGGACCGCAGCAGAACGCTGCCATCCAGCCTATCATCCCGCAGACACTGAGAAGCGCAGGCTTGCTTGCGCTCTGCAGTGTCTGGCTGTGACGGCATAAAGATGAGACGAGTTCATGTCCAATGAACTCGGCGCACCTCATGCACGTCACTGACAGCGTGGGAAAATTCTCACGCTGAATAGCTGAGTGCAGGAGAATTCTCCCACGCTGTCAGTGACGTGCATAAGGTGAACTCATGTCCAATGAACTCAGCTCACCTCCTGCACGTCACTGACAGCGTGGGAGAATTCTCCTGCACTCAGCGCTTCAGTGTGAGAATTCTCCCACGCTGAAGCGCTGAGTGCAGGAGAATTTTCCCACGCTGTCAGTGACGTGCATGAGGTGAGCCGAGTTCATTGGACATCAACTCGGCTCATCTGGATGCCCTCACAGAGAGACACTGTGGAGCGCAAGCAAGCCTGCGCTTCTCAGTGTCTGCGGGATGACAGGCTGGATGGCAGCGTTCTGCTGCGGTCCAGCCTGTCATCTCGATGTAGCAGAGCTGAAGCTGTCATGGGAACCATGGAAAGGTAAGGATGATGTTGCTTTATTATTTTTCTTTTATTTCAGGAGATCGTTGGCTTCAGCTGGAATGGGCGTGACGGTAAGTATGGTTTAATTTAGAACAATAAAGAATTGTGTGTTTATTTCAATTAAAGGACTTTTTTCTGGGTGTTGTGTTTTTTTTAAATACTTTACTAGAAATTCATGGTGGTCATGTCTAATATTGGCGTGACCCCATGAATTTTGGGCTTAGGGCCAGCTGATAATGCCAAGCTGGCCCTAACCCCTTTATTACCCAGTGAGCCACCGCATCAGGGCCCTGGATGAGTTGGGTACAGCGCCAGAAGATGGCGCTTCTATGAACGCGCCATTTTCCGGGGTGGCTGCGGACTGCAATTTGCAGCGGGGGTGGCCCAGAAAGCTTGGGCCTCCCTGCGCTGCGGATTCCAGCCCCCAGCTGCCTAGTTGTACCTGGCTGGACACAAAAACAGGGCGAAGCCCCACGTCAATTTTCTTTAAATTATTTCATGAAATAATTAAGAAAAAAAGGGCTTCCCTATATTGTTGTGTCCGGCCAGGTACAAATAGGCAGCTGGTGGTTGGGAGCAGCCCGTTCCTGCCTGCTGCACCTGACTGGACACAAATATAGTGCGAAGCCCCACGTCAATTTTTTTTTAATTATTTCATAAATTTCCTGAAATAATTTAAAAAAATTGAAGTGGGGCTTCGCACTATATTTGTGTCCAGCCAGGTACAGCAGGCAGGAATGGGCTGCCCCCAACCACCAGCTGACTATTTGTACCTGGCCGGACACAACAATATAGGGAAGGCCTTTTTTTCTTAATTATTTCATGAATTTCATGAAATAATTAAAAAAAAAATACGTGGGGCTTCACCCTATTTTTGTGTCCAGCCAGGTACAACTAGGCAGCTGGGGGCTGGAATCTGCAGCGCAGGGAGGCCCGAGCTTTCTGGGCCCCCCCCCGCTGCAAATTGCAGTCCGCAGCCACCCCGGAAAATGGCGCGTTCATAGAAGCGCCATCTTCTGGCGCTGTACCCAACTCATCCAGGGCCCTGGTGCGGTGGCTCACTGGGTAATAAAGGGGTTAGGGCCAGCTTGGTATTATCAGCTGGCCCCAAGCCCAAAATTCATGGGGTCACGCCAGTATTAGACATGACCGCCATGAATTTCTAGTAAAGTATTTAAAAAAAACACAACACCCAGAATAAAGTCCTTTAATTGAAATAAACACACAATTCTTTATTGTTCTAAATTAAACTATACTTACCATCACGCCCATTCCAGCTGAAGCCAACGATCTCCTGCAATAAAAGAAAAATAATAAACCAACCTCATCCTTACCTTTCGATGGTTCCCAGGACAGCTCCAGCTCTGCTACATCGAGATGACAGGCTGGACCGCAGCAGAACGCTGCCATCCAGCCTGTCATGCCGCAGACACTGAGAAGAGCAGGCTTGCTTGCGCTCCACAGTGTCTCGCTGTGACGGCATCCAGATGAGCCGAGGTCATGTCCAATGAACTCAGCTCACCTCATGCACCTCACTGACAGCGTGGGAAAATTCTCCTGCACTCAGCGCTTCAGCGTGAGAATTTTCCCACGCTGTAAGTGACGTGCATGAGGTGAGCCGAGTTCATTGGACATGACCTCGGCTCATCTTTATGCCGTCACAGAGAGACAATGTGGAGCGCAAGCAAGCCTGCTCTTCTCAGTGTCTGCGGGATGACAGGCTGGATGGCGGCGTTCTGCTGCGGTCCAGCCTGTCATCTCGATGTAGCAGAGCTGAAGCTGTCGTGGGAACCATGGAAAGGTAAGGATGAGGTTGCTTTATTATTTTATTTTTATTACAGGAGATCGTTGGCTTCAGCTGGAATGGGCGTGATGGTAAGTATGGTTTAATTTAGAACAATAAAGGATTGTGTCTTTATTTCAATTAAAGGACTTTATTCTGGGTGTTTGTGTTTTTTTTAACTTTGACTATGGGGTTAGTAATGGGGGTGTCTTATAGACGCCTCTCCATTACTAACCTGGGCTTGATGTCAGCTGGCATTATAAGCTGACATCAACCCCAGCCCTATTACCCCACTGCCACCGCACCAGGGCAGCGTGGAAGAGCGAGGCTAAGTGCCAGAATTGGCGCATCCTATGAATGCGCCATTTCTGGAGCGGCTGACGGCTGGTGTTTCTAGCCTGGGAGGGGGCCAATATTCATGGCTCCCTTCCTGGGCTATTAATATCAGCCCCCAGCTGTCTGCCTAGCCTTTGCTAGCTATTAAATTAGGGGGGACCCCACGTCATTTTTTTGGGGGGGTCCCCCATTTTAATAGCTAGTAAAGGCTATGTATTCAGCTGGGGGCTGATATTAGTAGCCTGGGAAGCTCCGTGGGTATTACCCCCTTCCCAGGCTTCAAACATCTGCCCCAGCTGTCTGCTTAACCTCCGCTAGAGCCTAAAATTAAGGGGAACCCCACGCCAATTTTTTTAATAATAAATTCTTTATTTTAATACTAAATGACAAGTACAGTAACCAACACTATCACTGTACTTCATATATATGTGACTGACATGTTTCTATCTATCTAATCTATGTGTGAAGCTCTATTCTGTCTGTTATAAATTGTCGGGTACAGATGCTGAATTGCCGGCCGGCTTTCTTAAAGAGACGGTGCATGAAAACACTATTATTTTTTTTAATAAATCCTTTACACTAAATGACAAGTACAGTAAGCAACACTGTCACTGTACTTCATATATATGTGACTGACATGTTTCTATCTATCTAATCTATGTGTGATTCTCTATTCCTTCTATTCTAAATTGTTGGGTACAGATGCTGATTTGCCGGCCGGCTTTTTTAAAGAGACGGTGCATGAAAACACTATTATTTTTTTTGATAAATCCTTTACACTAAATGACAAGTACAGTAATCAACACTGTCACTGTACTTCATATATATGTGACTGACATGTTTCTATCTATCTAATCTATGTGTGATTCTCTATTCCTTCTATTCTAAATTGTCGGGTACCGCTGCTGAATTGCCGGCCGGCTTTTTTAAAGAGACGGTGCATGAAAACACTATTATTTTTTTTGATAAATCCTTTACGCTAAATGACAAGTACAGTAAGCAGCACTTTCACTGTACTTCGTATATATGTGGCTGACATGTTTATATCTATCTAATCTATGTGTGAAGCTCTATTCTTTCGGTTCTAAATTGTCGGGTACCGGTGTATGCCGCTGCTGAATTGCCGGCTTTTCATGTTTCACTGTTGGCACTGTTCTCATCGATTTGGGCAATCACTGTAATGCCACAACCACCATGGCTGTGGCATTACAGTGAGTGGCAGACAATCCCTGCATGATTGGTGCTCTAAATAGCACCAGACATGCAGGACACGCTTTTGGTGCACGAACAGTTATCGAACATAACCTCGAACAGCCGAATTTTTTGCAAATCGTTCGGGTTCGTTGAACAACTCGAACACCGCCCAAAACAGCTCAAATTTGAGATTGGCGAACAGTTCTAGTCGAACACCGCTCATCTCTACTCTTAATATAGATCAGCCTGAACAATGTACGGCCATAGTCAAATTAGACGTCCTTACAAAGGGTTTTACTCTAAACATGGGAGATGTCTCAGGTAAGGGTCATGAATGTGAATGTTTATGGTGTTATCAAAAGAATGGAGCACTGGAAGGCGATGTGAAGTATATCCATAAAATACACCCAGAATGTGCAAAGTATGGTGACAGATGGTAGAAAAGGTTTGGGTTTGATGATAAACTTAGTTTGATGAAATGTGAAAATTTGGTGGAAGAAATAGGAAAGTGCAGTGAGAAATTAAAAAAGTATGGACTTACAAGTGCAAATATATGGTTGTGTGAAGCCTGAAAGAGAGAAAATGGCCGACATGCAGAAAAATATTATAAAGACAAAAAGAAGGATAAAAAGGGACTGGTGTTAGTAATACAGGATGGGTGTGATATTGTCCTCACACAGAAAGACTTGAATGAAGAACAGGGTTACAGAGGTAGGGGAGAGGTAGAGGAAGAGGTAGGGGAGTGGGCGACAAAACATCTTGTTGGCATTGCAGGAAGATTGGGCATTTTCTTCGAGAATGCCTTGACAGACAAAAAATAACCCAGATGGCACAAATGCCACAGAATATGCAGTAGTAACTCAGGATAAAGTCCTGATGGCCAAAGCACTCCGAAACACCTATCAGCACAAGCAGCCACCGCAACATACTGACATTACATGAGACTAGTCTTATTGACCTACAAATCCTCAAAGAGATGCAACAAGCATCCCCAAAATCTGAACAAACTACATGGGTAATAAAAGGTGCTATCTTCAAAGATGGCATATATGTATCTGCAGAAAACAAATATATATTGCCCAGTAACCTCTTTAGATATGCTGCAGTATTGAGCCATAGCACAGGAGAGATGGTAAAGATCATAAAGTATTTACAGCATGCGACTTTACTAACTGCTCAAAGTTTTGTCTCACCTGCTTTCTTGTCCATTATTGGAAACATTGTCTGTCGTAAGTGTTGAAGTAGAATACACCTGAGTGTTATTGTCACCTGGCATGTTATATCTTATACCAAATCTCTTAAGATGCCTGATTGACTCATTTCACAAGTTATTATATAATATTGGCTAAGTGTCTGTATGTCAGTGTTCATGATAGATATTGATTTTTATAGTTGTTGGCTATATGTGTGATAGGCACCGGAGCGCAGGGCCTAGACCCCCCAGTATGCCGGGCATGGGTCGGATACTCTCTGCGGTCCCCTGGTCGCAAGGACGGTGGTGGCTGTGCCCGACGCCTGGAGCTGCGGAGTCACATTTTAAGGCGCGCTTGAAGACATCAGGGCTAGGCATCAATCGGATCGTCTGGGGTAGAGCATTCCAGAGAACTGGCACAGCACGAGAGAAGTCTTGGAGACGGAGGTGCGAGGTTCGGATTATGGGGGATGTTAGTCTTAGGTCATTTGTGGAACGGAGAGCACGTGTAGGACGATAGACTGAGATAAGAGAGTTGATATAAGGTGGTGCAGAACTGTGGAGAGCTTTGTGGGTGAGAGCAATGAGTTTATAGTGGACCCTGTAGCGAATGGGTAACCAGTGTAATGACTGGCACAAGGTGGAGGCATCAGTGAAGCGGCTGGACAGAAATACGACCCTGGCTGCCGCATTCAGGACAGATTGGAGAGGGGAAATTTTGGTAAGAGGGAGACCGATCAGAAGAGAGTTGCAGTAGTCCAGACGAGAGTGAATAAGAGCGACAGTAAGAGTTTTAACAGTTTCAAAAGTGAGAAAAGATCGGATTCTGGAGATGTTTTTAAGATGCAGGTGACAAGAGCGAGTGAGTGATCGGATATAGGGAGTAAAGGAGAGGTTAGTGTCAAATATGACCCCAAGGCAGCGGGCGTGCTGCTTGAGAGTTATAGTTGAACCCTCCAAGGTAATTTCGATGTTAGGTAGAGTTAGGTTAGTAGAGGGGGAAAACACCAGGAGTTCAGTTTTGGAGAGATTCAGTTTAAGATAGAGGGAGGACGTTATGTTACACACAGCAGACAAACAATCCTTGGTATTTTGTATTAGGGTAGGGGTGATGTCAGGGGAAGAAGTGTATAATTGGGTGTCGTCAGCATAGAGATGATACTGGAACCCAAATCACCTAACTCTGGGTTAAGTTGTCTCTCTGTTTCCGGATAAATAGACCCCATGTCATGATACACTCAGGTGGGACAATGTTGACTGTACTGAAGGTACTTTCTGTTACCTCAGTGAAAACCCTTCAAGAGAATAGATGTGGAATCAGACTGTACATTAGCAGAATAATTGGCTAAGATAACAACACTCAAATAAGTCTCTACCCCTAATTTTTTCTCAGGAGAACAGCTACCGAAACCTGAGGTTGTGAAACGTGCTGACTGGGTCCTTGTGAAGGTGATAAAGAAGAAACACTGGCACCAGCCTAAGTGGGAAGGTCCTTACCAAGTCCTATTGACCACTCCCACTGCTGTCAAAATTGCTGAACGTACATCACGGATACATCTGTCCCACTATTAAAAGGTTTGACGGAAGTCTAGGGAAAGTTAGGCAGGGAACAAACCCAGTCTCCTGAAGCATAAACCCGGCTACAAAGGGGGGTTCTCCAAAAGGGAGAATTCATCTCAAACCAGTGAAGGCACCCACTTCCCTTTTCCCGGTGGACGGAGACAGGGTAGGCAGTAGAAGAAAAAAAAGATGTACTAGTGACAGTTATTTTGGGAATCCTACACATGGTTATGGGAAATTGGAAGGTAATAGATCCAGCAGGGTGGGAAAGTCCAGAGGGTTGGAGAGGTTTTGGATTTAATAATTTAAATCTCACTTTTGAAGTAGGTCAGACGGTCACCTTTTTGATGGACTTCTGCCTGTTATATAAAGGACGTGAAGATGGAGAACAAGCTGCCAAACTAACTGGGTCAGAAAAATATGTTTGTGTTATAAACCAAAATAACAGGGGAGTCCAAATGTTTACTAGTTGGTCCCTTGCTGGATGGACAACCAAGACTATGGGTATAAAATTTATGGCCACACAGATTTGAAATCCAGGTTCCTCATTAGGAAAAAATAAACTTCCCGTTGCACAAAAAAGGATGATTGTAGCAAAATTAGTATTAATCTTAAAAAAACCTAAGATGAGAGACCAAAGGTTATATGGTATTGGATCTGATGCATCAGGAACAGACCCAATAGGATATTTCTACATAGAAGTTCAGAATAATACCAAAACACGCCCCAAGGAAAGTATGTCAGAAAGAACCATAATGGAGTCCATGGGTCCCACAGTTGGGTTCACTAACTTAATCTATGAAGATAAATTAGCTCTAGAGACAATATATGAGGAGAAAAATGAATGGTTAGAATTGCTTAGATATACTTCAAAAAGCCTTAACAAACTAAACTGTGTAGCTTGAGCAACAGCCAGACCACAGCTAGGTACTGTCCCTTTTCCCCTACATGATCAGGAGGACCCAGAAGGGTTACAGTACATAATTAAACTATATGGAAAACTTCCTGTCCCCTCAGATAAGGAAAGAAAATGCAAAACATTATCACTTTTATTTCCCTCACTAAGGCTGTGTGCCCACGTAGCATTTTTCAAGCGTATATGCTGCGGAATTTCCGCAGCGTGAACGCTTGAAAAACGCATGTATATCCGCACCCCATGTTCCCCAATGGGATTCCGCAAGTTCTATGCACATGCTGCGGATTTTTCCGCAGCGTTTATGCCGCGTTCAAAAATCCGCAGCATGTCATTTAATTTTGCGTTTCCGCAAGCGGAATTGCCTTTGTCCAATGCATAAAAAACGCAAGGCAATTCCGCATGTGGAAAACGCGTGATAAACGCGCGAAAAATGCGCGATAAACGCGTGCGGAATTCCGCATGCGTTTTTCCGGGAGAGGACTTGCATTTATGCAGCAGAAATTTTCTGCTTCATAAATGCAACGTGGGCACATAGCCTTAAAAATAACAGATAGGCTATGTGCCCACGATGCAGAAATGAAGCAGAAAATTTCTGCAACATTTCTGCATGTCCCTTCCCAGAAAAATGCATGCGTTTTTTGTTCGCGTTTTTGACGCGTTTTTGTATGCGGATTTTACATGCGTTTTTGTACGCTTATTTCATGCGTTTTTTAGCACAAATAAAGTTATTGAAAAAAAAAAAAAGAGGGAAATCCTGATGTCATTTCCTAGTTCGACCCCTCTTCACCATTTTGTTTTTTGCAAAAGACAGTATGCCACAGGAATTGCAGCCCCTGCGGGTCAGCAGACCATGCCTAAACCTTCTGCTAATGACTTGCATAAATCTCCTGCACTACAACGTTGAGCAGGTAATATAAACTATGTTTTTTTGGGGTACATTATTTTTATGTAGTGTGTGTACTAACCTATTATTGTTCTATAGGAGCGTTTAAGGAGGAGAAGACGACAAAAAAAGATGTGGGTGCACCCTATCTTGCAGGAGCGGACGGACAAGGGCCACTTTAATGTTCTCTACCAGGATTTAAAGAGGTAAGATATATGTGAAGAAAGTATAATGTCACCCGTGTATGCTGTTTTTTTAAGGTTTTGTTTGTATACTATGTTACAAAATTATCTTTTAATAATTTTTTTTTCTCTGTTTACTGTAGTTTTCCTGATAAATTTAAACAGTTCTGCCGTCTGAACATTATTGCATTTGATCGGCTGCTGAGCCTTATGTCTCCTGACCTGGACTACCAAGACACCGTAATGCGAAGGGCCATCTCTGCTGAGGAAAGGCTGCTCATCACCTTGCGGTAAGTTGAATGTTGATTTATATGTACCTGTTTTTGTTCGCCACCCTGCGGTGATGGCTGGTGTACCTGGTTTTGTTCGCCACCCTGCGGTGATGGCTGGTGTACCTGGTTTTGTTCGCCACCCTGCGGTGATGGCTGGTGTACCTGGTTTTGTTCGCCACCCTGCGGTGATGGCTGGTGTACCTAGTTTTGTTCGCCACCCTGCGGTGATGGCTGGTGTACCTGGTTTTGTTCGCCACCCTGCGGTGATGGCTGGTGTACCTGGTTTTGTTCGCCACCCTGCGGTGATGGCTGGTGTACCTGGTTTTGTTAGCCACCCTGTGGTGATGGCTCCCCTGTGTCTGTCTTTGTGTACATATTTTTGGCTTGACCATGAGATCACCATGCACAGAGATCAGATTGAAAAGGTCACTGATGTGTTAACTCTAGAGCAAACATCGTAGGCAAACACAGACACAAAGTCAAAACACAGTATAAATTGATATGTGTGAACTCAAGAGAAAACAAAAGATGACCAAAAAAGATTGAAAATGTGGAGCCCCCCCCCCCAAAAAAAACAAAAAAAACCCGCGCCCATTGCTGGAATAGTATTTTGTAATAAAGACCTTAATCTTTTAAAAGATGAATCAATAATGGATAATTACTGTTGGCTTGTATTTCTTTTTATGGCTTTTCTAATGTTCTATTTTTCCTTTTCAGATTTTTGGCCACAGGAGAGAGCTATACATCACTGCACCTCCAATTTAGGGTTGGTAAATCCACCATTTCCAGAATTGTGAGGTGCACATGTACCGTCATCTGGCAGAAGTTGCAGCCCATCATGATGCCTTCTCCAACCGAGGAGACTTGGCTGCAGGTCGCAGCAGGCTTTCAAACTGTGGCCAATTTCCCAAACTGCATTGGTGCTGTCGATGGCAAACATGTGAGAGTTCAGCAGCCACCACGATCAGGATCACGCTTCTTTAATTATAAGAAGTATTTTTCTGTGGTACTGATGGCGGTGGCTGATGCACATTTCAAATTTGTTGCCATTGACGTTGGTGCTTATGGCAGTACTGGGGACTCTCGGGTGTTTAGATCATCACAGATTGGGCTGCAAATTCTTCAAGATGGCGTAACGCTCCCAGCCCCAAGACCTTTGCCGGGTTCCACACATCCAGTTCCTTTTGTGATGGTATCGGATGAGGCATTTCCCTTACAGACCAACCTGCTGCGCCCATACCCACGAAGGGCACTGAATGCCCGGCGGAGGATTTTCAATTATCGGCTGAGTCGTGCACGCAGATATGTGGAATGCACCTTCGGAATCATGTGTAGTCAGTGAAGGATCTTTCACACTGCCATCCAGTTGGATACGGAGCCCGTTGACAATGTAATTAAAGCATGCTGTGTACTCCACAACTATGCTCGTGAGTACAGCACCGAGCAAGATGAGGAGTCACAGCTATCTGAATTAATTCCAGTTGTCAACTCCGGTCAGGGAAGGCCATCCAACTCTGGTGCCAGGGCGCTGACTACTTCATGAGTCCTGAAGGTGCTGTGCACTGGCAATACTCCTGTGCTGGTGTTGAGCAGCCTGACCAGCAGAGAAGATATGATGAACAATAAAAGAAGAACTTCCTCCTTTTTTTTTTAAATAAAAATGTACAAAAAAGTGTTTATAAAAAAATAAATTTTGGTTAAACTTAAATTTGTCTAAAATATTTCTTGAATTGCAACCTTCTATGTTTTGTTTTCCGACCATACGTCAACGCAAAAGTGAACAACCCACAAAGACCAGAGCCTGTAAATTGGCATTACTACCTAGAGCGCTCTTCACAAGTACTGTCTGCTAAAGTCATCCTTCACCATTGTTATTTGCTTGCGCTAAGAACAGAACTAGCAAATAACAGTGTTGAGAGTAGTATTCATCCACAAAATAGTTGTGGTCCAAAATATCAAAGTATATTTCTAATTTAAAAACGACTGTATACAGCCGACCACATACGTAGATTAGTTTGAACAAATTTCAAAAATGTAGAGTTCCTCTGACCTGCGCTATGGTGAGCGCAGATCAGGGGAACACTTTTTCATTTCAACCCAATCCAACCACATATACACTTGAAAAGAAAAATTAACAGATAGTTTAAATAATTTTTTTAATACGTAATATAGAATAACTGTAAAAAACTTTTTAAAAACACAAAACAACAAACTTCTAGAAAATTTAATCGGACAAACATTGCCCATAACTTGGGAAAAAATTACACACTGTGTACAGCACACCTGTCCTCTAATCAGTTTTGGGCCCTAAAATACGGGCAGCACCTGTAGGTTGTTTAATTATATCAAAAGAAAGACCTTTTCTTACAGTCCCCTACGCCTGATGCCTGGTATAGGTGACCATAAGAAAAGGTCTTTGTTAATTGTCTGAATCTCTAAAACATTGTGTATCTATCGACCTACAGGTGCTGTCTGTATTTGCTAGGGTCCAAAAATGCTGACAGGGAGGGGTAAAATTTTTTAACTACAAGTTTTGAAGGTCTTCTTCAAAGCTGTACCCAGGAAACATTTCTGGAGAAAAAGTAGAGTTGGGGGATGGTCCTCTGATAAATGATGATGCACCATGAGCCATTTGCCGACCATAACTTGGTTGCATATCTTCTGGACGGTATGCTGCAGCAACCTGCCCAAAACGCTGGGTTGCAGCTGCTGGTCGTGGTGGAGGCACACTGGGTTTGAAACAATTAAATATTCCGCATACTACGGCTGGGGGCGAGGGCATAACTGCTGCCTCTTCAATTGCCATGACCATAGCGCCTGCTGCAGTCATGTACATGTTCTGCCTATCTCGTGGCAGAGATCTGATGCGGGCAGCTTGGGCTGAGCAAAATTTATCGATGGCATCTTCCTGGGATGCCCTTTCCACAAGGCTGAGGGTTCGATTTGTGAGTGCTTCAAGCACAATAGTCCCACCCCCGTGGCTTTTGGCCTTTTTTTTGCCCGCCCTTCTCGATGCCACGAGATGAGCAGAACCAGACCCCCTCCCAGTGGGCCTCAACACATCACCAGCAGAGCTTCCAGCGTCACTTGGAGCAGGAGCAGGAGAATCAGTCACCAAACCCGTCCCGATGTCCGCTGGATTGGACAAAGAATGTGAGGGACAACCAGATGCTGAAGATGCCGAAGCAGATGGATCCGGTGAGGAAAGCTGGAAAAAGTCCTCGGATTCCTCCTCTGCTTGCTCTGTGTTTGTGTCCTCTTCTGCTGTTGGGGCCATGATGTTTCCTTCAGTTCTGTATATAATAAAAGGTAAATCCCAATGTAAATACAACATTTTTGGAAACATTTCAATTAATATGTTTTGGGAATTTACCTCCGCAAACTCCTACTGGTTAGTATGAAGGCCAGCTCGTCCGCAAAAGGAAATTTTCTTTTTTTGGGTGATGAGCCACTTTGCACCGACTGGTGATACTTCACCAGCCGGTCGGTGACCGATCTCCACCGATTTTTAATATCATACACTGCAATGACACAACCAAAACAATTTATGAACTGCTTTCACACCAAAAAGTGCAATTATAAATAGATATAAAAATAAGTGTAAAAATCAAAACTTACTAATTTCCTCTTGGGCATCACGTTCCGCATTCACCCACTGGGGATACATTTGGCTCAACACAGAGGCCCAGGCGTCTTTTTTCTTCTGCTTGTCTTTGTAGTCAGGACTAGCTCGGTCCCATATTTCGGGATATTTTTCAATCTACAGTGAATAATAACGTGTGTGAATATTATTTTAAAAACAAAATGGAGGAATAAAAGATTAACCCCAAAAAAAAAATTAAATAAACATATGGAGATATGTACGCACACACACCAACACTAACCCCTCACCTATATTGTACGGTTCTTTCACACGTCAATCTCCGGGACGAGTGTTGATGCCATTTTCCACACACAGCGGAGACCCACACACAGACCCATTGCAAAGCATGCTCGGTCACACTTATCTGTACTAACGTGGATATGTGGACGTGAGAAATCAACCTTACAGCGTATGCAGGAGCTTTCAGTGAATGTACCTACATACACTGTACAATAATCTTTCACTTTAATAAAATCTTTTAACCAAAAAAAATAAGTGGGCTCACGCATAGCTTTAATAAATAGCAAAGGGAAAGCAGACGGTTGTTGGCTGATGTTATAGTCTGTGAAGTAGCCAATAACCATGGACCCTTCCTTTGCTATTAATACCAGGCCGCAGCAGTTAGCTTAGCCTTTACTGGCTACTATATAGGAAGCCCCCCCCCAAAAAAAAGTGACATGGGGTCCCCCTATAAATTGTAGCCAGCAAAGGCTAGCCACTTTGCCTTTTCTGGCTACTATTTATGAAGACCCCCCCAAAAAAAATTACATGGGGTCCCCCTATAAATTGTAGCCAGCAAAGGCTAGCCACTTTGCCTTTTCTGGCTACTATTTATGAAGACCCCCCCCAAAAAAATGACATGGGGTCCCCCTATAAATTGTAGCCAGCAAAGGCTAGCCGCTTTGCCTTTTCTGGCCACTATATAAGAAGACCCCACCAAAAAAAATTACATGGGGTCCCCCTATAAATTGTAGCCAGCAAAGGCTAGCCACTTTGCCTTTTCTGGCTACTATTTATGAAGACCCCCCCCAAAAAAATGACATGGGGTCCCCCTATAAATTGTAGCCAGCAAAGGCTAGCCGCTTTGCCTTTTCTGGCCACTATATAAGAAGACCCCACCAAAAAAAATTACATGGGGTCCCCCTATAAATTGTAGCCAGCAAAGGCTAGCCGCTTTGCCTTTTCTGGCCACTATATAAGAAGACCCCACCAAAAAAAATTACATGGGGTCCCCCTATAAATTGTAGCCAGCAAAGGCTAGCCACTTTGCCTTTTCTGGCTACTATTTATGAAGAGCCCCCCAAAAAAAATGACATGGGGTCCCCCTATAAATTGTAGCCAGCAAAGGCTAGCCACTTTGCCTTTTCTGGCTACTATTTATGAAGACGCCCCCAAAAAAAATGACATGGGGTCCCCCTATAAATTGTAGCCAGCAAAGGCTAGCCGCTTTGCCTTTTCTGGCCACTATATAAGAAGACCCCACCAAAAAAAATTACATGGGGTCCCCCTATAAATTGTAGCCAGCAAAGGCTAGCCGCTTTGCCTTTTCTGGCCACTATATAAGAAGACCCCACCAAAAAAAATTACATGGGGTCCCCCTATAAATTGTAGCCAGCAAAGGCTAGCCACTTTGCCTTTTCTGGCTACTATTTATGAAGACCCCCCCAAAAAAAATGACATGGGGTCCCCCTATAAATTGTAGCCAGCAAAGGCTAGCAACTTTGCCTTTTCTGGCTACTATTTATGAAGACCCCCCCCAAAAAAATGACATGGGGTCCCCCTATAAATTGTAGCCAGCAAAGGCTAGGCGGACAGCTGCGACCTGATATTAATAGCCTAGAAAGGGGCCATGGTTATAGGCCCCCTCCCAGGCTATAATATCAGCCCTCAGCTGCCCCAGATTTGGCGCATCATATTTGTGCGCCAAATCTGGCACTTAGCCTCGCTCTTCCACGCTGCCCTGGTGCGGTGGCAGGGGGTAATAGTGGTGGGGTTCATGTCAGCGCCAGCTGACATGAAGCCCAGGTTAGTAATGATGGGCGTCAATAAGACACCCCCATTACTAACCTACAAAGTGTTAAAAAGAAAAAAGACAAACACCCAGAAAAAAATAATTTATTTGAAATAAAACACAATTTTATTTAATTCTAATTTTACTAAAAAAAAAAAAAATAGTTACCTGTCCACGTTCCTGCGCTGATCTCCCATGCACAGCTGTCACATCTGGAGATGTGACAGCTGTCATGGCTGCTGTAAGCTCACACTGCCGGGAACACGTCCGCTCCCAGCAGCATGAGCCCCTGACTGAGGTCACCGGAGTGCATTCAGTCAGCGCTGCTCCGGTGACCTCCTTTACAGCCCTGTTGTACCGTGGGAATTTCTCACGATACAGCGGGGCCGTAAAGCAGATCACCGGAGCAGCGCTGCCTGAACTCCGGCGAACCCGTTCATTCTAGCGGCGGCAGCGGTTCAGAGCGGTCACATTCTATGTGGCTGCTCTGAACTGGAGATCTTCGTGGGACACTCGTGGACTGCTACGGAGGGGTAAGGATAAGGTTGTGGTTTATTATTTTATATTTTATTACAGGAGATCGATGGCTTCGGGGAATTAGGTGTCTTGGTGAGTATAGGTGTATTTTTTTATTTTTTACTTTATTTTAGGGGCGATCGGCGGGGACAGGTAATGTATGAACTAATTTATTTAAGGTAACCACTGGCCACCAATGAAAAAAAAGGGGGCAGTAGATGACATATTATTGGGGCAAATAAAAAAAAAACTTTAATAATGATAGCACCCCCCCCCCAAAAAAAAAAAAATAGGGGGGGGGGGGATAGGGTCAATAATATATGGAGGCACATATGGGGGCTATTAAATTTAATTTTGGGGCACATTTTACAGCAGGATCAGTCTGATGGGAACTACTGCTCCCATCGAGCTGATCCTGCTGGCAGGAGTGGACGGGGGACAGACATAGGCCGATGGGAGTAGTAGTGTCACATCGGCCTATGTCTGCCTGCTGACACCCGCGCACACAGACCCCACACAGACCCCACACAGACACATACAGACACATACAGACCCCACACAGACACATACAGACCACATACACACCACACAGACACATACAGACACTTACCACACTAATCATGAATCCCACGTTGACATTCATCCGCTTGTACCATCCCACGTTAGCAGCCATGATCGTGAGAGACGGGAATATTATGGGATTCTCGTCTTCCTGGATTATGGGATGCTCATGGGATGGATGGATGGAACGCCCAATTGTGACGTCACTTCCTATTTGCTGCGGTTTTGAGGTACAAGACCGCAGCAAAGGCGCTTCACTTCCGCAATTATTTTTACATATTTGCGGATTTGAAGCGGCCCAATGCAAGTCAATGGCGGCGATTACGCCGCGCTTCCGCAAAATTAAATGACATGCTGCGGATTTTTCCGCGGAGCATAAACGCAGCGGAAAAAACCGCAGCGTGGGCATTGACAGTGCGGCTTCTCATTGAGGACCATGGGGGGCGGATTACCAAGCATTTTTGGAGCGTTTATGCTGCGGAAATTCCGCAGCATATACGCTTGAAAAATGCTACGTGGGCACACAGCCTTATAGGTCCAATGTGAATTGGATACCAGCTGTGTCTCTATCTACCCCCTGCTGCCTCACATGCCCATGTTATGTCCTTTCACACATGTTATTTATACCTATGTGCTATCTTTTTTAAAAAAAATATATAAATAAAGCATTGATCTTTTTTAGTCTAACATATGGTGTTTTGATTATGTTACTTTGGGGTTTTGAAAATACCTATGGTCTCTCTGGTTCATATAATGTTTAGTGGTATGCCCCTTATTACATTCAAAGTCCTATTGGTCATTGTTATTTTGTTGTATTATGCTGGGAGTTATAGTTCACCCTACATTTATTTCATGTGATTTCCCTGAGGAGAACTATAACTCCCAGCATGTCCTGCAGCTTCTATGGCATGCTAGGAGTTATAGTTCATCACAGTGGTAGTGTTTTGCTGTATGTGCTTTAATGCTTGCCTCACTGTTTCTTGTTTGGAGGGAGCGGGGTCGCACTGCAGGGAGAGGATAATCAGGGATCAACGACGCTGTTATGAATTCACTATGGCAGTGTTAGACAGAAGTTAGTGGGCGGGCCCGGGACAGATCACATGCTGCAGTGACGATACAAAAGAGGCAGGGCCGAGACAACACATAACAGCACAGCATGCAGTCCCCCCGGCCCTGCCTCTTTTGTATCGTCACTGCAGCATGTGATCTGGCCCGGGACCGCCCACTGTCTCCTGTGTAACGCAGCGTAAGTGCATTAATGGCGGCGCCACTGATTTTGTGGTGTGTGATACCTCTCCCTGCCCTGCCACTCGCTACCTGCAGTACGACCACACTCAATCACCACTGCTGCTGCCTCCGCCCCACACCACCACAGTAAGCACCATAATATCTATAATTTGACTAGATTCGGACCATAAGACGCAACCCCTTTTCCCCAAAAAATTTTGGGGGGAAAAAGTGCGTCTTACGGTCCGAAAAATACGGTAACTCCCTAATAGACCATTGAGGAGTTTCTCGTACCTTCGGAGGAACCAGAGGGGAGGTTGCAACACACTGTCAACCAGGGGAAAGGAAAGTATGAAGTAAAATATGAAAACCCTGAATGAGAAACAAAAACACATTCATATAGGGCAAAGAAGGCAAGCTAAGGAGAACCAAAAATAAAAGGAACAAGTATAATCTCCCAGAAACCTAACATTGTTAGAATGAAAAGGTACTGGGAGGGAAAGCAAACTGACCAGGAGGATAGTTTCGCCTTTGTGGTTAAACTTATAAAATTCATCCTCACCAACTGTAAATGTAAACCTGTCCATTTATGATGACCACGGACAAGATAAAGATTCCCAACTCACATCAGAATTACAAGATCCCAGGTACTTTCAGCTGCATCACATCTAATGTAGTGTACTTAATTATATGTAGCAAATGTCCAACTGGGAGTCTGTATGTAGGGGAGACAAGGCAAAAACTTAGAACAAGGATGATTTCTCATCGCCACACAATAAAAGAATCGATCTACTTGTGGCCAAACATTCACGGACATGAAATTACTTGTATTAAAAGGTAACTTCAAATCTCAGAGAGACAAAGTTATGACAACCTTTGACACACTCAGAGCAGGAATGAATGTGTCTCATGGATTTATGTCTTTACATCAACTAAGGAATGTGCTCCTCAGACCATTTGAGGGCATCACAATCATGGACCAGACCTCAATCACAGGACAATAAAACTTTCATACTCCTGATCTTTGAACTTTTCCAATATTTACGGCCACAACTGCTTCTCCCTCTCCCATACTGATAGTTCTGCTTCATGTCACTTGTCTTATCTATTGCATTATTCCTGTGCCCTCTTGTGTATAAATATGTGACTCTTCAGATTTTGTGTTATACTATGCCTGATGAACCAACTTGAGTAGTCTCGAAAGCTTCAAATTTATTACCTTTTAATGGCTAACTGAAGATGGTATCAACCACTGATGACTCTCAAATTGTAATATTTTTCTCCAAACAGCAATTTTAAGATCTCTCCACAGGTGTTCAATGGGATTTAGATCCTGGCTCATTGAGGGTCAGAACTCTCCAGCACTTTGTTTCCATCCATTTCTGGGTGCTTCTTGAAGTATGTTTGGGGTCATTGTCATGCTGTAAGACTGATGACCTAGCACACAAACACTGCTTTCTGACACTAGGCAGTACATTGTGACCCAAAATCCTTTGCTAATCTTCAGATTTCATGATGCGCTGCACATAGTCAAGGCACCTAGTGCCAGAGGCAGCAAACCAATTCCAAAACATCTTTGAACCTCCACCATATTTGACTGTATAGGTTGTAAATGTATTAATTATGTTGCGCACCATGGACAAAGGAACATCTGGATCTCTGAAGATGGACCTTGAAATTGTTGATATTTTTCAACAATTTTGGTTCTTAACTCCTCAGACAGTTCTCTTCTTTTTCTGTTTTCTCCATGCTTAGTGTGGCGCACATATGCACCCAATGCAAAGATTGAATCAACTTCTCCCTTTTTTATCTGGTTTTAGGTGTCATCTTCATATTGCCCACACCTGTTACTTGGCACAATTGCATTTGAAGAAGCTTCACATGCTTGAAACTAAGTTATTTACCCACAAGTTTGGCAAGGTGCCAACAATTGTGTCCGGCCTATTTTATGTGGTTTTGTGTGAAATTATGTTCAATTTGCCTTTTTTCTCTATTTTATTGTGTTGTTCCAATACATATAAAGGAAATAAACGTGTATAACAAAATGTGTAATTGCAATAATTTTCTGGGAGAATTACTTCATTTCTGGAACAATTTCAAGGGATCCAACACTTTTGACCATGACTTGTTTTTGTTGCCTTTTTAATTTGTTGCAGCATATCATCCTCTACGTGTTCAGCTATATTAGGAGGCTTGTGGCAAACTCCAATTAGCAGCTTTCCATTATTGCCATTTCCATGCACATTTACTCAGACTGACCCTCTACATCAGGGATATAAAACTCAAAACATGCAGAGGGCCAAAATGAAAAACGTGGACAAAGTCGTCGGACAACCAGTTTACAGGATAATGGGCCCAACATAGTCCTCCATACAGAATAATGGGCCCCACATAGTCCTCCATACAGTATAATAGGCCCCACATAGCTTTCCATACAGTTTAATGGGCCCCACAAAGTCCTCCATGCAGAATAATTGCCCCACATAGGTGTGGTGGTTCTGGGGTCGCGGGTTTTCCCTCTCTGCTTTCGTTGGTAAAGCACGCAGTGGATGCTGGGCTGTGACATGCGGTGAAATCCCATCCACAGCCCATCAATCAAGGGGGAGCGCGTCACTTGCTCACGCCCGACTGCAGCAGGAACTTGACGTGGCATCAGCGGATGTCGGAGACGGCTGCAGCCGGGGTCACGTGATGCCTGGTGATAGCGCCGCCCACAGGCAATAAAGAACAAGCAATTTATTTACAAAAAGACTTGTTGCCACTATATAAATCCATAGTGGCAATGTTAACAGTAATGGACAACCTTTAATTAATAGGGAACAAAATCTCTCCTCTTCTGGCATGGAGGACTGTAATCTTGAAAAATTCCCAAACACTGGATGAAAACTACCGCAGCTAAAAAAAAGGCAAAGTCGCGATAACCTTAGAGGAATGTTTATTTAGAGCACACTCGGTTAGAGGCAGAAATTCCACCCAGTCTTCCTGATTAGAGGAGACAAAACATCCCTAATACTGCTCTATTTCCTGGTTCATTCTTTCCGTTTGACCATTAGACTCGGCATGATAGACTGAGAGAAAAGACAATGGATAGGGAAGGAGGGGAGGTGGAGGCTTACCATGTTGAGAGAAGGAATGACTTCAGCTGGAGAAATCCTGTGGGCGCTGCACCCATCGGTGATTACAGACCATGAATGGAGAAAAAAAAAGTAAGGCTGCGTTCACACATTGCGTATTTTTGCGCGCGCTTTTTGAAAATACGCAATGTGCTTTGTGTCTGCCAGCAAAGTGAATGGGAAATTCACTTTGCCGTTCAGACACTGTGTAATTTTACGCAGCGGGAAAGCGCAGCTGCGTAAAGAATTGGCATGTCAATTCTTTACGCAGGGCAGCCCGCGCTTTCTCACTATTGTGCCCATTATAAGCGATGGAATTACGCAGCGGTATTCACACACTGCGTAATTCCATCGCTTTTTTATGGAGGCGCAGGTGGATACTCACCTATCCAATGTCAGGGGAGAGGCGTCCGCTCCGGTCCTCTACAATCCCGCGCTTCCAGCATCTACCGGTGAGCCGATCAGCTGTTAGCTAACTGACTTGTAACCGGCTTCCGGTCAGCTGATTACAAGCCGGTCACGTGACAGTCAGCTGATCGCTTCACGGCAGATGCTGCAAGCGCGGGACGGAGCAGACGCGTCTCTCATCCATCGGGTAGGTGAGTATCCATAGTCTGTACATACACTGCTAGGGACACACACACACACATGACACATAGACACACACAGTACACACAGACAGTACACATGTCACCCTTCATTTCACACTGCGTTTTTTGCTGCACTTTTTTACGCAGTGTGTGAATGGAGATGCTTTTTTTACCTGCGTAAAAAAACGCAGGTAAAAAAAGCAGGAAAATACACAGTGTAAAAAAACGCAGGGAAATACGCAATGTGTGAACGCAGCCTAAAAATGGCACATCCAACCAGGACACATAAAAGGGAAAACATTTTATTTGAAGAAAAAAGTTAAATCATGGAAATAAATTCAGAAACCTCAGGAAATCCTGATGCGTTTCAGGTGCTGAATGCACCCTTAGTCATAGGATGTCAGAGGTAACACATAAATGCTGCTATATACCTTAAAGAACAATGTCCATTGACTGGATAATGAATTAATTAATCAATACTGAGGTAAAGCATCAGGTGTTTGTATACACATAAACTGAGTACATGGCGTTATAAGCTGACATGAATGACAGATATATTAAATAAAAACAAAAAGACTACCGCAGGGAAACGCAGCACCATCTAACACCAGCCCAAAAACCACACAACTGGATACCAAAGAAAAGCAAACACCCTGCCACACTCACCAATGGACTAAAGAAACCAGCGATCTTGGGAAAGAAAAAGGGCAGATTGTGTAACACCAGAAGTATGGATCCTAGCTGACTGACTCACAACTACCAAGAGAAGCAGCGCGGCTCAAAGAGGCACATAGCACCACACACGAAACAACCGATATCCCGCCGGAGACACCACGGACCAACACGTTCCAGCAATCCCGGAAAGCCGTCTACAAATACGAGCACAGCAGACACGGTCAACACTGCAACACCAGTGCCAAACGCCATGTTACACTCAAAGAATGAACTAGAAGAACCAGCAATGTTAGAAGAAAACACTGCATTTTATTGACATCACCGGTATAGATCAGGGTAACTAACTCCAAGCCAACGAGGAATAAAGTGCGGTTTATAGGGGCACATGATGCTACATCCAAATACACCGACTCTGCGATGGAAGCACTAAAGGACAACATGTCCCAGCAGTCCCAGAAAAACGTCCACCGATGCAGACACGGCGAGCATGGCCAGCGATGCAACTCAAATGCCACAACGTCGCCACATGTGAGTGAAATGATTATAGCAATATATACCGGCGGCCTGGATGAACGGATCTGCCGACACCATACTGGAACCTCTGAGGAACAACTGGTCCCAGGAGTCCTGACTGACGAACAATTGCTACCAATGCAGCAGACATGGCTGACAATGCAACTGAATGCTGCAACCTGGCCGCGGGTGAGTGGAATGAATGTGAAACATTGTAAAACAACAAAAGCCAACGATCCAATGGACCGGCCGTCTACACTACTGCGACAGACACAGATGGAAATATATACAAAGTCCATAAGGGAGTTTTATCGTCTGTTACTAAACGCATTGCCAGATAATTATTAGGAGAAAATACAAGTGTGAATGGTGTATCAGATAGTGATTCACAGGAAGCAGATACATCATTTACAAAAGAAAACTGAACGTGTGCACAGGGTCCGACTGTAGAATACATATAGTGAATCACAGCTGATCATTAGACATTATATAGATTAAATGTCCACATTCCTGAATAAGGAAACACATTATTTTGATGTAAAATTGAAATTAAATATACATCGCCGAGCCGAAAAACGGGGAAAATGTTCGTAGATGAAAAACAAATCATTTTTGAAGTCCACACCATGGTGGTACATTGTGTTTAAAGTCAAGATCCAATACGCTTCCCTCAGGGCCGGCTGCTTTTTCCAGCTGCCACCACGGGCTGCAAAATTGACCTTTTCGAGTCTGAAAAATGATGAACACAAGGAGTCCCCTTTATGTATTATGGTAAAATGTTTGGCCGCACCAGAATACCCCGAGTTGTTGTTGGTGATATTGTTGATGTGTTCGGCGATCCTCTTCTTCAGTTTATGTGTGGTATAGCCAATATACTGAAGCTGACGGCTAATGCAGAATATATCGTATACCATGTGGCTAGACTCACAATTTATAAAGGATTTGATTGGATAGGATACATGAGATGAAGTGCTCATAGAGGGGAATTCCTGTTCTCTATTGTCAGTAAAGCCACATACGCTGCATCTATTTAATGCACAACCGGAAACCGGAAGTCATGTAGAAGGTGTTCTGGTATTATGCAGCATACTGGGGGACAACATATTCCAAAATGTTCTTCCTCTCTTAGCAACTACTTGACACCCCCCTTCCAAAGTAGTTGGGTTACATTTTTCCTGGTTAATAACCGGCAAGTATTTCAGAATAATATTCTTTATAGTGTTAAACTGTCTACTGTACGGAGTGGAAAATACAATATTCTGAGGAGAGGACTGTTTCAAATTATTATTGGTGCCGTACAATAAATCCCTGCGTGGAGTGTTCCTCACCTGTATGACGGATGTTAGATTTATCATCGCCTCTATCTAATAACCTGTCAGTTATGATTTTTCCTTCATTGGTAAAAGTGTCATCATTGGAGCAGATTCTCCTGGCCCTGGTATATTCTCCTCTGGGGATAGCATTGGTCGTGTACCTGGGTTGAGAACTGGATGCCAACAGAATGGTGTTACCGGCAATGTCTTTACGCTGTAAAGAAGTATCAACCCTACCGGTGATTGTGTTACCATGCAATTCAATATCCAAGAACGGGACATGGATGGAGAGCTGGCTAGAAGTAAAACGGATGTTACAATTGTTTGAATTGATGTAAGAAACAAACTCAGAATATGTGGATGTGTCTCCCTGCCAGACAAGGAGTACATCATCCACATATCTGGAAAACCAAACCAAATGAGTAGAGAATGGATTATTAATAGAAAAAAAATGAAAATTTCTTCCCACCAGGCCATAAAAAGTATTGCTAAAGATGGGGAGAACTTGGGACCCATCGGTGCCCCCAAAGTCTGTAAATAAAATTTAGTACCAAACATGAAAAAATTATGTTTTAACAGATAATCCAATGATAATAAAATAAAATGTTTGAGGGCTGGCGAATAGGCACTATACTTCTCCAAATGGTATGCAATAGCCACCATAGCTGTATTGTGAGGTATGGATGAGTATCAGTTGACCAAATCACATGTAGCAAAAGAATAGTTAGGATGGCATTTGAAATGATCGAAAAGCTTAAGGATAGTAGAAGTGTCCTTCAAAAAAACTGGAGTTCTAATAATGAGTAGTTGGAGATGACCATCCACCCACTCACTAAGGTTCTCGTTCAGGGATCCAATACCAGAAATTATTGGGCTGAGCGAAGGGAGGAAAACCCCTTTGTAAACCTTAGGGAGCCCGTGGAAAATAGGAATAATGGGGTATTCAGGAATCAACCGTTTTCGTAATTTAGGGTTCAAAATACCAAGTCTGCTATATCCAGACTGTCAGGAAATATTAAAAATCTCTCAAATCTCTCCCTCCAAACTCTTCAGCCGCCCCACCTCCCCTATCCCATTTGGAGTAAGAAGAGCTAGCAATCTAAAAAGCTGCTTCTATGCAAAATAGTAGTGTACAAAAGAAGTGACAAACTTAATTATCCAGGCTAATTACCATACGAAATGGAGCTCCTGGAAAAGGAGACATGTGTGACAAAAAGACACCTTTGAACATATGGGCCAGAAACTGAATGAATTGTGCATTTGATAAGAAATAACAAGTATGACACCTGAAAGAGATAATAAATATCTTGTTAAGGCTTCAAAGGGAATCTATCACACTCCTTACAATAACCGGGACAGTCCCAGTTGCACATGAGTTCGATCTCCAGACTCTGAGGCACTGAAATGAAATATGGAATAGCGGCATTTCTATATTTCCGATTGTGATAGGACATATATTTTTAGTGGCGGGGCTAAATAAGGAACAGTATGCATATTTTTCCATATCTGTGAGCCCTGCCGGTGAGCTGTAACTCAACAGTGCAGAGATAACCGACAGCATCATGTTTGATCTCTAAGGAAAGGTAAAATCGCAATAAAAAATATGGCATCATTCGCTAACTTCTGCGATCATCGAGCGAGGAGATATCACAGAAATTAGAGATTTAATAAAACCATGAAGGGCGGCGACCAGCCCATGTGATGTCATCACAGGGAGTGTGTGGGCAGGGCCTACTTCGGCATAAAAGATCAAGCAGATTATTGATCTATGCTCATGCTAGGAGATACATATTTTCATGTAAGCAGGGATCACGTTCACTGAAATGGCCAAATGAATCAAAGTGCTCTCCTTCAGCTAAACTGAATCGTCTCTGTGATTGGTATAGTAAGTTCTTCTATTAATCCCTTTTATTTTGTGTAACTGTATATGCTGTATTGTTTTGTACCCCTTTGTAAAATCTTATGTAGATTTTTTTCATAAACATTGCCTCCCTTTGGATTAAAGGGGTTGTCCACTACTTTCACATTGATGCCCTATCCTTAGAATAGGGTATCAATGTATGATCAGCTGGGGTCCGGCACCCCCACCAATCAGCTGTGATCGGTGCCAGGGGCAGGAAGTGCTTACCTGCGGTGCTTGGCCTGCAAGCTGTAGTGGCCGGAGCTTGTTACTGCACATCCGCCTCCTATTCAATTCAATGGGAGGTGGATGTGCAGTACCCCGCGGCGGCCACTACAGATGAACGGCCAAGCACCACAGGCAAGCATTTACAGCCGCCGTCACCACAACTGATCGGCAGGGGTGCCGGGTGCGGGTAGTGAACAACTTCTTTAAATATAAAATTTAATAGTTCTGTTTCTTTTGCTCTGTAATAGTTCCTCCTCCGAAGCCACACGCTACCTATAAGGCATCCAATCGGCTGGAAAACAGATTGGTGGTGGCAAAGAATAATCTCTCTTGGGTTATTGTGAAGTGACAGCGATCGTACAAGGGTGTATACATATATTCCATGTGTTGGAAGGTGGTGTGTACGCCATACGCTCACTGCTAGCTTGCCGATACCTACGTAGTGAGAACAGCCTGCAGCCGCCTATATTGATCGTCAGCTAATCGTACAATTGTCCAGACAATAGGGGGCAGCAGAGAACTGTTCACTCCAGAAATCACAGTGGGTGGTCTCTATGAGTAATCGGGATCGTGTGGAATCCTTGACACAGACATTCTGGTAACTCAGATTTAAATGCATTAGTAGGATCAGACCTTAAGGTGGTGTAGGTGTTTGTGTCGCTGAGGATGGAAAGATCCATGTTACAATACAATTGAGTGTCCAATACCACAACAAATCCACCTTTGTCTGATTGCTGGATGGTTATACTAACATTTTGTTGAAGTTCTCTAACCGCTGGAGCATATCAAAATTACTATTATACTTCATATTACAGATACCACCATGTAATTTTTTAAGGTCGTTTTCAACTAGCGTTTGAAATAAAACTAAAGATGGAACCCTGGATTGCAGAGGATAGTATGCAGGGTTAGATGGGATGATGTTAATTCCTCGATCTTGTAGTTTATTCAAAGAAAAATCTGGATCCAGTAACGAAGACAAAGTTAGTAAGGCAGTCTGTTCAACGACTGTAAGTGTAGCATCATTATGCTCCATAATCTCTGCCGTCATGTTATTAGGAGTGGAAGACTCTTCGGACTCATTGAAGAAATGTTTTGTAACTGTTAATAACCGCGTAAAGTGATTTACATCTCTTAAGGTAAAAATCTTGCGAGGGGACATAAATTGTGAGTCCAGTCACGTGGTATACAGTATATTCTGCAGTAGCCGTCAGCGTCAGTATATTGGCTATACCACACGTAAACTGAAGAAGAGGATCGCCGAACACATCAATAATATCACCAACAACTCCGGGTATTCTGGTGCGGCCAAACATTTTACCATAATACATAAACAGAATACTTCATGTTAATCATCTTTTGGACTCGAAAAGGTCGATCTTGTTGCCCGTGGTGGCAACTGGAAAAAGCAGCCGGCCCTGAGGGAAGCGTATTGGATCCTGACTCTAAACACCGAGTCCCCCCATGGCGTGAACTTCAAAAATGATTTGTTTTTCATCTACTAATATTTCCTTGTTTTTCGGCTTGGCGATGCATGTTTAACTTCAATTTTACATCAAATCAATGTGTTTCCTTATTCAGGAATGTGGACATACAATTTACATAATGTCTAATGATCAGTTGTGAGTCACTATATATATCTCCCAGTCGCACCCTGTGCACACGTTCAGTTTTCTTTTGTAAATGATGTATCTGCTTCCTGTGAATCACTATCTGATTCACCATTCACACTTGTTTTTTCTCCTAATAATTATCTGGCAATGCGTTTAGTAAGAGACGATAAAACTCCTTTATGAAAGCTTTATAAATTTCTATCTGTGTTCTTTGCAATTATATATATTTCCATCTGTATCTATCGCAGTAGTGTAGATGGCCGGTCCATTGGATCGTTGGCTTTTGTTTTACAATAATTCCCATTCATTCCACTCACCTGCCATGTCTGCTGCATTGGTAGCAATGGTTCCTCAGCCAGGACTCCTGGGACCAGTCGTTCCACAGCAATTCCAGTATGGTGCCGGCAGGTCTGTTCATCCAGGCCGCCCGTATAGTTTGCTTTTTAGACAGATATAATCATTTTACTTGTGTAGACATTGTGGTACTTGAGTTACATTGCTGGCCATGTTTGCCGTGTCCTCATTGGTGTATGTTTTTTGGGATTGCTGGGACATGTTGTCCTTTAGCAGAGTCCATCGCAGAGTCGGTGTATTTACAGTTGAAATCAGAAGTTTACATACACTATATAAAAAGACACATATTCATGTTTTTCTCAACATCTGACATGAAATCAGAATAAACCTTTCCCGTTTTAGGTCAATTAGGATTACCATCATTTTTAATATTTGCCAAATGCCAGAATAATGAGAGAGAGAGAATGTTTTAAGGCATTTTTATTACTTACTGCAAAGTCAAAAGTTTACATACACTAAGATTAATATGCCTTTAAACAATTCTGAACTGCCCATATGATGATGTCATGTGTTTTGGAAGCTTCTGAGACACACCTGTGGATGTATTTTAATGCACACCTGAAACACACTGCTTCTTTGTGCAGCATCATGGGAAAGTGTAAAGAAATCAGCCAAGATAGCAGAAAGAGAATTGTGGACTTGCACTTGTCTGGCACATCCTTGGGTACAATTTCAAGATACCTGAAGGTGCCTCGTTCATCTGTACAAACAATTATATGCAAGTACAAACAAAATGGGAATGTCCAGCCATCATACCGCTCAGAAAGGAGACAGGTTCTGTGTCCCAGAGATGAATGTGCTTTGGTCCAACATGTGCATATCAACCCAAGGACAAAAGCAAAAGACATTGTGAAGATGATGGCGGAAGCTGGTAAGACTGTGTCAATATCCACAGTGAAACGAGTACTATATCAACATGAGCTGAAAGGCCACTCTGCCAGGAAGAAGCCATTACTCCAAAAGAAACATAAAAAAGCCAGTTTACTGTTTGCAAATGCACACAGGAACAAAGACCTTAATTTTTGGAGACATCCTGTGGTCTGATGAAACTAAAATTTCAACTTTTTGGGCATAATGACTATTGTTACGTTGGGAGGAAAAAGGGAGAAGCTTGGAAGCCTAAGAACACCATCCCAACTGTGAAACATATGTGGGGCAGCATCATGTTGTGGGGTTGTTTTGCTGCAGGAGGGACTGGTGCACTTCACAAAATAGATAGCTTCATTAGCAAAGAAGATTATGTGGCAATACTGAAGCAACATCTCAAAACATCAGCCAGGAAGTTAAAGCTTGGGTGGAAATGGGTCTTCCAAATGGACAATGACCCGAAGCATACTGCCAAAATGGTAACAAAGTGGCTTAAGGATAACAAAGTCAATGTTTTGGAGTGGTCATCACAAAGCCCTGATCTCAATCCTATTGAAAATTTATGGGCAAAGCTGAAAAGGCAGGTGCGAGCAAGGCGACCTACAAACCGGGATCAGTTACAACAGTTTTGTCAGGAGGAATGGGCCCAAATTCCGACCAACTATTGTGAGAAGCTTGTGGAAGGATATCCCAAACTTTTCACCCAAGTCATTCAGTTTAAGGGCAGTGGTACCAAATACTAATGAAATGTATGGAAACTTTTGACTTTGCAGTAAGTAATAAAAATGCCTTAAAAACATTCTCTCTCTCTCATTATTCTGGCATTTGGCAAATAAAAAAAATGATGGTAATCCTAATTGACCTAAAACGGGAAAGGTTTATTCTGATTTCATGTCAGATATAAAGAAAAACATGCAGATGTGTCTTTTTATATAGTGGATGTAAACTTCTGATTTCAACTGTATATATTGTATCATGTGCCCCCAAAAATCTGCACTTTATTCCTCATTGGTTTTGAGTTAGTTACTCAAATCTATACCCCTGATGTCAACACAATGCAGTTTTTTATTCTAAGGCCCCGGTCCCACTATCAGTATTCGGTCAGTATTTTTTCTCAGGAATGGGGGATAAATGCAGAATTTGTGACTTGTTTCTATTATACCTTTTCTCTGATTGTTCCTCACCTGGTTTTGGCTCCCACTCCTGAGAAAAAATACTGACCAAATACTGATAGTGGGGCCGGGTCCTAAAATCGCTAGTGTTTCTAGTTAGGTAAGGATGAGGTTGCTTTATTAGTTAACTTTCATTGCAGGGGACATTGGCTTCAGCTGGAATTGGCATTATGGTAAGTAGGGTTTAATTTAGAACAATAAAAGGTCTCTGTGTTTATTTCAAATAAAATATTTTATTCATGGTGCTCTTGTAGTTATTTCACATATCACTTTCACTATGGTGTTAGTAATGGGGGCGTCTTATAGACGCCTCTCCATTACTAACCGGGCTTGATGTCAGCTGGCCTTATAAGCTGACATCAACCCCAACCCTATTACCCCACTGCCACCGCTACAGGGCAGTGGGCAGAGCGGAGGCTTAGTGCCAGAATTGGTGCATCCTATGGATGCGCCACTTCTGGGGCGGCTGAGGGCTGCTGTTTCTAGCCTCGGAGGGGGCCAATATTCATGGCCCCTTCCTAGGCTACTAATATTAGTCCCCAACTGTCTGCATAGCCTTTGCTAGCTGTTAAAATAGGGGGACCCCATGTCATTTTTTGGGGGTCCCCCATTTTAATAACCTGTAAAGGCTTAAGTATTCAGCTGGAGCGCTGATATTAGTAGCCTGGGAAGCTCTGTGGGTATTACCCCCTTCTCGGGCTTCAAAAATCTGCCCCAGCAGGTCTGCTTAACCTCTGCTAGACTATAAAATTACGGGGGACCCCACACCAATTTTTTTAAATAAATACTTTAATTTAACAATAAATGACAAGTACAGTAACCAACACTGTCACTGTACTAATTATATACATGACTGACACCTTTCTATCTATTCTATGTGTATAGCTATTCTTTCTATTCTAAATTGTCGGGTACCGATGTATTGTAACTGTATGCGGCTGATGAATTGCTGGCTTTTAAAGAGACGGGTGCGTGAAAATCGGAGGGCACTCGCATGGTCCGAGTGCTGTGCGATTTTTTTCACACACTCATTGACTTGATTGACTTGCATTGGCGAGTCTCGTCCGAGATACATGGCAAATCGCAGAATGCTGCGAATTTGTTCTCAGCCCGATTTCAGCTGAGAAATCGGGCTGAGAACAAATGAGATGTCACTCATTCATTTTTTATTGCTCTTTCCCAACTAAAGCAGAGAAGGAAAGTGCGCGGTTGATGCTGGGCTGTGATGTGGTGAAACCCCGACCACAGCCCATCAATCAGACAACTAAGACGAGAACACACACATTTTGTGTGCCCCTAACAGGGGGATCTTCATGCGATCAGATAGACAGATTATAGGCTGGGGCTGGGGAAAACAAAGCAGTCATGTACACATTGGTACCAATGACAAAGTTATAGGGAGGTGAAAGGTCTTTAAAAATGATTACAGGGAATTAGGAGAGAAGCTGAAGTACAGGTGGTGTTTTCAGAAATACTGCTGATTCCACTACGTCACTAGAAAGTCAGCGGGAACTTAAGAAGATAATTCTCAGGAAGAAAGGGTTTGGGTTCATGGAGAACTGGGCTGACTTCTCTGTCGGCTACAGGCTCTACAATAGGGACAGGCTGCACCTCAATGGGGTGCATGCAGATGTGCTGGGGGAAAAAATGGTCAAATGAATGGAGGAGCTTTCAAATTAGTATTTGGGGGAAGGGAGGGTAGCTATGCAAATAATGGGGTAGAGTAGACAGAGAGAGTGAGACATTCAAGGAAAGTAATAAGGCGAGTAGCAGTAATAAATGTGCTAATAGTATTAAATGTCTGCAGGCAAATGCAAGAAATCTTGAAAACAAAATGAATGAATCAGAGACTGTTAGGTCAGCCACAGATTACGATGTGGTGGGCATTACAGAAACCTGGCTGGATGAAAGCCATGACTGGGTGACAAACATAGAGGGTTACACTACATTCAAACGGATAGGAAAGAAAAGTAGGTAGAGGGGTGGGTATTTTCATTAAAACCAATTTAAGACCTCAAGCTCAATGACGACATGGGGGGCAGCTTCAACAATGTACAGCACACATGTCCAACTTTTGATTATATTTGACCCACGACACCAGAACCACTACACCTATGTGGGGCCATTATTCTGCATGAAGGATTTTGTGGGGCCCATTATACGGTATGGAAAGCTATGTGGGGCTCATTGTACTGTATGGAAAGTTATGTGGGGCTAATCATACTGTATGGAGGACTATGTGGGGCCCATTATTCTGTATGGAGGACTATGTTGGGCCCATTATACTGTATACTGGTTGGTACACAACTTTGTCCAAATTTTTCATTTTGGCCCTCTGCATGTTTTGAGCTTTACATCCCTGATGTAACATCTGTATGGGTAATGTACATGGAAATGGCAATAATGGAAAGCTGCTAATTGGACTTTGCCACAAGCTTCCTAATATAGCTGAACATGAAGAGGATAATATGCTGCAACAAATTAAAAAGGCAACAAAAACAAGTCATGGTCAAAACTGTTGGAATTGTTCCAGAAAATGAAGCATTGCTCCAAGAAAATTATTGCAATTACATGTTTTGTTATACACGTTTATTTCCTTGGCATGTATTGGAACAACACAAGAAAACAGAGAAAAAAAAGGCAAATTGAACATAATTTCACACAAAATAGGTCGGACAAAATTGTTGACACCTTGCCAAAATTGTGGGTAAACAACTTTGTTTCAAGCATGTGAAGCTTGTTCAAACGCAATTGTGGCAAGTAACAGGTGTGGGCAATATGAAAATCACAACTACAACCAGATAAAAATGGGAGAAATTGATTCAATCTTTGCATTGTGTGCATATGTGTGGCACACTAAGCATGGAGAAAACAGAAAAAGGAGGAGAGAAATGTCTGAGGACTCAAGAACCAAAATTGTTGAAGAATATCAATAATTTCAAGATTATAAGTCCATCTTTAGAGATCCGGATGTTCCTCTGTCCAAGGTGCGCAGCATAATCAATAAATTTATAACATATCAAGTCAAATATGGTGGAGGTTCAAAGATGTTATGGGGTTATTTTGCTGCCTCTGGTCAGGTACTTTGTGTGCAAGGAATCATGAAATCTGAAGATTAGCAAAGGATTTTGGGGCACAATGTTGTGCCTAGTGTCAGAAAGCTGGGGGGCTTCCAGCATGACAATGACCCAGAAAATAGATGGAAACAAAGTGCTGGAGAGTTCTGACCAGCAATGAATCCGGATCTAAATCCCATTGAACACCTGTGGAGAGATCTTAAAATTGCTGTTTAGAGAAAAATATTAAAATTTGAGAGTCCTCAGTGGTGGATACCATCTTTTCAGTTAGCCATTAGTCAGTAAGCTTTCGAGACTACTCAGGTCCCTTCATCAGACATAGTATAACACAAAATCTGAAGAGTCACATATTTATACACAACAGGGCACAGGAATAATGCAATAGATAAGACAAGTGACGTGAAGCAGAACTATCAGTATGGGAGAGGGAGAAGCAGTTGTGGCCGTAAATATGTGTGGACACAAGTAGAGCTATTCTTTTATTGTGTGGCGATGAGAATTCATCCTTGTTTTAAGTTTTTGCCCTGTCTCCCCTACATACAGACCCCCAGTTGGACAT
The DNA here is from genome assembly GCF_046119375.1 of Phyllobates terribilis. NCBI lineage: Eukaryota > Metazoa > Chordata > Amphibia > Anura > Dendrobatidae > Phyllobates > Phyllobates terribilis. Next base: position 930,269 of record NW_027362796.1, on the reverse strand, counting down.
TTGTTACATATAATTAAGTTCATTGTGATGCAGCTGAAAGTACCTGGGATCTTATGGTCTTGATGTCAGTTGGGAATCTTTATCTTGTCCGTGGTCATCATAAATGGACGGGTTTTACATTTACAGTTGGTGAGGATGAATTTTATACGTTTCACCACAAAGGTGAAACTATCCTCCCGGTCAGTTTGCTTTCCCTCCCAGTACCTTTTCATTCTAACAATGTTAGGTTTCTGGGAGATTATACTTGTTCTTTTTATTTTTGGTTTTCCTTAGCTTGCCTTCTTTGCCCTATATGTGTTTTTGTTTCTCAATCAGGGTTTTCATATTTTTCTTCATACTTTCCTTTCCCCTTGTTGAGAGTGTGTTGAAGCCTCCCCTCTGGTTCCTCAGGAGGTATGAGAAACTCCTCAACGGCTTATTAGTTAGTTAGGTGTGTGGTGGCATTTTTAGTTGTGCAGCTAGGGCCATTCTAGTCTGTACAGAGACTAGTTGGGTGTAGTTGCCACATTCTCACCTGTGTGGATTCTGCGGTGGTTATCAAGATGCACTTTCTGGTTATAACATTTCCCACATTTTGAACATGAAAAAGGCTTCTCCCCTTTGTGAGTTCTCTGGTGCTTATCAAGATCCGATTTCTGGTTAAAACATTTCCCACATTCTGAACATGAAGTAGGCTTCTCCCCTGTGTGAGTTCTCTGATGTCTGATAAGAGTTGATTTCTCAGTAAAATATTTCCCACATTCTGAACATGAAAAAAGCTTCTCCCCTGTGTGAGTTCTCTGATGTCTGATAAGAGTTGATTTCTGTGCAAAATATTTCCCACATTCTGAACATGAAAAATGCTTCTCCCCTGTGTGAGTTTTGTGATGTTTGATAAGAGATGATTTCTCTGTAAAACATTTTGCACATTCTGAACAGGAAAATGGCTTTTCTCCTGTGTGAGTTCTCTGATGGTTGATAAGAGTTGATTTCTTTGTAAAAGATTTCCCACATTCTGAACAGGAAAATTGCTTCTTCCCTGTGTGAGTTCTCTGATGTACAATAAGATGTGATTTCTCTGTAAAACATTTCCCACATTCTGAACAGGAAAATGGCTTCTGTCCTGTGTGAGTTCTCTGATGTACAATAAGATTTGATTTCTCTGTAAAACATTTCCCACATTCTGAACAGGAAAATGGCTTTTCTCCTGTGTGAGTTCTCCGATGCTTGATAAGATTTGATTTCTCTGTAAAATATTTCCCACATTCTGAACAGGAAAGTGGCTTCTCCCCTGTGTGAGTTCTCTGATGTGTATTAAGATATGATTTCTGGTTAAAACATTTTCCACATTCTGAACATGGAAAAGGCTTCTCCCCTGTGTGAGTTCTCTGATGTATATTAAGATATGATTTCTGGTTAAAACATTTTCCACATTCTGAACAGGAAAATGGCTTCTCTCCTGTGTGAGTTCTCTGATGTGCGATAAGATTTGATTTCTCTGTAAAACATTTCCCACATTCTGAACAGGAAAAAGGCTTCTCTCCTGTGTGAGTTCTCTGGTGCCTAACAAGATCTGATTTCTGATTAAAACATTTCCCACACTTGGAACATGAAAATCTATTCTTTGCTGTGTGAATTTTTTGATGTTTAAGAAAAGACTTTTTGAGAGGAAAACTATTTCTATATTCTGAACGTGAAAATGGCTTCTTTGCATTAGAAGCAGTTTGTTTTTTAATGCTTATTTTGTGACTTTGATTTTCCTTAGTAGTCAGTAATGAATCAGAAGACAGGACCAATTTCAAATGATCAGATGACAGATCTTTGCTGTGAAGGAATGATGGTATATCTGGAGTAATGTCATTCATTTCAATTGTATCCTGTAGGATCTGAAAATTATCCGATTTGAAAATTGAAGGTGTCAGCTGTCCCTCTGATCTCCTGGTACAGTCATCTGCCAAGAAGAAAACCAATTATTATTTCTTAATAAAAAATCCTTGAATTTTATATTTTTGAACATTTCTACTTAAACGGTACGTAAAAAAGGCAAGCTATATAAAAAAAAATTCACTTATTCACCAGGACAATGACTGTCTTATAGAAAACCTCATAGGATGGACCAGTAGAGCGTGGTGTTCAACTGTTTTTTCATTCTGCCTCCCAAATATGGAACAAAAAGCCACCAAATGATGTTATGTAGGCGAAAATAATACCAATAAAAACTTCTACTCATGCCACAAAAAACAAGTCCCCACTCAGGTCCATCATCTGTCAATGGAAAAACAGAGGTTTCCACATTATTAGTGGCTTAAAGGCTCTTGAAAAGCAACACGCCTTCCATAAACCAATCCAGCAATATCCGCTCTACCAAAGTCAGATCTCCCCCTCGCTTCTGAGCTTTGCAGTAGTTGATGTGCCTAAATCACATTTAGCATCCATGTATTTGGCATTACTATAATGAGAAGAACCCACTTAATTTACGGTGTGTGTCTCCTGGAGCACAATCTGGGCACTATGTGTTGGGTAATAAACTAGCCCATTTGCAATTTTCACTCTCCAACGTGCATTGCGTGGTAATTTCTGGAAAGTGCCTGTGGAGTCAAAATAGTAACTTCTTCTATTGATTAATTCACTGAGGGTTATAATTTCCAAAATTGAGGCACTTTATGGGGATTTCTACTGCTCTGGTTTTCTGCCATTTTGTCATATTAGGGCTTCTGAAAAAGGTGTGTCCCATCTCGTCTGGGACGTCTACTTCTCCTGCTTCGACTTGTGTGACGTCTGCTTCCGTCACCAGGCGCCGCCTTATTCATCCTGCAGGCGGCGCTGGTGATGGAGGAGACGTCAGAACAAGAAGCTCTGCGAGACACAGGCTCTGCGCAGCCACTAAGATTAGGGTTGCTGGGACCAGTAGTACTATCCAGTCTGGCAGTATGGGCGTGTGTGCTGTCCAGCTGGAGTAATCTGCTCCCTGCTTCAGCCATTTGGAGAGCACCACACCCTACTAAAGCTCAAAGCATATTGCCGGAAGCTGCCAGATACAGCCTTGTTCTCCTCTGGTTCAGTCCTCTGTGCTCAGCTCCCGGCTTGTGTATTTGTTTCTGTTGTGACCCCGGCCCGTTTACTGACTACTCTTGTGTCTTCTGATTTTGTATTTTCTCTGCCCTCCTGGTTCTGACCCGGCTACCTGACTATTCTTCCCATCTCACTCCACAGAACAGCAGGTAACACAGTGGCCCAAGCCTAGGGGTCTCTGTGTAAGTCCAGATCCATGTAGTGGGGTTAAAGGGTGATGAGCAAAGTAATTTGTGAAATCTGTAAACGGGGTAGATAAGACAAGCCTGTTCATGGTGGCCATGTTTTGAGCTTTCAGGTGACCATGAACAGTGCCCCCAATACATTGTGTCTGCGAACTATTCCAGAAAAATCTGCATTCCTAATAGCTAAATGGTGCTCCTTCCCTTCTTAACCTACGATGTGCCCAGACAGTAGGGTACAACCGCATATAGGGGATTGTCAGATTCAAAAGAAGTTGGAAAATAATTTGTAAGGTCCATTTGTTTCCTATTATCCTTTGTGAAGAATTCCAAAGTTATCACCACATAAAGTGACACACGTCAGATTTGAAAATGGGCCCTGATTAGGAACAGAAAACTGGCAGTAGGAAGGGGTTAAATCAGAGTATTTTGGGCACTAACTACTGAAGTCAAAAACTGTGAGTATAGACAATAAAACATCTACTGAAATGATCAAACTGAACAGTCTTCATCAGAGAAAAATGAGTAACTAGAGGTGAAACCTCTCTGGAGTAATTGGAGTATGGGGCTCGGTGGCTCTTGGGAATCTAAACTATGATAAGAACCAATATTTTCTGTCAGATGAGTTTCAAGAAGAAATATTAGACATTTAAAGTGAACTTTTTTATAATACTGCAGAGCTGAGGCGTCTTAAATTTAGATCTCGGGCATTTGGAAGAGGCAATGGAGATATTTTTGAAAGAAAACCAGGGAGTTACAGAGTCACATAAGTGAGGCCGGCCGATCCCATCACAATGAAACTATCATAGAGAGGGAATTTGTAAAAAAAAGAAAGAATATATAAACATGTAACATCCCCAACAACAACGTATGCATGAGGGGAGAAATCCAACACTAAACCGGAGTCACACTCATTTATGGTTGACCATTGGAGCTACTATGAGTCCTGACCAGAAGAGTAGAGAAAGTGTTAGTGCCCCCATTTCAGGAGAGATTGTGCAGTAATCTGAATTCTATAGGATTGAAAATATAATGGAATTTATGACATGGAGTGAATCCATGAAACCAGGGCTGGAGCCAACACATCTCCTGCAGGCGTGAATAAATGTATATTACAGCCATCAGCCACGCACAGCTTAGAGATATATCATGGCACAGGAGTAATGTTTTCTGTATAGTTTATCACAATCCTGTTTGAAGTTAGTTGGTTTGAAAAGAAATGTAACAGTCAAGATAAAGGGAAACTCTGGTGTTATTGTACAGAAATTCACACTTGGCCCTCACTGCACATTTAATGCTGTCGATAATAAAAGTAAAGTTTGGCCAGAAAGACTGGACCTGGTTTTGTAGGGACCATATGAGCACATTCAGCAGCACAGAAGGGAGAGAAGGTAGATTCATCCAATAAGATATCAGGGATCTAGGAAGCCAACAGCATCATCACCCTCCGCTTTCTCTTACAGACACATAATATTTTTCTTCAAGTGATTTTCTCACTTGTCGGCACATTCTACGTACGCTGTCATTTGGCTTTGTAGTTTACAGACCTGGGCAGGTAATGGACAGAGTCTCCTAATCCCAGGCGGTAGGTGGATCCTCCAGGTTGTAAGTTCTATAGAAAAGGGCTTTCACAATTTCCCAAAGTAATTTGAACATTTTCAGACGGAGGAGAATGTTGTGATCTAGAGGCAAAATGGTGATCACACGATTGTGATACGGCCGGACTACACCACCGATAAAGTAGCCACAGCCGGTGACAGAAGAATCTGTGACTTCTCTGTATTCAGTGGTTCCTACTCACCTGGGTGGTCATATATAGGAATCTCCTCTTTACACCGCTCATCACCCCTCACATATGTCTCTGTAGTATTATTATGGGTCAGATCTTCACCCTGAAACAAATATTGTAAAAGTCACAGACAGATTGAGAAGTCACATCTATGATCAGCTCTGATCCTGCCATCTCCACCGTTCTCATTACACAAGTATAAAACATATAATACTGGTGGATAAAACAAGACTGAGCACAAGACCTTTTCAGCCGTCTACACATCATAGGGGAGATCTCATGACACCTTCTCTCCATCTACCTGATGATCCTGAGGAACATTGGGATCTTCTTGTTTACAGCCCTGTGGAAAAAGAGGACGGGGACATCTCTCTGGTGTTGTCCTCTTACTGGATTGATCTGGAGGAAACACATACAGGGACTGAAATTCATTCTTTACATACAGATAATTATAGGCCGTGTGTATTTAGTCCTGTCTATTACCTGGTGATGTGAGGGGCTGGGGAACCTCCATCATGACATCCTTGTACAGATCTTTGCGTCCTTCTAAATACTCCCACTCCTCCATGGAAAAATAGACGGCGACATCCTGACATCTTATAGGAACCTGACAACCATACAATGATACAGTCATCTCCCCGATCCCTTCATAGCGTTACTGTATAATGTCCCAGCATTCCCAGCAGTGTCACCTCTCCAGTCAGCAGTTCAATCATCTTGTAGGTGAGTTCTAGGATCTTCTGGTCATTGATGTCCTCATGTATCAGGGGGTGAGGTGGAGGCCCCATGATTCGGCTCAGGGGTCTTCCCCATCCCTCAGACACAGGGTCCTGACAGCGCTCACTAGAGGTCTTCTTCACTACTGTGTAATCCTGGTTATGGAGAGACACATTAATAAATCTAACTACAGACATTTCCAGAGTCCTCACCTCTCCAGTTCTGTCCATCTGTTATTCCCATAGATAAGAATGATGTAATGTGACGTCATCAGAATCTCTCACCTCTCCTGTAAGCCGGAAGAGGATCTCTAGGGTGAGGTGTAATATCCTCTCAGCCATCTTGTCTCTGTCCATATCCATCTTTGATGGGTAAATCAGGAAAATTCTCTGATATAGAAGATATTCACTAAGAGGATCAGATATTGTAGAGACCTGAATGAGAAAAAGATAAGTTGATAGAACATCATAAAAATCCTGTGTAATAATACAACTATTGGAGATAATGAGAGGAAACATATAAGATTTATTATTTTACAGTATTTAGTTTTTTTCTTTACATCTAGTAATAAAAATTTAATAGTTAAGGACACATGCAACAAGCCATTTCTTCCTCAGAGTCTGCAGCTGAATATATTTATCATAGACTCACCTTCCATAACGTTAATTCTCGTCTAATTTTCTGACACTGGAATTGACATTTAGAATAACCTCGGCACTCAGTGGTTCTTATAGAAATTTTTTTTTAATGCAGTCCCTATTAAGGCCTTTCGGCTCTAAGGACAGTAATTCATGAATCCAGTAGGTTTCTATACGTTTGAGAAGGCTCACTCGGTCGCCCCCCCGACGTGGTGTCAAAACTTTTTCCAATACCTGGTATTTGACTTGAGAAATACTATGTCCTGCCGTGATAAAGTGTTGGGGAATGGGTAACATTATGTTTTTGCACCGAATTGTGGACTTGTGCTTTGAAATCCTATCCCTTATGGGCTGTGTCGTCTCCCCCACATAGATTCGGCTGCATGGGCATTTAATAAGATATACCACATATGACCTGTCACATGTAAAGTACCCCTTGATGTTGTATAGCTTGCCAGTTTGTGGGTGGTGAACAATGCTACCCCTGAGGACATTGTTGCATTGACGACATTGGAGACATGGGAATATGCCCATTTGGGATTCTGCAAGAACCGTTGTTTTGGACCTTGGTGCGCTGTGCCCAAATCAGCACGTACCAGAGAGTCTCTAATATTGGTTGCTCTCTTAAAACACGGTAGGAAGGGTTGTTGGAACGCAGGGATCGTGGGATAGCCAGTTTGTAAGATGATCCTGTGTTTCCTAATGGTTTTATGTAAGATGTAGGCGAAGGGGTGGAACGTGTGAACAAAGGGGATTCTGTCCTTAGTGTTTGGACGATGAGTTCTGGAATTCGACGCCTGGGGATGCAAGAAGCTAGGTGGATAGCCTCATTCAGTGAATTCGGTCGTCATTTCTTGTAACATCTGATTGCAGATAGTTTCACTGGACACTATCCGTTTGACCCTCTGAAATTGTGATGTAGGTATAGATTTCTTCATTGACTTTGGATGATTGCTAGAAAAGTGTAATAGGCCATAGGCTTGGAATAGAGGTCAGTTGTTAGGTGACCCTGTGTATCCTTTAACACCATGGTATCAAGGAAACTAACATGGCTTGAATCATATGTCATGGTGAAGCTCAAATCTGGCCATGTGGAGTTCAGTGTGGAGAAAAACCTCTAAGGATTCCAAGGGACCCCCACCATATGCAAAAGATGTCGTCTATGAAACGTTTCCAGAGAATGGAATGTTCTTGAAAAAGTGGATTAGAGTAGACCACCTGACTATCGAAGGCTGACATGTAGCAATTTGCATATGGGGGGCCACATTGTTGCCCACCGTGGTGCCCTTCGCCGAAAGGCCTTAATAGGGAGTATGACCTACTGGCCTTTATATAAGGTTTTTTTTATGTTTGGAGTTTGGTTCTCATTGAACAGTTGGTATAGAGAAACTTGTCACCCAGGGATCTTACGTGACCTTTTGTTGAAATGTATCTTACGTTTGGAAATGTGGTCTTCAATTTGAATAGGTCAATAATATACAAGTTTTGATCTCCATATCCTACTCGTATATTGTCTCCTTTATTGCAGATTATTCCTCACTGGCACACTCTTGTCCCCTCTACTGGATCCTTCTTTACTCCATCAAAGGCTTTGGCTCATGCCCATGGGGTCTTATGCTCTATACTGGTGGAACGCACTTTCTCTCTCCCTGGCACTCAAACTTCCGGCTCACTGGAATGCATTTACACCGGCCTGTGGAAAGCAGAGCTTCCTGGGAGCAGAGCTTCACTTCCGGTGACGTCACACGTACACTTCCGGAGTTCACACTACACAGCCCTGCGGAATTGGCTGCGATTGGACAGCCGCCCTCACTATTCCCGCCCCCCGCTTTTAGATACCATCCTGCCCCTGAAAATGCGCACAGCACCAGGAACTAGAGGTAGACACCGCGTTACTCTAAGCCACTACGTGCAGCACCACTTTATAACCAGGAACTAGGGGTCACAGGTATGCTACGTCAAGCTCTATTCTGTGTATCTCTGCCTCCACAGTCCCTCTCAGCTGTTAACTCTGAGTCTGCCACTCTCTGCTCTTTTCTGCAGACCCAAGCAACCAGTGTCACCAGATCTCCACACTTTTGAATTCCTACTTTTGAATACCATCCAGCAGTCTAGTAGATGTCACCTCTCTTCAATTTGTATATATACTTGCTCTATACTATTGTAGCACCCCAGGGGTCTGGGCGCCACAGTAATAGAAATATTATGTCTGAGAGCAAGTGGGAGGTTTCTCTGGTCAGGAGCCCTAAGCATGCAACACCGCCCGCCCAGACCTGGGAGGGGAGGAATCTGCCCTTATAAACTGGGTCTGGGGCAGGATTAGGAGAGTCAGAGTCTGGGAGTCAGAGCCTGGAGAGGGAAAGTGAGAACTAGGAGCTCTGTAGGAGCAGGAGTGAGTGCCAGGGGCTGGAAGCCAGATAGCTCGCCCTGGATGAAGACACTAAGACCGGACACGGAGTCCGAGGCTGTGGGGACATCCAGGTCCAGCAGCAGAATCCAACCGGCAGGGGATTTTAGGTCCTCTGGCCATAGAAATCCGGAGGCACGGTCACAAGCAAGGGACCAGCACCGCCATCGTGGAGCGGAGGCTAACAGGAGGCCCCAAGTCACCGGCCATACGGGTGAGCACCACACGGTATACTCAGGGACGTGGGCTACTTCTACCCGCATACAGCAAGGTAGCCAGGAAAGTGCAGATAGACGGGGAGGCCTACAACTCCACCTGGCCAGGGGAGATCCTGCTTGCTCACAGACTGACCAGGCCCCTACTGCTAACCAGTACTCCCGGGAGGGTCTGCTTTATAACACCAGTAAAGACCCTGAACTGCACTGCACGGACTCTGAGTTATTCCTGCTGCGCTCGTGCACCATCACTCCCATCATCCACACTAACTGCCCTGAGGCTGTACTCCTCCCGTGGGGAGTCATCCCATTCTTAGCTACACATATAACACCGGCCTCAGCGGTCTGCCTTGCAGCAGCGGTCCCCACTGACCGCAATCCACGGGTGGCGTAGTCGGACAATTATCATACTAATAAGATTGCCACTGGTTTGACCACTCTGGGCACGGACCGGGTCACCGCCACACGGAGACTACAACCCCCAGCGATCCGGCTCCGGGTACTCCCGCACATGTGCATCCACAACACAGGCCCAGGGGGCGCGTCACTATGATGTATCCGCATTAATGGGGTTTGACGAAATATTATACACTGTTTGACAGCATGTTTATTGTTCAGGTTAAACAAGAGATATTATCATGTTATTTCGCTATGATCCATTTGTATATGCTTTTTTATTTTATTATTATGCTTTTATTTATTGTTTTGTTCTTTGTGCTATTTCCAACAGTTACTGATGACGGTCAGATCAACCGAAACGTTTACTTTTGCTTTTGGACTGCATTTAAAAAAAATAAATTCTATAAGAGCCATTGAGTGCCGAGGTTATTCTCAGTTACAGTACAGGTTTGGACCCAACTCGAGCACCTCTGTCCGATAGTGCAGCGGTTATTATCTTATACTGGAATCGGCATTAGCAATTCTGCAGGAGATATTTATTTCACGTGACATGAGAAACAACTACTTCATGATGAGGCAACATCTTCTACTACGGCTCTAAAATTATATTTGGCCACAGTCCGTCACTTACTACATCACCACCGGCCGTCTATATGAATGTTTCCCGTCTTCCCCGGACTGTAATCTTCTATCACTTTAGATGTCATGTCTGATTCACACACAGAAGTTTGAGGATTTTATAAAAGCTGTTTTGTTTGCACAAACACTGCAGACAGAAATGATTTGATACTAAAGTCTCCATGTACAGTGTATTATGGGGTTTATTTCTGGCCTTAGGCTTTCCTATATTACAAGAAAACACCCAGAAAAAAGCAGATATTAAAATGTTTCAAAAGAAAATTGGCCCCAACAATTCTTGTAAAAAGAAAAAACATGCACAAATCAGAAGACACATTTTGTCCTTTTTTTAACAAGTTAAACATTTGTTTTTGGTTTTATATGAACTATTTTGGGCACCAGAACATAGATGTACACAGCAAGGATGACACAGGTGTGGCTGCAATAAAATCCCTGGCAGTTTAACCACTTGCTCCTGCAAAAAGCAAACATGGCATCTAAAGACCCCATCTCACATAGCGAGATCGCTAGCGAGATCGCTGCTGTGTCACAGTTTTGGTGACGCAACAGCCACCTCAACAGCGATGTCGCTATGTGTGACACTTTGCAACGATCAGGACCCTGCTGTGAGGTCGCTGATCGCTGCAAAGTGTCCTGGACCATTTTTTGGTCGTTGCTCTCCCGCTGGTGTGACCAGCTGGAGCAGTGATCAGGCTGGTAACTATGGTAAACATCGGGTTACTAGGGGCACACGCGCACCTAGTAACCCGATGTTTATCATGGTTACGAGCCTGCTAAAGTGAGCGGCAACCTCTCGCTCACTGTAGCAGAGTGGTAACCATGATAAACAAAGGGTTACTAGGAGCGCGTGTGCCCCTAGTAACCTGATGTTTACCATAGTTACCAGCCTGCTCCTGCTTCAGCAGGCTCGTAACCAGGAGCAGGACATCGTGGAACGATTCTTTCCACGATGTCGATGCTCCCCTGATCGTTGGTGAGCCTGCCTGTTTGACAGCTCACCAGCGACCACATAGCGACGCAGCAACGATCCCTGACAGGTCGTATCGTTGTCGGGATCGTTGCAGCGTTTGTCGGGATCGTTGCAGCGTCGCTAAGTGTGACGGGGCCTTAAGAAGGTGTGACAGAGTTCAGCTGAATGTCCCTCCTCCTCCCCCAAGTACTCAATAGTATGGGGCTGCCTTGTTCCTACAAAAGTGAAATGCCTAATAATAGTGTCTGGGCCTGCAATGTACGAAAGTCTATTAGGTCGGGCCAGAGGCAGCGTTCCATAAGTTACCTTTTAACGTCCCGATAAACATTAGACTAAAGTTGCGTGGAAGCACTGATTTTTGGGGTTTTGGTTGACTATATAATGTATTTGGGGGCCTCCCTACAGTTGCAGTCAGTCATAAAAACCACAGGAAATCTGGAATATTTGTGTGTTTGGAGGAGTCTGGAGAGATAGCCGTCTGCCAAATGACCACTCAGCCAACACTTATCTCATGTGTATGGGGACGTTACTATTGCACAGGTAGTGATAATACACGGCACTACAGTAGTACAGTGCATCACCTGAGAAATCAGAGACTTCTGTGTTGTATGATCACACAAATGAGTGTTGTTTAAAAAAGTTTTAAAGTGAAAATATCACAGTTCTAGCAAAAATAAATATTCATCACTATAGGGACAACATGGATATAATGGTAAAATGGAGAGGGAGGTCAGCTCACTGTTTATTCAATGCACCTTGTCTGAAGATCACCGCATGGAGCCGCCCTGGTCAGGGACATTTCAAGGTTCAAGTAGAGAAAGGAGGAGAGATGGATTCTCCAGCATTGTCTATATTGTTAAAACCTCACATTTATTGTGAATTCATAAAAACTGCTGTGATGGCATACCATCAAGTGCCCACATACCAAACCAATGCTTATTCCTGATTTACAACATGTGAGTCTCTGTGATACTTTTATATCCTTGCCTTTCCTGGGTGTCCATTGATTACTGAGCTCTTCTCAGACAATTTAACCCTGTATTGTATGGAAGAAAAAGAGAATACACAAATACAACTCATGCATGAGACATTCAATAAAATCACTGGAAATCAAAAACAAATACAATTAATTGTACTGTAATATTAATCCTGTCTGATGTTTATTCCCTGTGGGGCTCTAGTGTGTAATTTAAATATCCAGTATGACTTTCTATTTAAGATTTTTCTTTTCATATCTCCACCTCTTAATGGTTTATAAACCTTTTCTATTCCTAATATCTGAAGGGTCTGATATCCCCTTTATGTTTTTGTGAAAAGTGTCTTGAAACCACAGACAGGTTTAATGCTGTGGGATTGATTGCATCAGATAAATGTCTTCTAATACATTTTTTTAGCGGATCTGACGTGCATCCCACATATTGTAATTAACTCTCTATACACTCTATTAAATAGATGACCGCTATAGTGGTAGAACTAAGGAAATTGTGTATTGCAAATTGCAGTCCAGTTAGGTTTTCTTCAAATGTGTTGGTTGTATTAACATAGTTGCATGCTTTACAGGATGTATGTCCACATTTAAAAAAACCCTTAGAGGATAACCAAGTCACCAAATACCGGCCCATTAAGACTCACTTTGTCACTCTCGTACTCCCTACTGATTGAACCCCTGGACCAGTCTAAAATACGCTTCCAATCTCAATGGGAGAGAGATCTGGGTTGCACTTTAATGAGGGATCAGTGGAAGCGAATCTTCACCTTGACACACAAATCATCAATCAGCTCGCGATTTCAGGAGGCCAGCTATAAACTGCTTTCTCGGTGGTATAGGGTCCCAACTCGCCTACACTCTATATTCCCAGATGCTAGTCCCATGTGTTGGAGATGTGGGGAGGAAGAGAGTGACCTACTACATATTTTCTGGACCTTTTAGTAACAGAGAACCCAGGTACACAATGGTTGGAGGTACATCAACACCCATAAGCAAGAGTGTGCCACAACAACAACATCACTCCAAAAGACATATGAAAGCAGGAGACAAATGGGTTTTTTTTTAGATGTAATTAGAAAAAAATCTTACATATCTTAAAATACATATTTTAGGTATAAAAAGTCATGTAAAGTGCATTAAAATATAGTGTGCTCAGGACTGAACAGACACCCTAACGAGTAACCAGCCAAGGGTAGTAAAGGTATAGGTCTATTGAAGTACAAAATGGTATTAAAATTCATAAATGCACAATTCCAAATATAAAGAAAACTGGCACAGGGATAACCTTTTAGATTTATATAATCTGTTAAAAGGGGCAGACAGTGCTGCTATAATACCCAACAATTGGCCAGAAAAAAAGAGCAGGACTAGTAACCCTCATGGAATGTAGTACCAGGGGACACTTCATCATGTCTGCTAGAATATGTATTCCCTCGCTATGGAAAAGTAACACTATCCCGACAATCTCACTATGGTTCTCCAAAATAAATGAGATTATGCTAACGTACGAACTCACCTCCATGAACAATTTTATAAAACATGGTTCTACTGGAGTTTAAATCTTCCGCTGATTACCTTGACCTCATAGGGGAAAGCTAAGTCTATACTTCAGGAGCCTCTCTGACCTTACCCTAACCCTCTTACCCATACATCCCTTCCCCTACTTCCCTTTGTCTGTGTGTATTTGAGTTTTTGGTTTTAACTACTCATTTTTGCTTTTATAGCCCTTATTTGTTAATCCACATGAATATGTAATGACTTAATGTTTAAGTCTGAGTCACCACGCTGGTCTATCCTAAAACACATTGAACCAATGTTCTACCAGCGACTCTACTTTGGATTGTGTTTACTTCTTTCATTTTGTTTTCAAATGTTTTGGAAATACTGGTTATTGTTATGGTTATGGGGTCATGTTTGACCTACTACTTGTTGCACAACTAGTGTATCCGGTGTTTGTATTTGTATTTCCTTTTCAAAACTTAATAAAGATAAATTTATAAAGGATAATCAAGTCACATTGCGTTTGATATTTGTTTCTTGAAAAAAAACTAGGTGAAAGTTTTCCGCCCAGTGTAGAAGCCTTTTTGGATACAAAACTCAAACAAAATATGCAAAAGAATTTACAAAGTCTGGAGGATGGATCTCAGACATCAAAAAAAACTAAGTTTGAAAGAGATATCAAAGATTATGAGTCAAATTCAATTTACACATGGAAATGAAACAAACCAAGAGCTACTGTTCTGAAATACAGGTCACACAATAAATTCAAAGGAAATAGAGGAGAGCGGAGGTCAGCTTCACAAATCCTAATGTGTCCATGGGTTCCTCTAATTATAATTCTCTGAGGACTTATCTGATGCATCAGTGGGATCAACTAAAGACAGATGGAACAAAAATAAATTCTCAAGTATTCCCCACAATTCAGCAGAAAACAACAGGCCGGAAGAAAGCTCAAATGTGCCCAGAGATGTGCGTTCCATGCGGAGTGCATCACGGTTTCCTATCTGCGAATACGCATGTCCGGAAGCATGTGTTCCACGCATATAGTATTGGATTGCATACCACCAACATAGAAAAATCCTCTCTCTGAGATCAGCATCATGGGAGACTAAAAACAAGTATTGCACATCCTCCCATTATGCAATACGCATGTAGATCTACTTTATCATTACATAAAATATGGGATGATGGCCCACAGTATATTCCGAAATGATCAAATTTGACCCCTATTGCATAGAGATACAGAAGGATCATCACACTTGTTAGTTACTAAATAGTATATGTGGGATATAACTGATAAGAAATAATTCTGATATAGAAGCTCAGATATCTCGATGAAGTACAACAGTATGTGAACCCCATTCACTGGGAACGGAGTAGCAATGGGTAGAGTATACAATCCAAAAATGTAATCCAGAATGGGGCTGTATTCACACAAAACAAGCACAGGAAATTAGCTCATTCAGTCCCTTAGGGGCTCGTGAATCCAGTCTGGAAATCCACTCACTTTCCTTTTTGAGGATATATCTATTGTGATGACCTCCTATCACATTGGGTTTAACCACCTCAATGATACAAAAGGAGATGTCTCTGGTTTCACCTCGATGTACACTGTTCATGTGTCTCGCTAATGGGGTGTCCCGACCATGGCATATATCACCCAAATGCCCCCCACCCTCCTCCTAGACTCCCTCTTGGTCTTGCCTACATAATCTGTCCAAACACAAAAAGGAAAACAAGAACTGGCACCTTTGTACGGGGCAGAAAATTGGTCCAGGAATAGTGTACCGCTGTCTAGTGATACAATAAAGGAGTACGTTTTACGGACCGGTGAGTGCTATACTTTCTTCTTATTTGCTTACATGTTGCCTACATAATCTAGGGGGCAGGTGCATGTGGCCATATATACAAGTCCTGAGGTTTTACAGTTGGAATAATCCCTCTGAAAAAAAGTTTTTACTCGTGGAGGAACTCAAGAAAGATTTACATGGTCTCATCCAATTACATGTACAACATTCTCCACATCTAAAGAAACCGCAGATTCTTCTATCTAGCCAAGTCCCCTTGGGTGCAGGTTTTTTGTAGAAACTATGCACTAAATGGACCCTAATTGACCAACTCTTTCTGATAGTTATTGTGGGAGTAGATCCCACAGCACCCTCAGAGCCGGGTCGGCCACAAGTATGTCCCAGTGTTTTCTGAAGATATTAAAGATACGGTCACTCTGTCATAAATTTTTCTTACTCGTGTTATCCCATCTTTTTCTTGGTCTCTTGGTTAGGTATGGAGGAGTGTCTGTCTCTCCATTTTTCTGCAAACGATGATGTGGAATCCAAAATGTACCATGAGTACCCTATAATCCCTTAATCTGGTGTTCAGGTCTATTGCCTGTATATTAAAATCTGTGACATTATGGCAGTACCTTCTCAACCATAAAAATTGACCCTTGGGTATTCCTCTTTTTATGGGGATGGGGTGGTGGCTATTCCACTTCAATAGTTTATTAGTGCTTGTAGGTTTATGCTAGATGAGTGTTCCTAGTGTCCCATCCCATTCTATCTAGATTAGTACATCCAGGAAAGTCAACTGGTTATAATTAAACTCCGATGTAAATCTCAAGCCGACTCTATAGATACTGAGTTCCTTGACAAATTCAAAAGATTGTTCACTCGTCCCTGACCAGATGATTAAAATGTAGTCAATATATTTGTACCATACCCCAATATATGGATGCCACCACTTATGTTCATCCCTGAATATTGTGGATTCCTCCCACCAGCCAAGGAATAGGTTAGCATACGAGGGGGCACAAGGGCTCCCCATCGCAGTACCCCTGAGCTGGTGGCTGTACTTCCTGTCAAAAATAAATAAGTTATGAGTAAGAGTGAATTTTAGAAGATCCTCCATGAAGTCATTATGTCTGCTATATTCTATTGATCTCGATTTCAAGAAATGGCTTACTCCTCTGATACCATCCTCATGCGGTATATTACTGTACAAAGCCTCGATATCTAGTAAGGCCTGCTCCCCTACATGCATGTATACATGCTCGAGGGTATACATGGAGGGGAGCAGGCAAAGGGAAAACCAACTCCAGAGGGATTATTCCAACTACAGGACCTCAGGTGGTACTGTGAGAACATTATACTGTGTGGGGGCATCATACATACTGCATAAGGGGCATAATGGGGGCATTACACGGTGTGGGGGCATCATACATACTGCATAAGGGGCATTACATTGTGTGGGGGCATCATACATACTGCATAAGGGGCATAATGGGGGATTACACTGTGTGGGGGGCATCATACATCCTGCATAAGGGGCATAATGGGGGCATTACACTGTGTGGGGCATCATACATCCCGCATAAGGGGCATAATGGGGGCATTACACTGTGGGGGGCATCATACATACTGCATAAGGGGCATAATGGGGGCATTACACTGTGGGGGGCATCATACATCCCGCATAAGAGGCATAATGGGGGCATTACACTGTGTGGGGGCATCATACATCCTGCATAAGGGGCATAATGGGGGCATTACACTGTGGGGGGCATCATACATCCCGCATAAGAGGCATAATGGGGGCACTACACTGTGTGGGGGCATCATACATCCTGCATAAGGGGCATAATGGGGGCATTACACTGTGTGGGGGCATCATACATCCTGCATAAGGGGCATAATGGGGGCATTACACTGTGTGGGGGCATCATACATCCTGCATAAGGGGCATAATGGGGGCATTACACTGTGTGGGGGCATCATACATCCTGCATAAGGGGCATAATGGGGGCATTACACTGTGGGGGGCATCATACATACTGCATAAGGGGCATAATGGGGGAATTACACTGTGTGGGGGGCATCATACATCCTGCATAAGGGGTATAATGGGGGCATTACACTGTGGGGCCAGTAAAGGGGTCCTGTACTATGAGAACAATACGTTTCCTCCCTTCCTGTCTCCATAGTTGGGTCGTATGTATCTATTACAGGAAACAGAACAAAAACCTTATGATTCTTATAAAGGGGCAACACAAGACCCCAAAAGAGTCTCGGTGCTGAAGGGGTTAATGCCCCCTGCGCCCAGTAATGGGGTCTCCACATACCTCCACCTGCAGAGCCGCCACCACATATATGGCTGCTCTGTGCGCACAGGAGCTGTGATGAGGTCACAGGAGGGGAGGAGTCAGGGGTCACATGATCAGGGGCCTCAGTGGATGCAGGACTCTGCTGTGCTGGTTGTCATGGTGCTGGATGAGCTGAAGTTTATGTGTGGGGTCAGGAGGGGTTTACAGTGTGGATGTAGCAGAGCCGTGTGTGTACGAGGCGTACGGAGCAGAGCCGCGTGTGTACGAGGTGTATGGAGCAGAGCCGTGTGTACGAGGCGTATGGAGCAGAGCCGCGTGTGTACGAGGTGTACGGAGCGGAGCCGTGTGTGTACGAGGTGTACGGAGCAGAGCCACGTGTGTATGAGGTGTACGGAGCAGAGCCGCGTGTGTACGAGGTGTACGGAGCAGAGCCGCGTGTGTACGAGGTGTACGGAGCAGAGCCGTGTGTGTACGAGGTGTACGGAGCGGAGCCGCGTGTGTACGAGGTGTACGGAGCAGAGCCGTGTGTGTACGAGGTGTACGGAGCGGAGCCGTGTGTGTACGAGGTGTACGGAGCGGAGCCGTGTGTGTACGAGGTGTACGGAGCGGAGCCGCGTGTGTACGAGGTGTACGGAGCGGAGCCGCGTGTGTACGAGGTGTACGGAGCTGAGCCGCGTGTGTGCGAGGTGTACCGAGCGGAGCCGCGTGTGTACGAGGTGTACGGAGCGGAGCCGCGTGTGTACGAGGTGTACGGAGCAGAGCCGCGTGTGTACGAGGTGTACGGAGCAGAGCCGCGTGTGTACGAGGTGTACGGAGCGGAGCCGCGTGTGTACGAGGTGTACGGAGCGGAGCCGCGTGTGTACGAGGTGTACGGAGCAGAGCCGCGTGTGTACGAGGTGTACGGAGCAGAGCCGCGTGTGTACGAGGTGTACGGAGCGGAGCCGCGTGTGTACGAGGTGTACGGAGCGGAGCCGCGTGTGTACGAGGTGTACGGAGCGGAGCCGCGCGTGTACGAGGTGTACGGAGCAGAGCCGCGCGTGTACGAGGTGTACGGAGCAGAGCCGCGCGTGTACGAGGTGTACGGAGCAGAGCCGCGCGTGTACGAGGTGTACGGAGCAGATCCGCGCGTGTACGAGGTGTACGGAGCAGATCCGCGCGTGTACGAGGTGTACGGAGCAGAGCCGCGCGTGTACGAGGTGTACGGAGCAGAGCCGCGCGTGTACGAGGTGTACGGAGCAGAGCCGCGCGTGTACGAGGTGTACGGAGCAGAGCCGCGCGTGTACGAGGTGTACGGAGCAGAGCCGCGCGTGTACGAGGTGTACGGAGCAGAGCCGCGCGTGTACGAGGTGTACGGAGCAGAGCCGCGCGTGTACGAGGTGTACGGAGCAGAGCCGTGTGTGTACGAGGTGTACGGAGCAGAGCCGTGTGTGTACAAGGTGTACGGAGCAGAGCCGCATGTGTACGAGGCGTACGGAGTGGAGCAGCGCGTGTACGAGGTGTACTGAGCGGAGCCTTGTGTACGAGGTGTACGGAGCGGAGCCGTGTGTGTACGAGGCGTACGGAGTGGAGCAGCGCGTGTACGAGGTGTACGGAGCGGAGCCTTGTGTACGAGGTGTACGGAGCGGAGCCGTGTGTGTACGAGGTGTACGGAGCGGAGCCGCGTGTGTACGAGGTGTACGGAGCAGAGCCGCGTGTGTACGAGGTGTACGGAGCAGAGCCGCGTGTGTACGAGGTGTACGGAGCAGAGCCGCGTGTGTACGAGGTGTACGGAGCAGAGCCGCGTGTGTACGAGGTGTACGGAGCAGAGCCGCGTGTGTACGAGGTGTACGGAGCAGAGCCGCGTGTGTACGAGGTGTACGGAGCAGAGCCGCGTGTGTACGAGGTGTACGGAGCAGAGCCGCGTGTGTACGAGGTGTACGGAGCAGAGCCGCGTGTGTACGAGGTGTACGGAGCAGAGCCGCGTGTGTACGAGGTGTACGGAGCAGAGCCGCGTGTGTGCGAGGTGTACGGAGCGGAGCCGCGTGTGTACGAGGCGTACGGAGCGGAGCCGCGTGTGTACGAGGCGTACGGAGCGGAGCCGCGTGTGTACGAGGCGTACGGAGCGGAGCCGCGTGTGTACGAGGCGTACGGAGCGGAGCCACGCGTGTACGAGGCGTACGGAGCGAGGCGTACGGAGCGGAGCCGCGCGTGTTCGAGGCGTACAGAGCGGAGCCGCGCGTGTATGAGTTGTACGTAGCGAAGCCGCGCGTGTACGAGGTTTACGGAGCGTAGCTGCGCGTGTACGAGGCGTACGGAGCGAAGCCGCGCGTGTACGGGGCGTACGGAGCGGAGTCGCGCGTGTACGAGGCGAACAGAGCGGAGCCGCGTGTGTACGAGTTGTACGGAGCAGAGCCGCGCATGTGTACGAGGCGTGCGGACTCCGGCAATGACACCGCACCTTTCCAAGGACATGACAGCTGATCTGTACAGCTGTCTCATGCTCCTAACAGCCACAGGTAGAGTCGCGATCCACCCATGGCAGTTAATATGTTAAAGGGAATCTGTCACCCCTGGGACTTATCTGACCTCTAATATGGGGATACGGGTTATAGAAGTATGAATCTATACTTACCTGTATGTCCCATATTACAGGTGATGTCCCATATTAGAGGTCTACTTGCTGTGTAATAGCTTTTTATTAAATTAGTTTTGGCAAGCTTCACGTCTGGGGGACGCGAAGAAATCCCCGCCTATTAGCTTACTTCCCATATCCCCCCTCCTCCCCGGCACGACACAGGGGCCTGTGACGTGCAGTTCCCGGCCGGATCCCGCGCCTGCGCAATTTACCCTGTATGGACGGCGCTCTTCTTCCTGCCATCTGTGTAGCCTTGTGGAGCAGGAAACTTGTGCGCAGGCACCGGTGAGTCACAATTGTGAAATTGTACTTTTTTTGCAATTTCACTGCACTTTGAATTTTTTTCCCGTTTTCCAGTACACAATATGGTAAAACCAATGGTGTCGTTCAAAAGTACAACTCGTCTCCCAAAAAACAAGCCCTCACACTGCCATATTGTCGGAAAAATAAAACCGTTATGGCTCTGGAGAGAAGGGGAGCAAAAAACGAAAAAGCAAAAATGGAGAAGCCCAAAGTGGTAAAGGGGTTAATATCAAATAATTATAAAAAAAAATAGAAAAGTGTTAGAAAATATTTGTTTTTATTTCTTTCATATAGGCATCGAAGAAAACCGGCGTATGGATCTTTTCCAGCCTGGGTGCCGGGTTATCTGGGCCCATTCCATCCGGTGTTGTTCATATGGTGCGAAATCTCTTCCCAGATCCCCTGAATTCCTACATGGGATGTAAATTCCCCCAGGACCGACCCGCTGAATTCACGTCTTATCAATCAACATTTACATTTTGTTCATATTTATCCGGAACTTTTCGAAAACCGTCTAAATGGTTAACATTTCTGATGAATTGTATCATTTATTTCAGTTAAATATAGATTTTTGGCAATGTTCACACTCTGCATCTGAGGCTGAATGGTCCACAATGTACATTATATAATCATTGTCATATAGCATTTTATAGAGAAATTCATAAACATTTTGAAATATAATAAATAGATAGAGTGGAGACACGAGGGTCAGTGGGTGGTCTCATCTTTAGAAAACCATATGGACCAGGGGTCACCCCACTGAATGCCCGCTCTCCTTTCCCGTGGACACTACTCAGACCAGACAGGGTGAGGGTAACACAGTGCAGCAATAATTTTATTGCACCAACACCAGCCGGTCACATACAGTACAGCACCAGCAAGTACATGAGATGGTGCACATGACATAGTCTCACCTTTCCACTGGCTCTGAGCAGCTGTGACTACGGAGCATCCAGGCTGACTACCCCAACTTCTGACCGGCAACCAGGGAGGAGGTAGCGGCAAGCTTAGGAAGCTGAGTGAGTGCAGTGAGGTATGTGGCCAGGTGACCTGATTGTTCCAACCTGGATTCTCCCGTGTCTTTGAGGGTTCAGTGATGGTCAGTGGAGCAGATCTGTGTTCCTCCAGCTGGTCGGTGGCTTGCTGTAGAGTGTGTGGGAAAAGAGGCAGATCCTACTTTTCTTGGTCACAGCTCGTAGTCAGGTATTTTCCAACAGGATTGGGAGAAGGTCGTCTCTCATTGTCCAAGTGTTCATAGCCAGTCCTTCAATATTTGCATGAGAACAACCTTGAATGCACTAATACAATAGGTAGACAGGAAACTAACAATGATCAATGGGTCAGTTAGCCGGTGCCTTGGTTCCACAAGGAGAGCAGGACAATAAGCTTTAGGGGGCGCTATATTCCGTACACAGCAGCCATTCAAGATTCCAACAATTAATTACATCTACAACTAGAGTCACCGACAATAGCTCCTGTCCCTGTGCCCACTGACTAACATTGCGTTTGGCAGAATTAAGAAGAAATGCTGTGTCCTCACATAGATATATGTAAATATACAACTATCTCTAAATATATATACATTTATGTATGGATATAGACATAAAGTTCAAATTAAAACACAGTTTGAGGTATAAATTTCCACAATAAAACAAGTGTTGTGTGTATAAAGTCTTATTGTGATGGATGTGTTCTTGTTAATCTCTGAGACTATAGGAGCAGAACAGAAGCTTCAGGCCGGAGTCACACTACACGTAGACAAAATCGGTCCGATTCTCACTGATGAGAGTCGCACGAGTTCTCCGTATGGTAATCCGTGTGTAATGCGATGATGCGATATTTTCTCGCCCGTGTATCTGTATGACATCAGTATGCAATGCATTTATTTTCTCTGCAACTATTATTCTCCAATCATTTACAGGACCATTTACAGTGTTCTATGCTACAGAATGGTAATGTTTCCATAAAAATTGGACGGCATACGGATGGTCCGTGTGGCGACCGATTTTTTTCTTACACCCATAGGCTTGCATTGGCGAGTCTCGCACGATATACGCGTACAATCACAGCATGCTGTGATTTTGCATGAACGCCTAATACGCTTGAGAAAAAAAACGGTGATCTGAGCTGCCCTATAGAATAGGTAATGTCATTTTAACATTTTACAACCTTATCTGGCCATGTGGTGTGTGAGATATCATCAGACGCATCATGTTTCATTTATGATGGAGGGACTCTGAAAGTCACAAAGCCTATTTTTATAGGGCCATCAGGCGGCCTTTACTATTCTTAAAGGGCCAGTCGTCGGCCATCACTATTCTTAGAGAGCCATCAGCCGGCTATGTTTTATTGTTCCCATTACTAAAGAGTGGGTCTCCTATACTGTTATTGCGTATGCAGTGATTGGCAGGGCTGCCCAAAATTTAGATGCACCCCAATACCCCTTTGAAGAGACTTAGAGGAGGGCCTCCTGAAAACAATGTTCCCATTATTAGGAAGTGGGTCTCCCATTGTGTTTGCCTATGCAGTGAATGCAAGGGCTCCCAAAAATTGGGAGGCACTCCAATGCCGCTTGGAAGAGACGTGGAGGAGGGCCTCATAAAAAAATGTTCTTATTAGAAAGGAGAAGGCCTCCTATACTTGTAATGCCCATGCACTAAGTGTATGGGCTGACAAACATTTACCCCTGGGGGGTATACATAAACATACTGTATAAAAAATTTTTTTATGGGCATCATAAACAGGGCCAGGTCCAGGTTTTTCTGGGCCCCGGGCGAAAGAGTCTCAGTGGGCCCCTTTAATACATACCACGATTCATGATGCACAGATACCGCAGAGAAATATATAAATATATAGTACAATGCAAAGATTTCACTTCTTACATTACATGAGCGATATCTATTGTAAATTCCACAATAGCCCAGAAACCAGCGAATCGCTCCACACAGAATACTGGCCCCCATATAAGGCCCCATACGGAATACTGGCCCCCATATAAGGCCCCATACGGAATACTGGCCCCCATATAAGGCCCCATACGGAATACTGGCCCCCATATAAGGCTCCATACTGAATCTTGGCCCCCATATAAGGCTCCATACGGAATACTTGGCCCTCATACAGAATACTGCCCTCCATATAAGGCTCCATACGAAATACTGGCCCCCATATAAGGCTCCATATAGAATACTGGCCCCATATAACGCTCCATACAGGATACTGGTCCCCTTATAAAGCTCCATACAGGATACTGGCCTCCATATAACGCTCCATATACGATACTGGTCCCCTTATAAAGCTCCATACAAGATACTGGCCCCCATATAATGCTCCATACAGGATACTGGTCCCCTTATAACGCTCCATACAGGATACTGGCCCCCATATAATGCTGCATGCAGGCTGTTACCCCCCACATAATGCCCCATACAGGCTGTCCCCCCCTTATAATGCTCCATGCAGGCTGTTCCCCCCACATAATGCACTATGCAGGCTGTTCCCCCCCCCCTTATAATGCCCCATGCAGGCTGTTCCCCACCTTATAATGCCCCATGCAGGCTGTCACCTCTCCTCTTTATAATGCCCCATGCAGGATGTACCCCCCCCTCTTTATAAGGCCCCATGCAGGACGTCACCCCCCCTCTTTATAATTCCCCATGCAGGATGTCACCCCCTCTCTTTATAATGCCCCATGCAGGATGTCACCCCCTCTCTTTATAATGCCCCATGCAGGATGTCACCCCCCTCTCTTTATAATGCCCCATGCAGGATGTCACCCCCCCCTCTTTATAATGCCCCATGCAGGATGTCACCCCCTCTCTTTATAATGCCCCATGCAGGATGTCACCCCCTCTATTTATAATGCCCCATGCAGGATGTACCCCCCTCTTTATAAGGCCTCATGCAGGATGTATCCCCCCTCTTTATAATGCCCCATGCAGGCTGTCACCCCCTCTCTCTATAATGCCCCATGCAGGATGTCACCCCCCCTCTCTCTATAATGCCCCATGCAGGATGTCACCCCCCCTCTCTATAATGCCCCATGTAGGATGTCACCCCCCCCTCTCTCTATAATGCCCCATGCAGGATGTCAACCCCCCTCTCTTTATAATGCCCCATGCAAGATGTCACCCCCCCATATTATGCCCCATGCAGGATGTCACCCCCCCCCCCCCATATTATGCCCCATGCCTCCATACATAAAAAAAAAAAAAATCAAATACCTCCCTCCTCCTCACCTGCTGCCCGCTGCTCGGGTCCGGACTCCAGCGTTGCCGGCGTCGTCCCGCTCTGCGCTCCCTGTGACGGCTCAGGGGAGCGCGCGGTGGAAAGACGTCACCGCGCCCTCTGACCTGAGACGTCACAGGGAGCGAAGAGCAGGAAGACAGCGGATCTGCAGAGGCACAGGGAGAGGTAAGTATCCGGCTGCCGGGGCCCTGAGCAAGCGGCGGAGAAGGGCGGGCGCTGACACCACTCTCCTCCGCCCATAGCCCGGCGGGGTGCGCGACCGCCAGTGGGCCCCCCTGCCTGCTCAGGGCCCCGGCACTTGCCCTGACGCCGGCCCTGATCATAAACAACCTTTAAAAAAATTATGTGGATGTTGCATCACGGACCACGGTCACCCTGGTGATATGGTGGTGGAGGATGTGGAGAAGGTGGAGGACAAGAGCAAATAGCCCAAATCAGGAAGCGTATACCCATGTGTGGGTGTGAGGAGGTGCATGGGAATACACCTCTCAAGAAAAGACACTGGATTTGAGTTTATGTTACGCTGCTATCATTCGGTCGTGTTGAGAAGTCAGCCTGTCAGCATTTTCAGTTGACAGGCGGATGCGCTTATCACTTATAATTCCACCAGTGGCACTAAAAACCCGCTCTGATAAAACGCTGGCGGCAGGGCAGGCCAGGACCTTCAAGGCATAGAGAGCCAGTTCATTCCACGTTTCCAGCTTGGATACCCAATAATTATATGGCACAGAGGAATCAAGGAGGACGTTGGTACGGTCGGCAAAGTACTCCCTCAGCATCTTCCCAAACTTTGTACTCCTTGTGAGAGTACCCCGCGCCTCAGGGCCTGTGCGATGGGAGGGGCTGAGAAAATTCTCCCAGAACTTTGACACTGTTCCCCTGCCTCTGCTGGATTGAAGTTGTGTCTCTTTCGCCTGTACTCCTTGGTTGTCCAATGAACTGTGACCCCTGCCCCCAGCGTTTTCAGATGGGATTTTTTTTAATAGTTCCGCAACAAGGGCCTTCTGGAATAGCCCCATTTTTGTAGACTTGTCCGCCTCAGGAATAAGAGATATAAAGTTCTCCTTGTAGCGTGGGTCTAGAAGTGTCACCAACCAGTAATGACTGTCACCCAAAATTTTGAGAACGCGAGGGTCATGGGAAAGGCAGCGTAACATAAACTCAGCCATACGTGCCAGACTGCTAACAGAAAATACTTCTGTGTCCTCACCAAGAGGATGACTGACCATGCTCTCTTCCTCCTCTCAGTCCTCTGGCCATCCACGCTGAACAGACGGTATGACAGCTGTGCAGGTAGTACCGTCTATAGCCCATGAAACTAGCTCCTGTTCTTCCTCCTCCTCTTCCTCATTGTCACCCAATCCACATTGGGATGAGATGAGGCTGGGCTGTGTGTAATCACCCTGTATGGTTCCTTGCTCCATCTCATCGTGCTCCGCCTGCAATGCATCTTCTTTGAGTGTGAGCAGAGAGCATTTCAGAAGACAGAGAAGCGAGATCACCATCTTGGTGGAGTCATCAAAGTTTTGGAGGATGGTACATATGTCTGACATCCATGTCCACTCCTGAGGTCTTATGTGTGGAGTCTGAACTGAATACCGACTGCCTTGTTGATGCTGGTACTTAACAACTGCCCTCTTCTGCTCACAAATCCATCCCAACATCTGCAGTGTAGAGTTCCAACGCGTGGGAACATCTCATACCAGTCGTTGAGCCAGAAGCTGCAAACGCTGCTGAAACACGGCAAGGGCAGCGGAAGCTGTAGGTGACTTTCTTAAATGGGCACACAGGCGGCGCATACTTTAACAAGCTGATCCGACAGCTCTGAGTAGGATTTGAGAAGCCACTGAACCACGAGGTTAAGCACATGGGCCAGGCATGGTACGTGTGTGAGTTCGCCTCGCCTCAGAGCCGCCACCAGGTTCCCGCCATTGTCACACACGACCATGCCTGGCTGTAGGTTCAGCGGTGTGAGCCACAGATCTGCCTGCTCTTTCAGAGCTGTCCACAACTCTTCAGCATTGTGTGGTTTGTCACCTAAGCGTATTAGCTTCAGCACAGCCTGTTGCCGCATGGCCAAGGCAGTGCTACAGTGTTTCCAGCTTGTGACTGATGTGGTCATTTCGGAGATGGAGGCTGTAGAGGAGGAGGAGGCTAAGGAGAATGATGTGTAGGAGTTGTAGACTGTGGGGGCAACCCTGATTGACCTAGGGACCGCAATCCTTGGCGTCGGGAGGACGTGTTCCATCCCAAGGTCCGACTGGGTCCCGGCTTCCACTATATTAACCCAGTGTGCCATCAGCAAGATATACCATCCCTGCCCACAAGCACTTGTCCACGTGTCCGCGGTTAGGTGGACTTTCCCAGTAAATGCGTTGTTGAGGGCACGGCTAATGTTTTGGGACACGTGCTTGAGTAATGCAGGGACGGCACACCGGGAGAAATAGTGGTGGCTGGGGACCGAGTACCGAGGGACGGCCGCTACCATCAGATTGCGGAATGCTTCTGTCACCACGAGCCTAAAAGGCAACATTTCGAGAGCAAGCAGTCGTGAAATGTGAGAATTTAGTAGTGTGACCTGTGGGGTGTTGGCTGTGTATTTGCGCTTGCGTTCCAAGGACTGGGGTATGGACAAATGAACGCTGCCCTGGGACAAGGACGTGCTTCCTGATGCTGCTACTTGAGAGTGTGCATGGCAGGAGGCATCTTCGCATGCACCATGGACAGGGGATTGGCTTGCATGCACAACAGCGGAAGAAGCAATAGTGCCACCCACAGACACTCTTCCTGGACCCTGGGGTTCGGCCCACAAAGTCAGGTGCTTTGCTGCCATGTGCCTGATCATGCTGGTGGTGGTCAGGCTGCTAGTTTTGCCACCCCTGCTGAGGCTGGCCTGGCAGGTGGTGCAAATGGCCTTTTTGGGGTTATCGACAGAGTCTTTAAAAAACAACTAGACTCGGGAAGACCTAACTGGCAACTTCTTTCGTGTTGGTGTTAAGGGAAACGGTTGCCTGCCTTCTGTCTGCGGCCACCACACTGCTTCTTCCTGCCTGTTGGGGTGATCTGCCTCCCTCACCATGTGTGCTGCTGTCCTCTCTCTGCATGTCCTCCTGCCAGGTTAGGTCAGTTACTATATCATCCACCACCTCATCTTCCACTTCCGCACCCTGGTCCTCCTCCTGAATTCCTGGCATTTGTGTCTCATCATCGTCCACCTCTTGTGACACTTTCCCACAATTGCCTTCGTGTGACCGTGGCTGCTCAAATATTTGGACACTGCTACATGCAATCTCCTTTTGCCCCGCTTCAAGTGGACCGGGCGAGAGGCCCGAATGTATAAATGGAAAAGTGAACAGCTCTTCAGAGTGTCCAAGTGTGGGATCATTTGTCTCTGGGCACTCGGCATGGTGGGAGGAAGGAGGATCAGGGTGAGGAATATGCGGTCCAGACTCACGGCTACTGAGACTTGACCGTGTGGAAGACAGGGTGGTGGTGGTGGCTAAGTGACTGGAAGCATTATCCGCTATCCAATCAACAACCTTTAGACACTGCTCTGGGTTCAGTAGTGGTGTGCTGTGGTCCCCTAGGAATTTGGACAGGAAGGTCAGGTGAGAAGATGCGGGTGTTTGTTGTGGCACAATTTCAGCTTGCCCACAGCCTCGACCTCGGCCTCTGCATGCACCATCACCATCACGTCCAGTTCCCCTTCCCTTGCCACGCATCTTGCCCATTTTAAATGGACGACAATATCTTCCACGCTCACTACAAATGGCTGAATTTGGAGCGAAGTTATATGTAGTCCGTGTGATGAAAAAAACACAGTTTTAAATACCTGGCCTGTAGGTAATTATTTTGAACAGCAAACCGGTGCCAAAAACTTTGCTGACATACTGAAAAAAAATTTGAATGGAGGCCAAAAATGGCAGTATTTTCAGCGCAATTAAATGTGAATGTGATCCGTGTGACGGAGAAACCACAGTTTTAAATACCTGGCCTGTAGGTAACTACACTGCTCAAAAAAATAAAGGGAACACTTAAACAACAGAATATAACTCCAAGTAAATCAAACTTCTGAGAAATCAAACTGTCCACTTAGGAAGCAGCACTGATTGACAATCAATTTCACATGCTGTTGTGCAAATGGAATAGACAATAGATGGAAATTATTGGCAATTATCAAGACACCCTCAATAAAGGAGTGGTTCTGCAGGTGGGAACCACAGACCACATCTCAGTACCAATGCTTTCTGGCTGATATTTTGGTCACTTTTGAATGTTGGTTGTGCTTTCACACTCGTGGTAGCATGAGACGGACTCTACAACCCACAGAAGTTGCTCAGGTAGTGCAGCTCATCCAGGATGGCACATCAATGCAAGCTGTGGCAAGAAGGTTTGCTGAGTCTGTCAGCGTAGTGTCCAGAGGCTGGAGGCGCTACCAGGAGACAGGCGAGTACACCAGGAGACGTGGAGGGGGCCGTAGGAGGGCAACAACCCAGCAGCAGGACCGCTACCTCCGCCTTTGTGCAAGGAGGAACAGAAGGAGCATTGCCAAAACCCTGCAAAATGACCTCCAGTAGGCTACAAATGTGCATGTGTCTGCACAAACGGTTAGAAACCGACTCTATGAGGGTGGTATAAGGGCTCGATATCCACAGATGGGGGTTGTGCTCACAGCCCAACAACGTGCAGGACTCTTGGCTTTTGCCACAGAACACCAGGATTGGCAAAGTCGCCACTGGCGCCCTGTGCTCTTCACAGATGAAAGCAGAGTCACACTGAGCACATGTGACAGTCTGGAGATGCCGTGGAGAGCAGTCTGCAGCCTGCAACATCCTTCAGCATGACCAGTTTGACAGTGGGTTAGTAAGGGTGTGGGGTGGCATTTCTTTGGAGAGCCGCACAGCCCTCCATGTGCTCGCCATAGGTAGCCTGACTGCCATTAGGTACCGAGATGAGATCCTCAGACCCCTTGTGAGACCATATGCTGGTGCGGTTGGCCCTGGGTTCCTCCTAATGCAGGACAATGCCAGACCTCATGTGGCTGGAGTGTGTCAGTAGTTCCTGCAAGATGAAGGAATTGAAGCTATGGACTGGCCCGCCCATTCCCCAGACCTGAATCCGATTGAGCACATCTGGGACATCATGTCTCGCTCCATCCACCAATGTCACGTTGTACCACAGACTGCCCAGGAGTTGGCGGATGCTTTAGTCCAGGTCTGGGAGGAGATCACACAGGAGACCATCCGCAACCTCATCAGGAGCAAGCCCAGGCATTGTAGGGAGGTCATACAGGCACGTGGAGGCCACACACAATACTGAGCCTCATTTTGACTTGTTTTAAGGACATTACATCAAAGTTGGATCAGCCTGTAGTGTGTTTTTCCACTTTAATTTTGGGGGTGACTCCAAATCCAGGCCTCCATTGGTTAATAAATTTGATTTCCATTGATGATTTTTGTGTGATTTTGTTGTCAGCACATTCAACTTTGTACAGAACAAAGTATTCAATGAGAATATTTAATTCATTCAGATCTAGGATGTGTTATTTGAGTGTTCCCTTTATTTTTTTGAGCAGTGTATTTTGAACAGCAAATGGGTGTCAAAAACTTTGTTGACACACTGAAAAAAAATTTGAATGGAGGCCAAAAATGGCAGTATTTTCAGCGCAATTATATGTGATCCGTGTGACGGAGAAACCACAGTTTTAAATAGCTGGATTTTTAGCGCTGTAATATGGAAAGGACCTGGTTGAATTCTGCAGTGCCAACAAGCACATGGCGCAGAAAAACGGTGTTCTCTGGATTGCTTTTTAAGCAAATAATGAGGATTAAGATCCACCAAAAAATTATTCCTGGCCCCTGAGACCTGGGCCTTTGTCTGGAAATATCTAACGGCAGCAGAAGGCAGAACTGAAATGGAGCCTCTTGTGCTATATGCACTGCAGTCTGCTATATACACTGCCTACCTGCCTATACACCCTGCCTGCCTGATATCTCTGCAGATGGATTAGTCCTCAGGACTGTTTGTTGAGATGGATATGTGTAATGTACTTGTTTTCTTCCTACACTACCTAATACACAACCAAATGTCTCCCTAGCTCAGCAGCATCTCTCCCTACACTGACTGATTGCGGAGTAGACTGATGAGCACAGCGGCGCCAGGTCTGATATAGACCTGATAACGCTGTGCGGCCAGCCAATCACTGTAATGCCACAACCAACATGGCTGCGGCATTACAGTGAGTGGCAGGCAATCCTTGCATGTTGATTGGCACTCAAAAAAGGGCGCCAAACATGCAGGGAGGGGACCCAAGTATCCGCCCGAGCATATCGCAAGTACTCGGCGAGCTCCGAGCATCTCGAGTACTGAGATGCTCGAGCGAGTACTTGCGAGTATGCTCGATCATCACTAATTCAGAGGACTTTATTCACAGACACAGAGGACTATATTCACACAGACACAGAGGACTATATTCACACAGATACAGAGGACTTTAATTCACACAGATACATAGGACTTTATTCACACAGACACAGAGGACTTTATTCACACAGACACAGAGGACTATATTCACACAGATACAGAGGACTTTAACCCCTTAACAACATCTGACGTACTAATACGCGTCTGTGCCCTGGGACTTAAGAGCCAGACCCGTATTAGTACGTCATGGCGATCGCGCGCGCACACAGGCTGTGCGGGCGCGATCGCCGCCGGGTGTCAGCTGATTGTCACAGCTTACACCCGGTACTATGTGCAGGGAGCGGTCCTGCACCGCTCCCAGCACATTAACCCCCGCGATGCTGCGATCAAAGTCGATCGCCGCCGATCGCGGCATTGCGGGGGCAAGGGGAGGTGATCGCCGATACTCACCTCCTCTTCCGGCTTCCAGCGCAGTCTGCAAAGGCTTCCCGGGTGTTGCCATGACGACCCGATGTCGTCATGACAACATCCGGGTCACCAGACAGCAGGAAGATTGTTTGGACATGCACAGTGCATCTCCAAACAATCTTCTCACTGTGCAGCGCTGACAGCCTGCATGGCATAGGGATGATGCTGCATTCCTGTGCCATGCAGGCGATCAGAGAAAAAAAAGTGAAAGTCCCAGAGTGGGACAAAGTAATAAAGTGTATAAACTGTCTGAAAGTGGAAAAAAAAAAAAAAAAAATTGCAAAAATATAAAAAAAAAAATAAAAAAAAATAATCCACCAAAAATAAATATATAATGTACCCATCAATAAATATTATTATAAAAAAAAACAAAACCAAACAATAAAAGTACACATATTTGGTATCGCCGCGTCCGGAACAACCTGACCTATAAAACTGTCCCACTAGTTAACCCCTTCAGTGAACACGGTAAAAAAAAAAAAAAAAAAACGAAGCAAAAAACAATGCTTTATCACCATACCACCAAACAAAAAGTGGAATAACACGCGATCAAAAAGACGCATATAAATAAAAATGGTACCGCTGAAAACGTCATCTCGTCCCGCAAAAAACAAGCTGCCACACAGCTCCATCAGCCGAAAAATAAAAAAGTTATAGCTCTCAGAATAAAGCGATGCTAAAAAATATTTTTTTCTATAAAATAG
This sequence comes from Phyllobates terribilis, assembly GCF_046119375.1. Classification (NCBI taxonomy): domain Eukaryota; kingdom Metazoa; phylum Chordata; class Amphibia; order Anura; family Dendrobatidae; genus Phyllobates; species Phyllobates terribilis. The sequence goes on along the minus strand of NW_027362796.1, from coordinate 897,915 downwards.
CTTTTATTGTGTATAAGCGCCAAAACATAGAAAAATGATACAAATGTGGTACCGCTGTAAACGTACTGACCCGAAGAATAAAGCTACCTCATCAATTTTACCACATGCGGAACAGAATAAAAAAAAAAAAAAAAAAACAATTCCTGAATTGTTGGTTTTTGTTTATTCTGCCTCCCAAAAATCGGAATAGAAAGCGATCAAAAAATGTCACGTGCCTGAAAATGGCACCAATAACAACGTCAAGTCATCCCGCAAAAAACGAGCCGTCACATGACTGTCTGCCAAAATCTGGAAAAATTATAGCTCTCAAAATATGGCGATGCAAAAACTAGATTTTACAAAAAATGCGTCTTTTTTGGTGTGTGACAGCTGTCAGTCATAAAAACCCCATATGATTCTGGCATTGCTGTAATCACACCGACCTGAAGAATAAAGTCGTCTAATAACTTATACCGCACAAGGAACGGCGTCAAAAATAAACTCTTGGGTTAGGATTGGGCTAGGGTTAGGGCTGGGTTTGGGGCTAGGGTTGTGCTGGGGCTAGGGTTGTGCTGGGGCTAGGGTTGTGCTGGGGCTAGGGTTGTGCTAGGGCTAGGGTTAGGGCTGGGGTTGAGATTTTTTTCAAAAGTAAGAAAAAAAGATGACGGTATGGCGACTAGTGTTGAGCGCAAGTGCTCGCTACTTGAGTTTGCATCGGGTGCTCTGGTATGCATTGAGTATCGTGGGTATTTGAGTGACATGCTCGAGTCTCTGCCCCATATGCTTCGCGGCCAAAAAAACTTTACGGGGATTGCCTGCCATGCACGAGCGATCCCCGCATGTTTTTTTTGGGGTGTCTAATAACCATGAAACATGCGGAGCAGGGACTCGAGCATGTCACTCGAGCACACGCTGTACATGGTGCATACCTGAGTACCCGATGCAAACTCAAGTAGCGAGCATTTGCGCTCAAGAATAATGACAACTTATTCAATATGATGACCTAATGTAAACAAATTCTGTGCAGTACCTCTGGGTTCAAAATGTTCACTATACACCTTAATAAAATCCTTGAGGGGTATAGTTTCCAAAATGGGGACACTTGTGGGGGAGCTCCACTGTTTAGGCACATCACGGGCTCTCCAAATCGACATGGTGTCCGCTAACAAATTGAATGGAAAATCGGCTCAAATTGTTAGCGGACACCATGTTGCGTTTGGAGAGCCCCTGTGTGCCCAAACTTTGGAGCTCCCCCACAAGTGACCCCATTTTGGAAACTAGACCCCCCAAGGCACCTATCTAGATTCATAGTGAGCACTTGGAACCCCAGGTGCTTCACAAATTGATTCATAAAAATTAAAAAGTGTTTTTTTTTTCACTTTTTCATTTTTACGAATCAATTTGTGAAGCACCTGGGGGTTCCAAGTGCTCACTATGCATCTAGATAGGTGCCTTGGGGGGTCTAGTTTCCAAAATGGGGACACTTGTGAAGGAGCTCCAAAGTTTGGGCACACAGGGGCTCTCCAAACGCAACATGGTGTCCGCTAACAATTTGAGCCGACATTTTGTTAGCGGATATCATGTTGCATTTGGAGAGTCCCTGTGTGCCCAAACTTTGGAGCTCCCCCACAAGTGACCCCATTTTGGAAACTAGACCCCCCAAGGCACCTATCTAGATTCATAGTGAGCACTTGGAACCCCAGGTGCTTCACAAATTGATTCATAAAAATGAAAAAGTGTTTTTTTTTTCACTTTTTCATTTTTACGAATCAATTTGTGAAGCACCTTGGGGTTCCAAGTGCTCACTATGCATCTAGAAAGGTGCCTTGGGGGGTCTAGTTTCCAAAATGGGGTCACTTGTGGGGGAGCTCCAGAGTTTGGGCACAGAGGGGCTCTCCAAACGCAACGTGGTGTCCGCTAACAATTTGAGCCGATTTTCCATTCAATTTGTTAGCGGATACCATGTTGCATTTGGAGAGTCCCTGTGTGTCCAAACATTGGAGCTCCCCCACAAGTGACCCCATTTTGGAAACTAGACCCCCCAAGGCACCTATCTAGATGCATAGTGAGCACTTGGAACCCCCAGGTGCTTCACCAATTGATTCGTAAAAATGAAAAAGTGTTTTTTTTTTCACTTTTTCATTTTTACGAATCAATTTGTGAAGCACCTGGGGGTTCCAAGTGCTCACTATGCATCTAGAAAGGTGCCTTGGGGGGTCTAGTTTCCAAAATGGGGTCACTTGTGGGGGAGCTCCAAAGTTTGGGCACACAGGGGCTCTCCAAGCACAACATGGCGTCCGCTAATTATTCAAGCAAATTTTACAATCAAAAAGTCAAATGGCGCTCCTTCCCTTCCGAGCCCTGCCGTGCGCCCAAACAGTGTTTTTTCCCCAAATATTGGGTATCTGCGTGCCCAGGGGAAATTGCACAACAAATTTTGGGGTCCATTTTTTCTTGTTACCCCTGTGAAAATAAAAAAAATTGGGTCTAAAGTAACATTTTTGTGAAAAAAGTTAAATGTTCATTTTTTTCTTCCACATTCAAAAAATTCCTGTGAAGCACCTGAAGGGTTAATAAAGTTCTTGAATGTGGTTTTGAGCACCTTGAGGAGTGCAGTTTTTAGAATGGTGTCACTTTTGGGTATTTTCTGTCATAAAGACCTCTCAAAGTGACTTCAAATGTGATGTGGTCCCTAAAAAAATGGTTTTGTAAATTTTGTTGGAAAAATGAGAAATCGCTGGTCAACTTTTAACCCTTATAGCTCCCTAACAAAAAAAAAATTTGGTTCCAAAATTGTGCTGATGTAAAGTAGACATGTGGGAAATGTTATTTATTAACTCTTTTGTGTGACATATCTCTCTGATTTCAGGGCTTAAAAATTCAAATTTTGAAAATTGCAAAATTTTCAAAATTTTCGCCAAATTTCCGTTTTTTTTTCACAAATAAACGCAAGTGATATCGAAGAAATTTTTCCACAATCATGAAGTACAATATGTCACAAAAAAACAGTCTCAGAATCAGGGGGATCCGTTGAAGCGTTCCAGAGTAATTACCTCATAAAGTAACAGTGGTCAGAATTGTAAAAATTGGCCTGGTCATTAACGTGCAAACCACCCTCGGGGCTTAAGGGGTTAATTCACACAGATACATAGGACTTTATTCACACAGATACAGAGGACTTTTCAGGTTCTTATTTGAGACATTGTTATCAGCAACTAGGTATTGTAGCTAATCAGAAGTGCAGATACAGAACAAGATGTCCAAGAGACACAGTGACTCCATCTCATCCATATAATAAGGAGCCGTCAGCGCACAGGACAGATTCACGTTTTTCCTGCTTTCAGACAGCTCTCCATATATCTGTTTATCTATCTATTTATTTATCTATCAGTCTATGTATCTATCTAATATCTGTATATCTATTTATCTATCAATTTATGTATCTATCAATTATCTATCTATTATCTGTATATCTATCTATCCATGTATCTACTCCAAAAATAAAGGACTGCACTCCCTGTAGAAAACATAATGTGGTTTAATGGCTCATAAGGGCTAGTGGCGATGTTTTGGCTCTGATTTGAGCCTTTCTCAAGCAGTGAATAAGTGAAGTTACATCATATAAATAGAGTCATCCGTCACATAATCAATGATATAAATAAAGTGCATAAGTGCTTTACAGAACCAAAATGCCTAGTACAAAAGACATGTGCAAACCTCATTGTATATTTATAAATAAAGTGCTGGTGATACATAGATTGCAGATTTACACAAAACATATATTACATTTAATTGCAATCAAGTACCAGATGCGTAGCTTTCAATAATCTAAGATAACATGACTCACCCCATTGGATCATATAATCCAGCGCCAAAACTCAGTGTCTATCAAATGCTACCGCGCATGTCAGTGTCAGCGCCAGGAAGTGTCCTGGCCGGGCAGGCGCTCTAAACGCCTGTGTGTATCCTGCGCCATGTATGTTGAAGTAAGAATATCAAATCGTACTGCGCATGTCACAGGCTGCTTCAGCATCACAGGAAGTGCTGCGCCTGACACAGACTGTCAAAAAATTCCCACGCAGCAGCAGTGCCGTAAGTGAGGTCACGCTCCTGTCAGTGTATCGCGGCTGCACAATAGAGACGTTACATTTTCTGATGTGGCTGTTCTATTCATGAGATCGATGTGGGACACTTGGGATTATATGGACTACGGTGGACAGGTGAAGATTATGGTCGTTTATTATTTAATCTTTATTTCAGGAGACAATGGCTTCAGGGATTAGGTGTAAGGTGAGTATATGGCGTGTTTTTATTTTTTGTAGGGGTCGAAGACATCGGGGACAGGGTGTAGGTGAGCATAATGTGTTTTTTTTATTTGAATTCTTTTTATTAATTTCGACATTTGTTATTTTTACTTTTAGCACAGGCGCCGCTGACAAGAGCCTGTGCTCCCTATTTTCTATGACAGCAGGTGCCGGCTGATGGGGGTAGTAGTCACATCAGCTGGCGTCTATGACCTGCAGTAAGATTTTTACTGCAGGTCACTGTCACAGCTGTGGGATCATGCTGACATCTGTCAGCATGATCCCACAGCGCTCTTACCGTGGTAACTATGTTACCGCCAATCAGAGCTTGTGTTTCCTGCGCTGTCACGCAGATGACAGCCCGGGAAACACCCGAACCTGGACCCGAACAGTAACACGGACTTCCCGAGAAAGTCCGTGTTCAGGGTCCGTGCCCGAACAGTAGTTGTTGGGTACGGACCCCAAACATTACTGTTCGGAATCGCCCATCACTATTCATAATCTCTATCTACATACCACCACCATATTCCAGGAGAATAATACATACAATTATCACTATTATTGCCGGCTTCTTGTAAATCCCCTATATTATAACAAGGTACTTTAAAGCGCACCTGTCAGCAGGATTGTGCTCAGTAAACTACATACACTGTCAGGTGGGCGACATTACACTGATTAATATGATACCTTGGTTGATGAAATCCGTTCTGTGGTTCTTGTGTAATCTTTACTTTTAGTTTAGAGATAATGATATGCTCGTCCTCCAGGGCGGCCTGTGGAGGGCGCTCTATCTGGTGCTCTGCTTATATATTCATCTGTATTCTCTTATGACAGCTCACTGATAGTTCACTGACCTGCCTTCTATTTTACATAGCCCCGCACTACTAGATGCATTATGTAGAACAGGAGCAGACATAAAACACTCTTCCAATTTTTCACAAGCCCTAATAGCATCCGTTGACTAATCTTTGAGATCTGCTCCCTTATGTGTGATGACAATAAGAGGTTCAGCAATCTGAGAAAAAACCCTAATGAATTCCCTATAATAGTTGGCAAATCGTACAAAACGTTGCAACACTTTCAGGTCACTAGGTCGGACCCAATCTATTATGGCTTTCACCTTCCCAGGATCCATCGTAAACCCATCAGCCGATAAAATGACCCGGGAATGAAACTTCCTGAATTTTCTATTTTCTCAATTTTAGCAAACAAAGAAAGAATTCTCCCTCAACCTTTCTAATACAACACGGACATGTTCCTGGTGAGAATCCAAATCAGGAGAGAAAATTCTATATCATCAAGATAAATCACAAGAAATCTCCCAATGTAATCAGAGAAATATCATTCAGAGAGTTGTGAAATCCTGTTGGTGCATTGTAGAATCTGAATGGCAGAACAAGATTATCGAGTAAACCCTCAGACGATAAAGACACCGATTCCCACTCATTACCCGTCATGATGCGGATCTAATTGTAATAAGCCCCTCTAAGGTCAAGGTCAGAAAACCATTTATCCCCCAAAGGCTGATTATATAGTTCGGGGATGAGTGGAAGTGGTATGTATTCTTAACCGTGATTTTGTTCAGTACTTGGAAACTGAGGCAAAAACGGAGACCCCCATCTTTTTTTTTTTTAAAGAAAAATCGAGTAGCCCCAGAGGAGGAGGAATGATGGATATGACCCTTCCGTAAACTTTTGTTTACATAATTTTTCATGGAGGTCCGTTCAGGTCCAGACATCGTACACACGTCTCCTCTCTGTATACCTCATACACACACGTCTCCTCTCCGTATACCTCGTACACACACGTCTCCTCTCCTTATACCTCATATACACATCTCCTCTCCGTACACCTCATACACACATGGCTCCTCTCCATATACCTCATACACACACATCTCCTCTCCGTATACCTCGTACACACATCTCCTCTCCGTACACCTCATACACACACATCTCCTCTCCGTATACCTCGTACACACACATCTCCTCTCCGTATACCTCGTACACACACATCTCCTCTCCGTATACCTCGTACACACACATCTCCTCTCCGTATACCTCATACACACACATCTCCTCTCCGTATACCTCGTACATACAAGTCTCCTCTCCGTATACCTCGTACACACACGTCTCCTCTCCATACACCTCGTACACACACGTCTCCTCTCCGTACACCTCGTACACACACGTCTCCTCTCCGTACACCTCGTACACACACGTCTCCTCTCCGTACACCTCATACACACACGGCTCCTCTCCGTACACCTCATACACACACGTCTCCTCTCCGTATACCTCGTACACACAAATCTCATCTCCGTATACCTCGTACACACACATTTCCTCTCCGTATACCTCGTACACACACATTTCCTCTCCGTATACCTCGTACACACACATTTCCTCTCCGTATACCTCGTACACACACGTCTCCTCTCCGTATACCTCGTACATACAAGTCTCCTCTCCGTATACCTCGTACACACACGTCTCCTCTCCGTACACCTCGTACACACACGTCTCCTCTCCGTACACCTCGTACACACACGGCTCCTCTCCGTATACCTCGTACACACACGGCTCCTCTCCGTATACCTCGTACACACACATCTCCTCTCCGTATACCTCGTACACACACGGCTCCTCTCCGTATACCTCGTACACACACGTCTCCTCTCCGTATACCTCGTACACACAAATCTCCTCTCCGTATACCTCGTACACACACATTTCCTCTCCGTATACCTCGTACACACACATTTCCTCTCCGTATACCTCGTACACACACATTTCCTCTCCGTATACCTCGTACACACACATTTCCTCTCCGTATACCTCGTACACACACATTTCCTCTCCGTATACCTCGTACACACACATTTCCTCTCCGTATACCTCGTACACACACATTTCCTCTCCGTATACCTCGTACACACACATTTCCTCTCCGTATACCTCGTACACACACGTCTCCTCTCCGTATACCTCGTACACACACATCTCCTCTCCGTATACCTCATACATACACATCTCCTCTCCGTATACCTCGTACACACACGTCTCCTCTCCGTATACCTCGTACACACACATTTCCACTCCGTATACCTCGTACACACACATCTCCTCTCCGTATACCTCATACACATACGTCTCCTCTCCGTATACCTCGTACACACATGGCTCCTCTCCGTATACCTCGTACACACACATTTCCTCTCCGTATACCTCATACACACACATCTCTCCGTATACCTCAAACACATACATCTCCTCTCTGTATACACGCGGCTCCTCTCCGTACACCTTGTACACACACTGTTCTGCTCCGTACACCTCATACACACACGGCTCCACTCCGTACACCTCGTAGACACACGGCTCTGCTCCATACGCCTCGTACACGCGCGGCTCCTCTCCGTATGCCTCGTACACGCGCGGCTCTGCTCCGTACAACTCGTACACGCGCGGCTCCGCTCCATACACCTCATACACACACGGCTCCGCTCCGTACACCTCGTACACACGCGGCTCTGCTCCGTACACCTCGTACACACGCGGCTCTGCTCCGTACACCTCGTACACACGCGGCTCTGCTCCGTACACCTCGTACACACGCGGCTCCGCTCCATACACGTTGTACAAACGCAGCTCCGCTCTATACACGTCGCACACACGTGGCTCCGCTCTGTGCGCCTCATACATGCGCGGCTTCGCTCCGTATACCTCGTACACACACGGCTCCGCTCCATACACCTCGCACACACACGACTCCGCTCCATACACCGCGTACACACGCGGCACCACTCCGTACACCTCGTACACACGCGGCTCCGCTCCGTACAGCTCGTACACATGCGGCTCCGCTCCATACACGTCGTACACACTTGGCTCCGCTCCGTATGACTCGTACACGCGCGGCTTCGCTCCGTACACATGCGCATAGCTCCCAACCATCCCGGTTTCCGTGGGACTGTCCCATTTTGAGGGCTCAGTCCTGCATCCTGTCACGGCTCAGCACTTCTCCCGGCTGTGAAGGGGGAAGGGTTGCGGCGGTGGAGCAGAGGGCACAGGTAGAAGCCAGCAGCTGCAGCTACCACACGGCCGTGCTGTCAGTGCGCAATATTGAGAATGACTATTCACTCCTCTCCACGCCCATAGTCCCGGCGTGGAGAGGAGTGAATATCCCCACAGCTCACCTCGCCATCTGTGGGCGCATGGCTGTGATGTCATGCGCTGCTCAGATGCTTAGATCAGCTACTGACAGACCGGACGCAGCGCTGGAGCAGTCAGGAGGAAGGAAGGTGAGTAGAAGTGTTTATTTTATTCATGTGTGCAGTGATGGGGGGACCACGCATACCAGGATTGGGGATAAGGGGGCCATGCATACCAAGATTGGGTTTGAGGGTGCCATGCATACCACGATTGGGTCTGAGGGTGCCATGCATACCACGATTGGGTCTGAGGGCGTATCACAGGTGTGCCAGAAGTGACAGACAGTCGCCCTGCAGTTAGTTGCAGGAGATCTCTACGTTTGGCATTACAGACATCTTCTTAGAGGCTGTCTCTAGGATCCAGCTGCTACCTTCCTCTGGCTAATTAACGCCCTGGCCTGGGGGTATAAATACCTGCTGTGTTCCAGAGGGAGGTGCCAGCGATTTTCATTACTCCTTGTGAAGGCTTTAGCAAGAGCAGTACTTCTTCCTCTCTGGAGCTTGAGGACATGTGTGCATTTGTCTGGAGTCATCTAAACCTAAGGTATTTCCCTGTTTGTCCTCCCTTGTTGCCTTTAGTGTTCAGTGGGGATCGACAAGTGCTCATCTCCTCCCTTCCCTAGCCTTAGCCATACGCCAGGGAAAGATAGGGCGAGGCACGCATGCGGCGATTGGTGAAGAGTCAATATAGGGTCGTTAGGGGAGACAAGGTGACAATAGACCAGCTTAGGAGGTCTCCACTCCACCCCTTTCCCTAGAGTCTGAGCTCCTTCCCCTCTTCCCTTAGTGTTGCACTAAGTCTTTACCACTCCTTGCATGACAGGGGGCCATGTATGCCAGGATTGGGTCTGAGGGGGCCATGCATACTAGGATTGGGTGAGAGAGGGCCATGCATACCAGGATTGGGGAGGAGGGTGGCATGCATACCAGGATTGAGACTAGGGTGCCATGCATACCAGAATTGGGTCTGAGGGGCCCATGTATGCCAGTATTGGGTCTGAGGGGGCCATGAATAACAGGATTGGGTCTGTGGGGGCCACGCATACCAGTATTGGGTGTGAGGGGGCCACGCATAACAGGATTGGGGCTGAGGGGGCCAGGAATACCAGGATTGGGGCTGAGGGGGTTACCCATACCAGGATTAGGGCTGAGGGGGCAACGCATACCAGGTTTGGGGCTTAAGGGGCCACGCATACCAGGATTGCGTCTGAGGAGGCCACGCATACCAGGATTGGGTCTGAGGGGGCCACGCATACCAGGATTGGGTCTGAGGGGGCCATGCATATCAGGATTGGGTCTGAGGGGGCCTTGCATACCAGGATTGGGTCTGAGGGGGCCATGCATACCAGGATTGGGGAGGAGGGGCCATGCATACCAGGATTAGGTCTGAGTGGGCCATGCATACCAGGATTGGGGAGGAGGGGGCCATGCATACCAGGATTGGGTAGGAGGGGGCCATGCATACCAGGATTGGGTCTGAGGGGGCCATGCATACCAGATTGGGTCTAAGGGGTCCATGCATACCAGATTGGGTCTGAGGGGGCCATGCATACCAAGATTGGGTCTGAGGGGGCCATGCATACCAGGATTGGGTCTGAGGGGGTCATGCATACCAGATTGGGTCTGAGGGGGCCATGCATACCAAGATTGGGTCTGAGATGGACATACACACCAGGATTGGGTCTGAGGGGGCCATGCACACCAGGATTGAGTCTGAGGGGGCCATGCATACCACGATTGGGTCTGAAGGGGCCATGCATACCACAATTGGGTCTGGGGGGGCCATGCATACCACGATTGGGTCTGAGGGGGCCATGCATACCAGGATTGGGTCTGAAGGGGCCATGCATACCACAATTGGGTCTGGGGGGGCCATGCATTCCACGATTGGGTCTGGGAGGCCAAGCATACCAGGATTGGGTCTGAGGGGGCCATGCACACCAGAATTGAGTCTGAGGGGGCCATGCATACCACGATTGGGTCTGAAGGGGCCATGCATACCATGACTGGGTCTGAGGGGGCCATGCACACCAGGATTGAGTCTGAGGGGGCCATGCATACCACGATTGGGTCTGAGGGGGCCATGCATACGACGATTGGGTCTGAGGGGGCCATGCATACCAGGATTGGGTCTGAGGGGGCCATGCACACCAGGATTGAGTCTGAGGGGGCCATGCATACCACGATTGGGTCTGAAGGGGCCATGCATACGACGATTGGGTCTGAGGGGGCCATGCATACGACGATTGGGTCTGAGGGGGCCATGCATACCACGATTGGGTCTGAGGGGGCCATGCATACCACGATTGGGTCTGAGGGGGCCACGCATACCAGGATTGGGTCTGAGGGGGCCACACATGCCACGATTGGGTCTGAGGGGGCCATGCATACCAGGATTTTGTCTGTGGGGGCCATGAATACCAGGATTGGGTCTGAGGGGGGGTCTGAGGGGGCCATGCATACCAGGATTGGGTCTGAGGGGGCCACACATACCAGGATTGGGTCTGAGGGGGCCATGCACATCAGGATTGGGTCTGAGGGGGCCACACATGCCACGATTGGGTCTGAGGGGGCCATGCATACCAGGATTTTGTCTGTGGGGGCCATGAATACCAGGATTGGGTCTGAGGGGGGGTCTGAGGGGTCCATGCATACCAGGATTGGGGAGGAGGGGGCCATGCATACCAGGATTGGGTCTGAGGGGGCCACACATACCAGGATTGGGTCTGAGGGGGCCACACATGCCACGATTGAGTCTGTGGGGGCCATGCATACCAGGATTGTGTCTGTGGGGGCCATGAATACCAGGATTGGGTCTGAGGGGGCCATGCATACCAGGATTGGGGAGGAGGGGGCCATGCATAACAGGATTGGGTCTGAGGGGTCCATGCACATCAGGATTGGGTCTGAGGGGCCCATGCACATCAGGATTGGGTCTGAGGGGGCCATGCACATCAGGATTGGGTGTGAGGGGGCCATGCATACCAGGATTGGGTGTGAGGGGGCCATGCATACCAGGATTGGGTGTGAGGGGGCCATGCATACCAGGATTGGGTTTGAGGAGGCCACGCATACCAGGATTGGGTGTGAGGGGGCCATGCATACCAGGATTGGGTTTGAGGAGGCCGCGCATTCCAGGATTGGGGCTGAGGGGGCCACGCATACCAGGATTGGGGCTGAGGGGGCCACGTATACCAGGATTGGCGCTGAGGGTGCCACGCATACCAGGATTGGCGCTGAGGAGGCCATGCATACCATGATTAGGTCTGAGGAGGCTATGCAAACCAGGATTGGGTCTGAGGGGGCCATGCATACCAGGATTGGGGCTGAGGGGGCCATAGATACCAGGATTTGATTGAGTCTGCGGGGGCCATGCACACCAGGATTGGGTCTGCAGGGGCCATGCACACCAGGATGTGGAATGAGGGGGCCATTCATACCAGGAATGGAGATGAGGGCTGTCTGCTGAATGCCCCTCATACCAGCGCCCCTCTGACAACTCCTCCTGCCAGGGAAGAAAGAAATGGTAAATGGGCGTATATTGGGGTGTGGCCAGGGAGTACACACATGGCTCCGCTCTGTACACCTCGTACACATGCGGCTCCGCTCCCTACACCTCGTACACATGCGGTTCCGCTCCCTACACCTCGTACACATGCGGCTCTGCTCCATACGCCTCATACACACGCGGCTCCGCTCCGTACACCTCGTACACACTCGGCTCCGCTCCATACACCTCGTACACACACGGCTCGGCTCCGTACACCTCGTACACACACGGCTCTGCTCCGTACACCTCGTACACACGCGGCTCCGCTCCGTACACCTCGTACACACGCGGCTCCGCTCCGTACACCTCGTACACACGCGGCTCCGCTCCGTACACCTCGTACACACGCGGCTCTGCTACATCCACACTGTAAACCCCTCCTGACCCCACACATATACTTCAACTCATCCAGCACCATGACAACCAGCACAGCAGAGTCCTGCATCCACTGAGGCCCCTGATCATGTGACCCCTGACTCCTCCCCTCCTGTGACCTCATCACAGCTCCTGTGCGCACAGAGCAGCCATATATGTGGTGGCGGCTCTGCAGGTGGAGGTATGTGGAGACCCCCCATTACTGGGCGCAGGGGGCATTAACCCCTTCAGCACGGAGACTCTTTTGGGGGTCTTGTGTTGCCCCTTTATAAGAATCATAAGGTTTTTGTTCTGTTTCCTGTAATAGATACATACGACCCAACTATGGAGACAGGAAGGGAGGAAACGTATTGTTCTCATAGTACAGGGCCCCTTTACTGGCCCCACAGTGTAATGCCCCCATTATGCCCCTTATGCAGGATGTATGATACCCCCACACAGTGTAATGCCCCCATTATGCCCCTTATGCAGGATGTATGATGCCCCACACAGTGTAATGCCCCCATTATGCCCCTTATGCAGGATGTATGATGCCCCCACACAGTTTAATGCCCCCATTATGCCCCTTATGCAGGATGTATGATGTCCCCCACAGTGTAATGCCCCCATTATGCCCCTTATGCAGGATGTATGATGCCCCCACACAGTTTAATGCCCCCATTATGCCCCTTATGCAGGATGTATGATGTCCCCCACAGTGTAATGCCCCCATTATGCCACTTATGCAGGATGTATGATGCCCCCACACAGTGTAATGCCCCCATTATGACACTTTGGCAGTATGATGCCCCCACACAGTGTAATGCCCCTATTATGCCCCTTTTTCAGTATGTATGATGCCCCACACAGTGTAATGCCCCCATTATGCCCCTTATGCAGTATGTATGATGCCCCCCACACAGTGTAATGCCCCCATTATACCCCTTATGCAGTATGCATGATGCCCCCACACAGTGTAATGCCCCCATTATGCCCCTTATGCAGGATGTATGATGCCCCCACACAGTGTAATGCCCCCATTATGCCCCTTTTTCAGTATGCATGATGCCCCCACACAGTGTAATGCCCCCATTATGCCCCTGTAATCAGGTGACTGGATACAACACACAGGCAAACAGAAACCCTTTAACCGTATGTTACTTTACTGACAAGGATGATGGTCCGGACACATATAGGCCATTATGTTCTCCCACGTGGAACACATAACTACGGGCATGCGCAGTCACGGGTACGTGTCGTGCGGTGGCAAACAGTTTATCCGGCGTTTCAGCGTAAAGAGTGTCACTTCCGGACATGCACACTAGGGGATGGACATTATTGGACCTCTAGCTCATGAGAAGTAGCGCAGGTGCAGTATATTATTGTAGACAGACTCCATTCTGTATATCCCATGACAATTCACCTCAAGGAATGGGAATGAGCCTCCTAGTCTGGGAGGGGTTTTGGATGAAGTGGGATATTTAAACATGGACACCTGGCTATTAGGCACACTATGCTGAACATCATGAATTATCATCCCTGTATGAAGCCTCCTGATGAACCTGTTGGGGAAGCATGCTGAGGCTGATTATTGAAACAATCTCTGATGAGTACCATACCCTTTCCTTTATATATACAGTGGTGGCCAAAAGTATTGGCACCCCTGCAATTCTGTCAGATAATACTCAGTTTCTTCCTGAAAATGATTGCAATCACAAATTCTTTGGTATTATTATCTTCATTTAATTTGTCTTCAATGAAAAAACACAAAAAGAATTGTCCTAAAGCCAAATTGGATATAATTCCACACCAAACCTAAAAAAGGGGGTTGACAAAAGTATTGGCACTGTTTGAAAAATCATGTGATGCTTCTCTAATTCGTGTAATTAACAGCACCTGTAACTTACCTGTGGCACCTAACAGGTGTTGGCAATAACTAAATCACACTTGCAGCCAGTTAACATGGATTAAAGTTGACTCAACCTCTGTCCTGTGTCCTTGTGTGTACCACATTGAGCATGGAGAAAAGAAAGAAGACCAAAGAACTGTCTGAGGACTTGAGAAACCAAATTGTGAGGAATCATGAGCAATCTCAAGGCTACAAGTCCATCTCCAAAGACCTGAATGTTCCTGTGTCTTCCGTGCACAATGTCATCAAGAAGTTTAAAGCCCATGGCACTGTGGCTAACCTCCCTAGATGTGGACGGAAAAGAAAAATTGACGAGAGATTTCAACGCAAGATTGTGCGGATGGTGGATAAAGAACCTCGACTAACATCCAAACAAGTTCAAGCTGCCCTGCAGTCCGAGGGTACAACAGTGTCAACCCATACTATCCGTCGGCGTCTGAGTGAAAAGGGACTGTATGGTAGGATACCCAGGAAGACTCCACTTCTTACCCCAAGACATAAAAAAGCCAGGCTGGAGTTTGCCAAAACTTACCTGAGAAAGCCTAAAACGTTTTGGAAGAATGTTCTCTGGTCAGATGAGACAAAAGTAGAGCTTTTTGGCAAAAAGCATCAACATAGAGTGTACAGGAAAAAAAAGAGGCATTCAAAGAAAAGAACACGGTTCCTACAGTCAAACATGGCGGAGGTTCCCTGATGTTTTGGGGTTGCTTTGCTGCCTCTGGCACTGGAATGCTTGACCGTGTACATGGCATTATGAAGTCTGAAGACTACCAACAAATTTTGCAGCATAATGTAGAGCCCAGTGTGAGAAAGTTGGGTCTCCCTCAGAGGTCATGGGTCTTCCAGCAGGACAATGACCCAAAACGCACTTCCAAAAGCACTATAAAATGGTTTGAGAGAAAGCACTGGAGACTTCTAAGGTGGCCAGCAATGAGTCCAGACCTGAATCCCATAGAAAACCTGTGGAGAGATCTCAAAATGGCAGTTTGGAGAAGGCACCCTTCAAATATCAGGGACCTGGAGCAGTTTGCCAAAGAAGAATGGTCTACAATTCCAGCAGAGCATTGTAAGAAACTCATTGATGGTTACCGGAAGTGGTTGTTCGCATTTATTTTGGCTAAAGGTTGTGCAACCAAGTATTAGGCTGAGGGTGCCAATACTTTTGTCTGGTCCATTTTTGGAGTTTTGTGTGAAATGATCAAGGATTTGATTTTTGCTTCATTCTCTTGTGTTTTTTCCTTGCAAGCAAATTAAATGAAGATAATAATACCAAAGAATTTGTGATTGCAATCATTTTCAGGAAGAAACTGAGTATTATCTGACAGAATTGCAGGGGTGCCAATACTTTTGGTCACCACTGTAGGGACTAGGATATAGGGAATTATGCAGTACATAATCAACAGTGACTGCTCAAATGGACCAACACTGATCCTATAGTAAATCGGCAATCTACAGTTTCCATATGTAGGAAACTATTTAGATCACAGTTGGTAATCGTTTAAACCCTAGTTAGTCCTATAGGTCTTCCACCATATCCTTCCTTAATCAGCAGTTCGCATCGGCTTTTACTGTCACCACTACATCAGATCTCTTACACTTATCATCTGTAGCACTTATTGGTCATACTGCTTTTCCATTGTCAGACGTCACTTGCCTTGGTTGTCTCGGAGGACGGCCGGACTATTCCTAGGTGCGTTTACAAGCATCATCCTATTCATATCGCTGTATTCACCTTCCAGACTGCACTTAGTAAAAATAGCGACTCCTGCTATAACCAATATGTGGTAGAAGGACTCAGCCGCTCCACAGCAGAATTCATTCACATAGAGACAATATCGTAGGGGTTTCCTTAAACATGTGCACTTTATTCAAGATTCATAAGCCCTTAACTGGCTCAATATGAATGAGAGGATAAAATATGAAATACACCGGGATCACATTCGGGATGTTACAATTTGAAGATCCTGTGGTATAAACCCTAATTCTTCAAAAACACAGTGATCCATGAGTGTATGGGAAGAAGTGTGTCCCTGCTTGTTGGACAGTTCTTTACAAATGTTTTTTCTTCAGGTTCTATTATGATTATATCACAGTCCTTATGTCTAATTGGGGTTGAATTATCCCTCAAGGAGACTTAAATTCTAGTCGAGATTCTCCCATATGTTCAATAGTGACTGAGCCGCCAGTCTCTCACCCGGCGAAAGGTGTTTTATATCTACCTATTATGGTTGGGGTTTTATGGGTGGAGGTCTTTTTTATTTTTTGGGGTATTTTTATATTTTCGACAATCTTGTAAAATGCGCTTAACAAGCTATTTAAAACGGAAACGACATATCTAATACATTATATATGGCAGGGTCAGTGACAATAGTTATCTGGAATGTAAGGGGTCTTTCTTCTTGTGTTAAAAGACAGGTGATCTTTCAGTATCTTCAAATGGAAAAACCTGCCTTCATTTGTCTGCAAGAAACACATCTTACCTCTGAGAAACTTCATCTACTAGACAAGAAGTGGTTACAGGCCAACTATCACAACACACAAAATATTAAAGGGAAGGTGCCATAAAAAAAAAAAAAATTCAACAATTTAAAAAAAGGTAAACTATTAATGTTTAATTTTTTTCAAAAATATTTTTTTTTAATGAAGTAAAATCTGAAAAATAATTTTAAAAGGTTTGGTATTTCCACTTTTAAACACTGGGGGGAGCAGCTGCTGAAATTTGCCATGAAAACCTAGTGTACAACCAGCTCCCATTACCACTGCAGTAAATGTGGGCTGGGTCTGCTCTCATGTGTGTCATGTCGCTCCTCTCCTCCCTTCTGGGTGCTTGTAGCAGGATAAGAGAGGATGAAATTTAGGATCACAGTGTGGAGCCATTTTTTTGGTGACTGCCAGTGATCTTGACGAGTACAGTGTCACTAAGGACGGCTGGCAGCACTGATTCTGTTAGATGGTGCTGCTAGATGTTTCATAAGCTGGGGTTAGATACGCGTAGTGTATCGTGTGTGATTAGATACGCTTAGAGTAACACGCTGGGAATAGATACAGGTCTCAATGTAGTGTATCATATGCGGCTGATGTGGGGCCTGTGAGCTGGGTGAAGGGAGGGGCCCAGCTCACAGGCCCCACTGTATCGACTTATTGCCGATATAGTTGAAAGCAATATTGAGTGAGGGAGCGTGACGCTCCCATCAATCACCCTCTGCGTCTTACATCACTGATGCAGGCACTGACAGCGGGCGCGATGACGTGACTACATGGAGTCCACTGTGCTGAGATGTGCGGGCGTTCGCTACAGAGACCAGAGCAGAGGGAGAACAATGAGAAGTTCATTATACTGTATGGAGACATTGGGGAGTGCATTCTACTCTGGAGGCCATTGGGGAGTGCATTCTACTCTGGAGGCCAATGGGGAGTGCATTCTACTCTGTGGAGGCCAATGGGGAGTGCATTCTACTCTGGAGGCTGATGGGGAGTGCATTCTACTCTGTAGGCCAATGGGGAGTGCATTCTACTCTGGAGGCCGATGGGGAGTGCATTCTACTCTGTGGAGGCCGATAAGGAGTATCGCGCATGAAGATGGAATTGGATACATTGGTCTGGGGAACAACGCAAATGATGATGGGATGAGATACACCGGTCTGGGGAACATCGCACATGATGATGGGATTAGATACACCAGTCTGTGGAGTATCGTGCATGATGATGTGATTAGATACACGGGTCTGGGGAGTATCATACATGCAGGGATTAGATAGCTTTTCACTTTATACTGTATTTCTTACTTGAAGTTGCGATCATCTGATCTCTACTATACATAGCAAAATACACATGCGCTCATACAAACAGGAAAATAGAAAAATTCTCACACACACAGTAAAATACGCATGCTCACACACACTGAAAAATGCACACGCACACTCACACACCCGGAAAAATGCACACGCACACAAAAAAAAATACACATGTACACTCATACACACAGGAAAAAAACACATGCACGCTCATACACACAGAAAAATACACATGTGGTGTAATACATTACCTCGCTCTGTCCACTTCTATGGGAGCAGTGGTGTAATATGTGACCCCGCTCCGTCCACTTCCATAGGGGTGTAATAAGATAGAATAGATAAATGTCCTGTAAATATATAATTTCACATGCCCCTACATATAATAAACTTGCACTCTTTAGTGCCTTTCATGTGGCACTAAAAGGTGTTTATCCTAATAAATGAAAAAAAAAACAGCACCTATTTTTGGTAACCAGCCAAGGTAAAGCAGACAGCTGTGGGTTTATATTTTCAGGCTGGAAAGGAACCTGGTTATTGGGCCTTACCCAGCCTAAAAATAACAGCCCGCAGCCGCACCAGAGGTGTCACATCACATTAGATGCAAGAATTCTTGCGCTTTGTCTGCCTCTTCCTGATTGGTGTCATGGCAATCAGAGTAATGGTAGTTGTGGTTGATGACAGCTGTGATTTGTCAAAAATCACAGCTGTCATCAACAGCTGGGGTTAGTAACGGAGAGGCGTCTTTCAGACACCCCCACTACTGACACACTAATGGAAAAAAAACAAAAATAAATGTTATTTGTATACTGACTCCCCGATACTTTCCCTGGTTCACCAATTTATTTTTGAATAAAAAAAAACACAAGCAGGTCCGACGTAGTCCATGATGTTACCATGACGATCCCCGTATCCGAAGTCCAAAGGCTATGGAGCCTTGTTCAGAGAACAAGATTTTATAGGCCGCTGCAGCAGCCACTCCGAGGCCCACTGCGCTCCATGAGACCCGGCGGCTGTGATGAGCAGTGGCGTCAGTAACTACACCGCTCATCAGAGTCACGGAGCCCTCTGTATAATGGCCCCTTATAGTGTCCCACAGTCTAATGGCCTCATATAGTCATCCATACAGTATAATGGCCCCATATAGTCCTCCATACAGTATAATGGCCCCATATAGTGCCCTACATAATAATGGCCCCATATAATGACCTACACTATAATGGCCCCATATAGTGCACTACGGTATAACGGCCCCATATAGTGCACCATACTGTAATGTGCCTCACATATTGCTCCACAGTGTAATGGTGTCATATAGTGCCCCACAGTAGAATGTGCCCCATAAAGTGCATCCTGGTGTATATGGCCCCCATCATCCTTCTCCCGGCGTGTATAGTCCCCATCATCCACCTCCCTGCGTCTATGGCCCCCATCCTCCTCCCTGCGTGTATGGCCCTCATCCTCCTCCTCCCTGCGTGTATGGCCCTCATCCTCCTCCTCCCTGCGTGTATGGCCCTCATCCTCCTCCTCCCTGCGTGTATGGCCCTCATCCTCCTCCTCCCTGCGTGTATGGCCCTCATCCTCCTCCTCCCTGCGTGTATGGCCCTCATCCTCCTCCTCCCTGCGTGTATGGCCCTCATCCTCCTCCTCCCTGCGTGTATGGCCCTCATCCTCCTCCTCCCTGCGTGTATGGCCCTCATCCTCCTCCTCCCTGCGTGTATGGCCCTCATCCTCCTCCTCCCTGCTTGTATGGCCCACATCCTCCTCCTCCCGGTGTGTATGGCCCCCATCCTCTTCCTCCCGGAGTGTATGGCCCCTATCATTTTCCTCCCGGAGTCTATGGCCTCCATCATCCTCCTCCCTGCATGTATGACCCCCATCATCCACCTCCCTGCGTGTATGGGCCCCATCATCCACCTCCCTGCGTGTATGGCCCCCATCATCCACCTCCCTGCGTGTATGGCCATCATCCTCATCCCTGCATGTATGACCCCCATCCTCTTCCTCCCGGCGTGCATGGCCTCCATTATCCTCCTATCGGCGTGCATGGCCCCCATCATCCTCCTCCCAGCGTGTATGGACTCCATCTCCCTGCGTGTAAGTGTCCTGCTCAGACACTTACACCCCCACCAAATTAAAATGGCAGCCCCCAGTGGCTGAAATAAAAATGTATAAATAAAAAAACTAATAAAGTGGTACATTTAATTTTGTATTAAAAATAATTGATTATATAATCCCAATGTGAGCATCTTAAAGTGATAATAGATGCAGAGGGTCAGTACATATATTTGTTCTGTAAGTTATTACTAAATCTCTATTACTAATCTCTATCTACATACCACCACCATATTCCAGGAGAATCATACATAAAATTCTCACTATTATTTCTGGCTTCTTACAAATCCCCTATATTATAATAGAGGACATTAATAATATACCGGACTCTCTCTGGGATAGAGGGAGACATGAAGCTAAGAGGGTAAAAGGCAATTGTATCCCCTTTGGTCACTTAAGGAGACATCTTTAATTAATCTTTGTAGAGCCCGTCATCCTAATATATACCAATACCCCTGCTTCTCATCCACATTCTCCTCTCTGTGGAGAATGGATTTGGCTCTTGGAAATGAACGGATGCAGAGTCTTATATCTGACATCAGCTCCTGCCCAGAGCGCTATCCCATCATTCTCCTCTGTGTCTCCCTAAGCTTAATCTCCCAATGCAGTACAGACCCACAGGGAAATTAAACCCCCTTTGGTTGCAAGTTATAGACCTTAAGGGGAAAATTGATGGGAAACTAAAGGAGAATCTTGTGATTAATAAAAATACAACTTCTATTTTCTATGTATGGGAAGCCATGAAGGTCGACCTTAGAGGAATATTTAGAACAGAAATCTCAGCAGCTGAATCTCGGACTAAGCAGCAGGAGCAATTGGTGTTTCAGGAGTTGGGAGATAGAGAGTGCGATGATTACAGATCCAACGCCGGCTGCGCAAAACAGGCTGAAAGCAGCTCAGGACCTGCTGAATCAGGGAACATTGCAGCTGCAGGAAGGAAGAAGCTGTTTCACAAGATGCAATATTGTGAAGAGGGGGATAAAGCAGGTCACTTATATCTGTGATAGCTGCTGCCCAGAGGGACTCCGCCTTTATATACAGTCTGCAGACTAGGGAGGGTAATGTGGTAGAGTCCACAGTGGACATAAAGTGTTGGAGGAATACTATGCAATGCTGTATATTTCTCAGGTTCAACGTTCAGAAGAACATACCCAGACCTTCCTAGATAAATTTCCTCTCCTGGTCCTTTCCTTAGACTCTCAGAATTTATAAGGTGAACTACTTGATATAGAAGAGCTAGAATGGGCACTGAGCTCAATGGCCAACGATAAAGCACCGGGAATGGATGGTCCTCCAGTGGAAGTATATAAGAGATATAAGGAAGTATTACTACCAGTATTATTGGAGGTATACAATTCCAAGGAGGATCATTGTCACATCCATGCACGAAGCCATAATTAGAGTGTTACCTAAACAAGGCAAGGCCCCCAGCTTGCTGGCATCCTAGTAACTCATCTCTCTTTTAATAGTAGACGTCAAACTTCTTGCTAACAGACTCTCAAAAGTAATCTCAATAATACACCCCGATCAGTCTGGGTTTATGCCAAATAAGTCCACAGCGATCAATCGCAGAAGGCTTTATATTGATATACAAGCAAGGACTGATAATATTGGTCAAAGGGTGATCCTGGCTAAGGCCTTTGATAGTGTAGAATGGCCATATTTGTGAGCTACATTGCGGCAGATGGGCTTTGATGACAAATTTATATAATGGGTGCATTTGCTTTATTTGGACTCAAAGTCCAAAATAAGAGCGAATGGCTCTATGGCTAATCGATTTTTGTTGCACAGAGGTACAAGATAAGGGTGGCCCCTGTCTCTCTTATTGTTTTCAATAGCAACTGAACCTCTTGCGGCAGTAATTAGTAAAATGTCTGAGAACACCAAGGTTACTTACCGGTAGCCGAGTTTTCCTGAACCCATGACAGAACACTTTGAGAGAGGGATCCACCCCATCAAGGACAGGAAATAAAGGGCGGTACCTCTTCCTCGCTTCAGCTGTTTACAGAGCATTGAGAGGTAACCAACACCTACAATATATATAACACCTCAAACAGTGCCCACCAGGGTGTGAGAAACAGAAAAACGGGGGGGGGGGGGAGAGACGGACTACGGGTGCTGTCATGAGTTCAGGAAAGACCGGCTACCGGTAAGTAACCTTGGTGTTTTCCCCTCACCCATGACGGCACACCTTGAGAGAATTTTGGAGAATTATGAGCACCCTACAGAGGGACCACCACCTTAAGTACCCTTCTCCCAAAGGTAAGGTCAGACGAGGACAGATCCAACCAATAGTGTTTGTAGAAGGTGGATGGTGTAGACCAGGGTTCCCCAACTCCAGTCCTCAAGGCCCACCAACAGGTCATGTTTTCAGGATTTCCTTAGTATTGCACAGGTGATAATTACATCACCTGCACAGGCAATAATTCCATCACCTGTGCAATATTAAGGAAATCCTGAAAACATGACCTGTTGGTGGGCATTGAGGACTGGAGTTGGGGAACCCTGGTGTAGACCAATTAGCAGCTCTACATATCTGATCGATTGAGACGTCTGCCCTCTCCGCCCAGGAGGTTGCTACCGCTCTGGTGGAATGAGCCTTGACATTGTCCGGGGCCGGAACTCCTGTGGACGTATATGCTAAACAAATGGCCTCCCTAAGCCACCTAGAAATGGTACCCTTGGACACCCCATGACCTTTCCTACTCCCTTGAAAAGCCAGGAACAAGGAATGGTCCTTCCTCCATACACTAGTCATGTTAATGTAATGTAGTAGGGATCTTCTAACGTCTAGGTTATGGAATCTAACTTCCCCGGGGTTTTTCGGATTGCTGCAAAACGAGGGTAGTGCAATCTCCTGGTTACAGTGGAATCTAGATACCACTTTGGGAAGATATGCTGGATCTGGATGCAAGGTGACTATCATCATAAATTTGCGTGTATGGAGGATCAACCGAAAGGGCCTGCAGGTCACCCACCCTACAGGCTGATGTTAAGGCCACTAAGAGGATGGTCTTAAGAGTGAGGATCTTTGGAGAGACGTCCTGTAGGGGCTCGAACGGGTCACTGGTAAGTGCGTTCAAGATCAAATTCAGGTCCCAGGAAGGAATTCTAAGGGACCGAACCGGTCTGGCTCTGGCACAGGATTTCATAAATCTAGAGACCCACCTGTTCCCAGCCAAGTAACAATTATAGAGCGCCCCCAAGGCAGACACCTGAACTTTAAGAGTCCCCGTGGCTAGACCCAGGTCATGCCCCTTTTGCAGACACTCCAGGATTCTTTTGATTGGAGGCTTGTCTGATAAAGGGGCATCTATAAAATCTAGGAACTTCCCCCAGACTCTGTTATAAATTTTAGTCATTATTGGTTCCCTACTACCCAGCAGGGTAGAGACTAACCCTGGTGAAAACCCCTTGTTACTTAGTAGTGACCTCTCAAATTCCACGCTGCAAGATGGAATCCTCTGGCTTGGAATACTGGTCCCTGAATGAGAGCGTGACCTTGTTCCCCCCTGGTGATTTACATAGGCTACTGTTGTCCAGTTGTCAGATCTGACCTGGACATGGTGACCCTGAATGTGAGGAAGGAAGCCTATCAGGGATTTCTCCGCTGCCCAAAGTTCTTTTAAGTTTGAGGATGCCCCCATCTCGTGGTATGCCCAGTGACCCTGTACTAAGAGCTCTGCTAGATGACACCCCCTATCCGGAGCCGCTCGCATCGGTTCTAATCACCAGATCTACTGGTCTGGACCACTGTACTCCTGAGGTCAGATTTTCCCTGTCTGTCCACCATGAAAGGGAATCTACAGCTTCTAGGGAGAGAGAGAACTTCCTTTCTAAATGCCTGTTGAAGGACCTCTGCACTGACAGGACCTCCCACTAAAGAAGTCTCATATGCCCTTGAGCCCATCTGACTGCTGAGAGCCCAGGAGAGACATTGCTTCTCTTAGGGACATCACTGGAGACCGCATGGCTTTCAAGACTAAATTGATTACTTTGCGGACCTTGTATTCTGGGAGGAATCAGGCTTGGAGACGAGAATCCAGGATTAGACCTAGGAAGATATGAGTCCTTGAGGGGGTTAATTTTGACTTTTGGGTATTTACCAACCATCCCAGCTGTTGCAACACCACCATGACTTCTAGAAGTTGACTGGAGCAGTGGACTTCTGATTTCCCTATTACCAAAAAGTCGTCTAAATAGGGAACGATCACTACGTTTTTGATTTGTAGAAAGGCTGTTACTTCCGCTATTAATTTTGTGAATATTCTCGGGGCTATGGAGAGGCCGAAGGGTAGGGCAGTAAACAGAAAATGCCTCAGTTCTTTCTGAATGAACAGGGCTACTCTCAGATATTTCTGGTAGTCTGGATGAATTGGGACGTGATAATATGCGTCCTTCAAGTCTATTACTGTCATAAAGCAGTCGTGGTGCAAGAGCTTCACTGCCGAGCTCACTGACTCCATCTTGAAAGTCTGGTTCTCTATCAACTGGTTTAGACTACTGAGGTTGATGATGGTCCTTAAGGACCCATTGTTTTTTTTATCATGAACAGAGGGGAATAGAATCCCTTCTTCATTTGTGGTATTGGAACTTCGAGAAGGACCCGTTTAGTTTCCCTACTAGCCCCAATATTTCTGACTCCAGAGCTATCTGTTCTTCCTGGACCTTCCTCTTGGGGGTAATCATAAAGGTCCGGCGAGGAATCTGGCTGAACAGTATCTTCAGGCCACCACTCACACTATTCAGAATCCAGGGGTTTGATGTAATGGCTTCCCAATCTGGAATAAAGTGGGAAAGCTTCCCCCCTACCTCCAGCCTGGCGTCATTGGGAAGATTTTTTTGTATTGGAGGACTGTCCTCCAAACATATAGCCTGACTCTTTCTTGGACCCCCATCTTCTCCTGTCTCCTGGAGGGCGACCCTGATTTAAATTTTCTCCTCCGAAAACTAAACCTTTTTGAGTCCCCTGAAAATCCTGGGAACCCTTTGTTATTATCCCTCGGTTTTTCTAAAAGGTCATCCAGCTTCTGGCCAAACAGGAGTCTGCCGTCACACGGGAGGGAACATAATTTATGTTTGGATTGTAGGTTACCTGGACAACTCTTGAGCCACAAGGCCCGTCTGGCAGTATTAGATAGATTTGCTGATCTAGCCGAGAGTCTGAGTCCGCTGAAGAGTCTGCCAGGAAGACCGATGCTGCCTGCATTAGGGGCAGATTTGAAAGGATTCCATCCCTAGGGATCTTTTTATCCCTAATTTGGTCTTCCAATTGTTGGAGCCACACCATGAGAGACCTTGCCACACAGGTGCCAGCTACCTCAGGCTTCAGGCCTCCTGCTGCATCTTCCCAAGTGTGACGTAGAAAGGAGTCAGCCTTTTTATCAAGGGCATCCTTTAGGACGCCTGAATCCTCCAAGGGTAGGGAAGATTTTTTGGATGACCTGGCTACAGCCCCGTCAACTTTGGGGATTTTATCCCAAGGCTCAGAGTCCTTCTCCTCAAAGGGGTACCTTCTTTTAGAGAAGGAGGGGAAGGCCCCTTATCTCTCTGGTTTCTTCCATTCTCGGTCAATAAGGCTCTGAATTTTAGTGTTTACCGGAAAGGAGAGTCTCTTTTTCTCCAAGGCCCACAAACATAATGTCTTCCAGGGATTTGGATGCTTTCTCCTCCCTCAGACCCATGGTTGATCTGACTGATTTGGCCAGTTTGTCCGTACCCTCGATGGGGAAGCAGGGTCTACCGCTATCCGATGAGGAAGAGGATGATGAAATCTCTCAGCCATAGATCCTCAGACTGGGATGAATCAGAGTTGGAGGAGACATCTTTATGGGATCTTTTCTTCCCTCCAAACAACCCCTTCAGGGACCCTTGAACCTCTGCGTGGACTATGGATTTCAGATTGGATGCGAAATCCAGAGAATTTTCTGCTATGGTTTTATTAATGCAGTTCGGGCATAGCTGTTTTTGCCAATCTATTGGAAGGAAAGTTTGGCATAGGGCACAAATCCTGTGCTTTTGCTTGGCGCTACTCTTCTTAGGCTCCTACAGAAGGACTCACATATGAGACTTCCCATTACTAAACATTACTAAAAGGGTGACATTCACGAAGATCACTCACCCCTGAAGTCACAAACGGGTCCCGGATTCGGAGGCTGTAGCGGAACACGCGATGATTCCTTTCTGGATGGTCCAGACATGTTTGATACCTTGCTCCTGCGGCTGCCACTGCGATTGTTCGAGCGGCTGTCTGTGTGAGAGGCGTCCGTCTACCTCTTCCTGTTATGCACACACCCGGACTGACTGGCGTGTGCGTGATTAGTGATCCCACTGTACCATGAACCGGGGAGTGCCTGGGGGGCGTAACTAAGTATCAACCCGATCCGACCAAGGTCGCACGGCGGCTCAGTGCACCAGCGAGGAACCGAGCAGAGGGACCAGGTGCTACTCCAGGTCAGACCCCGGACACGGCTGTTGACCCACACCGGGGAATGCAGGAACAGGCAGGTTAAGCTGGCATACAGACAGGTGGGTATTGGCAGGCACGACTGGTATGCAGACAGGTGGGCACTGATAAGCACGGCTGGTATGGAGATAGGGGGGGTACTGGCAAGCACGGCTGGAGTGCAGACAGGGAGGTACTGGCAGGCACAGCTGGCATGCAGACAAGGAGGTACTAGCAGTTTGGAGCGCTGGCTGGATAGGGTCCAGTACAGACTGGGATACAGGAACAGAACCGCAGATGCGGTAGACTAGCAGAGTAAAGCGAAACCGCCAGAGCGGAGGACAAGGCTGAGCTGAGCGAAACCGCTGGTGCGGTGAGCAAGTAAAGCAGAGCAAAACCGCAGGTGCGGTGGACAAGGTAGAGCAGATCGAAACTGCCGGAGTGGTGGACTAGGCAGAGCAGGGAGGAACCACCGGAGCGGTGGACAAGGTAGAGCAGAGCGAAACCGCTGGTGCGGTGAGCAAGCGGAGCAGAGCGAAACCACAGGTGCGGTGGACAAGGCAGAGCAGAGCAAAACCGCCGGAGCGGTGGACAAGGCAGAGCAAAGAGGAACCGCCGGAGCGGTGGACAAGGCAGAGCAAAGCGAAACCGCTGGTGCGGTGAGCAAGCGGAGCAGAGCGAAACCGCAGGTGTGGTGAACAAGGCTGAGCAGAGCGAAACCGCCGGAGCGGTGGACAAGGCAGAGCAGAGAGGAACCGCCGGAGCGGTGGACAAGGCAGAGCAGAGAGGAACCGCCGGAGCGGTGAGCAAGCAGGGCAGAGCGAAACCACCAGAGCAGTAAACAAGGTAGAGCGGAGCAAAACCACCGGAGCGGTGGACAAGGCAGGGCAGAGCAAAACCGCCGGATCAGTGGGCAAGGCAGAGCAGAGAGAAACTGCAGGAGTGGTGGGCAAGACAGAGCAGAGAGAAACTGCCAGAGCGGTGGACAAGGCAGAGATGACAGGGCTCTGTTCACA
The DNA here is from genome assembly GCF_046119375.1 of Phyllobates terribilis. NCBI lineage: Eukaryota > Metazoa > Chordata > Amphibia > Anura > Dendrobatidae > Phyllobates > Phyllobates terribilis. The sequence goes on along the minus strand of NW_027362796.1, from coordinate 870,236 downwards.
TGGAACAGACTGGAAGGGACAAGCAGAACCATATACACACAAGGTACTTACAATGAAGTAGTGAGTGGACTCTAAACTCACAAACAGAAGTACAGAGACAACGAGTTGGAGTTAGGTGCAGGTTCAGACACTGCAGGAAAAGGGAAAGTACAGATATAGAGACAAACAGGTAACAGGCTAGGAGACAGTTCAGACAGGAACTGACACTGCAACGAGATACAGGAACGAGCCTGGGTATACAGCCCCCAGAATGGCGGAAACAGACAAGAAGTCACAGATAACAGGTCTGGGTATACAGCCCCCAGAGATGGCGGAAACAGACAAGAAGTCACAGATAACACGTCTGGGTATACAGCCCCCAGAGATGGCGGAAACAGACAAGAAGCAGAACTGGACCTGGCAACTTCAGAGTCAACTTCAGGGTGGAGTGGGTTTAAATATCCAGTGACTCACAGCAATAGGCTGGGGAGGCATTAGGGGTGTGCCCACAGCAGCTATAAGAATCAGGAAGTAACCGGGCCGCCGCTCTAAGCAGTCAGACCAGAGGCATGCACACAGCATGAACAGGAGCAAGGTTTGCAGACTGGACTGAAGGGTAAGATTGCGATCTTGCATAGTGGGAGGTGGTATACTATGCTTAGAACGCTGCCAGGGATGTTACACTTCCGTTGCTGAGGTGGAGGGGTTAGCTGCTGCTCTTGACTATCCTGGTCAGCCATCTTGCAGAAGCCTGAGCCACGCTCCCAGGATAACCCCCCCCATAATATAGAGCCATCCAGAACCTCCTCCGGTTCAAGGGCCCTCCCCCCCTTCTCAGGCCGAGGCTCCAAACAAAAAAACTGGCCTGGGAGCGCTTTACAGGGCACCGCCATCTTGGATCGGGCACCGCCCCCTGACGTCACCCGGCACGCCTCTCCTAGCGTGCCCCGCGCCGTGACGTCAGGTGCATCATACGGTGCAGCGGTCTACGGGAAGCCAGAGCCTGCCTCACCGCGTTCGCATGCTTGGACGCAGGACCCAAGGGAGCTGCGGATGGCGCTTCTGGAGGCTGGAACCCGGTGCACAGGCCAGTGCCTGTTCTTCCACACCGGAACAGGCCCAGGTAAGTTCTCTTCTATCCAAACAGGTTCCCATCAAGGACAGGAAACCAAATGAAGCAAGGGAGAGGTACCGCCCTTTTATTTCAGACTGTTTCCTGTCCTTGATGGGGCGGATCCCTCTCTCAAGGTGTGCTGTCATGGGTGAGGGGAAAAAATGGATTTAAATATGGGACCAAGGAAGAGAAGGTGGCATTGTTTGCTGATGATTTACGATTATTCCTTGGGGATGCTCGGGGGTCTCTGGAGAGCAAGCTGGCGACTATCTCTAGCTGGCTTATTCCTTCCAAAGACCATACTAAAGACTAGGGAGCACTTATTACAAGTGGAGAAATGGCCATTCGGGCAAACAGGAAAGAGAAAGGAAAATTCAGAAAAATGGGGATGATCACCATAATTACAATAAAACGGTGAGGTTCCAGCAGACTGACTGATCCGACTGTAAGGCCACGGCTCCACTGTCAGTATTTGGTCAGTATTTTTCCTCGGGAGTGGGAGCCAAAGCCAGGTGAAGAACAATCAGAGAAAAGGTATAATAGAAACAAGTCACCAATTCTACATTTATCACGCACTACAGGTTTTGGCTACCATTCCTGAGAAAAAATACTGACCAAATACTAATAGTGGGGCGGTGGCCTTAAAGGCAAACTCGACAAGAAGCAAGAATGAAGTCGCAGCAAAACACTGAGCTGCAACAAAACACCTTAAAATTTGTTATAGAGATTGATTAGTCCTTTCTGTCTGACCATTGGTTTCAGGGTGGTAGGCACAGGAAAATAAATGAATTCCCAGTTTGTTACAAAAAGCTCTGCAGAATTTGGAGACAAATTGCATTACCCTATCAAACATAATGTTAAGTGGGATCCCATGTAGTCTTACTTTATGCGAATTAAAAAAACCTGGAGAATGTCTCTGCATTAGGTAATCCTCTGACAAAGGAACAAAATGAGCCCGTTTAATGAATCAGTCAACTACCACCCAAAGACAGTCTTCCCACCAAGCAGAGGCAAATCCATGATGAAATCCATGGACAGATGAGTTCACTGTCTTTCTGGAATTGCAATGGAGCCAATACTCCAACCGGACTGTTATGACAGACTTTAGCGTGTGCGCAAACTACACAAGCAGATACAAAATCTTTAATATAATTATTCATAGATGGCCACCAAAAACGCCTAGTAATAGCTTTCTGCATAGCTGTGAACCGCGGATGACCACTCATGATTAAATCATGAAACTCCTGCAACAGACGCAATCTTAGGTACACAACTACAAATAATTTGGACCTAGGCGTGGCGAAAGGAGCAAACGATTGGACTTTACGGATCTCAGCTTCAACCTCCAACGATATCACAGAAACCACAATGCCCTCAGGGAGAATGGAGGTTTTGGAGGAGAAACAGAACTAAAACTGCTTGGACCTCGGCCTGAAAGTGATAGAGAAATTGAATCTAGAGAAAAAAAAGCACCCTCTGGCTTGTCTAGGAGTTAGCAATTTAGCTGATTCAATATACGCTAAATTCTTCTGGTCAGTGACCACAGTGATTTCATGAACTTCTCCCTCCAGAAAATGTCTTCAAACCTTAAAGGCTAATTTAACAGTGAGTAACTCACAATTCCCAACAGCAGAATTTATTTCAGCAGATGAAAATTTTCTTGATAAAAAACCACATGGCCGCAAATTGGTCAGAGTCTTGGAATACTGACATAAAATGGCCCCTACCCCGACCTCCGAAACATCCACCTCCACAATGAATGGTTCTTGGAGATGGGGTTTCTCAAAAGCCCTCAGGCTGTGTGCCCACGTAGCGTTTTTCAAGCGTTTATGCTGCGGAATTTCCGCAGCGTAAACGCTTGTGAAACGCTAGGTAATCCGCCCCCCATGGTCCCCAAGGGGATTCCGCATGTTCTATGCACATGCTGCGGATTTTTCCGCAGCGTTTATACTGCGTACAAAAATCCGCAGCATGTCATTTAATTTTGCGGTAGCGCAGCGGAACTCCCGCCATTGACTTGCATTGAGACACATAGAAACCGCGACTGTACATTTGTACAAGCGGCTTCTATGCGTCTCTATGTGCGGATGGTACCCAGTTCTGGAGGAGAGGAAACTCTCATCCAGACCTGGGTACCATTGTACCTGTAAAAAAAGAATAAAATAACAAATAAAGTTTATACTCACCTTTCCGAAGGCTTGTCTCTGAATGCCGGCATCGCTTGAGGACCTGCGGTGACGTCACAGTCATGTGACCGCAGGCCCTTCACCGCTCTGTCTCACGATATGCCGGCAGCCGGGAACCAGCCAGGAAGCAGCGCTGCAGCCACGCCGGGGCCTCGGGGGTGAGTATAGCTTGATTTGTTTTAATTTTTACAGTTCACACTGTATAAATCCATGCTGTTTGCATGGATTTATACAGTGTGACCTAGTTGTCAAGCACTTTCCAAGTGATGCTATCGCCTGGAAAGCGCTTGTCAATCTGCATGCGTTTTTTCTGCCAGGGAGATGCAGAAATGCTGCAGAAATTTTCTGCTTCATTTCTGCATCGTGGGCACATAGCCTAAAAGCATCCAGTGGCCAAACCTTGAGATCTGCCCCCTTACGTGTGAGGTCAGAAATCTGAGAAAAAAAACCTAAAGAATTTCCTATAATAGTTGGCGAATCCTACAAAATGTTGCAACACTTTCAGGTCACTAGGTTGGACCCAATCTATTATGGCTTTCACCTTCCCAGGATCCATCGTAAACCCATCAGCCGATAAAATGACCCGGGAATGAAACTTCCTGAACAGAAAAAAAAACATTTTTCAAATGTAACAAACAAAGAAAGAATTCTCCCTCAACCTTTCTAATACAACACGGACATGTTCCTGGTGAGAATCCAAATCAGGAGAGAAAATTCTATATCATCAAGGAAAATCACAAGAAATCTCCCAATGTAATCAGAGAAATATCATTCAGAAAGTTGTGAAATCCTGTTGGTGCATTGGAGAATCCAAATGGGAGGACGAGATTATCGAATAAAACCTCCGCTCTGTACACCTCGTACACACGCGGCTCCGCTCCGTACACCTCGTACACGCGCGGCTCCGCTCCGTACACCTCGTACACGCGCGGCTCCGCTCCGTACACCTCGTACATGCGCGGCTCTGCTCCGTACACCTCGTACATGCGCGGCTCCGCTCCGTACGCCTCGTACACGCGCGGCTCCGCTCCGTACGCCTCGTACACGCGCGGCTCCGCTCCGCACACCTCGTACACGCGCGGCTCCGCTCCGCACGCCTCGTACACGCACGGCTCCGCACGCCTCGTACATGCGCGGCTCCGCTCCGCACGCCTCGTACACGCGCGGCTCCGCTCCCTACGCCTCGTACACGCGCGGCTCCGCTCTGTACACCTCGTACACACAGGGCTCCGCTCCGTACACCTCGTACACACGCGGCTCCGCTCCGTACACCTCGTTCACACGCGGCTCCGCTCCGTACACCAGGTACACACGCGCAGCTCCTCTCCGTACGCCTCGTACACGCGTGGCTCCGCTCCGTACGCCTCGTACACGCGCGGCTCCGCTCCGTACGCCTCGTACACGCGCGGCTCCGCTCCGTACATGCGCGGCTCCGCTCCGTACGCCTCGTACACGCGTGGCTCCGCTCCGTACGCCTTTTACACGCGTGGCTCCGCTCCGTACACGCGCGGCTCCGCTCCGTACGCCTCGTACACGCGCGACTCCGCACGCCTCGTACACGCGTGGCTCCGCTCCGCACGCCTCGTACACGCGCGGCTACGCACGCCTCGTACACGCGCGGCTCCGCTCCGCGCGCCTCGTACACGCGCGGCTCCCCTCCCAAAGCCTCGTACACGCGTGGCTCCGCACCGTACGCCCCGTACACGCGCGGCTCCGCTCCGTACGCCTCGTACACGCGCGGCTCCGCTCCGTACGCCTCGTACTTGCGTGGCTCCGCTCCGTACGCCTCGTACACGCGCGGCTCAGCTCCGTACACCTCGTACACGCGCGGCTCCGCTCCGTACACCTCGTACACACAGGGCTCCGCTCCGTACACCTCGTACACACGCGGCTCCGCTCCGTACACCTCGTTCACACGCGGCTCCGCTCCGTACACCAGGTACACACGCGCAGCTCCTCTCCGTACGCCTCGTACACGCGTGGCTCCGCTCCGTACGCCTCGTACACGCGCGGCTCCGCGCCGTACGCCTCGTACACGCGCGGCTCCGCTCCGTACGCCTCGTACACGCGCGGCTCCGCTCCGTACACCTCGTACACGCGTGGCTCCGCTCCGTACATGCGCGGCTCCGCTCCGTACGCCTCGTACACGCGCGGCTCCGCTCCGTACGCCTCGTACACGCGTGGCTCCGCTCTGTACACGCGCGGCTCCGCTCCGTACGCCTCGTACACGCGCGGCTCCGCTCCGCACGCCTCGTACACGCGCGGCTCCGCTCCGCACGCCTCGTACACGCGCGGCTCCGCTCCGCACGCCTCGTACACGCGCGGCTCAGCTCCGTACACCTCGTACACACGCGGCTCCGCTCCGTACACCTCGTACACACGCGGCTCCGCTCCGTACACCTCGTACACACAGGGCTCCGCTCCGTACACCTTGCACACACGCGGCTCTGCTCCGTACACCTGGTACACACGTGCAGCTCCTCTCCGTACGCCTCGTACACGCGCGGCTCCGCTCCGTATGCCTCGTACACGCGCGGCTCCGCTCCGTACGCCTCGTACACGCGCGGCTCCGTACGCCACGTACACGTGCGGCTCCGATCCGTAAGCCTCGTACACGCGCGGCTCCGCTCCGTACGCTTCGTACACGCGTGGCTCCGCTCCGTACGCCTCGTACACGCGCGGCTCCACTCCGTACGCCTCGTACACGCGCGGCTCCGCTCCGTACGCCTCGTACACGCGTGGCTCCGCTCTGTACATGTGCGGCTCCGCTCCGTACGCCTCGTACACGCGCGGCTCCGCTCCGTACGCCTCGTACACGCGTGGCTCCGCTCCGTACACGCGCGGCTCCGCTCTGTAAGCCTCGTACACGCGTGGCTCCGCACGCCTCGTACACGCGTGGCTCCGCTCCGCACGCCTCGTACACGCGCGGCTCAGCTCCGTACACCTCGTACACGCGCGGCTCCGCTCCGTACACCTCGTACACACAGGGCTCCGCTCCGTACACCTCGTACACACGCGGCTCCGCTCCGTACACCTCGTTCACACGCGGCTCCGCTACGTACACCTGGTACACACGCGCAGCTCCTCTCTGTACGCCTCGTACACGCGCGGCTCCGCTCCGTACGCCTCGTACACGCGCGGCTCCGCTCCGTACGCCTCGTACACGCGCGGCTCCGCTCCGTACGCCTCGTACACGCGCGGCTCCGCTCCGTACGCCTCGTACACACAGGGCTCCGCTCCGTACACCTGGTACACACGCGCAGCTCCTCTCCGTACGCCTCGTACACGCACGGCTCCGCTCCGTACGCCTCGTACACGCGCGGATCCGCTCCGTACGCCTCGTACACGCACGGCTCCGATCCGTACACCTCGTACACACACGGCTCCGCACACCTCGTACACACGCGGCTCTGCTCCGTACACCTCGTACACACACGGCTCTGCTCCGCACGCCTCGTACACACGCGGCTCTGCTCCGTACACCTCGTACACACACGGCTCTGCTCCGTACACCTCGTACACGCGCGGCTCCGCACACCTCGTACACACACGGCTCCGCTCCGTACACCTCGTACACGCGCGGCTCCGCTCCATACACCTCGTACACACGCGGCTCCGCTCCGTACACCTCGTACACACGCGGCTCTGCTCCGTACACCTCGTACACACGCGGCTCTGCTCCGTACACCTCGTACACACGCGGCTCTGCTCCGTACACCTCGTACACACGCGGCTCTGCTACATCCACACTGTAAACCCCTCCTGACCCCACACATAAACTTCAGCTCATCCAGCACCATGACAACCAGCACAGCAGAGTCCTGCATCCACTGAGGCCCCTGATCATGTGACCCCTGACTCCTCCCCTCCTGTGACCTCATCACAGCTCCTGTGCGCACAGAGCAGCCATATATGTGGTGGCGGCTCTGCAGGTGGAGGTATGTGGAGACCCCCCATTACTGGGCGCAGGGGGCATTAACCCCTTCAGCACAAAGACTCTTTTGGGGTCTTGTGTTGCCCCTTTATAAGAATCATAAGGTTTTTGTTCTGTTTCCTGTAATAGATACATACGACCCAACTATGGAGACAGGAAGGGAGGAAACATATTGTTCTCATAGTACAGGACCCTTTCTTGGCCCCACGTAGTGTAATGTTCCCATAGTACCGCCATCCCCCCACACAGTATAATCAGAGGTACATCTAAGGTCTGATGGGACACGTTGTGAGATTTCGACCACCCCCCATCCTGATATATACAGTGGGTACGGAAAGTATTCAGACTCCTTTACATTTTTTCACTCTTTGCTCATTGCAGCTATTTGGTAAATTCTATAACGTTCATTTTTTTTCTCATTAATGTACACTCTGCACCCCATCTTGACTGAAAAACATGTAGAAATTTTTGCAAATTTATTAAAAAAGAAAAACTGAAATATCACATGGTTATAAGTATTCAGATCCATTGCTCAGACACTCATATTTAAGTCACATGCTGTCCATTTCCTTGTGATCCTGCTTGAGATGGTTCTACTCCTTTATTGGGTCCAGCTGTGTTTAATTAAACTGATAGGACTTGATTTGGAAAGGCACACACCTGTCTATATAAGACCTCACAGCTCACAGTGCATGTCAGACCAAATGAGAATCATGAGCTCAAAGGAACTGCCCAAGGAGCCCAGAGACAGAATTGTGGCAAGGCACAGATCTGGCCAAGGTTACAAAAGAATTTCTGCATTACTCAAGGTTCCTAAGAGCACAGTGGCCTCCATAATCCTTAAATGGAAGAAGTTTGGGACCACCAGAAGTCTTCCTAGACCTGGCCGTCCTGCCAAACTGAGCAATCGTGGGAGAAGAGCCTTGGTGAGAGAGGTAAAGAAGAACCCCAAGATCACTGTGGCTGAGCTCCAGAGATGCAGTAGGGAGATGGGAGAAAGTTCCACAAAGTCAACTATCACTGCAGCCCTCCACCAGTCGGGCCTTTATGGCAGAGTGGCCCAACGGAAGCCTCTCCTCAGTGCAAGACATATGAAAGCCCACATAGAGTTTGCTCAAAACACATGAAGTTCTCCCAGACTATGAGAAATAAGATACTCTGGTCTGATGAGATGAAGGTAGAACTTTTTGGTGATAATTCTAAGCGGTATGTGTGGAGAAAACCAGGCACTGCTCATCACCTGCCCAATACAATCCCAACAGTGAAACATGGTGGTGGCAGCATCATGCTATGGGGGTGTTTATCAGCTGCAGGGACAGGACGACTGGTTGCAATTGAAAGAAACATGAATGCGGCCAAGTACAGAGATATCCTGGATAAAAACCTTCCAGAGTGCTCTGGACCTCAGACTTGGCAAAAGGTTCACCTTCCAACAAGACAATGACCCTAAGCACACAGCTAAAATAAAAAAGGAGTGGCTTTAGAAAAACTCGGTGACCATTCTTGACTGGCCCAGCCACAGCCCTGACCTAAGCCTAATTGAGCATCTCTGGAGAGACCTGAAAATGTCTGTCCACCAACATTCACCATCCAACCTAGAGAGGTTCTGCAAGGAAGAATGGCAGAGGATCCCCAAGTCCAGGTGTGAAAAACTTGTTGCATCATTCCCAAGAAGACTCATGGCTGTACTAGCCCAAAAGGGTGCTTCTACTTAATACTGAGCAAAGGGTCTGAATACTTATGACCATGTGATATTTCAGTTTTTCTTTTTTAATAAATTTGCAAAAATTTCTACATTTCTGTTTTTTTCAGTCAAGTGGGGTGCAGAGTGTACTTTAACCCTTTAAAAGCCGAGGGCGTACTAATACGTACCTGCACCCTGGGCTTTAAGAGCCAGGTATGTATTAGTACGTCCTGTGGATTTCGCCCGCACACAGGCTGTGCAGGCGCGATCGCCGCCGGGTGTCAGCTGATTGTCACAGCTGACACCCGATGCTATGTGCTGGGAGCTCCCGGCACATTAACCCCCGCAATGCGGCGATCAAAGTCGATCGCACCATTGTGGGGGCAAGTGGAGGTGATCGCCGATACTCACCTCTCCTGCCGGCGTCCAACGTTGTCTGCCGCGGCTTCCAGGATGTTGCTATGACGTCCCGATGCTCAGGGGAAATTGCACAACAAATTTTGGCGTCCATTTTTTCCTGTTATCACTGCGAGAAAAATAAAAAAATTGGGTCTGAAGTAACATTTTTGTGAAAAAAGTTAAATGTTAATTTTTTTCTTCCACATTCCAAAAATTCCTGTGAAGCACCTGAAGGGTTAATAAACTTCTTGAATATGGTTTTGAGCACCTTGAGGGGTGCCGTTTTTAGAATGGTGTCACTTTTGGGTATTTTTTGTCATAAAGACTAGAGATGAGCGGTGTTCGACTCAAACTGTCTGCCAATCTCAAATTGAGCTGTTTTGGGCGGTCTTCGAGCCGTTCGACGAACCCGAACGATTTGCAAAAAATTCGGCTGTTCGAGGTTATGTTCGATAACTGTTCGTGCACCAAAATCATAACTGGATTTTTTCATAGTAATACTGTTAATCAATGTTAATAGACAGTTTCAGTGTAGAGTGGGCGGGGGGAGGGGCAGGGGATGGATCTCTGCAGAAATAAAGCCGATCTCCATTTTTTCTTCTTTCCCACATTTACAGTGGCGCGGTGCAGTCTGTCAGCCTATCAGCAGCGCACACACGCAGCGAAGTGCTTTTTTTTCACACAAGCAAGGGCATGTGTCATTGGCTGTGTATGTCACATGTCCTTGCCCTGTAAGACCCAGCCATTTTCCCCGTCGCCACCATTTTCTCACTGCTGCAGCTGAGTGTTAGACGGCACCACTGCTGCTGTGAGAGCTATACAGTATAACTGTGTGAATTGGGAGCGAATTTGCTGTTAAATAGAGAGAGAGGTTTAGGTAGTAGGGACTAGTTGTAATTGCAGCCCTTTTGAGGGCTAGGTTACAGCAGTTCCTAGCACTTTTTGCCAGGCAGGTCTGTGCCAGTGCTGTGCCAGTGTTTTTCACAGCATTTGGCTAAATGTAGCTAAGCCAATCCTTTTGGGCCTGTAGAAGTGTCTGTTAGTCATTGGAGTAGCCCATCTGAACCAAGCTACACCACCTGTGTATCTAATGACAATTTTTTACTGCATCTAGCCCAGTAAATCTTTTTGGGCCTGTAGCAGTGTCTGTTAGTCATTGGAGTAGCCCATCTGAACCAAGCTACACCACCTGTGTATCTAATAACAATTTTTTACTGCATCTAGCCAAGTAAATCCTTTTGGGCCTGTAGCAGTATCTGTTAGTCATTGGAGTAGCCCATCTGAACCAAGCTACAAAACCTGTGTATCAAATAACAATTTTTTACTGCATCTAGCCCAGTAAATCCTTTTGGGCCTGTAGCAGTGTCTGTTAGTCATTGGAGTAGCCCATCTGAACCAAGCTACACCACCTGTGTATCTAATAACAATTATTTACTTCATCTAGCCAATTAAATCCTTTGGGGCTTGTAGCAGTGTCTGTTAGTCATTGGAGTAGCCCATCTGAACCAAGCTACACCACCTGTGTATCTAATAACAATTTTTTACTGCATCTAGCCCAGTAAATCCTTTTGGACATAGTAGCAGTGTCTCGTAGTCAGCGGAGTAGTCCAACTGTGAAGCAAGCTACACCTCCTGTGTATCTAATGAAATTGTTTTACTGCATCTAACCCAGCCAATCCTTTTGGGCTAGTACCACAGTTTGGCCACTCAGCTCTGCTCGGTTTCCATCCATCGTTTTTTGTGCAAACAACTACAGAGTTGCCAATTAGTTAACCACCAAAATGAGTGGCAAAAGGCCTGCTGCTGGTGGAAAGGGGAATAGGTGTGTTGGAAAGTGAAAAAAAACTTGTGTCCGTGGGGTAGGTGTTAAAGCAACAGTAACATGCGCAGAAGAAAGACCATCTTCCAGCCAAACTAAGATGTCTACTTCTTTTCGTGGACAATGTGATACGATCCCTTTCTTACGAACACGCCCATCGCTACAAATTCCAGATGAGGCACAAAAACAGCAGGTGCTTCAACGGATATCAAGTGCTCCTTCAAGTGGGCTCTCCTCCACCTCAACTTCAACATCACAAATACTCCAGTCCTCAGAGGTGTCACCCCAATCGAACTTGCTTCCTCACAGCTCCCAAATCTACAGCTGCCCGTCTGAGTATGGGGTAACACAGATGGTTGAGTCTGCAGAGCTGTTTACTCATACTATAGCCTGGGAATCAGAGGTCTGCTCCAGAGCTTCTGTGAATCCAGACGAGGAAATGATCTGCACTGATGCCCAGAATGTTTGAGTCGGATCCAGGCCCAGATGAAGAAGGTTCTGAGCATAATGTAGACCCTCGTTCCCAAACTGTAACTCCTGTTGGTGGAGACAATGAGGAAAATGATGATGAGACTCAGATACCTGATTGGAGCGACAACTTGACTTTTCGGTCAGGGCAGGAAGAGGTTGGCTCTGAGGACGACGGGTGTGAGAACACACAGGGTGATGATGACGAGGTTGGAGATCCCACTTACTGTCAACCCACAGTCAGCCAGTCGATGAGGTCAGCAGAGGAGGTGGAGGAGGATGCTATTGACGACGAGGTTAGGTTGCGCCTTCCTGGACAGAGACGGAGTACTGGAAGCACGTCAACAACTGCATCCTCAACCACAACTCTGCCTCTGACCTCAAGTCGTGGTGGCTCTTCAGGTCGCATGAGCTCTAAGCCTTGCATAGCCTGGGCATTTTTTCAGATCGATAAGGATGACCCAACTCATGTTATCTGTAACAGTTGTCACCAAAAGCTAAGTAGAGGCCAAAAAATCCATAGTTTGAGTACTTCATGCATGAACCGTCACATGGATATGAAGCATAAGTTGCAGTGGGAAGCTCACTGTGCTACAATGCGGCCTAGCGAGCCGGGCCAACCACCGTCTGCCCCATCTTGTGCATCCGCGGCCTCTTCATCCTCTGTGACTGGGGGGACAGCAGTCACACATGTGTTTGGACGCAGACCTGCCACCTCTTTACCCGCAACATCCAGTGTGATTGGCAGGTCATCAGTTCATTTGGAAGTGGAAACACCAGCTGGTGTTGAGCCCTCTCCGACATCAAGAGCACCAACTTTGGATCAAGGCAACCTAACATGTCCGCCTGCATCTTCCTCACAGACCGGCAGTTTGCTGGGGACACCCTACTCAACCCCGTCTAATTACAACAGCCAGCCCTCGGTCCCTCATCTGTGGACAAGTAAAAGACCATTTCCTCCTAGCCATGACAAAGCTAAGAGGTTCAATTTCACCATCTGCAAGCTGTGGGCTACAGAAATACTGCCTTTCCGCCTGGTGGACACAGAGGATTTTCGAGACCTTATGTCCGTCGCAGTGCCCCAGTACCAGATGCCCAGTCGCCACTACTTCTCAAAGAAAGGTGTGCCTGTGCTACACCAGCATGTCGCACACAACATCACGGCTTCTTTGAGAAACTCTGTGTGTGACAGGGTGCATTTCACCACACACTTGGACGAGTAGGCATGGACAGGGGCGTTACATGTCGCTGACTGGGCACTGGGTAACTATGGTGACAGCAGGACAAGGGGCTGCTGTCCAAGTCTTGCCATCCCCACGAGTTGTGCGTCAATCCTTTTTCTCTAGAAGTTCCTCCACTGCTTCTGCCTCCTCAACCTCCTCTCGGTCCTCCACCTGCACCCAAAGCCTGTCTGGTAATGCTGCCCGTGTTCTAACTGCGCAGAAGGAATCCTGAACACCTCCTTACTATGCTGGCAGCAGGGCTCAACGGCAACAGGCGGTGTTTACTTTGAAATGTCTGGGAAGTGTGAGTCACACAGCTGAGGAGTTGTGGTCAGCTCTGGAGACCGAGTTTTATGAATGGTTGGCTCCACAGGACCTGCAGCCAGGGAAGGCCATGTGCGACAATGCTGCAAACCTGGGTGTGGCCCTTCGCCGGGGCAATGTCACACACGTGCCTTGTATGGCTCATGTGTTGAACCTGGTTGTCCAGCAATTTTTAGCCCACTATCCCGGACTAGATGGCCTTCTGCAGAGGGCACGGTCGCTGTGTGCTCACTTCCGCCGTTCGCATCTCGCAGCTCTACAGAAGTCGTTGGGCCTGCCAGTTCACCGGCTGAAATGCAGCGTGCCGACACGGTGGAATTCAACTCTGCACATGTTGCAGCGATTGTGGCAGCACCAGCGATGAAGATGTTTAGTGCTGAGGATGCCATTATCAACATGACTATACTGGTCATTTACATGCTGGAGAACACGTTAAACAGAATTCGGAGTCAGGTAGTGGGATAAGAGGAGGGGGAGGAAGTGGAGGAGGAGTCTTATGCTTAAGGGATAACATCTCCAAGGTCCAGACGGTCGGCAGCACCAAGGCAGCAGGCATGGGAGGGTGGGGGAGAGGGATTAACGAGGGCGCATGGTAGCAGCCAAACTGTTGAGGAAGGTGCAGGAGCTGAGGAAGAAGTGGAGGACGAACTGGCGATGGGCATGGAAGACTCATCAGATGCGGGAGACCTTGATCACATTTCTGTTGTGTGAGGTTGGGGGGAGAGGGCAGAGGAAGGAAGCATGATTCTTACCTCGCCACCAACACAACAAGGACTTGGTCCTCCTGGATGCGCAAGACACATGAGTGCTTTCTTGCTGCAGTACCTGCAACATGACCCTCGGATTGTCAGAATTCGAAGTAATCCCGACTACTGGGTTGCCACACTCTTAGATCCACGGTACAAAAGTAAATTTGCCAAAATAATTCCTGCCATAGAGAGGGATTCACGCATGCAGGAGTATCAGCAGAGGCTGTTACAAAATCTTACATGCCCTTTTCCACAAAACACCAGTGGTGCACGTAGTGAATCTCACAGTTCTAACTTGCCAACCGTGGGACTGTCGAGTCTTCATCACTCAAACCGTAACAGTAACACCGTATCTGCTGGTAACAGCAATTTTGTGGAATCGTTTCACCAATTTTTTTAGACCATCCTTTGCAAGGCCACAGGAGACAAGAAGTCTGACACGTAGTCAACGCCTAGAGAGGATGGTATAGGAGTATCTCCAAGTGAACATCGAAGCCATAACTGTGTCACTGGACCCTTGCTAATTTTGGGCTTCCAATCTGGAAAAATGGCCTGAACTCGCCACTCACGCCTTGGAGATCTTGTCATGCCCCGCAGCCAGCGTTCTCTCTGAACGTGTGTTCAGCGCTGCTGGTGGTGTGCTGAAAGATAAGCGCACGCGGCTGTCCACTGACAATGTAGACAGACTCACGTTCATAAAGATGAACAAATCATGGATCCGCAAGGACTTTTCTACCCCTGTGTCATCCTGTGGAGACTAAAAGCTTGAGGATTTGTGAAAATCACCTCACCAACCATTTTAAGCAACTCTGGGGCAATTGATGCCACTTAAGTGGTGTCTGTGCCACAATTTTTGGAAAAAATGGAGACTCTTTTTGGAGTCCCCTTGCTGTGTTTTACATGACGTTGGCATCGTCAATTCCAGGTGGGTCGGGTCGCCCCCCCCCCCCCCCTTTAACCGTAAGAAACTACATACACTATGGCTTGTGGTAACACAGATGGTTGAGTCTGAAGAGCTGTTTACTCATACTATAGCCTGGGAATCAGAGGTCTGCTCCAAAGCTTCAGTGTCTGCTAGTCAGCGTAGTAGCCCAGCTGTGAAGCAAGCTACACCGCCTGTGTATCTAATAACAATTTTTTACTGCATCTAACCCAGCCAATCATTTTGGGATAGTAGCAGTGTCTCGTAGTCAGCGGAGTAGCCCATCTGAAGCAAGCTACACCGCCTTTGTATCTAATAACAATTTTTAACTGCATCTAGCCCAGGCAATACTTTGGGCGTAGTAGCAGTGTCTGCTAGTCAGCGGAATAGCCCAGCTGTTTTGCAAGCTACACTGCCTGTAGATCTAATTAAAAATTTTTAACTGCATCTAGCCCAGGCAATACTTTGGGCCTAGTAGCAGTGTCTGCTAGTCAGCGGAGTAGCCCAGCTGTTAAGCAAGCTACACCACCTGTGGTTTGGACACTTAATTTTCTCAAAGGAAATGCTTCGGGCCCCGGGACACTCAGTGAAGAGCATCGGGGAGGCGCCCGAAGGAAAAGGGGCTGGGACTGGCGGTAGCACGCCTTGCGGCGGACCGCCAAGCTCGATCCTCATAAAAGCTTTTTAACTGCAGCAGCTTTAGTGGACGCTACTGGAGCTGGAATTACCGCGGCTGCTGGCACCAGACTTGCCCGCCAATAGATCCTTGTAAAAGGATTTAAAGTGTACTCATTCATATTACAGAGCTTAGACCTGCCTCCACCGCAGGGGGTCTTGACCCACCAGTGGACAGGCACCAGTATTAGGAGAGTGGGACTGGCCGTCAGGGTCCACCGCGGCTCTGGCACAAACCCAGCGACACGGAGGTCGCACGGGCAGGCGTGTCGGCTTCGCACTCCAGCGTAGTCCCTCTGCCCGCTCTTGCCCGTAACCTCAAAGGGATGCGCAAGCAGCTTTTCTTCCCAGGGCTGTTCCCCGCACAGTAGGAGGAACGTGGGGGAGCTCAGGTCGGCCTTCCACCGTACTCCCTTACCTCCTTTGCCCTCTTTCCTTCTTCCGCTCTCCATCTAACCCCTCGGCTCTGTGGTGTCCGCTCTCCCTCCAGCTCTCTCCTTCTCACAGGTGGACTACCACGTGTATTTACACTGTGGCAAATCTTTTGGGCCCAGGCACAAGAAGTCATCGAGCTAATGGATAATATATGCCCCCTTAGAAACGTCCATGACGACCCATTCGAGGAAGCAACTAAGCGCCTCAAATAGTGAGCAGGATCTGGAGCACCCCATGGGCAAACAGCGATCTATATAGTATGCTCCTTCCCAGAAGCAGCCCAATAGGCGGACACTATTCATAGGCACAGGTAGTAAGTAACCAGAACGCCCCCTCAATGTCTGTTTTGGCCATTAGGGTGCCCCTTCCCAACTTCTTGACCCACCTGATTGCCTTGTGAAAGGATGTACAGTATATACTACTGTACTTGGTTCTGCGTCGATGTTGTCGTTTACTGACCTGCCCCTTGGATATGACAAATGGTGGATTAGTCCGAATGTATTGGGTTCCGTTTTTGGCACAACTCTCAACGGGGATACCACTACGTCTTGTAAGGAAAGTGTTCTGAATGGAGCCGCCATTCTACCTAAAGATATTTATTTTTTTAATTTTCTTGTCACGACGTTTGGGTGTTGGTAGGCTGATTTTAGATTTTTAATCCAGCCTTTCTTGATTTTAGAAGGGCATGACATGCCTATATCTGTGTCTCCTCCTCCTTTTACTCCTCCACCTCTTTTCTTTTCGCATGACTATATGTACTTGTCACTTTTTCATGTGTTAGTTGTGTCTTCTGAGCAGTTTGTCAGCTTTTGGACACCTTTGAAGGTGTTTTCTATGTGTTTCTATGTCTTTTTGTTTGCCTGCCATTGGTTTTAATGGTGTTCGACGAACAGTTCGGCGAACATACCGGTGTTCGACGAACCGAACCCGAACACTACAGGGGTGGCTCAACTCTAATAAAGACCCCTTAAAGTGACTTCAAATGTGTTGTGGTCCCTAAAAAAATGGTTTTGTAAATTTTGTTGGAAAAATGAGAAATCGCTGGTCAACTTTTAACCCTTATAACTCCCTAATTAAAAAAACATTTTGGTTCCAAAATTGTGCTGATGTAAAGTAGACATGTGGGAAATGTTATTTATTAACTATTTTGTGTGACATATCTCTCTTATTTAAGGGCATAAAAATTAAAATTTTGAAAATTGAAAAATTTTCAAAATTTTTGCCAAATTTCTGTTTTTTTCACAAATAATCGCAAGTGATATCGAAGAAATTTTACCACAATCATGAATTACAATATGTCATGAAAAAAACAGTCTAAGAATCAGGGGGATCCGTTGAAGCATTCCAGAGTTATTACATCATAAAGTGACAGTGGTCAGAATTGTAAAAATTGGCCTGGTCATTAACGTGCAAACCACTTTGGGTTGTAAAGGGGTTAATGAGAAAAAAAAGAACTTTTTTGAATTTACCAAATGGCTGCAATGAAACAAAGAGTGAAAAATTTAAAGGGGTCTGAATACTTTCCGTACCCACTGTATATGTATGTCCCTTATCCTTGACCCCAACCTGGTATATGTCCTCCGTTCTGCCTCTGTTCTTTAGTGTACAGAAAAAAATAAACTATTACACTCACCAGGGGCAAACATAGAAGTGATGGGGCCCAATAACAGAAGTATAATGCATTCCCCATAATCCTCCATACAGTATAATGCACAGCCTATAGTCATCCATGTAGTATAATACACAGCCCATAGTCATCCATGTAGTATAATGCACAGCCCATGGTCCATACATGTAGTGTAATGCACAGCCCATAGTCCATACATGTAGTGTAATGCACAGCCCATAGTCCATACATGTAGTATAATGCACAACCCATACATGTAGCATAATGCACCGCCCATAGTCCGTACATGTAGTATAATGCACAGCCCACAGTCATCCACTTAGTATAATGCACAGCCCATAGTCATACATGTCGTATAATGCACAGCCCACAGTCATCCATGTAGTATAATGCACAGCCCATACTCTTACATGTAGTAGTGTGGCCAAGGGCACCGTGTACTCGCTGATTTAAAAAAAAAACAAAAAAAACATTATACTCAGCTTCTCTCCACTCCCTCGCCTCACGGTGTCTTTTTGCTGGAGCTGCCAGCTGACTTCAGCCCCTAATGACGTACATGCCGATGTCAGCTGCTGGCCTCTGATAGGTCAGCAGCGTGTATTGTGGCACTTCAGCGGAATGTCAGTCCGAGAACACACATCCAGCTGAAGCAGGGGTTGGTGTTGGCTGGGCCCGGTCGCAGGAGCGACTGCGGTCATTAAGCCTCTCAATATAATGCTCTCATACATAGGCGGATTATAATGAGGGCAATCCAGGCTCTTCGGCCGGGCCAGCACTGCAGCAGTTAACTTCCCTGTGCTGGCCCGGCCGCGTCACAGCTAGGAGACACAGCCCTGTGCGCGGCTGTGTCTCCTAGCTGTGACGTCACGCAGTGCGCGCCCGGCCTGCACTGCTACTTACCACTGGAGAGGAGCAGGAGCCAGGAGGGCTGGAGCTGAGCCGGGGGATGGTGAGTGTGTGTGTCTGTGTGTGTCTGTCTGTATGTGTGTCTGTCTCTGTGTGTGTGTGTGTGTGTGTGTGTGTGTGTGTGTGTGTGTGTGTGTGTGCAGGCAAATATCATTGTGTGATGTCTGTTTATATGTATTTTTGTGTTTCAAATGTGTTTATGCGTGTATGTATATGTTTGTGTGTGTGTGTGCGTGACTGCGTGCGGCCTCCTGCTGAGTATAGATGGCGCCGTGCGGCCTCCTGCTGTCTCTGGGGGGGCGCCGTGCGGCCTCCCGCCGTCTATAGATGGCTACGTGCGGCCTCCTGCCGTGTATAGATGGCTACGTGCGGCCTCCCGCCGTGTATAGATGGCTACGTGCGGCCTCCCGCCGTGTATAGATGGCTACGTGCGGCCTCCCGCCGTGTATAGATGGCTACGTGCGGCCTCCCGCCGTGTATAGATGGCTACGTGTGGCCTCCCGCCATGTATAGATGGCTACATGCGGCCTCCCGCCGTGTATAGATGGCTACGTGCGGCCTCCCGCCGTGTATAGATGGCTACGTGCGGCCTCCTGCCGTGTATAGATGGCTACGTGTGGCCTCCCACCGTGTATAGATGGCTACGTGCTGCCTCCCGCCTGTAACGGGTCTGGGAGGCGGAACCTCTGAGCTACTATACAAGGGGGCGGTCCTTGTAAGGGAGCGGGTGGCGACCAGGGAAGACGGGCAGGAAGTCACAGCAGGTGACCGGGACAGTCTCTGAGTGAACGGGCTGGAGGTCACGGCAAGTGACCGGGGCAGTCTCTGGATGAACGGGCAGATGGTCACGGCAAGTGACCGGGGCAGTCTCTGGATGAACGGGCAGATGGTCACGGCAAGTGACCGGGGCAGTCTCTGGGTAAAGGGTTGGTACGACCTGTGGCGGCTGATGATAGACGTGAGCTCCCAGGTGAGCAGGCGAGAGTCTCTGGATGAACGGGTGGTCACAGCATGTGACGGCGGAGCCTCCAGGAAGACCAACAGACAGGCGGCAGATGAGCGCTCCCAGGTGAGCGGGCAGAAGTCTCTGGACAGGCGGGTGGTCACAGCACGTGACGGCAGAGCCTCCAGGTAGGCTAGCAGGCAGGCAGCAGATGAGCGCTCCCAGGTGAGCGGGCAGGAGTCACTGGACAGGCAGGTGGTCACAGCACGTGACGGCGGAGCCTCCAGGTAGGCTAGCAGGCAGGTAGCAGATGTGTGCTCCCAGGTGAGCAGGCAGGCTGGTCCATAGACAGACTGACAGGAGTTGGAAGGCAGACCCTCGGACCTCAGGCAAGCAGGCAGGTGGCTGAAGTGCGCTCCCAGGTGAGCGGACAGGCTGGTCCTTAGACAGACTGACAGGAGTAGTAAGGCAGACCGTCGGACCTCAGACTAGCAGGCAGGTAGCAGATAATCAGGCAGGAATAAGACAGCAAGCTGGCAGGAATCTGGCAGGTATCTGGCAGGTAACTGGCAACGGACCTGAGGGCTGAAGCAGAGTAGAGAACAGTGCAACAACATTGCTCGGGCACCTCCATTTTGGAGGAGGTGCCTTATATATGGTGAAGTCCTCCGACCATTGGCCGGGGACTCCTTAGGACGGCGCGCGCGGCCCCTTTAAGAGGGAGGGAGAGCGCGCGCGCGCGCCCTAAGCACAGTGGCCGGGAAGGAGCGCGCGCTGCCAGCAGAGCGGGAGGAGGACGCCGGGCACGGAGCAGAGAGGTGAGGGGAACAGCGTCCCTGCCTAGCAGAGGGCAGGGACGCCGGCGCTACAGTACCCCCCCCCCTTTAGGCCCCCCCTTTTTTAGGCCAGACAGAAATTTAGCTAGGATAAGAGGGGCATGGATGTTCTCCCGGGGCTCCCACGTTCTCTCCTCAGGACCAAACCCCTTCCAATCTACTAGAAAAAAGGTCTTTCCTCTTACCCTTTTGGTGGCAAGAATGTTCTCTACCTCAAACTCGTCCTCAGCAGAAACCGGAGCAGGAGGCGTACCTGTAGACTTGGAAAAAGAGTTAAGTACCACAGGTTTGAGGAGAGATACATGGAAGGAGTTAGGGATCCGTAAGTTGGCCGGGAGTTTCAATTTATAGGCCACCGGGTTGATCTGACTGATGACCTCCAGAGGACCGATGAATCGAGGCCCTAACTTGTAAGAAGGTATCTTGAGTCGGACATATTTAGATGAGAGCCAGACTTTATCTCCAGGACGAAATTGTGGAGGATCCAGGCGTTTTTTGTCAGCGTGTCTTTTCATCCGTTCGGACGACTGAAGGAGTGCGGATCGGGTACTCTCCCAAATGGAGGAAAATTTGCTAACGAGAGATTCCGCAGCCGGGTTGTCCACAGAGGTGGAGACAGGAAAAGGAATCCGAGGATGCTGACCGAAGACTACAAAAAACGGGGATTTGGAGGAGGATTCGCTCTCGTGATTGTTATAAGAGAACTCGGCCCATGGTAGGAGATCCACCCAGTCTGAATGATGGGCATTAACGAAGTGCCGGAGGTAACTGGTCAGGTTCTGATTGATCCGCTCCACTTGACCATTGGACTGTGGGTGGTAAGCGGAAGAGAAGTCCAGGGTGACGTCTAGCAGTTTACAAGTGGCTCTCCAGAAGCGTGAGGTGAACTGTACCCCACGATCCGACACGATGTGGAGGGGCAGGCCATGAAGACGAAAGATGTGACGAATAAAGTCTTTAGCTAGCTCGGGTGCAGACGGGAGGCCTGGCAGGGGAATAAAGTGAGCCATCTTGGAAAAGCGATCAGCGACCACCCAAATGACCGTACAACCGGCGGAGACGGGGAGATCAGTTATGAAGTCCATAGCAATATGCTGCCAGGGGGCAGCAGGCACAGGAAGCGGAAGGAGGCGACCGGCTGGCAGGTGTCTCGGGACTTTGTTGCGGGCGCAGGACACACAGGCAGAAACAAAGTCTATTACGTCCTTGTGCAGGGTAGGCCACCAGTAGTGCCGGGCAATAAGCTGGAGGGTCTTTTTCTGACCGGCGTGGCCAGCTAGTTTAGACGAATGGCCCCAGTGTAGGATCTTCTTCCGATCAGGTACTGAAACAAACGTCTTACCGGGAGGGAGACGATTTAAACTCACGGTAGCCACCTGCATTACTCTGGCGGGATCGATGATATGTTTAGATTCTTCCTCGAGATCGGACATCAGAAAGGATCGAGACAAGGCGTCTGCTTTGACGTTTTTGTCAGCCGGGCGAAAATGAAGAACAAAATCAAAGCGAGCAAAAAACAAGGACCACCGGGCTTGGCGCGGGTTAAGTCTCTGGGCATGCTGGAGGTAAGCCAAGTTCTTGTGGTCAGTGTAAATTATTACCGGGTGAAGAGCCCCCTCGAGTAGGTAACGCCACTCCTCCAACGCCAGCTTGATGGCCAATAACTCTCGGTCTCCTATGGAATAGTTGCGCTCAGAAGAGGAGAAGAGTTTGGAGAAGAAGCCACAAGTTACCATTCTCCCGGAAGATGATTTTTGAGTAAGTACCGCTCCGGCTCCAGAGGAGGAGGCGTCAACTTCCAGGAAGAACTGCTTGTTGCCGTCCGGGCGATGCAGCACCGGGGCGAAAGAGAAGGCCTGTTTTAGGGAAAGAAAGGCCTCCTCTGCTTCGGGCGGCCACTCTTTGGGATTAGTACCCTTACGGGTGAGCGCGGAAATTGGGGCGGTCCGGGAAGAGAAGTGTGGTATGAAGAGGCGGTAGTAGTTAGCGAAGCCCAGGAATCGCTGAATGGCCTTCAACCCCTCCGGTCGAGGCCATTTCTCGATGGCAGACAGTTTCTCTGGATCCATTCGTAGGCCGGTCTGAGAAATAATGTAGCCCAAAAACGGAAGCGAGGTCTGCTCAAAGAGGCACTTCTCGTATTTAGCGAAGAGGTGATTCTGCCTGAGCCTGAGCAGGACCTGACGAACGTCCCTCCGGTGAGTCTGGAGATCCGGAGAGAAGACCAAGATGTCGTCCAGGTACACCACTACGCAGGAGTAGAGAAGGTCCCGGAAGATGTCATTGACCAACTCTTGAAAGACGGCAGGAGCGTTACAGAGACCAAAGGGCATTACCAGATATTCATAGTGGCCGTCCCGGGTGTTGAATGCCGTCTTCCATTCATCCCCCTGACGGATACGAACCAGGTTGTACGCCCCACGGAGGTCCAGTTTGGTGAAGATTCTAGCCCCCCTCAGACGATCAAATAACTCCGGAATGAGCGGAAGGGGGTACTTATTCTTCACCATGATCTGGTTAAGGCCTCTATAGTCTATACAGGGACGGAGAGAGCCGTCCTTCTTTTTGACGAAAAAGAAGCCTGCTCCCGCCGGGGAGGTAGATTTCCGGATGAATCCCCTGGCCAGATTCTCCTCAATATATTCGGACATCGACCGGGTCTCAGCAGCGGATAATGGATAAATACGCCCACGGGGAGGAGTAGTACCAGGTAACAGGTCGATAGGGCAGTTGTATGGTCTATGAGGGGGTAGTGTCTCTGCTTCCTTTTTATTAAAGACATCAGCATAAGACCAATAAGGAATCGGAAGTCCAGGTAGATTAGCTGGGGTAGGAGAAGGACGGACGGGATGGACGGGAACCAGACAGGTCTTATGGCAGTCCTGTCCCCAGCGAAGGACTTCTCCGGTCTGCCAGTCAAGCACGGGTGCATGTCTCTGGAGCCAAGGTAGGCCTAGCAAGAGGGCGTGGGAGAGTCCAGGCAGAACATGAAAGGAGATACTCTCAGAATGCAGCATTCCCACCTGCAGAGTAATGGATTCGGTGATGAGTTGGATGGGGCGTGGTAAGAGACCCCCATCCACGGCAGCAACAGACAAGGGTACAGCCAGAGGTTTGGTGGGGATGCGGTATTTCTCTACCAGGGACTGTGAAATAAGATTCCCGGCTGCTCCAGAGTCAAGTTGGGCTAGTTCGAAATAACGGTTCTCCCCGCAGACGATTGAGACTGACAATAGCAGAGATGGAGAGGATTTATTCTTGTCTAGGTCGACCTCTCTGAGCGAACCTAGACACAGGCGTTTCCCGACCTCTCCGGGCAGGTACGGATCCGGTGCTCCTTACTGCCACAGTAGAAGCAGCTCCCCTCGGCACGGCGTAAGTCCTGACGGGTTTTGACCATCTTGGTCTGGTCGACCTGCATAGGCTCAGGAGAGTGTACCTGGGGAGAAACGGAGGGAGTGACGGGTTTCTGAAAAGTAGGAGCTAGACGTGGAAACCTCCTCTCACGGGTGACCTCTTTGGCACGCTCCTGGAACCGTAGGTCAATCCGGGTGGCAAGAGTTATTAGGTCATCGAGAGTGGTAGGGATGTCCCGACCGGCAAGTTCATCTTTAATACGGCCGGACAGACCCTCCCAGAAGACGGATACCAGAGCGTCGTTATCCCAGGCCAGCTCCGAGGCAAGGGTACGGAACCGTATGGCATATTGGCCCACGGTGAGACTTCCTTGACGGAGGCGTAGCAGTGATGATGCGGATGAGGTCTTCCGTCCGGGTTCGTCGAAGACTTTCCGGAAAGCCGTGAGAAAAGCAGGCAAGTTGGACACCAGAGGGTCTCCTCTCTCCCATAGAGGATTTAGCCAGGCCAGGGCCTCCCCGGTGAGATGGGACATGATGAATGCAATTTTGGCTCGGTCGGAGTTAAACTGGTGGGACAATAGTTCAAAGTGCAGGGTGCACTGATTTATGAAGCCCCGAGCCTGGGCGGAGTCGCCTCCGAAGCGAGGAGGTGCAGAAAGCCGGGGTCCGGGGTAGGATACCATGGTATTAGTGGGCCTGCCGGATTGCAAGATATGACACTGGCGGAGGTTGCTGGTGGAGCAGTCAGAGTGTTCAGGCGAGTATTGACATTCCGCAGGTGACCCAGGATGGACTCCTGTTGGGACCTTTGACGGGACAGTTCATGACACAGGTCCGAGAGCGAGGGAGCTTGGGTGCCACCGGGTTCCATGGCCCGAGCAAACTGTAACGGGTCTGGGAGGCGGAACCTCTGAGCTACTATACAAGGGGGCGGTCCTTGTAAGGGAGCGGGTGGCGACCAGGGAAGACGGGCAGGAAGTCACAGCAGGTGACCGGGACAGTCTCTGAGTGAACGGGCTGGAGGTCACGGCAAGTGACCGGGGCAGTCTCTGGATGAACGGGCAGATGGTCACGGCAAGTGACCGGGGCAGTCTCTGGATGAACGGGCAGATGGTCACGGCAAGTGACCGGGGCAGTCTCTGGGTAAAGGGTTGGTACGACCTGTGGCGGCTGATGATAGACGTGAGCTCCCAGGTGAGCAGGCGAGAGTCTCTGGATGAACGGGTGGTCACAGCATGTGACGGCGGAGCCTCCAGGAAGACCAACAGACAGGCGGCAGATGAGCGCTCCCAGGTGAGCGGGCAGAAGTCTCTGGACAGGCGGGTGGTCACAGCACGTGACGGCAGAGCCTCCAGGTAGGCTAGCAGGCAGGCAGCAGATGAGCGCTCCCAGGTGAGCGGGCAGGAGTCACTGGACAGGCAGGTGGTCACAGCACGTGACGGCGGAGCCTCCAGGTAGGCTAGCAGGCAGGTAGCAGATGTGTGCTCCCAGGTGAGCAGGCAGGCTGGTCCATAGACAGACTGACAGGAGTTGGAAGGCAGACCGTCGGACCTCAGGCAAGCAGGCAGGTGGCTGAAGTGCGCTCCCAGGTGAGCGGACAGGCTGGTCCTTAGACAGACTGACAGGAGTAGTAAGGCAGACCGTCGGACCTCAGACTAGCAGGCAGGTAGCAGATAATCAGGCAGGAATAAGACAGCAAGCTGGCAGGAATCTGGCAGGTAACTGGCAACGGACCTGAGGGCTGAAGCAGAGTAGAGAACAGTGCAACAACATTGCTCGGGCACCTCCATTTTGGAGGAGGTGCCTTATATATGGTGAAGTCCTCCGGCCATTGGCCGGGGACTCCTTAGGACGGCGCGCGCGGCCCCTTTAAGAGGGAGGGAGAGCGCGCGCGCCCTAAGCACAGTGGCCGGGAAGGAGCGCGCGCTGCCAGCAGAGCGGGAGGAGGACGCCGGGCACGGAGCAGAGAGGTGAGGGGAACAGCGTCTCTGCCTAGCAGAGGGCAGGGACGCCGGTGCTACACCGCCGTGTATAGATGGCTACGTGCTGCCTCCCGCCGTGTATAGATGGCTACGTGCGGCCTCCCGCCGTGTATAGATGGCTACGTGCGGCCTCCCGCCGTGTATAGATGGCTACGTGCGGCCTCCCGCCGTGTATAGATGGCTACATGCGGCCTCCCGCCGTGTATAGATGGCTACGTGCGGCCTCCCGCCGTGTATAGATGGCTACGTGCGGCCTCCCGCCGTGTATAGATGGCTACGTGCGGCCTCCCGCCGTGCATAGATGGGTACGTGCGGCCTCCTGCTGTGTATAGATGGCTACGTGTGCTCAATATTGAGACATACACTTAATGTAAGGCTATGTGCCCACGATGCAGAAATGCTCCGGATTTTTTTTGAGCATTTCTGCATCTCCCTGGCAGAAAAAACGCATTCGGATTGTACATGCGGATTGTACATGCGTTTTTCCTGCCAGGGACATGCGGATGTGAAGCGTTCTTCACATGCATTTCCGCATGCGGGTTATCAAGCGATTTTAGCATCACTTGGAAAGTGCTTGACAACTTGGTCACACTATATAAATCCATGCAACCGGCATGGATTTATATAGTGTGACCGTAAAAGAATGGTAAAACATAAATATACAATTACCTTCTGATAGCCTGCCGACGTCAGCGGTCGCGTGACCCATCACATGACTAAATGACGTCACGGCGGGTCCTTTTCAGACCATCGTGAGCTGCCGGCAAGCCAGGACGCATCGGATAAAGACACTGGGGGCCATCAGAAGGTAAGTATGATATTTATTTTTTATTTTATTCTTTTTTTACAGGTTCCATGGTACCCGGGTCCAGAGGACAGTCTCCTCTTCTCCAAACCTGGGTACCATCCGCACATTGAAACGCATGGATTCTGCATGTACAGATGCAGTGATGCGGATTCCATGTGTTCCAATGCACGTCAATGGCAGTGAAAGCGCCGCGCTTCCGCAAAATAATTGTTAGTGCTGCGGATTTTTCCACAGTGATAATCCGCAGCGGAAATTTCCGCAGCATGTGCACAGCACATGTGGATTATCATTGGGGAACATGGCAGACCTTCTACCAAGCGTTTTTTAAGCATTTCTGCAGCGGAATTGCCGCTGCGGAAATGCTTGAAAAGCGCGTAGTGGGCACACAGCCTAAAAAAAATTATTATAATTAATATTGTGCCAAATTAATTTCACGTGAACTATCACATGATCTATCACAGGGGATCATGTGACATGTCACGTGATACATCAGGTGTGTGTGTGTGTGGGGGGGGGGGGGCCCGCGCCCTCTAAACTGCCCGGGGCCCTTGCTACTCTTAATCCACCCCTGCTCTCATAGTACCTCTATTTCCCCACACCGTATAATGTTCTCACAGTACCGCCATCTTCCCACATACAGTATAATGTACCCACAGTGCCGCAATCTTCCCACATACAGTATAATGTTGTCACAGTCCCGCCAACCCCCCATATACAATAATAATATTCCCATAATACCACCATCCCCCCCACATACAATATAATGATCCCACAGTACCACCATCCCCCCACATACAATATAATGTTCCCACAGTGCCGCCATCCCTTAATTTTATTTTATGTTTTTACACTTGGTTTTCTTTTTTTTAGTGTTTTTCATGTAATATATGGAAGCCAACATAAAAATGCTAAAAGAAACATAATATCCAGGAAAAAAAACACTGTACAAGGAGACATTAGCATCAAATAACTCCTGTCTTGGTGTTCTTACAAACAAGCTCTTATAAATGAGATGTAACGTGATAAAAGATTACAACCTGGGAAAGACGGGAAATATTCATCCAGACAGCCGGTGATGATGTAGTTAGTGACGGACTCTGGTCAAATTTGTTTCTAGAGCCGTATTAGAAGATGAAGATCTCATCCTCATCATGAAGTTGTTATTTCTCATGCCATGTGTAATGTACAGTGGTGGCTAAAAGTATTGGCACCCCTGCAATTCTGTCAGATAATACTCAGTTTCTTCCTGAAAATGATTGCAATCACAAATTCTTTGGCATTATTATCTTCATTTAATTTGTCTTCAATGAAAAAAACACAAAAAGAATTGTCCTAAAGCCAAATTGGATACAATTCCACACCAAACCTAAAAAAGGGGGTGGACAAAAGTATTGGCACTGTTTGAAAAATCATGTGATGCTTCTCTAATTTGTGTAATTAACAGCACCTGTAGCTTACCTGTGGCACCTAACAGGTGTTGGCAATAACTAAATCACACTTGCAGCCAGTTAACATGGATTAAAGTTGACTCAACCTCTGTCCTGTGTCCTTGTGTTTATCACATTGAGCATGGAGAAAAGAAAGAAGACCAAAGAACTGTCTGAGGACTTGAGAAACCAAATTGTGAGGAAGCATGAGCAATCTCAAGGCTACAAGTCCATCTCCAAAGACCTGAATGTTCCTGTGTCTTCCGACTAAAGAACCTCGACTAACATCCAAACAAGTTCAAGCTGCCCTGCAGTCCGAGGGTACAACAGTGTCAACCCGTACTATCCGTCGGCGTCTGAATGAAAAGGGACTGTATGGTAGGATACCCAGGAAGACCCCACTTCTTACCCCGAGACATAAAAAAGCCAGGCTGGAGTTTGCCAAAACTTACCTGAGAAAGCCTAAAACGTTTTGGAAGAATGTTCTCTGGTCAGATGAGACAAAAGTCGAGCTTTTTGGCAAAAAGCATCAACATAGAGTGTACAGGAAAAAGAAAGAGGCATTCAAAGAAAAGAACACGGTCCCTACAGTCAAACATGGCGGAGGTTCCCTGATGTTTTGGGGTTGCTTTGCTGCCTCTGGCAATGGACTGCTTGACAGTGTGCATGGCATAATGAAGTCTGAAGACTACCAACAAATTTTGCAGCATAATGTAGGGCCCAGTGTGAGAAAGCTGGGTCTCCCTCAAAGGTCATGGGTCTTCCAGCAGGACAATGACCCAAAACACACTTCCAAAAGCACTATAAAATGGTTTGAGAGAAAGCACTGGAGACGTCTAAGGTGGCCAGCAATGAGTCCAGACCTGAATCCCATAGAACACCTGTGGAGAGATCTCAAAATGGCAGTTTGGAGAAGGCACCCTTCAAATATCAGGGACCTGGAGCAGTTTGCCAAAGAAGAATGGCCTACAATTCCAGCAGAGCATTGTAAGAAACTCATTGATGGTTACTGGAAACGGTTGTTCGCAGTTATTTTGGCTAAAGGTTGTGCAACCAAGTATTAGGCTGAGGGTGCCAATACTTTTGTCTGGCCCATTTTTGGAGTTTTGTGTGAAATGATCAATGATTTGATTTTTGCTTCATTATCTTTTGTGTTTTTCCCTTGCAAGCAAATTAAATGAAGATAATAATACCAAAGAATTTGTGATTGCAATCATTTTCAGGAAGAAACTGAGTATTATCTGACAGAATTGCAGGGGTGCCAATACTTTTGGCCACCACTGTATATGACGAGAATTAGCTTTCTGGAAGATGAGTCTATAAGAAATGTATTCAGCTGCAGACTCCGAGGAACAAACTGCTTGTTGTCTGTGGCCTAAAATATATAGGTTTTATTAGTATGTCAGGGACAAAAGCAGAATGTTGTAAAATAATAAAAATACCATTGCTGATTGGGTTTCTGGGTGATTCTTACTGAAGCAGTGGCCAACTTAGTCAGTGATTGGAAGTATGGAAGAGATGTCTAAGTCAGCCAATCAACTTATATTCCACTCCATAAAAGATTAGAGAATACAACACCTACACATTCTATCTGCTGATATATTTCCCTTATTGTCTCCAGTAATTGTATTAATACACAGAATTCTTTACGATGTTCCATCGGCTCATCTTCTCCTCATTCAGGTCTCTACAATATCGGATCCTCTCAGTGAAGATATTCTATATTAAGAGAATTTTTCTGAATCACCTATCAAGGATGGATATGGACAGAGACAAGATGGCGGAGCGGATATTACACCTCACCCTAGAGATCCTCTTCCGGCTTACTGGAGAGGTGAGAGATTCTGATGACGTCACATTACATCATTCTTATCTATGGGAATAACAGATGGACAGAACTGGAGAGGTGAGGACTCTGGAAATGTCTGGAGGGAGATTTATTAATGTGTCTCTCCATAACCAGGATTACACAGTAGTGAAGAAGACCTCTAGTGATCGCTATCAGGACCCTGTGTCTGAGGGATGGGGAAGACCCCTGAGCTCAATCACAGGGCCCCCACCTCACCCCCTGATACATGAGGACATCAATGACCAGAAGATCCTAGAACTCGCCTACAAGATGATTGAGCTGCTGACTGGAGAGGTGACACTGCTGGGAATGCTGGGACATTATACAGTAACGCTATGAAGGGATCGGGGGGATGACGATATCATTGTATGTGTCAGGTTCCTATAAGGTGTCAGGATGTCACTGTCTATTTCTCCATGGAGGAGTGGGAGTATTTAGAAGGACACAAAGATCTGTACAAGGATGTCATGATGGAGGTTCCCCAGCCCCTCACATCTCCAGGTAATAGACAGGACTAAATACACACAGCCTATAATTATCTTATCTAATTATATGTAAAAAATTAATTCAGTCCCTGTATGTTTCCTCCAGATATATCCAGTAAGAGGACAACACCAGAGAGATGTCCCCGTCCTCTTCTTCCACAGGACTGTAAACAAGAAGATCCCAATGTTCCTCAGGATCATCAGGTAGATGGAGAGAAGGTGTCATGAGATCTCCCCTATGATGTATAGACGGCTGTGATGGTCTTGTGCTCAGTCTTGTTTTATCCACCAGTATTATATGTTTTATACTTGTGTAATGAGAACGGTGGAGATGGCAGGATTAGAGCTGATCATAGATGTGACTTCTCCATCATCTGTCTGTGACTTTTACAATATTTGTTTCAGGGTGAAGATCTGACCCATATTAATACTACAGAGACATATGTGAGGGGTGATGAGCGGTGTAAAGAGGAGATTCCTACATATGACTACCCAGGTGAGTAGTGACCACTAAATGCAGAGAAGTCACAGATTCTTCTCAGTCCCCGTCTGTGGCTGTTTTAGCGGTGGTGTAGTCCGGCCATTTCACAATCGTGTGATCACCATTTTACTTCTAGATCACAACATTTTAGTCCATCCAAAAATGTTCACATTACTTTGTGTAATTGTAAAAGACCTTTTCTGTAGAACTTACAACCTGGAGGATCCACCTACCCCCTGGGATTAGGAAACCCTGACCGTTACCTGCCCAGATCTGTAAACTACAAAGCCAAATGGCAGCGTACGTAGAATGTGCTGACAAGTTAGAAGATCACTTGAAGAAAAATTATAATGGACCTCTTAGAGAAAGCGGAGGGTAATGATGGTGTTGGCTTCCTAGATCCCTGATATCTTATTGGATGAATCTACCTTCTCTCCCTTCTGTGCTGCTGAATGTGCTCATATGGTCCCTACAAGACCAGGTCCAGTCTTTCTGGCCAAACTTCACTTTTATTATCGACAACATTAAATGTGCAGTGAGGGCCAAGTGTGAATTTCTGTACAATAACAACAAACCTTCCCTTTATCCTGACTTTTCAGTTTCTTATCAAACCAACTAACTTCAATAGTATTGCGATAAACTACATAAAAAACATTACACCTGTGCCATGATACATATCTAAGCTGTGCGTGGCTGATGGCTGTAATATACATTTATTCACGCCTGCAGGAGATGTGTTGGCATGGCTCCAGCCCTGGTTTCATAGATTCACTTCACGCCATAAATTCCATTATGTTTTCAGTCCTAAAGAATTCAGATTACTGCACAATCTCTCCTGAAATGGGGGCACTAATACTTTCTCTACTCCTCTGCTCAGGACTCATAGTAGCTCCAATGGTCCACCATAAATGAGTGCAATTCCGGTTTAGATCTGAAGTTCTCTCCCCTGATAAATACGTTGTTGTTAGGGATGTAACATATCTTTTATTCTGTATTTTTTTCCAGGTTCATTTTGTATGATAGCTTTAATGTGATGGGATTGGCCTCTGTAACTCCCTTTAAAAGAAGGTCTCCATTACGTCTTCTCAATACCCGAGGGCTAAATTTAAGACACCTCGGCTCTGCACTATTATAAAAAGTTCTCCTTCAATGTCTAATATTTCTTCTTGAAACTCGTCTGACAGAAAATTTTGGCCATTATCATAGTTTAGATTGCCAAGAGCCACCGAGCCCCATACTCTAATTACCCCAGAGAGGTTTCACCACTAGTTACTCATTTTTTACTGATGGAGACTGTTGAGTTTGATCATTTCAGTAGATGTGTTATTGTCTATACTCATAGTTTTTGACTACAGTAGTTAATGCCCAAAATACTCTGATTTAACCCCTTCCTACAGTTTTGTGTTCCTAATCAGGCCCCATTTTTTAAATCTGACGTGTGTCACTTTATATGGTGATAACTTTGGAATTCTTCACAAATGATAATAGGAAACAAATGGACCTTACAGATTATTTTCCAACTTCTCTTGAATCTGACAATCCCCTATATACGGTTGTACACTACTGTCTGGGCACAAGGCAGGTTAAGAAGGGAAGGAGCGCCATTTAGCTATTTGAATGCAGATCTTGCTGGAATAGTTTGCGGACACAAAGTATTGGGGGCACT
Organism: Phyllobates terribilis; assembly: GCF_046119375.1. Taxonomy (NCBI): domain Eukaryota; kingdom Metazoa; phylum Chordata; class Amphibia; order Anura; family Dendrobatidae; genus Phyllobates; species Phyllobates terribilis. The sequence goes on along the minus strand of NW_027362796.1, from coordinate 837,956 downwards.
GTTCATGGTCACCTGGCAGCGCAAAAGATGGCCACCACGAACAGGCTTGGCGCTATCTACTCCAGATCCCAGGGATTGCCTTGCTCATCACCCTTTAACGTCAAGAAGAATAGTCAGGTAGCCGGGTCAGAACCAGGAGGGCAGAGAAAATACAAAATCAGAAGACACCAGTAGTCAGTAAACGGGCCCATGTCACAACTGGAAACAAATACACAAGCCGGGAGCTGAGCACAGAGGACTGAACCAGAGGAGAACAAGGCTGTATCTGGCAGCCCCCGGCAATATGCTTCCAGCTTTAGTAGGGTGCGGTGCTCTCCAAATGGCTGAAGCAGGGAGCAGATTACTCCAGCTGGACAGCACACACACCCATACTGCCAGACTGGAGGGTACTACTGGTCCCAGCAACCCTAATCTTAGTGGCTGGACAGAACCTGCGCTGCCCAGAGCTTCTGGTTCTGACGTCTCCTCCATCACCAGCGCCGCCTGCAAAATGAATAAGACGCTTCCTGGTGACAGAAGCAGATGTCTCAGGAGCAGATCCCAGAGGAGATGGGACCCACCATTTGCGGAAGCCCTAATATAACAAAATGGTAGAAAACCAGAGCAGTAGAAATCCTCATAAAGTGACTCCATTTTGGAAATTATAACCAGTCAGTGAAATAATCTATAGACGTAGCGATTATTTTGATTCCACAGGCACTTTCCAGAAATTAGCACCCAGTGGATGTTAGAGAGTGAAAATTGCACATTTGCCATTTCATTACCCAACACATAGTGCCCAGATTGTGCTCCAGGAGACACACAGCGTAAATTAAGTGGGTTCTTCTCACTATAGTAATGCCAAATACATGGATGCTAAATGTGTTTTGGGCACACTGCAAGGCTCAGAAGTGAGGGGGAGATCTGACTTTGGGAGAGCCGATATTGCTGGATTGGTTTATGGAAGTGACGCGCCCCCTGGGCCGTAGGCTATTAGGTAGCCGTCCTGGTCGATGCTGGGAGAGGTCACGGTGGTGGTGACCCGGTCCGTGACCCAGGGTGGTCAATTAAAGGGGAAAAGTAAAAGGGGAATAAAGTTTTTAGAGATAATGTTCGTGACGCCACCTGTGGTATGCGGCTATATGGAGCCGCCGCTGCGGTGCAGATCCTCTGGAGCTGATGGTGACGCAGCAGAGTTGGTTCAGCACTCCACAGGCAGAGCTTAGCTCCAGGGCAGTAGATGGGGATTTTATGAGGTAGATGTTTGTTGGTGCAGTGTAGTGCAGGGCTGGTGATGGCGCAGCAATTATTCAAGGACACAGTGGGGTGCAGTCTTCAGATTTTACTCACAGTTGTTAAGTTCCTCAGGTTGCACTTTCCGGATTATAACCGCCCATACCGTCCTGTGTCCTCCGGGGTAGTGATCCAGCAAACTCTCAGGTATTTCAGGATAACTTGCACGGGACCCCGTTCTATGTACCTTTCCTGGTTGTCTCACTGCTCTGGCTCTCACCCTCCCGCCCTGCGCCTCACAATCAGTGTCCCAAGCCAGTAGCCTCGGGTCTTGTCGGGCGACGTGCAATCCCCTGGACCCTATGTGGCCACCTTTTCGGCGATGTAATTGTGGTTGTTGGCTGCAGCACCTTGAAAATGCAGCAGCCTCCGGTTATCTAGCTGAGCCTGGTTGTTCTCTACTAGTTTAGGGGCCGGTCCCCTCTCTGCGGCCTGATCCCTCCACGTCCGTGTAGATTCGGGTGCACAGGTGGCATCCGCACTCTCCGTGCCCCTGGGATCCCCTCACTTCCTCTTGGAGCCCTCCTCACCGCTCCTCTCTTCTCTTCAGTCTCTCCTCCTGGGCCTCTCAGACTGGGCCCTGTTCCTTTCTCCACTCCTCTGACCTGAGCTCCTGCTCCCAACTCTCTCTCCTCTGAACTGGACTGACTGAACTCCTAGATGGTTCCCCTACTTCTTATACTCCTTCTGTCGGTGCTCCCTTGATCTACTTCCTCTTCCCATACCCACTACATGGTTCCACCCTCCAGCTAGGGACCAGGGACTGTGCTCTCCCTTAGGAGCAATCTCGCCCTTCCCTACTGAAGTGGAGTGTATTGGATGCGTGTGTGTGGATCCCGGGTAGTACTCCCACCTTACCTGAGAGTGGGGTACCACACCTCTGGGTGAGATTCAGTACCTCTGTAGCAACTGAACCCGCAGGGGCACCACAGAAGCCATGTTGATTCTCAAGACCCTTTGAGAATCTAATAATCTGGAATTTTTATTGGTATCATTTTTGCCTACTGTAAGAGGGCCGCCGGACATGTCCTTGAGGGAAGATATGTGTCGCTGAAGTTGGCAGCTTCAGTGATGTGAAACCGGGAAAGCATGCTCCAGCACACATAGTGCTGATAGTTTTAATAGGGCGTATCAGGGCCGTTTTTTTCGAGCAGTCATAAGAGATGGGGGGATTGGCTGCTCACATATCCCCGCCCCAGGGCGTGTGTATAAAATGGAGACCAAGTGTCTCATTCAGTGTCTGTGGCTGGAGGTGTGGAGACCTAAAGAGTGTTTGAGGGTAAAAAGACACTGATTGTGAGTGGGTGAACCCGCCATATTGGATGGACTGTTCCCTTTCTGTTTTGTTACACTGTGCCGGACAAGGTTTTCTTTTGTTTACTTCTGGAAGTGCGGTTTATGCAGCATAATAAACCTGCCTTGGACATTTTTAAAGAGACAGTGTCCCGTGCCTACCTCTAACGTGGCTAAGTGAGTACCGAACCCTACACTACGTAACATTGTTTGGCTTTTTATTCCAGATTTTGGAGGCAGAATGAACAAACAGTTGGACACCACGCTCTACTGGTTCATCCTATGAGGTTTTCTATTAGACTGTGAAATGTCATTCGGTCAATAACTTCCCATTTCTACAGACATTTTAAGTACAATTAACACAAGAATCCCATAGAAAAATAAATAAAGATTGCATACCACTTCTAAATCAATCTAAACACACACATCCCTGGGCTACATGTGACGCGCCCCCTGGGCCAGTGCTGTAGTGCGGCGCGCGTGCGCGCGGGGAATGCCCGGAGCCGGATCCGATGGGGGTAGAAGTCTTCGTGTGGCGGTGACCCGGTCCGTGCCCAGGGTGGTCAAACTAAGTGGCAGTTATCGGTATGATGGTATTAGTGTCCGACTACACCACCCGTTGAATGCCGCTATGAAGCCGCCGCTGCAGGGCAGTCCGCTGAGGCCGGTGGTACGGATGTGCAGCGTGGATGGTATAACCCCCAACGGGAGGGGTATGGCCTCAGGGCAGAGGATGAGGTTGATGTTGGGAGTGATGGTGTGGATGTCCCAGCACTAATGGTGTGACAAGGAAGCACGGAGACGCGAGGGTACAGTTCAGGGTCTTTACTGATGGTACAAGGCAAATTCCCCCGGGAGTACTGGCTAGTAGTTGGGGCCTGGTTAGTCTGCGAGTAAGCCGGAGTTCCCCTGGCCAGGTGGAGTTGTAGGCCTTCCCGTTAGTCTGTACCCTTCCTGGCTACCCTGCTTTCGGCGGTTACAAGTAGCCAGGAAGGGTACAGACTAACGGGAAGGCCTACAACTCCACCTGGCCAGGGGAACTCCGGCTTACTGGGTATACCGTGTGGTGCTCACCCGTATGGCTGGTGACCTGGGGCCTCCTGTTAGCCTCCGCTCCGGGATGGCGGTGCTGGTCCCTTCGTTGTGACTGAGCCTCCGGGCTTTTATGGCCAGAGGACCTGGAATCCCCTGCCGGATGGATTCTGCTGCTGGGTATATCTTAGTCCCCACAGCCTCGGACTCCTGTGTCCGGTTTTAGTACCTTCTCCCAGTGCGAGCTCTGCACAGCTCCAGCCCCTGGCGCTTCTCCTTGGCTCCTACAGAGCTCCTGATGTCTATCTGTCCCTGTTTCTGCGTGTCCAGACCAGACTCCGTCTCTGTCTGGAACTCCTCTCTCTTAACCCTGCCTCAGCCCCAGTTTATGTAGGGGAAGTTCTTCCCCTCCCAGGACTGGGCAGGAGGTGTGGCATGCTTAGGATTCCTGCCCAGGAGACCTCCCACCTGCTCACAGACGTAATATTGCTATTACTGTGGAAACCAGACCCCTGGGGTGCCACATTCCCCCCTAGTGAAATTTAGTACTCCCGGACTAAACATATATTTTTTTCAAAAACATAACAGGGTATAAACAGGAACAATTAAATACATGAGATGGTCACGGCGTGTCCGTAACCGGGAAGCAATAAGGGTGTCCATTTCACCAAAGAACAGGGAGCCGTAACCAGGTAGGGGTCTGTCCTGCCCCGAGTCTTTAACAGTCTTTAGTCCATTCCTGGGTTACGCTCCAAACATATTTACAACAGAGTTCCGGTTACTCACTGTCCATAACCTGTCAGTCCATATAAAGAAATCTGTAACTGAAAAACATAATTAGCAACGGCTACAACAAAACAGGTAAACATAAAATAGTTAAAGCAATTAGCCAACTTAGATTCTCCAACGTACGGGCATCTGGCCTCTGGTAACCCTAGTGGACCTACGGAGCTCACTCACTGGTCCTGCACTACAGGGTGTAGGAGGTGTTATGGGCAAGCTGGGCAGCTTTCTGCGCACTCTTTGGCTCACTAGGGGCACGGCAGGCTCACTACTAGCAGAGGGTTGATCCTCCTGTACTGCTGGTGTGGACTCTTCTGCCTCTTGGGCCCGCTGCTCTTCCAGCTCTTCCGGTTCCTCTGTAGGCACTTGCGGGGCTGGCTGGAGAAAGGTGAGGACGGGTACCACGACAGCACCGTTTACTTGTGTCCAAGACCGGGGGAAGTCTCCGAGTACAGTCCTGATCATTTCTTCCCTTTCCTCTGCGGGTCGAGGGTTTTCTTGATCTTCTTCTTCAGGGTTTTGCAGCTGCTCGGGACACTTCTTCAGATGGTCTCTGGAGACAACGGCTGTGGTTTCTCCTCCATCCTCACTGATCACGCAAATCTTTGGGTTCTCATGGCTTGATGGCAGTACGGTGTACGGGTCCTTCTCCCACTGGTCGTCCAACTTGTGGAGCCGTCTTTTCCTCTTCAAGACCTGCTCTCCAGGTACCAGGGGAACAGCGGGAGCATACTGATTATAAGCCCTCTCTTGCCTTTCTCTAGCTTGAGACAGACTTCGCTCGACGCTCTCCTGTACTTTCCGATACTGCTGCTGCCGTTCTGTATCCCAGTCTGCCTCCGGCGAGGTGTCCTCGGGCGTCAGGACTCCCATATCCAGGTCGATAGGCAGCTTACCAGGTCTCGCTCTCATTAGGTAAGCCGGGGTACAGTTGGTAGAACCTACAGGGATGTGGTTGTATAGGTCCACCAGATCAGGCAGTTTCTCAGGCCACATACTGCGTTCTTCCAGGGGCAATGTTTTCAGGAGGTCTATCACCACCTGGTTCATCTTCTCGCAGAGTCCATTGGTTTGAGGGTGATAGGGCGTTGTTCTTATCTTCGTGCAGCCATACAGGTTGCAGAACTCCTGGAAGACTTCCGCTTCGAAGGCTGGCCCTTGGTCTGTCAGCACTTGGTCCGGGTACCCGTGTGGACGGCAGAAGTGCTGCTGGAAGGCTCTAGCTGCTGTTTGAGCCGTTAAGTCCTTGACCGGGACCACCACCAGGAACCGGGAGTAATGATCTACGATTGTGAGGGCGTAGACATACCCAGATCTGCTTGGAGCCAGTTTCACATGGTCCAGGGCTACCAGTTCCAGTGGCTGTCGGGTGATGATGGGCTGCAAGGGAGTCTTCTGGCTGGCACGGTCCTTCCTTCTTAGGTGGCACGGTCCACAGTCTCTGCACCACCTCTCGATGGCTCCTCTCATGCCTACCCAGTAGAACCGTTCACGCAACAAGAACTCCAGCTTCTTCCACCCGAAATGTCCTGCTCCGTTGTGGTACGCCTCCAGAATCATAGCCGCGTCTCGTCTGGGGACCACTACCTGCCAGGTCAACTCATGTGTTCGAGAGTTAACCATTCTCCGGCACAACTTCTCCCTGTAGAGGAACAGCCTACTTTTCTCCTTCCACAGTTGCTTAGTCTCCTCTGGGGCGTCTGGGTCCAGACTGGCATCGGCTTGGGTCAGCATTTCCTTCACCAGACGGACTGCGGGATCACTGTCTTGCGTCTCCGCCCAGTTGTAGTGGGGCAAGGGATTGAACGTCGCGGAGCGCCTGTCCTTCACACGGTGGGAATACAGGGTAATCCCATGACGGTGGAACGCAGGGAGCTCAACTTCTTCCAGATCTTCTGGATCTTCCCCTACGTCCGGTAAGTTCGGCATTCTAGACAGGGCATCCGCGTTGGCATTGGAGCGTCCTGCCCGGTATTTGATGGTGAATTCAAAGTTGGACAGGCGAGCCATCCATCTCTGTTCCAGAGCACCGAGCCTTGCAGTGTCCAGGTGTGTCAACGGGTTGTTATCCGTGTACACAATGAATTTGGAGGAGGCAAGGTAATGCTTGAAACGTTCGGTCACTGCCCACACTACTGCCAGGAACTCCATCTTGAATGAGCTATAATTCTCAGGGTTCCTCTCGGTGGGTCGTAGCTTTCGGCTAGCGTAAGCGATTACCCGTTCTTTTCCTTGCTGGATCTGGGACAGCACGGCTCCTAGCCCGATGTTGCTTGCGTCCGTGTGGAGGATAAAGGGCTGGCTGTAGTCTGGATATGCCAGGATTTCATCCCCCGTGAGGGCCATCTTCAGCTGGCAAAAGGACTCCTCTTCCAGCTTTTCCCACCTGAAGGGCGGCTTCTGGTTTTTGGCTTTTCGAGATTGACCTATCAGGAGGTCCTGCATAGGGGCTGCCATTTTGGTGAAACTGGGAATGAATCTTCGGTAGTAGCCTACCAACCCGAGGAACTGCCGCACTTCCTTTATGCTGGAGGGTCTTGGCCAGTCCTTAATCACGGTGATCTTATCAGGGTCAGGAGCCACTCCGTCAGCACTCACCACATGTCCCAGGTATTGCACCTTTGGTTTCAGGAGGTGACACTTGGAGGGTTTCACCTTTAGGCCGTAGTTTGCCAGAGCTTCGAACACTTCTGCCAGGTGTTTCAGGTGGTCCTCGTAGGTCTTGGAATAGACGATGACATCGTCCAGGTATAACAGGACCGTCTCGAAGTTCCGGTGTCCCAGACAGCATTCCATCAACCGTTGGAAGGTTCCTGGTGCGTTGCAGAGCCCGAACGGCATACAGTTAAATTCGCTGAGACCCATCGGGGTGGTGAATGCGGTCTTCTCCCGGTCTGCCTCTGCTACAGGAACCTGCCAGTACCCGCTAGTGAGATCCAAAGTAGAGAAGAAGTTAGCAGATTTTAATGCAGCTAAGGACTATTCTATCCTTGGTAACGGGTACGCATCTTTGTGTGTGATACGGTTGACCTTCCTGTAGTCTACACACATTCTCATAGTGTTGTCCTTCTTTTTCACTAAGACTAGTGGAGCTGCCCAGGGGCTACAGCTGTCCCTGATTACCCCAGCCTCCTTCATGTCTCTAAGCATCCCCTTGGCGTGTTGGTAGTGTGCAGGGGGTACGGGTCGGTATCTCTCCTTTATGGGAGGATGGTCTCCCGTGGGGATGTGGTGTTCTACCCCCTTTACTCGCCCGAAGTCTAACGGGTGTTTACTAAACACTCTCTCGTACTCTTGAACCACCCGATAGACTCCTTGTTTCTGGTGTGAGGGAGTGGAGTCAGTACCCAGATGTAGTTGCTGACACCAGTCCTCCATTGGTTTCTTAGAGCCGTTACCTTCCTCTGGTTGAGATGGAGGCAAGGGTTCCACGGCCTGTACAGAATTCTGGTTTATGGTGAACAATTTAGCTAGCGTGGCATACCGGGGCAGGTGTACTTCTCTCTCACCGATATTTATGATGCGAACGGGCACCCTCCCATGGCGTACATCGACCACCCCCCGTGCTGTCAAAATGGTGGGCCTACTGTCTGAGTAGACAGGTTCTACCATTGCTTGGTAGTCTCTACCTCTTAGACCAATAGCTGCCCGGCACCAAATCATCATCTCACTTTTTGGGGGCATGGCAATAGGGAACGGGTCACACATTCTCACGCTACCTATCTCACCACCAGATAGTTCCACCTGTTGCCGCTTCATCAGTGCCCGGATCTCTTTTTGGAGCACACGCTGCTGGCCGGAACTGGCGTTCTTGGCAACCTGCTGTAAAATGAGAATCACCTCTGCAAGACAATTTTCAATTACATTGGTTCCCAGGGTGATTCTAGGGTGACTCTCATGACGGTCGATGTCCGCTATAATCAGTCCTTGTGCCGCTAGTTCGACTTTACCGATTTTAATGGTCACCTCCTTGAATCCCACCTGCGGCACGGGCTGACCATTGCTGGCGATGATACTCAGGTCGTCGTCTGGGTAGCGGGTTATGTCCGAATCATTCCAGTACTGCTTGAAGAGCACGTACGGGATGGTGGTGACCTGTGACCCAGTGTCTAGTAGGGCACTCATAGGAATGCCATCCAGTACCACAGGCAAGATTGGACGTCCCCCTACGTATTTATCACGCCAGTTTGATGGGCCTGATGGTCTTACGCCTGGGGGTTGGCCCTCTACCCCAGGTTGTGCCCGTTTAAATGACAGTACCTTGCCACATGTCCAGGTTGATTGCAGCGGCGGCAAATAGGTCGTCCGTCCTCGTTGTATCGATCGCTGGGTCTTCCTCTGGCCGGTGGGGTCCTCCTTGGTCGGCGCCACGGGATGTCCTCCGGTCCGGATGCCAGCTCGATCTTCCCTGCAGTAGAAACCTGTAAAGACTGCACAGTTCGGGTTAGCGCGGCAACGCTTTTAGTTAGCTCTTGGACCTGATGGTGCAGGTCTGTAGCTGGGTCATTGTTTAAAGCCTGCGCATCAGCTCCCACAGGCCCTGCAGACAAGGGCGCCGTCTCCTGGTGATAAGTGATAGCAGGGCGCCTGTGGGTCACAGCGCCACCTGGTGCCGGTTCTCGGAGCACCCGGATGGCTCTGTCCTTGAACTGTGCAAAGTCCAGGTCAGGGTCCTGTAAGGCCATTGCCCGCAACTGGGTTCGGTGGGCATTGCACAGTAGACCCTCAATGAATTGTTCAGTCAACAGCTTATCTTCATTTCCCACGCTGTCAGGGTCTGCCTGCTTAATGGCTCTCAGGGCCTCTTGTAGGTTTAGAGCATAGTCTCTTATACTCTCATGTGCCCGTTGTTTGCACCCATAAAATCTTAGTTTTATTTCGGCTGAGGTGCGGGTGTCAAATGTGTCTTTCAGCCGGGTTAGTATGTCTCTGACAGTCCTCTTCCTCCCAGGTGGCCAGGACTTTACCTCCCTTTGGGCTGCCCCGATTAATTGGGCCACCAGGATGCTCACTTTTTGCGCCTCCGTGAGGGGATACACCTGGAAGAGACTATCCAGCCTTTCTCTGAAGTCATTTAGGGTATGTGACTCCCCTGAGTACTGGGGTAGCCAGGCTGCCCCCGGGATATAGGGCATGGTGAAAGGCATGACCGCAGCAGCGGTGGCGCTGGCGGCGGTTGCGGCGGTGAAGCTCTCCTCCGTGTCCGACATCCTCCTCCCCCCTAGTGGACCGTGGCCTACCTTGCGATGATCCTCTTCCGTAGGCCGCGGCTCCGCAGTGGATCGTCAGGGTTGAGGACCTTCCGTCGCGCTCCTGTGACGTCGGCGTCTGCTGGGCTCCTTCCAGGACCTTACGCAACGTCCGGATGTGAGGCGGGGCTTCAGTTCTCGCGGGCTTTCGGAGTCCACGCCCCTCTTCTTCCCGTGCGGCGTCCCGAAGATGGCGTCCGAAGACGGGAAGCAGCTGCGGATGGCGGGAAGAAGGCAGAAGACGGCGGGAAACGGTCCAAGATGGCGTCTGATGGCGGGAATCGGCTCCGGATGGCGGGAAACGACTCCGGACGGCGGGAAACTTCACCACAGGTAAGTATAAAAGTCTCTTTTTCAGGCACGCAGTACCCGGTGGTTGCAGGCACGTAATCCTGCCGACTACGCCAAAGTTGACGCGCCCCCTGGGCCAGTGCTGTAGTGCGGCGCGCGTGCGCGCGGGGAATACCCGGAGCCGGATCCGATGGGGGTAGTAGTCTTCGTGTGGCGGTGACCCGGTCCGTGCCCAGGGTGGTCAAACTAAGTGCCAGTTATTGGTATGATGGTATTAGTGTCCGACTACGCCACCCGTTGAATGCGGCTATGAAGCCGCCGCTGCAGGGCAGTCCGCTGAGGCCGGTGGTACGGATGTGCAGCGTGGATGGTATAACCCCCAACGGGAGGGGTATGGCCTCAGGGCAGAGGATGAGGTTGATGTTGGGAGTGATGGTGTGGATGTCCCAGCACTAATGGTGCGACAAGGAAGCACGGAGACGCGAGGGTACAGTTCAGGGTCTTTACTGATGGTACAAGGCAAATTCCCCCGGGAGTACTGGCTAGTAGTTGGGGCCTGGGTAGTCTGCGAGTAAGCCGGAGTTCCCCTGGCCAGGTGGAGTTGTAGGCCTTCCCGTTAGTCTGTACCCTTCCTGGCTACCCTGCTTTCGGCGGTTACAAGTAGCCCACGTCCCTGGGTATACCGTGTGGTGCTCACCCGTATGGCTGGTGACCTGGGGCCTCCTGTTAGCCTCCGCTCCGGGATGGCGGTGCTGGTCCCTTCGTTGTGACTGAGCCTCCGGGCTTTTATGGCCAGAGGACCTGGAATCCCCTGCCGGATGGATTCTGCTGCTGGGTATATCTTAGTCCCCACAGCCTCGGACTCCTGTGTCCGGTTTTAGTACCTTCTCCCAGGGCGAGCTCTGCACAGCTCCAGCCCCTGGCGCTTCTCCTTGGCTCCTACAGAGCTCCTGATGTCTATCTGTCCCTGTTTCTGCGTGTCCAGACCAGACTCCGTCTCTGTCTGGAACTCCTCTCTCTTAACCCTGCCTCAGCCCCAGTTTATGTAGGGGAAGTTCTTCCCCTCCCAGGACTGGGCAGGAGGTGTGGCATGCTTAGGATTCCTGCCCAGGAGACCTCCCACCTGCTCACAGACGTAATATTGCTATTACTGTGGAAACCAGACCCCTGGGGTGCCACACATGCTAATCCAGGAAAATGAAGAGATATATGCTCAAGTTTAAAAATCTATTTTATTAGACACAAATCTAAAAAATAGAGGAATATTTAAAATATTTTAAATATTCCTCTAGTTTTTAGATTTGTGTCTTATAAAATTGATTTTTAAACTTGAGCATATATCTTTTCATTTTCCTGGATTAGCATGTAGCCCAGGGATGTGAATGTTTAGACATTTTAAGTAGAAATGTTCAAAAATATAAATTTCAAGGATATTTTATTCAAAATTAATAATTGTTTTTTTCTTGGCAGATGACTGTACCAGGAGATCAGATGGACAGGAGATTTTTAAATCTGACGATCTTGAGATCCCACAGGATACAATTGAAGTGAATGCCATTACTCCAGATATACCATCATCCCTTCACAGCAAACATCAATCATCTGATCCTATGAAACAGATCCTGTCTTCTGATTCATTACCGACTACTAAGGAAAATCAAAATAAAATAAGCATTAAAGAACAAACTGCTCCTAAAGCAAAGAAATCATTTTCACGTTCAGAAAATGGAAATAGTTTTACCCTCGAAAAGTCTATTCTAAAACATCAAAAAATACACACAGCGGACAATAGATTGTTTTGTTCCAAATGTGGAAAATGTTTTAACCAGAAATCAGTTTTTGTTAATCACCACAGAACCCACACAGGGAAGAAGCCTTTTTCATGTTCAGAATGTGGGAAATGTTTTAACCAGAAATCAGCTTTGGTTAAGCACCATAGAACCCACACAGGGAAGAAGCCTTTTTCATGTTCAGAATGTGGGAAATGTTTTAACCAGAAAGCATATCTAAATAACCACCAGAGAACCCACACAGGGGAGAAGCCCTTTTCCTGTTCAGAATGTGGGAAATGTTTTAACCAGAAATCAACTTTGGTTAAGCACCACAGAACCCACACAGGGGAGAAGCCTTTTTCATGTTCAGAATGTGGGAAATGTTTTAACCAGAAAGCGTGTCTAAATAACCACCAGAGAACCCACACAGGGGAGAAGCCCTTTTCCTGTTCAGAATGTGGGAAATGTTTTAACCAGAAATCAGCTTTGGTTAAGCACCATAGAACCCACACAGGGAAGAAGCCTTTTTCATGTTCAGAATGTGGGAAATCTTTTAACCAGAAAGCATATCTAAATAACCACCAGAGAACCCACACTGGGGAGAAGCCTTTTTCATGTTCAGAATGTGGGAAATGTTTTAACCAGAAAGCGTATCTAAATAACCACCAGAGAACCCACACAGGGGAGAAGCCCTTTTCCTGTTCAGAATGTGGGAAATGTTTTAACCAGAAATCAGCTTTGGTTAAGCACCACAGAACCCACACAGGGAAGAAGCCTTTTTCATGTTCAGAATGTGGGAAATGTTTTAACCTGAAAGCATATCTCAATAACCACCAGAGAACCCACACAAGGGAGAAGCCCTTTTCCTGTACAGAATGTGGGAAATGTTTTAGCCAGAAATCAACTTTGGTTAAGCACCACAGAACCCACATAGGGGAGAAGCCTTTTTCATGTTCAGAATGCGGGAAATGTTTTAACCGGAAAGCGAATCTTGATAGCCACCAGAGAACCCACACAGGGGAGAAGCCCTTTTCCTGTTCAGAATGTGGGAAATGTTTTAATCGTAAAATGATTCTTGATAGTCACAAGAGAACTCACACAGGGGAGAAGCCTTTTTCTTGTTCAGAATGTGGGAAATGTTTTAATCGTAAAATGAATCTTGATAGTCACAAGAGAATTCACACAGGGGAGAAGCCTTTTTCTTGTTCAGAATGTGGGAAATGTTTTAATCGTAAAATGATTCTTGAAAGTCACAAGAGAACCCACACAGGGGAGAAACCCTTTTCCTGTTCAGAATGTGGGAAATGTTTTAACCAGAAATCAGGCTTGATTAAGCACCAGAGAACCCACACAGGGGAGAAGCCCTTTTCCTGTTCAGAATGTGGGAAATGTTTTAATCGTAAAATGATTCTTGATAGCCACAAGAGAACTCACACAGGAGAGAAGCCTTTTCCTGTTCAGAATGTGGGAAATGTTTTAACCAAAAATCAGCTTTGATTAAGCACCAGAGAACCCACACAGGGGAGAAGCCTTTTTCATGTTCAGAATGTGGGAAATGTTTTAACCAAAAACCAGCTTTGATTAAGCACCAGAGAACCCACACAGGGGAGAAGCTTTTTTCCTATTCTATTTTTTTTTTAATCCAATAAATTTTTATTGAGATTTTTTCATTTTTTTTTTTTACAAAACAAGAAACCAGTACACACAATAATAAAATAACATACCATAGGGATGACATACATGCATCTCTCCTATATATCCTTTCAGCTTGCCCATTACCGTCTGATAACTTGCAGTTACTAATATCTTACAATTAACATTCCACATTTTTTAAATCTTTTATATAACCATAATATTGTAATAAACATTATAATCCTATACACATATAGGTGTGCTATATTACCCATACCACATGTTAAGGAATTCCAATACACATTACAATGAAACATTAGACCTCGCCAATACCCCCCTTCCCCTATAAGTCATTGTCTCTCCAACAATAACCCCCTTGATGGCATTCCTGGTGTATCCAACCATAAGCCCTATATTTTCTCTAATTTATTCATTGAGTTTTGTTTTTTACATACCCCTTTTTCTAATCTGATAATATTATTTATCCTATTTTTGAGTTCACTCATTTCTGGAGGTGAGGGGTTAATCCATTTGGATGCAATATGTTTCCTAGCTTGAAATAAAATATGTGAAATCCCTATTGAAATTGGATCAAATTCCATATCATCTTCTAATATACCTGATAGGCATTTTTGGGTCTGGTTGAATATCTATTTTTATATACCCTCTTTATATTAGACAAAACTCCTTTCCAGTATTTACCGTATTTTTCGGACTATAAGACGCACCTTTTTCCTCCAAAAGTTTGGAGGAAAATGGGGGGTGCGTCTTATAGTCCGAATGTTACTGGGGGGGGTATATATAGTGTGTATGTGTGTGTGTGTGTGTGTATATATATATATATATATATAATACTGTGGTGGAGGAGCGGGGCACAGGAGGCAGCAGCCGCCTGCTGCAGCCTGCACTGTCCCCGCTGCTGAAGAAAATGAAAATTCACTGCTCCCCACGCCCATAGGCTCTCCTTAATAGCGGCACACAGTATATCAACAACTCCGTGTCTATTCCCCTTTTTTCTCCCTTTCCAAAGTTTTTTTCTATTTTAAGGGTCCAGATCTTATTATATGACACCACAAGTGGGTTATAAACTTTTCCCCTGTTTTTCCTTTTTGCATTTTTTTCTCTTTTGATTTAATGATTCTCAGGCTCCCTATGGAGTATTTCCGGGTACACCATATTTACTTACACCTTTGCTTTTGATGAGGCTTGATCATCACGCTGCATTGTACTATATCATTGAATATTGTATTACATTGTGATTATAGTAGAGATTATCCTCCACATGCTCTAATGAAATGATTTATTGTCCGTCTTTCCTGTATGATGTTTTTGAATTCTACCCTTTCCCTTATTTTTTATCCACATAATGTTTCTGTACATATCTTTTGTTTTTTTGTATGCATTAGAGTCTGATGAAGGTCGTGGCTGAACGACCGAAATGTCACATGTTGTGGATTGCATTTTTCATGAATCTCTAAAGGAACTTTAATTATTTGATTAAGAATTATATTTCATACTACTGAATGAGTGCCGGATTCTATATTCACAGTGTATCAGCAGCCCGGCTCCTGCTGCTGAGCGATCGCGTGTGCCCGCTATTAAAGGGCATGAATATTCACCCCCTCTGCACGCCCATGATGGAAGGAGGTTTGCACTCAAAATCTCACGATACATGGTCCCATTCATTCTTTCATATACACGGATCAGTCGTCCTTGTCCCTTGGCAGAGAAACAGCTCCAAAGCATGATGTTGCCACCCCCATGCTTCACAGTAGGTATGGTGTTATTTGGATGCAACTCAGCATTCTTTCTCCTCCAAATACGACGAGTTGTGTTTCTACCAAACAGTTCTACTTTGGTTGCATCTGACCATATGACATTCTCCCAATACTCTTATGAATCATCCAAATGCTCTCTAGCAAACGTTAGAGGGGCCCGGACATGTAATGGCTTAAGCAGGGGGACACGTCTGGCACTGCAGGATCTGAGTCCCTGGCAGCGTAGTGTGTTACTGATGGTAGCCTGTGTAACATTGGTCCCCGCTCTCTCATTCACTAGGTCCCCGCGTGTGGTTCTGGGATTTTTGCTCACCGTTCTTGAGATCATTTTGACCCCATGGGGTGAGATCTTGTGTGGAGCCCCAGATCAAGGGAGATTATCAGTGGTCTTGTATGTCTTCCATTTTCTAATTATTGCTCCCACAGTTGATTTCTTCACACCAAGCTGCTTGCCTATTACAGATTCAGTCTTCCCAGCCTGGTGTGGGGCTACAATTTTGTTTCTGGTGTCCTTCAACAGCTCTTTGGTCTTCACCATAGTGGAGTTTGGAGTGTGGCTGTTTGAGGTTGCAGACTGGTGTCTTTTATACTGATAACAAGTTCAAACAGGTGCCAGTACTACAGGTAATGAGTGGAGGACAGAGGAGCCCCTTAAAGAAGAAGTTACAGGTCTGTGAGAGCCAGAAATCTTGCTTGTTTGTAATTGACCAAATACTTATTTTACTCCAAAATTTGAAAAAAATTTCTTTCCAAATCAGACAATGTGATTTTCAGGATTTGTTTTCTTATTTTGTCTCTCATAGTTGAGGTCTACCTATGAAGTCAATTACAAGCCTCTCTCATCTTTTTAAGTGGGAGAACTTGCACAATTGGTGGCTGACTAAATACTTTTTTTCCCCACTGTACATTAGTGCATTAGGAATCGCCAAAACACCAGATTCCTTGTCACTTTGAAGATATTCACATTTTATCCTAGCCTATCCATATAAGAGAACGAAACTTGCTATGAATTTTCTGAAAATGGGAATTATGGATCCAAATAGGGGCATTATGCAGAATGTATAAGAGTTGGGGCACCAATATCATTTTTAATAAGTTTCCCTCTTCCTACAGACGATAATGGTAATCTGCACCACGCATCTATTTTCTTTTTATACTTTTCCAGAAGAAGATATAGATTCAGTGCAATGTAATCTGGAGTTCTTTTTGTGATATTTATACCAAGGTATTAGAATTTCTCAACCCTTTGTATTCGTGCATGTTCTAATATGCTCTAATAAGGGATATCATCAAATGGTAGAATAACCGATTTATCCCAAATAATGGACAGTCCTGACCATTCACCAAACTCTCCAATAATGTTCAGAATAGGATCAATAGACTTCTGGATATCACCTACTGTACATATACAGTTATATGAAAAAGTTTGGGCACCCTTATTAATCTTAAGCTTAATGTTTTATAAAAATTGGTGTTTTTGCAACAGCTATTTCAGTTTGATATATGTAATAACTGTTGGATACAGAAATGTTTCTGCCTTGAAATGAGGTTTATTGTACTAACAGAAAATGTGCAATCTGCATTCAAACAAAATTTGACAGGTGCATAAGTGTGGGCACCCTTATCATTTTCTTGTTTTAAATACTCCTACCTACTTTTTACTGACTTACTAAAGCACTTTTTTTGGTTTTGTAACCTCATTGAGCTTTGAACTTCATAGCCAGGTGTATGCAATCATGAGAAAAGCTACTTAAAGTGGCCACTTGCAAGTTGTTCTCCTGTTTGAATCTCCTCTGAAGAGTGGCATCATGGGCTCCTCAAAACAACTATCAAATGATCTGAAAACAAAGATTATTCAACATAGTTGTTCAGGGGATGGATAGAAAAAGCTGTCTCAGAGATTTAACCTGTCAGTTTCCACTGTGAGGAACATAGTAAGGAAATGGAAGAACACAGGGACAGTTCTTGTTAAGGCCAGAAGTGGCAGGCCAAGAAAAACATCAGAAAGGCAGAGAAGAAGAATGGTGAGATCAGTCAAAGACAATCCTCAGACCACCTCCAGAGAGCTGCAGCATCAACTTGCTGCAGATGGTGTCACTGTGCATCGGTCAACTATACAACGCACTTTGCACAAGGAGAAGCTGTATGGGAGAGTGATGCAAACGAAGCCGTTTCTGCAAGCACGCCACAAACAGAGTCGGCTGAGGTATGCAAAAGCACATTTGGAGAAGCCAATTTCTTTTTGGAAGAAGGTACTGTGGACTGATGAAACCAAGATTGAGTTGTTTGGTCATACAAAAAGGTGATATGCATGGCGGCAAAAAAACACAGCATTCCAAGAAAAACACTTGCTACCCACAGTAAAATTTGGTGGAGGTTCCATCATGCTTTGGGGCTGTGTGGCCAATGCCGGCACCGGGAATCTTGTTAAAGTTGAGGGACGCATGGATTCCACTCAGTATCATCAGATTCTTGACAATAATGTTCAAGAATCAGTGACAAAGTTGAAGTTACGCAGGGGATGGATCTTTCAGCAAGACAATGATCCAAAACTCCGCTCCAAATCTATTCAGGCATTCATGCAGAGGAACAATTACAATGTTCTGGAATGGCCATCCCAGTCCCCAGACCTGAATATCATTGAACATCTGTGGGATAATTTGAAGAGGGCTGTCCATGCTCGGCGACCATCAAACTTAACTGAACTGGAATTGTTTTGTAAAGAGGAATGGTCAAAAATACCTTCATCCAGGATCCAGGAAATCATTAAAAGCTACAGGAAGCGACTAGAGGCTGTTATTTTTGCAAAAGGAGGATCTACTAAATATTAATGTCATTTTTCTGGTGAGGTGCCCATACTTATGCACCTGTCAAATTTTGTTTGAATGCAGATTGCACATTTCCTGTTAGTACAATAAACCTCATTTCACGGCAGAAGCATTACTGTGTCCAACAGTTATTACATATATCAAACTGAAATAGCTGTTGCAAAAACACCAATTTTTATAAAACATTAAGCTTAAGATTAATAGGGGTGCCCAAACTTTTTCATATAACTGTATAACAGTTTGTGTATTATACAATCACTGTATTTTATGTAGTGTGGGCACCCGCTTCTGCAGTACCACCATGTAACCAATTGCTTGTGAAATAAAGATTTTTGACCAAACTCATGTTTGGTGTTTCTGCTTTGGGTTTCTGATTATTCCCAAATGTTCTGCCATTCATATCCTAGTATAGATATGTCACCATCTTATTGGTACTAGACAATTGTCTGATACTTTTGATACTTTCCTTTGGTTTAATATATATTATTTGCTCCATTTAATTTTTGTTTTTGTTGTGTTAACCCCTTTACCCCCAAACGTGGTTTGCACGTTAATGACCAGGCCAATTTTTGCAATTTTACAATTCTGACCACTGTCACTTTATGATGTAATAACTTTGGAACGCTTCAACGGATCCCACTGATTCTGAGATTGTTTTTTCGTGACATATAGTACTTCATGATAGTGTTAAAATTTCTTCGATGTTACTTGTGTTACTTTGTGAAAAAATCTGAAATTTGGCGAAATTTTAATTTTCATTCGGTTAAATCAGAGCGATATGTCACTCAAAATAGTTAATAAATAACATTTCTCACATATCTACTTTACATAGTTCCTAAATAACAATTCCCACATGTCTACTTTACATCAGCACAATTTTTAAACCAAATTTTTTTTTTGTTAAGAAGTTATAAGGGTTAAAAGTTGACCAGCGATTTTTCATTTTTCCAACATAATTTAAAAAAAATTTTTTAGGGACCACATCACATTTGAAGTGACTTTAAGGAGCCTTTATGACAGAAAATACCCAGAAGTGACACCTTTCAGGTGCTTCACAGGAAGTTTTGGAATATGGAAGAAAACAATAAACATTTAACTTTTTTTCACAAAAATGTTACTTTAGAAATTATTTTTTTTTATTTTTGCAAGAGTAACAGGAAAAAATGGACCACAAAATTTGTTGTGCAATTTCTCCTGAGCACACCGATACCCCATATGTGGGGGAAAACCATTGTTTGGGCACATGGCAGGGTTCGGAAGGGAAGGAGCGCCATTTGACTTTTTGAATGTAAAATTTGCTTGAATAATTAGCGGACGGCATGTCACATTCTGGGAGCCCCTGATGTGCCTAAACAGTGAAAAAACCCCATAAGTGACATCATTTTGGAAAAAGAACCCCTCAGGAAACTTATCTAGATCTGTGGTGAACATCTTGAACCTCCAGGTGCTTCACAGAAGTTTATAACATTGAGCCATAAAAATAACATTTTCACATTTTTCGCACAAAAATGTTTTTTATCCCCCAATTTTACATTTTCATAAAGGTAACAGGAGAAATTGCACAATACCATTTGTTGTGTAATTTCTCCTGAGTAAGCTGATGCCCCATATGTGGGGCAAAACCATGGATTGAGCGCATGGCTGGGTTCGGATGGGAAGAAGCACCATTTGACTTTCTGAATGTAAAATTTGCTTGAATAATTAGCTGATGCAATGTCGTGTTTGGGGAGCCCCTAATATGCCTAAACAGTGGAAACCGCCCCATTTTGGAAACTAGACTCCTCAATGAACTTATCTAGATGTGTGGTGAGCACCCTGAACCCCTAGGTGCTTCACAGAAGTTTATAACATAGAGCCATGAAAATAAACAAAACTTTTTCCACAAAAATGATCTTTTAGCTCCAAATTTTTTATTTTCACAAGGGTAAGAGGAGAAAATGGACCTCAAAAACTGTTGTGCAATTTCTTCTGAGTACGCTGATACCCCAAATGTGGGGAAAAACCACTGTTTGGACGCATGGAAGGTTCAGAAAGGAAGGAGCACTGTGTGACTTTATGAATGCAAAATTGGCTGGAATCGAGAGCGGACGCCATGTCGCATTTGGAGAGCTCCTGATGTGCCTAAACAGCGGAAACCCCGCACAAGTGACCCCATTTTGGAAACTAGACCCCTCAGGGATTTTATCAAGGGGTATAGTGAACATTTTGAACCCAGACATGCGACACAGAATTTTGATAACATTAGGTCATCATATTGAATAAGTTGTCATTAGTCTTGAGCACAAGTACTTGCTACTAGAGTTTGCATCGGGTACCTGGGTATGCACCAAGTATTGTGGGTGCGCAAGTGACATGATCGAATCCTCGCCCCGCATGTTTCACGGTTGTTAAACACCCAAATAAAACATGCGGGGATTGCTCATGTATGGCAGGCACCCACGATACTCGGAGCATACCCAAGCACCCGATGCAAACTCAAGTAGCGAGCACTTGCGCTCAACACTAGTCGCTATATCGTCATCATATTTTTCTTTACTTTTGAAAAAATCCCAGCCCTAACACAACCCTAACCTTAAAACAACCCTAATCCTAACTGTAACTCTAATCCTAACCCTAACCCTACCCCGAAGTATCCATTCACTATAAAGAGGCAGCAGAGTTACTCTGGACTCTATCTGGCCTCTGTTTAGCGGTGTCCTTTTTTTCAGAGGTTCACAAAACTGTGGCTAACGGCACTTTTATGCACATCTAATTAAAAGACAGACACCGTGGGATCACAGGCCAGACTGCGTCCACGGTGCCTCCATCTCACTCATTACAGGGAGTCTTCCGCCGGGGGTTCCGTCTCAATCACGTATTTCAGAGATTTACACAGAAACCCCGGTGTAAGGCCTCAGTGCACAATGCAGGATATGTGTGAGCCGAGCCTTACTTCGATCTTTGGGAGGCATAAAGAACAAAGCAGCAGGTGAAGAATTGATTTTATTTATTTTTTATGCCGTTCTTCATGATTAGACTACTTTATTCTTTGGGTCGGTGCGATTACAGTGATACCAGATTTATATCGTGTTTTTATGTTTGGCTGCTGTCACACACTAAAATACACTTATTTTTGCAAAGACTAGTTTTTGCATCGCCATATTTTGATGGCTATAATTTTTCCATATTTCGACCGACAAAGTCATGTGAAGGTTTGTTTTTTGCACGACAAGTTGACGTTTTCATTGGTACCATTTTCGGGCACACGACATTGTTTGATTGCTTTCTATTCCAATTTTTGGGAGGCAGAATAAACAAAAACCAACAGCTCAGGAATAGTTTTTTTTTGCACTGTTCCGCATGTAGGGTAACACCACTGAATTTAAATTTTTGGTGATACTGAACTTTTTTTGATATATTAATTATTTCTGTCGTTACAGAGTGTCCAAGTAAAAAATTGTTTGATTAAATCCAAAATGGATCATAACCCCTTAACAACATCTGACGTACTAATACGCGTCTGTGCCCTGGGACTTAAGAGCCAGACCCGTATTAGTACGTCATGGCGATCACGCACGCACACAGGCTGTGCGGGCGCGATCGCCGCCGGGTGTCAGCTGATTGTCACAGCTGACACCCGATACTATGCGCAGGGAGCGATCCTGCACCGCTCCCAGCACATTAACCCCCGCGATGCTGCGATCGAAGTCGATCGCAGCATTGCGGGGGCAAGGGGAGGTGATCGCAGATACTCACCTCCTCTTCCGGCTTCCAGCGCTGTCTGCAAAGGCTTCCCGGGTGTTGCCATGACGACCCGATGTCGTCATGACAACATCCGGGTCACCAGACAGCAGGAAGATTGTTTGGACATGCGCAGTGCATCTCCAAACAATCATCTCCCTGTCCAACGCTGATAGCCTGCATGGCACAGGGATGGTGCTGCATTCCTGTGCCATGCAGGCGATCAGAGAAAAAAAAGTGAAAGTCCCAGAGTGGGACAGAGTAAAAAAGTGTCAGAAAGTGAAAAAAAAAATTGCAAAAATATTAAAAAAAAATAATCCACCAAAAATAAAAATATAATGTACCCATCAATAAATATTATTATTAAAAAAAAACAATAAAAGTACACATATTTGGTATCGCCGCGTCCGGAATAACCTGACCTATAAAACTGTCCCACTAGTTAACCCCTTCAGTGAACACGGTAAAAAAAAAAAAAAAAAAATACGAAGCAAGAAACAATGCTTTATCACCATACCGCCAAACAAAAAATGGAATAACACGCGATCAAAAAGACAAATATAAATAAAAATGGTACCGCTGAAAACGTCATCTCGTCCCGCAAAAAACAAACCAACATACAGCTCCATCAGCCGAAAAATAAAAAAGTTATAGCTCTCAGAATAAAGCTATGCTAAAAAATAATTTTTTCTATAAAATTGCTTTTATTATGTAAAAGTGCAAAACAGAAAAACGATATAAATGTGGTACCGCTGTAAATGTACTGACCCGAAGAATAAAGCTGCCTTATCAATTTTACCACACGCGGAACAGAATAAAAAAAAAAAAAATTCCTGAATTGTTGGTTTTTGTTTATTCTGCCTCACAAAAATCGGAATAGAAAGCGATCAAAAAATGTCACGTGCCTGAAAATGGCACCAATAACAACGTCAACTCATCCCGCAAAAAACGAGCCGTCAAATGACTGTCTGCCAAAATCTGGAAAAATTATAGCTCTCAAAATATGGCGATGCAAAAACTAGATTTTACAAAAAATGCGTCTTTTAGTGTGTGACAGCTGTCAGTCATAAAAACCCCATATGATTCTGGTATTGCTGTAATCACACCGACCCGAAGAATAAAGTCGTCTAATCATTTATACCGCACGAGGAACGGCGTCAAAAATAAACTCTTGGGTTAGGATTGGGCTAGGGTTAGGGCTGGGTTTGGGGTTAGGGTTGTGCTAGGGTTAGGGTTGTGCTAGGGTTAGGGTTGTGCTAGGGTTAGGGTTGTGCTACGGTTAGGGTTGTGCTACGGTTAGGGTTGTGCTACGGTTTGGGTTGTGCTACGGTTAGGGCTGGGGTTGGGGTTGTGATGGGGTTGGGATTTTTTTCAAAAGTAAGAAAAAAAGATGACGATATGGCAACCAGTGTTGAGCGCAAGTGCTCGCTACTTGAGTTTGCATCGGTGCTCTGGTATGCATTGAGTATCGTGGGTATTTGAGTGACATGCTTGAGTCTCTGCCCCATATGCTTCGCGGCCAAAAAAACTTTACGGGGATTGCCTGCCATGCACGAGTGATCCCCGCATGTTTTTTTTGGGGTGTCTAATAACCGTGAAACATGCGGAGCAGGGACTCGAGCATGTCACTCGAGCACACGCTGTACATGGTGCATACCTGAGTACCCGATGCAAACTCAAGTAGCGAGCACTTGCGCTCAAGACTAATGACAACTTATTCAATATGATGACCTGATGTAAACAAATTCTGTGTCGTACCTCTGGGTTCAAAATGTTCACTATACACCTTAATAAAATCCTTGAGGGATATAGTTTCCAAAATGGGGTCACTTGTGGGGGAGCTCCACTGTTTAGGCACATCACGGGCTCTCCAAACGCAACATGGTGTCCGCTAACAAATTGAATGGAAAATCGGCTCAAATTGTTAGCGGACGCCATGTTGCGTTTGGAGAGCTACTGCGTGCCCAAACATTGGAGCTCCCCCACAAGTGACCCCATTTTGGAAACTAGACCCCCCCAAGGCATCTATCTAGATGCATAGTGAGCATTTGGAACTACCAGGTGCTTCACAAATTGATTCATAAAAATGAAAAAGTGTTTTTTTTTTCACTTTTTCATTTTTACGAATCAATTTGTGAAGCACCTGGGGGTTCCAAGTGCTCACTATGCATCTAGATAGGTGCCTTGGGGGGTCTAGTTTCCAAAATGGGGTCACTTGTGGGGGAGCTCCAATGTTTGGGCACACAGGGGCTCTCCAAACGCAACATGATGTCCGCTAACAATTTGAGCCGACAATTTGTTAGCGAATACCATGTTGCATTTGGAGAGTCCCTGTGTGCCCAAACATTGGAGCTCCCCCACAAGTGACCCCATTTTGGAAACTAGACCCCCCAAGGCACCTATCTAGATGCATAATGAGCACTTGGAACCCCCAGGTGTTTCACAAATTGATTCATAAATATGAAAAAGTGTTTTTTTTTTCACTTTTTCATTTTTACGAATCAATTTGTGAAGCACCTGGGGGTTCCAAGTGCTCACTATGCATCTAGATAGGTGCCTTGGGGTGTCCAGTTTCCAAAATTGGGTCACTTGTGGGGGAGCTCCAATGTTTGGGCACACAGGGGCTCTCCAAACGTGACATGGTGTCCGCTAACAAATTGGAAAATCGGCTCAAATTGTTAGCGGACGCCATGTTGCGTTTGGAGAGCTACTGTGTGCCCAAACATTAAAGCTCCCCCACAAGTGGCCCCATTTTGGAAACTAGACCCACAAGGCACCTATCTAGATGCATAGTGAGCACTTGGAACCCCCAGGTGCTTCACAAATTGATTCATAAAAATGAAAAAGTGGGTTTTTTTTTCACTTTTTCATTTTTACGAATCAATTTGTGAAGCACCTGGGGGTTCCAAGTGCTCACTATGCATCTAGATAGGTGCCTTGGGGGGTCTAGTTTCCAAAATGGGGTCACTTGTGGGGGAGCTCCAATGTTTAGGCACATCACGGGCTCTCCAAACGCGACATGGTGTCCGCTAACAAATTGAATGGAAAATCGGCTCAAATTGTTAGCGGACGCCATGTTGCGTTTGGAGAGCTACTGCGTGCCCAAACATTGGAGCTCCCCCACAAGTGACCCCATTTTGGAAACTAGACCCCCCAAGGCATCTATCTAGATGCATAGTGAGCACTTGGAACTCCCAGGTGCTTCACAAATTGATTCATAAAAATGAATAAGTGTTTTTTTTTTCACTTTTTCATTTTTACGAATCAATTTGTGAAGCACCTGGGGGTTCCAAGTGCTCACTATGCATCTAGATAGGTGCCTTGGGGGGTCTAGTTTCCAAAATGGGGTCACTTGTGGGGGAGCTCCAATGTTTGGGCACACAGGGGCTCTCCAAACGCAACATGATGTCCGCTAACAATTTGAGCCGACAATTTGTTAGCGGATACCATGTTGCATTTGGAGAGTCCCTGTGTGCCCAAACATTGGAGCTCCCCCACAAGTGACCCCATTTTGGAAACTAGACCCCCCAAGGCACCTATCTAGATGCATAATGAGCACTTGGAACCCCCAGGTGTTTCACAAATTGATTCATAAATATGAAAAAGTGTTTTTTTTTCATTTTTACGAATCAATTTGTGAAGCACCTGGGGGTTCCAAGTGCTCACTATGCATCTAGATAGGTGCCTTGGGGTGTCCAGTTTCCAAAATGGGGTCACTTGTGGGGGAGCTCCAATGTTTGGGCACACAGGGGCTCTCCAAGCGTGACATGGTGTCCGCTAACAAATTGAATGGAAAATCGGCTCAAATTGTTAGCGGACGCCATGTTGCGTTTGGAGAGCTACTGTGTGCCCAAACATTAAAGCTCCCCCACAAGTGACCCCATTTTGGAAACTAGACCCACAAGGCACCTATCTAGATGCATAGTGAGCACTTGGAACCCCCAGGTGCTTCACAAATTGATTCATAAAAATGAAAAAGTGGTTTTTTTTTTCACTTTTTCATTTTTACGAATCAATTTGTGAAGCACCTGGGGGTTCCAAGTGCTCACTATGCATCTAGATAGGTGCCTTGGGGGTCTAGTTTCCAAAATGGGGTCACTTGTGGGGGAGCTCCAATGTTTGGGCACACAGGGGCTCTCCAAACACAACATGGCGTCCGCTAATTATTCAAGAAAATTTTACAATCAAAAAGTCAAATGGCGCTCCTTCCCTTCCGAGCCCTGCCGTGCGCCCAAACAGTGTTTTTTCCCCACATATTGGGTATCTGTGTGCCCAGGGGAAATTGCACAACAAATTTTGTGGTCCATTTTTTCTTGTTACCCCTGTGAAAATAAAAAAAATTGGGTCTAAAGTAACATTTTTGTGAAAAAAGTTAAATGTTCATTTTTTTCTTCCACATTCAAAAAATTCCTGTGAAGCACCTGAAGGGTTAATAAACTTCTTGAATGTGGTTTTGAGCACCTTGAGGGGTGCAGTTTTTAGAATGGTGTCACTTTTGGGTATTTTCTGTCATAAAGACCTCTCAAAGTGACTTCAAATGTGATGTGGTCCATAAAAAAATGGTTTTGTAAATTTTGTTGGAAAAATGAGAAATCGCTGGTCAACTTTTAACCCTTATAGCTTCCTAACAAAAAAAAATTTTGGTTCCAAAATTGTGCTGATGTAAAGTAGACATGTGGGAAATGTTATTTATTAACTCTTTTGTGTGACATATCTCTCTGATTTAAGGGCATAAAAATTAAAATTTTGAAAATTGCTAAATTTTCAAAATTTTCGCCAAATTTCCATTTTTTTCACAAATAAATGCAAGTGTTATCGGAGAAATTTTACCACAATCATGAAGTACAATATGTCACGAAAAAACATTCTCAGGATCAGGGGGATCCGTTGAAGCGTTCCAGAGTAATTACCTCATAAAGTGACAGTGGTCAGAATTGTAAAAATTGGCCTGGTCATTAACATGCAAACCACCCTCGGGGCTTAAGGGGCTAAAGCCAGAGAACTGGTCTGGCAATCTAAGGCTATAGAAATTTTTTAAAAAGGTAGTACATGTGGTTTTAGTGACACCTCCACTTCAAATAAAGAAACCATACGTCAATACAAAAATCTATTATTCAAGAAAACCAAACTTTGGTGGACCAAAACTTCACTTGAGATCTAGATCAAAAAATAATTCCTAGGAGTCTGAGAATCCAGCTTTTTCCCACTTTTGAACTTGAAGATGAAACCCTTGTTAGTAAATGGATCACAGTAGCAACTACATGTTCCATTTTGTTCATTAAGATCAAAGTGGACAAAAATACCTCTCTATTGGTGGAAATGGATAATGAGATTGAAAAAATAGAAAAAGTCATGCATAAAGATATGTCAACTAAGAATCTTGAAAAATGCCTAAAAGATACTGAGAAGGACTTGGAAAAATGGGAACATAATATAAGTCAAGGCAAATTGAAAAAATTCGCCAGAGATCAGGCGGATTATGAATCCAATAAAGTATACAGATGGCTATTCAAGAAATTGAATAGAAAAACATCCTTGACGCGAAGTATATCCTCAAATTCGCTGTCCTCAGCAGCAGAAAGCACATCATCCAATAGGGACCAGGATGGACCGGATGGTGCCAGTTATAATGGTCAGAAAACGAGATTTTTTGATAAGAAAAAGAAATTTGGAGCACCTACCCATGGAGGAGGTAGAAGCCAAAGGAATGATAAACTTAAGGTGATTAATCTCTTGACCTATATTCTCACAGAGGCACAAATAAATGTGTTAGAAAAATGATTAACCTTTTCTCCGTCTCAACCCTTAGACCCATTTCTAGCAATCAAAGATGTTCATTTCTTCGCCAGAAAACTTATATTGAAAAAACTTCATCATAAAACCAATAATGAAGAAATTTTTACCACTAAAGAAGAAATTGAGGCTTTACAGATCTTGGAATCACTAGCAGAAGAAAACACGACTATTGCAGCAGAGGTAAGTACTTTCCCCATACAACTTTTCAATAAATCCAAAAAATTTTCGGCTCTAAATTTATGTCCAGCAGTAGACATTTTCACCAAACTTGTATCAGCAGAAATTAGGCAACTTAACACTAAAAATACTTTCTCAAATTTGAGCAATGCAGACAGAACAGCATTAAAAGAAATGCAAGATTGGAGAGATG
The DNA here is from genome assembly GCF_046119375.1 of Phyllobates terribilis. Lineage (NCBI taxonomy): Eukaryota > Metazoa > Chordata > Amphibia > Anura > Dendrobatidae > Phyllobates > Phyllobates terribilis. Next base: position 810,140 of record NW_027362796.1, on the reverse strand, counting down.
TTGTATTTAAGGGGGCAGATAAAGGTGGTAACTTAGTTATCTGGCCTAATACTGTGCATAAAAAACAGGCATATAAATTGTTGAATGATACCAACTGTTACAGGAAATTACCAGCTGAACCTATGTCGGCCTTTCAGATGGAATTTATCAACATTCTAGAGAGATCTTACCAAGAAGGAATGATCCCTAAAAAAATGGCCGATGTGATCAAAGAACTAAATCCCAGATTGCCAACTCTATATCTAATTACGAAAATTCATAAGGATCCAATGAATCCCCCTGGAAAACCCATTGTAGCGGGCAGTGGAGGCCTTTGTGATCTAATTGGGCAAACCATTGATTATTTTTAAAACCTCTGGTAACCACTTTACCGTCTTATATTAAAGACACCACAGCGGCTTTACGGAGATTAGACAACATGCATCTGACTGAGAACATGATTATGGTAACAGCAGATATTGAATCTCTGTATACCTCCATTAGGCATACCGATGGGCTAACTGCAGTTACTTGGTTTCTGAGAGGGAGTAACATTGAATCTGACATGGCGGAACTAATCTTGATTCTCATTGATTTCGCTTTAACCCATAAATGTTTCATTTTTAATAATAAAGTGCATTTAAAACTGCAAGGAATAGCTACGGGGGCCACATGTGCCCCTTCATATGTGAACTTATTTTTAGGGGCATGGGAGCGAGAGATTTTTTTGGACGACTTGATACCGTGAATAGAAAATATACATCACTGGATGCGTTTTATTGACGATGTGTGGTTTATTTGGGAAGGGTCATTGTCCACCCTGAATGAAGTAATGTCCAGACTCAACAAAAACAAATTTAAATTTAAAACTTTACTTTTAAAACAGGTCGAGATGTGGAGTTTCTGGACATCAAAATCCACACTGAATCAGATGGAAATTTGTCAACGGAAGATTACAGAAAGAGTGCTGCTACAAATTCATTACTTCGTGCCAGTTCATTTCATCCTAGTTCTACCATTAGGGGAATCCCAGTAGGCCAGTTTTTACGGATTAAAAGAATTTGTTCTGAAGAGAAAGCCTTTAAGGAAAAATCAAGACATCTACGATGTAGATTCCAGGCGAGAGGTTAAAGTCGGAGAAAAATTAACCAAGGCTATTTAAGAGCTAAGAAAATCTCTAGAAACTAACTTTTGTACCAAAATCAGAAAGTTAAGGATAGTGACATGGACAAAAACCAGGTACGATTGATTGCTAACTATAGTAAGAAATGGTTTGAATTTGTAGTAATTATTATAGGGAAAATAAATATTCTTGTACTGTGTTAGCCAGTAGATAGAAAAATATTTAGATTTGAGAGTCCTCAGTGGTTGATACCTTTTAATGGCTAACTGAAAAGATGGTAACAAATTGCAAGCTTTCGAGACTACTCAGGTCTCTTCATCAGGCATAGTATACCACAAAATCTGAAGAGTCACATATCTTTACGCAATATTTTGTATAAATATGTGACTCTTCAGATTTTATGGTATACTATGCCTGATGAAGAGACCTGAGTAGTCTCGAAAGCTTGCAATTTGTTACCATCTTTTCAGTTAGCCATTAAAAGGCATCAACCACTGAGGACTCTCAAATCTAAATATTTTAGTGATTATTAAAAAACATTGGCGAGTACTACAAGTTGATCCCGTTCTGAAGAATTAATTACCTGCAAACCCTGCAATAACAGCACGACGTTCCAAGAACTTGAGAGACCTACTAGTACACAGCCATTATGAGAGGGATCAGAGGAAAAAGAGTGCAACCGGCATGGATTTATATAGCGTGACCAAGTAATAGTTAAAAAAAAAAGAATAAGAATGGTAAAAAATAAATATTATACTCACCTTCCGATGGCCCCCGGTGTTTTTTCCGGTGCGTCCGGTGTTTTTCACTGCTCGCGGTAGTCTAAAAGGACCTGCGGTGACGGCATTTAGTCATGTGACGAGCGCTGACGTCGGCAGTCAAATGACGTCACCGCAGGTCCTTTTAGACCACCGCGAGCCGTACAAAAGACCGGACGCACTGGAGAAAAACACCGGGGGGCATCGGAAGGTGAGTATATGTTTATTTTTTATTTTAAATTCTTTTTTTACTGGTACTAAGGTACCTTGGTCTGGAGGAGAGTCTCCTCTTCTCCAGACCCGGGTACCATCCGCACATTGAATCGCTTAATATCCGCATGTGCACATGTAGTCATGCGGATATTAAGCGATTCAATGCAAGTCAATGGCGGCAATTACGTTGCGTGTCCGCAAAATTTATGGACATGCTGCATATTTTTCCGCAATGATAATCAACAGCAGAAATTTCTGCAGCATGTGCACAGCACATGCGGATTATCATTGGGGACTATGGGGCACATATTACCAAGCATTTTTTTAGCGTTTTTGCAGCGGAAATTCCGCGGCAAAAAAGCTTGAAAAACGCATAGTGGGCACACAGCCTTAGGGTAAATAAAATGCCAAATTTGGTATTGATTTATTATTTCTAATGCAGGCTACATAAATTTGATTGAAAGACTCTGACTGTGTGTACAAACAAAGAGGAGCACAAGTATGATAATATAGTACATTTTTATATTTTTTCAGTTTTTTTTGTGTTTTATAACAATTCTTAATGATGACATTTACTCACTATATGGCATCAAAATACACAAGACCGGTAATCTAACAATAGACTGCAATGCATACAAAGCAGAGGTTTAGACAATGATTCAAAATCAGCGGGATAAGAAAAAACTCCTATTAGAACAACATGTGTGGAAGCCGCACGCTAACAATCGCTGGGTATCTAAGGTGGAGACAAGTTGGCGTGTCAGCCATATTCTGCGGAAGGAGAACAGATCATTCGGGGGGAGACAGACTTGTCACAGCGGGGATTTACGGGCCGTCTTTTCAGTAAACTTGTATACGGCCCCCATAAAGAACTGAGTTTTTCCGTATATAAAGATCCGAGGCCGCAGTGTTTCAAGGCAGATGGAGAGACTAATGGAGGCTCTAATCCTGGTGATCAAGAGATGGAGAACAGCAAATGATGATAAGAAGTGTGAGAGGAAGAGGAGGGTGCAGATGGAGATGTAATAGAAAAGCATGATGTTCCTTCTCAGATTTACACCATGCGATACCCCGGTGTTTAGCTGACAGACCACCATCCTCTCTGGTTCTCAGTATCTTCTCCGTATCACCACCTCTAAGGGGTTCATGTGTTTTCTCAATTACATAAATGATTAATGTGCCGAGATGACTTTGATGTTCCTGTATAAAATGTTTGGAGATTTGTGATATATTTCTATTTGTACCTTTGTTCTCGATATCATTAATACGTTCTCTGATTCCAGCCTGTAACCGGCGTTTTGTGCTGCCGACATATTGTAGATTGCCGGCCGTGCGTCCATCATGTATATTACACTGCTCGTGTTGCAATTAAGAACATTTTGATCTGATCGGTGTTTTTGTTACATGAGGCAGTAAAATTCTGACGTTTGTGGGAGTATTTGCATGTTTTGCCGGATGTTGTTCCACACTTGATAAAACCCTTAAAGTGTAGAAAACTAGAGGAAGCGGCTTGTGTAGTTGTCAAAACTAGAGGAGAGGCTCGATCCAAAGATGGTGCTTTTCTGGATACTACTACACCCACCTTTGATTATTTTAGCTATATCTGGGACCTCTTTCAAAATGGATAAATTATTATAATAGATTCTTTTAATTGTGAAAACTGACTGCTGTATTGCAGGACAAGTGTAGCGGAGACGTCCTTTTGATTTTGTCCTCAACTATTTTTTCGGCTCTATTTAGCCTCTAATTCCTATAACCTCTCTCGGATAGTCTATTTCTGATGTTTCTTACTTCTCTAATAGTCGCTTTCCATGCTACAATTACGTTTTGTCCGGATTATCTCCCCTACAGGTATACCTCTAGTTGTGTGTCTTCTATGATGACTCTTTGTGTGCAGGATTGTATTACCTGCTGTACTTTTCTGAAAGTTGAGGTGATCACAGTTTTATAGGGAATGCCAACCAGATTTAAATCTAAAAAATCTATGTGTGTTCGTTCTTGATGGAAAGTAAATCTTAAGTTAAATGGGTTGCAATTGAAATTATCAAATTTTATATGGCAGATACATCGGAATTCCATATGATAATCATATCATCAATGTATCTGCCGCATCACCATATAAAGTCTCTATATGGATTGTCCACGCTGTATACATACGACTCCTCCCACCAGCTCATAACTAAGTTGGCTAAAGAGGGGGAGTATTTTGCCCCCATTGAAACTCCATTGATTTGCATGTAATGTTTCATTAAACGAAAAATAATTGTTTTGTATGAGCAAATCCAAAACAAATAATTGTAAATCTGGTGAAAAATTACTGTATTTTTTCATGTGAAAAGTGAAAATTTAGAGCATAAGGAGCTATTTTGTGGGGGATCGATGTATTCAGTGAGAAGCTATCCAAGAGAGAAAGTCCGCACCTGTGCAACTGGTGAACAAATACCCTGGACCGCAATCCAAATGAGAGACAAAGAGAGTCCACAACTTCCAACAAGACCAGGTGCTTACCAATAGTAGAGTAAATATCCAAAGCAATGAAAAAAGAAAAAAAGGTAGCACTCACCGGTCTTCTTGTTAAAAAGCCATAAATTTATTATTCCATTAAAAATGGTACAGGGGGAGAATGGAATAATACATTTATGGCCTTTTAACAAGAAGACCGGTGAGTGCTACGTTTTTTTTCTTTTTTCATTGCTTTAGCTATCCAAGAAAAATTTGGACCGCTCCTTCACTGTGTCTTTTGCCGCCTCATCTTCCCTTCCCCTTATTGTCGGGGTCCCTCAAGGATCAGTCCTAGGCCCCATTCTTTTCCCCTTATACACCGCTCCTATTGGACAATCAACAGATTCGGTTTTCAGTAGCATTTCTATTCTGATGACACCCAATTATACACCTCTTCTCCAGACATCACCCTTGCATTATTACAAAATACCAGTGAATGTCTTTCCGCTGTCTCTAACATTATGTCCTCCCTCTACCTAAAATTGAGTCTGTCAAAAACTGAACTGCTCGTAGTTCCTCCCTCCACTAACCTACCTGTGCCCGATATTGCCATCTCCGTTTCTGTCTCTATCATTACTCGCCAGCAACATGCCCGCTGTCTTGGGGTCATACTCGATTCAGATATTTGCTTCACTCCTCACATCAAATCACTCGCTCGTGTCTTCTACACCTCAAAAACATCTCTAGAATCAGAACTTTGCTTACCTTTGACTCAGCAAAAACTCTTACTGTAGCTCTTATTCTTTCTGTCTGGACTATTGCAACTCTTTACTTATCGGTCTCCCTCTTTCTAAACTTTCCCCTCTCCAATCCATCCTGAATGCAGCAGCCAGAATCATATTCCTCTCCAATACACCGATGCCTCTTCCCTGTGCCAGTCATTGCACTGGTTGCCCATCCAATACATAGTTCAATATAAACTTATCACTCTTACCCACAAAGCTCTCCACGATTCAGCACCACTCTACATCTCCTCCCTCAGCTCAGTCTACCACCCTTCTCATGCCCTTCATTCTGCCAATGACTTAAAGCTAAAATCCTCCTTAAACCGAACCTCCCACTCCCGTCTCAAAAATTTCTCACGTGCTGCGCCAATTCTTTGGAATGCACTACCCAGGACAATTCAATTAATTCCCAATACCCACAGTTTTATGCGTGCCCTAAAAACCCATTTCTTTAGACTGGTCTATCGTATTATCACACTTGTCTAACTGTCCCAGTTTGGCCCATATCAAAATTTTCTTCAAAATCATGTTCATACCATCCATGCACTGATTAGCCTCTGTCTGTACTGTACACATACTGGCTGGCGACCAGTTCATGTAGTGTTATGTATTTACCCTACTTAGCATATAATGGCTGTATTATACGAAGTATGTACATTTTACCTTTTGTGTCTCCCCTATTTCCTCATAGACTGTAAGCTTGCGAGCAGGGCCCTCACTCCTTTTAATATCTGAGTTATGCTTATTTGGTAATGTCTTTTTCTCTGTTCAAGCCCCCCCCTAAAATTGTAAAGTGCTGCGGAATATGTTGGCGCTATAAAAATAAAAATTATTATTATTATGGTTGCCATATGATGTCACTCATGTCCTGCAACATGTCAGTACTATCCTGAAGGAAACCAGGTGCCCTCTGGACGAGGGACTGGAGGAGCCAGTCAACCCACTCCTCAAACCTCTCACCCAGAGACCCAATGCCAGACACGATTGGTCTCATGGGGGGTGGATATATTCCTCTGTGGGTTTTGGGCAGAGCATACAATATTGGCATGACAGGATTTTTTATTTTGATATACTCCATTTTCTTTCTTTGAAAAAACCCCTAAACTGAAACCTTGTTCCAACAAAGTAAAAAGTTTAGTTTTAACAGACTGAGTTGGATTATCTGATAAACGCCTGTACACATTATTGTCAAACAGCATATCTTCAACCCAGTTCACATAATCCTTTTATCCGTGACAACCACTGATCCTCCTATGTCTGAGGTTTTGATAAGTTGTTATTGGTTCGGAGTTGTTGTAGGGCGCACTGTAAACTGGGTTGGATATTGCTGGTATAAATTCACCCATCTTGGAATTTCTCAGAAAGCGTCTTCAGCTCTGATTCTCTTATTTTGTAATTGATCCATAGCTGGTTTGCGTTTTTGTACTGGATATAAATTTGGATTTGGTACACTGATGACATCTTGTTGAGATTATCAGCAGTACTGTTATGAGTATTTTCTTTTTTCCAAGCAGAACAGTGAAAGTTGCTCCGTAAAGCGTAAAGACCGGAAGGCGTTTTCTGGATTCAATTCACCACAATGTACATTAATTCCATCATTGTCAGAATGCTTTCTAAGAGGGATATTCCTGATGGATTTGTTGACATCACAAATTGTGGAAAAAAGGTCGAAATTGTAAGTGGGTACACAGTTCATACCATATGACGAGAGTCTGTGTTAGTCATCAGTTAAGGCTGTAGTAGATAAGTTACAGGGAATCTGTCACCCGCTGGGACTTATCTGACCTCTAAAATGGTGTAAAGGTGATAGAAATGTAAATCTATACCTACCTGTATGCCTCATATTAGAGGTCTTGTTGTAGTAATAAAAAAACATTTCACAGCAAGTTTCTGATGCGTTCCCGTCCCGGGGCCCGCAAGAAATCCTTTCTCCTGCGTGAATTACAATGTCCCCCCCTGCACGTCCGTGCCCTCTGACGTGCAGTTGCCGCGACCAAATCCAGCGCCTGCGCACTTCTTCTTTCACCCAAGGTGCACTTCTTCCTGCCATCTATGTTTACTGTACTGCAGGGATCTTGTGCGCAGGCGCCATGAAGTCAGAGTGACTACGTATTATTACGACATGGCGATCACGATCGAATAGAGGCTGTGGGGGTGCGATCACGCCCTATGGGAAAAGGTAGTTGAACTGTATAACACAGGAAAGGGATACAAAAAAATATCCAAGGAATTAATAATGCCAGTCAGCAGCGTTCAAACTGTGATTAACAAATGGAAAATCAGGGGCTCTGTAAAAACCAAACCACAGTCAGGTAGACCAACAAAAATTTCAGCCACAATTGCCAGGAAAACTGTTCGGGATGCAAAGAAAAACCAACAAACAACATCAGCTGAAATTCAGGAGTCGCTGAAAACTAGCGGTGTGGCTGTTTCAAGATGCACAATAAGGAAGCACTTGAAGAAAAATGGGCTGCATGGTCGAGTCGCCAGAAGAAAGCCATTACTGCACAAATGCCACAAAGTATCTCATCTACAATACGCCAAACTGCACAGAAACAAGCCTCAAAACTTCTGGGACAAGGTAATTTGGAGTGATGAGACCAAAATTGAACTTTTTGGCCACAACCATAAACGTTACATTTGGAGAGAGGTCAACAAGGCCTATGATGAATAGGAACACCATTCCTACAGTAAAGCACGGAGAATGCCAAGAGTGTGCAAAGCAGTCATCAAAGCAAAAGGTGGCTACTTTGAAGAACCTAGAATATAAGACATATTTTCAGCTGTTTCACACTTTTTTGTTAAGTATATAATTCCACATGTGTTAATTCATAGTTTTGATGCCTTCAGTGTGAATGTACTATTTTCATAGTCATGAAAATACAGAAAAATCTTAAAATGAGAAGGTATGTCCAAACTTTTGGTCTGTACTGTATATTGTACCCATAAATAAATATTTTTTATGAGAAAAAAATATAGAAAAAGTACACACATTTGGTATCGTCGTGTCTAGAACGACCCGACCTATAAAACTGTCCTTCAGTGAACATCGTAAAAAAAATACTAAAAAACCAAGGTACTGGCTGTGGCCTGAGGCTTTATGTGAGCTCCCGCTCATAATCCTGTAATCCCAGCCTGTACCGACTAAAAGATTTATACCGCTAATCCTACCTCCTAACACACTCCGCTACCTGTGAGGAGTTGATATCGGGGGTCCCCGAGGAGACTGACCCGTCAAAAGAGCCGCACTGGCAAGGAGGACAGCCAGTCCAACATGGCGCCGGCCAAAGAAGCACAACAGGGGAGATAAGATGTCGGAGGCCGCATCTCATCTGAGATGCTTTGCCCGTGTGACAAAGGCAGCCGTAGAGGATTCTCTTTTAGGCTGCGTGCACACGATGCGTTTTTCATGCGTTTCCACAATGTCAATGCACATGCTGCGGATTTTTCCGCAGCGTTTCTGCAGCGCTCATAAATCCGCAGCATGTTCATTAATTTTGCGGAAGCGCCGCCATTGACTTGCATTGAGACGCATAGAATCCGTGTCTGTACATTTGTACAAGCGGATAATATGCGTTTCAATGTGCGGATGGTACCCAGTTCTGGAGGAGAGAAGACTCTCATCCAGACCTGGGTACCATTGTACCTGTAAAAAAAAGAACAAAATAATAAATAAAGTTTATATTCACCTGTCCGGCGGCCCCTGCAGCGCTTCTCCTTCCAGGACCTGAGATGACGTCGCGGTCATGTGACCGCAGGCTGTCTCGCGAGATGCCGGCAAGCCAGGAAGGAACCAGGAAGGAGCGTGACAGCTCACGCGGCGGGGCATTGGAGGTAAGTATAGCTTTATTTTTTTATTTTTACGGTCACACTGTATAAATCCATGCCGTTTGCATGGATTTATACAGTGTGACCTAGTTGTCAAGCACTTTCCCAGTGATGCTATCGCCTGGAAAGTGCTTGTCAGTCCGCATGCGGAAACACATGCGTTAACGCATGTGGGTACGCATGTGAATCCGCATGTATTCTGCAGGAAAAACACATGCACAATCTGCATGCGTTTTTTCTGCCAGGGAGATGCAGAAATGCTGCAGAAATTTTCTGCTTCATTTCTGCATCGTGGACACATAGCCTAAGGTCAGCCGGGGGAGGAACAGGAGGAGCAGGGAGAACCGTGTGCTCCTGATAAAGAGCAAATGATGCAGCAAAAATATTCAGCAGCAACTGTCCAGGGCATAAAGTGAAGGAATTTACTTGGTGCCGGCAGTAAACATAGAGCATACCACAGACCAGGAACCCACCATGAGAGATGTGCTAACTGTGGTCAATATGTCCAACAAGTCCCTGCAAAGGGCGTTTGAAAGAATTAAAGAAACAGAGGGCAGAATTAGTAATATTGAGAATCAATTGTCTCCTATGCAAAGGATATGAAAACATACAAGCAAAATCTGATTACCCTGCTTAATAAAACAGATGATTGGAGAAGAGACCCTGTAGAAAAAATCTACTCCTATAAGGAGTCCCAGAAAGAGCTGAAGGCAAAAACCCAGTTGAATATATGGCGACCTGGCTCAGGGATGTGTTTGGAAGAGAGGTTCTGTCTCCCATGTTGGCAATAGAGCGTGGTCATAGGGCGCCTTTCAGACCCCCTCCACCAGGAGCTCCGCCAAGGCCCTTTGTATTGAAGTTACTGCACTATAGAGACACAATCCTTCGCAAAGCACGTGACTGTCCTAACTTATCCATTGAAAAGACCAAGGTGGCCATCTTTCCTGACTTCTCTGCTGAAGTGCAGAAACGCAGAGCACAATTTACACCTGTAAAGAAAAGACTGCGAGACTTACTACTCCCATATTCTGTGATGTATCCGGCACACCTGAGGATCGTTGTCTCAGGAAAGGTGCTCATCCATGAATCTCCCCGGGAAACTACACAATGGCTGGACATCAACGAAGCTAAATTGAAAGCGGAAAAATCCGGACCTCCATAAACATCAACACTTTCGCTTTGGCCTTAATGCCATTTGATATGGACCGCGGGAATCTCTGAAAAGGTTTTGAAGAAGAGCTTTTCTTTTTAGGTCAGGTTTTGGACTTATAAAGGCTCCCAATCTCCTCTCCGGTAAGAAATGTCAGTAATATTTGATTGGTTGTATAGCAATGTTAGAAGTTATTTATGTTATGTGTTAAAAAGGGGTACATGCAAAAAAGAAGGGAGGGTGGAGGAATAACTCAAAAAGGTCTACTGGTTATTCTGTTTCCCTGCGCACATATGGCTAAGCTTGTAAATATTATAGTGTGGAAGGTGCGGGGCATGAGAGACCCAACCAAGAGGTGGCTGTATATACTGGTTACATCAATACCAACCAGCTATTGTCTGTTTGTTGGAAACACACTTGACCCATGAAACAAAACAAATTCATAGGTCGTGGATAGGCTATGCTTTTCATTCAGTATTTTCTTCTCATGCCAGAGCGGTATCTGTTTTGATTCATAAATCAATCCCATTTAAATGCCTTAAAACTGTCATGGATACTGAAGGACGGTATATTGGTACAATAGGCTATATATACGGAATTAAAATCATTTTAGAAGCTTTATATAAACCTCCTCCATATAAGGATAAATTATTAAAAACATATTATACTTTACATTGGAATCTCCTACGACTCCAGTTTTGTTGGTTGGAGATTTCAATAATTATTTCTACCCACATTGGGATAGGCTGCATACGGGTAACATACCTGACCCGGCCTCCTCTACGGGGATGGCTAGATTATTTTCAGAAATTGGGTATGTGGGTATGTGGATATTTGGAGACAGAGAAATCAATTAGACAATATCCATGCTACTCAATGTCACACCATTCCTTGTCAAGGACTGACTTGGCAATTGGAACAGAATCTCTGAATCCGTTATTTCATGAAGTGAAATATTTACCCAGGGGAATCTCAGACCATTCTCTGATATGTGCGCAATTGAGAACAGGGGGAATAGAAGGGGCAATGAAATACCCGTGACGATTGAATCCATACTGGCTAATGTTGGTGGGTAATTCTTTAAAATAGGATCTCATAGAACTTTTTTAAATAAACGAGGGATCAACATCAAAAATCAAGATGATGAGTTGATTGAGAAATTTCCTCTAAGCCTTAATCAGACATTGCAATTGTAACAAATTAGACACTATATAATGAGTCACCTGAAAGACACCTCCCTAGAAATTACTACTAATGACTTTGATTGCTTAGTGAGGGCCACGAGGACGTCATCATCTATCTTTCTGCAATGAGGGATGTGATGTTGGGAGTAAATACTGAATTTTTTTTCAAACACTGGGAGAAACAATTTAATGATCAAGACATTGGTGTTAAGATATGAGAAGGTTGGAAAAAAACAGTAAAGCAATAACTAATGAGATGTGGAGGGAAACCCAATTTAAGATCATTCATAAAGCAAGATACGCCTTTGATCTCCCCAAAATGCCCCTTAAACCTGATAGAATTAGTTATTGTCCTAAATGTAAAACCCCTTCTACGAACTTATTATATGGACTTTGGCTGTGTCCAAAACTACTCATATTCTGGGGGCTATTCTAGATTGCATTAAAGAAATGTGGAACTTTAAAACACAACTCCCTCTTATGATGATATTGTTTCACTACTGGCCTAGAGATAAAACGAAAGAAGGAAGTTCCTCGTTTAAGATCCCCCCATTATTCTATGTTTTGGTTCTATTGGCAAAGCGTATGTTACTAGGCTGCTGGTTGGAAACTTCAATCCCGACTTTACAGGATTTCATCTTACAATTAAAAAATCTATTATATCTAGAAAGAATAGAAGCAGAAAAAAATAAACTCATGAGCAAATACTTTGTTAAATGGAAAACACTGTAATCAAGGAGAAATCACATATTGTAACGTCGTGTGTTAACTCTGTTTGGTGTCATGCTGAGAGATTGAGAGGGTCCCTAAGAAAACTCCTACAAGACCCAACAGATGATTCTGCAAATATTGTTTGATACATAAGAATCTATTGGGAAAAGTAATAGATATTAGAACTAGTGTTGAGTGAGTATGTTCTATTAACCCTTTCGCCGAGTACGCTCGGGCCGAGCTCCGAGTATTTATAGCTGCTTGGTGATATGGTTGAATCGCTCCCGTGTGCATGATTTGTGACTGTTTGACAGTTTTATTACATGTGAGGAATGTCTATTTCTTACACATTCCTCACATGTAATAAAACTGTCAAACAGTTGCAAATCATGCACACGAGAGCGATTCAACCATATCACCGAGCAGCTATAAATACTCGGAGCTCGGCCCGAGCATACTCGGACAGAACATACTCGCTCAACCCTAATTAGAACACATAATGAGAAACCAACTTGCATAAAGGTGTGAAATAGTTAGACAAAGATTAATAATCAATAGCATGTAGATCAGGGAAAGGAAGGAGGAGGAGAATAAGAACAAATTAGAAAGGAAGGATTGGTCTATGTCACAAGGTATGGCTGAAAGCTCAAGAATCAACAGCAAGACCCATTTGGATTGATTATTTCTTGTGTTTATGTTTGGATGTGTTTTGTATTATCTTTACAATAAAACCAATAAAACAATAGCAAAAAAAAAAAATAATAATAAAACTATGGGAGGCCATGGAGGCCTATGTAAGAGGAACACTTATAAGAGATATTATTAGATACAAAGCTAAAACTAAAGAATTCACACAAGATCTCCAAAATGGGGTGCAACAGGCTGAGGTGCAATACATCCTAAACCCATCAGCTGGTAATGGCCGGGAGTTAGAGACCGCTCAGAGATTATTTCATGATCATCTTATCTCTAAGGCGGAAAACAAGCAGTTCTTTACAAAGCAAAAATAGTTTGAACAGGGGGAAATGTGGGGCATCTTCTTTCTACCGTAGATAAATCACAAGAAATAAATAATAAATAAAAATAAATAAAAGAGGGTCCATCTGATGTCACTCAGCTGATTACAGAAAATGGAGACACCATAACGGAAAACAATAATGTGCTAAATGCCTTTCATACTTACTATTCTAATATTTATGAATTAAGATTTAGAGGTAATGAGGACGAACTTGGATTGTTTCTTGATGATATAAAATTACCTAAAGTTTAAAGAGGAAAGTAGCTCCTAGGAAACCCACTGACAATGTCTGAACTTGAGGATGAATTACAGTCCACTACTAATGAAAAGGCACCGGCTCTGATCGACTGCTATATGAAGTTTTTTAAAAATATAAGGATCTCCTAATCCCTAAACTATTAGATACTTTTAATGAAGCATTGGAATCAGGTCACACACCAAAATCTATGCTGTCATATCGTCCCATTTTTCTTCTATCGGTAGACACTAAAATTATTGCAAAGGCCCTGGCAAATAGATTATTTTACATTATTACAGAGATTATTCATCAGGATCAATCAGGCTTTATTCCAAACTTGTCCACAGCAATGAATTTATTATAAGACTTTTTTTGAATATTCAGAAATCAGATGTAATAATAGGACATAAAGCTATTCTTTCTTTCTCTCTCTATGCGGCTAAAGCATTCGATGGCGTAGAATGGAAATACCTGTGGGAGGTTCTTACAAGGTTTGGGGTGGGTCCCAAATTCCTATTATACATACAGGTTTTGTACTCGGGACCTCAGGCTAAAATAAGAACAGTCTCTTATCTGCTTCAATCACGTTGGGGAGAGGCACACGGCAGGGATGCCCCGTCTCCCCTCCTTTCCGCGATAGCCATTGAACCTTTGGCCTGTATGTTGAGTGCTAGTCCGGATAGTGTAGGCTTTAAATATGGTATCTTAGATGAACGAGTTTCACTCTATGCTGACGATTTACTGATATATATACAGTTAAAAAAAGAAGTTTACATACACTATATAAAAAGACACATATGCATGTTTTTCTCAATATCTGACATTAATGATGAGCGAGGGGGCTCGTTTAACCCTTTAAATGAGCACGCTTGGGTACTTGCTGAGTAGTTTTGGCGTGCTCGGCGTTTCCGTTGCAGCCACCACGGCTGCATGTGTCGTGGCTGTTACACAGCTGTGACACATGCAGGGATTGCCTGTTTGTTAGCTCGCTCATCAGTATCTGACATGAAATCAAAATAAACTTTTCCCGCTTTAAGTCAATTAGGATTATCATAATTTTTAATATTTACCAAATGCCAGAATAATGAGAGATAGAGAATGTTTTAAGGCATTTTTATTACTTACTGCAAAGTCAAAAGTTTACATACACTACGATTACTATGCCTTTAAACAATTCTGGACTGCCCATATGATGTCATGTGTTTGGAAGTTTCTGATTGTCTGACAACATTTCAGTTAATTAGAGACACACCTATAAATGTATTTTCATGTACACCTGAAACACACTGATTCTTTGTGTAGCATCATGGGAAAGTCTAAAGAAATCAGCCAAGATATCAGGAAGAGAATTGTGGACTTGCACAAGTGTGGCTTATCCTTGGGTACAATTACAAGATACCTGAAGGTACCTCGTTCATCTGTACAAACACTTATACACAAGTACAAACAAGATGGGAATGTCCAGCGGTATCTCAGGAAGGAGACGGGTTCTGTGTCCTAGAGATGAACGTGCTTTGGTACAACATGTGCATATCAACCCAAGGACAAACGCAAAAGACCTTGTGAAGATGATGGCGGAAGCTGGTAAGATTGTGTCAATATCCACAGTGAAACGAGTACTGTATCAACATGGGCTGAAAGGCCACTCTGCCAGGAAGAAGCTATTACTCCAAAAGAAACATAAAAAGTAAGATTAATGTTTGCAAATGCACACAGGAACAAAGACCTTTATTTTTGGAGACATGTCCTGTAGTCTGATAAAACTAAAATTTAACTTTTGGGTCATAATGACTGTCATAAAAATATTAAGAAAATATTAATAATTTCGCACTCCCAGACCCCTCTTCATCCTCCCCTCCCCTATAGTATTTGTCAAAGGAGAAGAGATGACACTTTGGCCAGTAGCTTCTATGCAAATTAGCACACACATGAGAAGTGGCTAAGAGGCAGATGACAGTAAAAAGAGAGGTGGCAAACCCAATTAACATGAGAGTGTGTTTTCCAGTGATACAGACCTGAGATAAATTCACACCTGGAAGAGGAAGACACAGCTTGTTAAGTTCAAACACTACTCACAATAACCAGGACAATTCCCAGCTGCAATCTCCAGGATTTTCAGCACCGACATGAAATATGGAATATCTGCAGTTCCATATGTCCGATAATAATGGGGCCCATAGTTTTAGTGGCAGGGTCGGCCAAGGACCAATACACATCTTTTCCATAGCTGTATGCCCCTCCGGGGAGCTGTAGTGCAAAAGTACCAGAATAAAGGACTGCAGCTACACCATGTGTGGTCTCTACAGAAAAGTAAATTCATAATGGAAAATATGGCGTCGCTTACAAGCTTCTGTGATCAACCAACGATAAGCTAGCCCAGAAGATAGAGATGATAATAAAAAAAATGAAGGCTGGAGCCCAGCCCACGTGAGGTCATCACAGGGGGTGAGTGGGCATGACTCCCCCTTCCGCATAAAATACGCAGCCGAAGGGGGGGTCAGTGTTCATTGCCAGGGGTATAGATTCTATAACGGTCAAATCAAGTGGAGCATCCCCCCTCCAGCTATACTGAATCGTCTCTGTGATCTGTCTAGTACGCAAGTCTTCTTTAATCCTGTTTATTCATTGTAACTGTATATTCTGTACTGTAAATGTCCATTTGTAAAATCTTTGTATAGTTTTCATAAACACTGCCTCCCTTTTGGATTAAAAATATAAAATTTAATAGTTCCGTTTCTTTTGCCCTGTAATCAATCGTTCCCTCCCCTGAAGCCATGCGCTACCAGAATGCAGGCGCCCGACCCGGCCTGTATTATATTTCAAATTGGGTCGGCGTGGCAGCGAATAATAATAATTGGGCTATCGTGAAGCTGTCAGTAACCGTACGGGGGTGTATACACATATTCCATGCGTTGGAATCCAGAGGTGTGTACGCCATACGCTTTCTGCTCGATTGCCGATAGCTACATAGTGAGTAATCGGGATCGTGTGTGAGCGAATCTCTGCTCAATCCTGACAAAGTGACAGTGATCTCCCTGGTGTCGTCACTGACGTCTCTGACAATGACCATCATTATGCTTGGAAGAAAAAGGAAGAAGCTTGAAAGCCTAAGAACACCATCCCAACTGTGAAACACGGGGTGGGAGCATCATGTTGTGGTGTTGTTTTGCTGCAGGAGGGACTGGTGCACTTCACAAAATAGATGGCATCATGAGAAAATAGGAATTATTCCTACCGTTAATTACGTTTCCAGGAGTCCATCATAACGGCACGACAGGAGTTAAGTCCTCTGTTCCTCTAGGGACAGGAAACACATGAGAGGTTAAAAGCCCCACTCCCCATCACACCCTCAGTGTTAGTACTAATCACCAAACCAGGATGGATGCAACTCTATTTTATTATATACATATACCAATGTTACATTCACATTAGTGTCAAGAGCGGGGCGGGAAATATGGTGCCGTTATGATGGACTCCTGGAAACGTAATTAACGGTAGGAATAATTCCTATTTTACCAGTACGTCCATCATAACGGCACGACAGGAGACATACCAAATCAAAGAAATGGAACTGTCAGGGTAAAAAAGAATATATATTTCTCTACTTTTATACGCTTTGCTTATGTACTAACCACCATTTTGTGTCTTATAACAATAAGCTTTCCTTGCTACGTGTTACATAGATTGAAATTTATGCTAAGATGGTGCCAGTATCAGCCAAGCACCTGTTTCAGAGAAACGAAACCAAAACATCAACTGACTGTTGTCTGCCCAGAGACTGAGTTAAGGAGACGTGGACCAATCAGGAGTGGCCGGATACTAGACATTTATGGCTTACCCCGCCCCGAACAATCCATTTATGGCTTACCCCGCCCCGAACAACCCCTTTCCCCTCCCCATTATGTAGTGTATTTAAGTTTGTGCATGCGGAAATAAAGAGGAACATTGCTGAGATCGTGGCTTGCCAGTAGCCTTCTGAGCATGCTCTGAGTTTGAACCAGCTTGTTGTCTGACTCATTCTTTGAATGGTTGACCCATGCTCATAGCCTTAATTTGGAGTGACTGGAGGACGAGTGGAATGTCGCTACGACCCCGAAAAATGGCGCCCAACGTGGGGCGTGGCTAGCGGTACGCCGCCCTCTCGGACCCATATTGCTGACTTCCCTGGTGGTGACTGCGGCGGCTGAATTTGAGGCCTGATCAACCTCCATCGAACACGGTAAGTCGAGATGTATTTTATATGTCTCACTTGCCTGTGTGTCAGCCGCAGCGGTTCCTGTGGGATTGTCAGTTTGGATCTGGGTGGGTGACCGGTCGAGTGGTGAGACCTCAGGCGTCCCGCGCCACGTCCCGTACCAGCAACTGTGAGACCGAGTGACGTCGCATGCCTGCGCGTGCTCGTGTGAACACCACCTCCTCCTCCCCCGGTCACTGTACTTTTCTTAGATAGCTGCCTCCCGTGACTGATAGTCGATTCCAAGCCATCCCTAGATTGTAGTGTAAGGAAGAAAGAATCTGTGACGAATTGAGGAGTGCTCTTCGTCTACCACAGAGACTGCTGTAAAGTCAAGGTTAGGAAAGGAGATAGATTGAGGTGTCTCTCTATTTCACCAGTGTATTGAGGAGTGCTCTACACTGACGGGTGGTGACCTGTAATCAGGGTGCCGTGGTGAGTCGCACTGTAAAGTCGCCATTCAAGGTTAGGGAAGGGGATAGATTGAGGTGTCTCTCTATCTCACCAGTGTATTGAGGAGTGCTCTACACTGACCGGTGGCGACCTGTGGACTGCATCAGTGATCTGAGTCGCGACAGATCATTGCATTCTATAAGAAAATGTTGCGTATGTTCAAATCTGAAAGACCTGGCAAGTTGCCGGATGGTGCTGTGGGAGTTATCCAGCTACTAGAGTCACGGGAAAGCAAGGAGGCTGTTAAGAATGTTAGGAATCTGTATTAAATGATAAGACTACCCAGTACGGGCAGACTTCAGCCTTCAGTGTAGAAGGAATGCGTTATACAAAATAAGGGAAGTTGAGTGATGAAGGACACCTGCACCAGGCTCAGACACATCTTAGAGTAGATGGTGCAGGGGGGAACAGAGAATGCCGAGCCTTTGTTCGGATACATGAAAGCTGCAGAATGTGATTTGTTATGTGACCCTAAATTGGCCGTAACCCCGTTGATGCCTGTCACTACACCGAGCCCTCAGCCACCACCCTATAATGGCGCCGACGCTAAATCATCGGAAGGATGGACGTGTCGTATGTGCGAAGAGCAGAACCCGCCCTGGGCGAAGTTCTGCTGTGTCTGTCGGGCGGGCCGCCCATGGCACGATGCCCAGCCTGCCTCCAAGAACAATCCCACTCCCACTCCTACTCCTCCCTCCAACGGCCATCTTACTACACCTTTTACTTGTTGTGGGAGGCCCGGAAAGCCCCAATCCGGCCTATATCCACTATTAGATCCGTCCGGTGCTTATTACCAGCCGCCAGCACGGGTGGAAAAGCCCGCAGTCCCAGAGCACCCATCTGAAACTAATGTGATACCCTCTGCTCCAGTCCACGATGCTGAGGCGCTCCCTCTGTTCCCCATGGGGGTCGCCCATAACCCTGGGGATATCCTCCTCAACTCCCCAGAATTTCAGGCCAGACTGCTCTCCCTCCGCCAACATACTGTTACTCAAGACGATACGGAGCCAGATGAGGGATGGGCTCAAGATACTCCAGCGCCCCCCCCCTTTACCCCATACGTCTCCTATGGCATCTTCCACCCCACATCCATTACCCATACTCCGGCCCTTGCTCCAAGCAACTGCTGAAAGAGCACCACCCCCCAGCCCCTCAGAAGTCTGGGACCCCTGCCGCTCCCGGAACCTAGTAGACCCATCAGGACGCCCTGTCACTCTGTCAATAGGCTATGGTGACATCCTTACACATCGGGTGGGGGCCATAGTCAACCCTGCAAACACCCGTATGAGCCATGCTGGAGGATTGGCTCGTAAAATTGCCCTTGCTGCTGGTTCCACTCTGGCTGCAGAATGCCAGGCTCACTTAGCCAAAAACGGAGAGCTTTCAAAAGGCCATGGATTCCACAAAAGCAGGATTCCTTAGTACGTATGAATCCGGCCTAGAATACATGAAACAGTTAAAAGCCTGGGCTCAGAATCGCTTGTCAGATCAAGCTGGGTCTGTACAAGATGTTCAACAAGACCCTGATGAATCTGTGGAAAGATATGCTGCAAGACTCAGCATGCATTTTGAGGATCTCGGATACAGTCCTCACGTCAAGACGCAGGCCGCCCTGTTGGTTCAGGCCCTAGTAGATGGCCTACAAGACGCTCTCAGAGATGACGTTCTGAGGGTACGCCCCGAGATTCGTTCTTCTTCTTTTAACGACGCGGTGGACATTGTCAAAGCTTTCCAAAAAGCCATGCTAAAAATGGAAAAGGATACTAAGCCAAAGAAGAAAGCCGCTCCTGCCATGGTATATCAAGCTCAAGAAAGCTACCCACCCCCCGGCAACCAACATGGAATCAAGTGGGTAATGGTTAAAGGCACAGGTGATGATACTCCTCCCACATATAGAAAACAAGACAGAAGAAATGACAAGGGGCCACCTAGAGACAAGAGACAATCTCGTGATTCTGAAGGACGCATACTGTGTTGGGAATGTGGTAGCCCTAATCACCTTCTCAGAGACTGTCCAACCCTGCCACTTTCCTTCCACCTTCTAGGGGGGAAGACGAACAGGGTGAAGGTCCATTGGTGGAACCTCATGATTGTATAAAAATTTTTGCAGGAAGAGACTTCTGCTCCAGAGAATATGGTGGCACATCCGCTCGCACACCCTGCCTTTCACCTATGGACTGATAGATCCCGTTTCGCAGACCCTCAAGGGAAGTTCCACACGGGATATGCTGTCACAACCATACATGTCTGCACAAGAAGCTGAACTTGTAGCTCTCACAGAAGCCTGCCACCTGGAACAACGGCAAACATATATACCGATTCTAGGTATGGACATGGAATTTGCAATGATTTTGGACTCTTGTGGAAGTCTAGAGGATTCATCACAGCTGCAGGTACACCAGTGAAACATGCCTCATGGATTAAGGCCCTAATGTAGGCCCTGGAACTACCCATTCAGGTTGCTGTTATCAAGGTCAAGGCTCATGGAAGACTAGATTCCAGGGAAGCCAGGGGCAACCACCTAGCTGACCAAGCAGCCAAGACTGCAGCAGTGGAGAATGTGTCATCAAAGTGGCAGGAAAAGTAAGAAGAGATGGGGGAGACCCTCCAAACCGTAGCTGTGGCGCTCACTAGAGCAAGGGCCAAAGAACAGCCGGCGGAAGACCATACAAGTCCAGCGGAGACACGAGTGGAATCCAGGGGGGTCAGGATGCCTGAAGAAAAATTGTGTGAAGAGCAAAGGAAGACCCCCACTGAAGAAGTCAAGCAATGGAAAGCGGCGGGAGCCGTGCTGGCAGGTCGTAAAGATTTAAAGGTCGACTCAGCTCTTTACCAAGTGGACGGAAAACCTTGCTTGCCTAGGCGCATGTACTCAGCCGTGGCAGCATGGGCTCACGGGCCTACACACAGAGGAAAGAATCAAGCCTTGGCATGTATCAAGAAACTGTACTTTGCACCCGGAATCTCTTCCACTGTGACTGCATACTCAAAATCTTGCTCTGTCTGCGCTACCTGCAACCCAACGTGTGCGGCACGGGTCCCTCTCCAACACCTGGCTAAACCAGACTATACTTGGCAAAGAATACAAGTCGACCATATCCAAATGCCTAAAGCAGGAAAATATGAGTACGTTTTGGTAGCCGTGGATATGTTCTCAGCCTGGCCCGAGGCCTACCCGCTTGTCAACATGACTGCTAAAGTCACAGCCAAGAAACTGATCACTGAAGTTGCCTGCAGATTTGGAGTTCCCCAAGTCATAGAATCGGATCAAGGACCAGCTTTCACAGCAAATATCTACAAAGAACTTTGGAACATGTTGGGAACAGATTTGAGCCTCCACACTCCATACCATCCTGCCAGTTCAGGCAAAGTGGAAAGGATGAATTCCACACTCAAGACCCAGCTCTTGAAAATGACCCAAGATCATCCCCTCCCCTGGCCCGACCTACTCCCTATAGTATTGTATCATATCAGACACACCCCACAAGCTAAACATGGGCTAACTCCCTATGAAATTTTGTTCGGGACCCCACCTAAAATAGGAAAAATTAGGCCCCAAGAGTTGTCTGAAACACATGATAGAGTAGTAAAATTTGTGATTGCTCTGTCTAAAGAATTGACTAACACCCGCTCTACAGTATCTGCTTCTCTCCCAGAATCCACAGGTGATGCGGTACATGATTTCACCCCAGGCGACCTGGTGTACGTAAAGAAGTTTGTCCAGAAAGACTGTCTCCAACCCAGATTTGAGGGCCCCTACACTGTGATCCTGACTACTCCTACAGCTCTGAAGCTTGAGGGCAAGAGCACCTGGATTCACGCCTCCCACTGCAAGACAGACAAAACGAGCCTATAAAAGATGACTACCTTCTTCTATATCCTTTCCATATGCTTACTGTCTGTCCCAGGGTGGACAGCTACCACATTTTGGGTAGATACGCAAAAATCCAGACGTATCGATTTGATTACTGTGACATAGGGAATTGCGCAGGAATGACATGGTATGCTGCATAGTCCCCTTATACAGGAAAGCTATAAACAATGCTGTTCCAACCCCCCATGACAGAGTCCAATTGAGAGATCTAGTTTAGGGTCAGTTGGGAGAACTCCATGTGTCACTTAGGGTAGGGCTCAATTGTTTGGGGGCGTCCCATAAGGGGGCAGCTTCTAAGATAATTGGGTGAAGAAATCCACCTCCCCTCTCCCCACACATGGACAGTCTCAAAGGCCCCGAAGCAAGGGAAAGCTTAGTGTTTAGGGGGGAATGTCAGGGTAAAAAAGAATATATATTTCTCTACTTTTATACGCTTTGCTTATGTACTAACCACCATTTTGTGTCTTATAACAATAAGCTTTCCTTGCTACGTGTTACTTAGATTGAAATTTATGCTAAGATGGTGCCAGTATCAGCCAAGCACCTGTTTCAGAGAAACGAAACCAAAACATCAACTGACTGTTGTCTGCCCAGAGACTGAGTTAAGGAGACGTGGACCAATCAGGAGTGGCCGGATACTAGACATTTATGGCTTACCCCGCCCCGAACAATCCATTTATGGCTTACCCCGCCCCGAACAACCCCTTTCCCCTCCCCATTATGTAGTGTATTTAAGTTTGTGCATGCGGAAATAAAGAGGAACATTGCTGAGATCGTGGCTTGCTAGTAGCCTTCTGAGCATGCTCTGAGTTTGAACCAGCTTGTTGTCTGACTCATTCTTTGAATGGTTGACCCATGCTCATAGCCTTAATTTGGAGTGACTGGAGGACGAGTGGAATGTCGCTACGACCCCGACAGAACATTTAGGGCGGGACCACTGCCTGAAGGACTTTAAGGCCATAGGCTAAATGTTGACCGGACAACACATCCAATTTATAATGTTTACTAAATGTGGATATATTGGCCCAGGTTGCTGCCTGGCAAATTTGGCCCACTGACGCTCCAGCTCTCTCTGCCCAAGAAGCGGAGATTGCCCGAGTAGAATGAGCTTTAAGCGAAATTGGTGGATCCTTCCCTCAGATTCATATGTGAGGGCGATAGTCTTTGTCAACCACCTTGCTAGAGTCGGCTTAGAAGCTTTCTTGCCCTTATTCACACCCGAAAATTGCAAAAAAAGGTTTGAGTCTCTCCTCCAGGGGGCTGTGACTTCTATATAACGAACAATTGCCCTCCTGACGTCCAAGGTATGGAAGGATTTTTCCTTTTCATTTTTGGGGGACTGGCAGAAAGACGGCAGTATTATCTCCTGATTCAGGTTTGAGCTGGACACCACCTTAGGGAGAAAGGAGGGGTCCAGTTTAAGAACCAATCTGTCTTCCAGAATCTTAAGGTATGGGTCCAGAACTGAGAGAGCCTGGATCTTGCCTACCCATTTCACTGTAGTAACTGCAACAAGAAAGGCTGATTTCATAAAAAGCAGGTCTATTGATGTTTCTTCTAGTGGTTCAAAGGGAGACTTACATAAAGCCCTCAACACAAGGTTCAGATCCCACGGCGGTACTAGACTCCTTATCGTGGGTTTTAAACGAGCGGTTGCTTTTATGAACCTTGATATCCATGGGTGGTCTATTAAGGAGTAGTCCAAAAAAGCACTCAGGGCCGAGATATGAACTTTTAACGTATTTGGCCTCAGACCCTTATCAAATCCCTCTTGGTGGAAATCCAATATCGCTGGGATATTCGGGTGAGTCGAATTTCCCACAGACTGACCTGCAAAGTTACAGAACTGTTTCCAAATCCTAGCATAGATGGCTGACGTTACTGGTTTCCTACAGGCCTGTAGAGTCGTAATTACCCGATGGGAAAGGCCCTTAGAGACTAGGATCCGCCTCTCAGGTTCCATGCTGTCAATTGGAGGAATTGGATGTTCGGATGTAACAAGGGACCCTGCAATAGAAGATCTCTCCTGGCTGGGAGTCTGAATGGGAGATCCACCGCCATCCGGTATAGCAGAGGGAACCAGCTCTTTTTGGGCCAGTAGGGCGCTATCAGAATAAGAGCTCCCCTCTCCTGTTGGATTTTCCTTAGTACTCTTGAGATGAGAGGGACTGGAGGAAAGGCGTACACCAGTTTTGTCCCCCACGACTGAGAAAGGGCATCTATTCCTTCTGGACTGTCGGCTGGGTCCAAGGAAAAAAAGCGCTGCAGCTTTCTGTTTTTCCTTGTTGCGAACAGGTCTATAAACGGGGTGCCCCATCGTTGAATGATTTGATGAAACACCTCCGGATTCAGCTCCCAATCTGAGGGACCAACTCTTGCCCTGCTGAGAAAGTCTGCTACCACATTTTCGGACCCCCTTAGATGAATAGCCGATATTGAAAGGACATTTCTCTCCGCCCAGTAGAAAATTCTTGCCGCCAAGGATTGTAACCATTTTCCTTTTGGACCTCCTTGTCGACGAAGAAAAGCGATGGTGGTGCTGTTGTCTGAGAAAATTCTTAGATGATTTCCTCTGAGCAAATGCTGACATCTTTGAAGAGTCTCCCAGACCGCCTTTAGCTCTCTGAAATTTGACGACCTGTGTTGCATCTCTTTGGGCCACGTCCCTTGTAGATATCTGTTTCCTATGCTTGCTCCCCAGCCACTTTGGCTGGCATCCATATGGATCTGGATTGAAGGAAGAAGGATCCAGTCTACCGTGTTTTCCAAGTTTGAAAGGTCTGTCCACCAGGAAAGGGAGTTTTTTAGCTCTCTTGACAGCCTCATTTTCTTGTCTAACCCCGATGGTCGTCTGTTCCAAACTGACAGGATCGACTTCTGTAATGGCCTTGAACGGGCCTGTGCCCATTTCACGCTTGGAATGCATGAGGTCATCAGTTCTCAGACCCGCATGGCGTATCTGATTGAGGTGGTCTTCCGTTTCTTGAAGCTGTAAATTTCCAGTTTTATTTTTTGTCTTTTCTCCTGGTGCAAGGAGGACTTCTGAAGACTGGAGTCTAAGAGTACCCCTAGAAATACTTTTGTAGTACTTGGATGGAGGTTTGATTTTTCCCAATTGATTTTCCATCCCAAGTATTCCAGGGTTTCGATCGTATGCTCTTGTTGAATAAGAAGAGGAGACTCTGACTCTGCCACCAACAATATATCGTCCAGGTAAGGGATGATTATAATCCCCTGTGTTCTTAAGAAGGCCGCTACTTCTGTCATAACCTTTGTGAATATTCGAGGGGCCGAGGATAGACCGAAGGGTAGGCAAGTGAATTGAAAGTGGTGTACTGTGCCCTCCTGTTCTAGAGCGAACCTTAGGTATTGCTGGTGACTTGGGTGAATTGGAACATGGTAATATGCATCCTTGAGGTCTAGGGTGCACATTACCGATCCCTTCTCTATCAATGGAATGCTGGTTTTTATAGTTTCCATTTTGAATCTTTTGTATTCCACCCACTGGTTTAAGGGCTTGAGGTTTATAACCGTACGGCGTTTGCCCGAGGGTTTTAACACCGAGAAGAGGGAGGAGTAATGGCCTAAACCTTGCTCTGAAGGGGTAACCTGTCTCACCACGTGTAGGGATTGAAGGACTAATATATCCTGCCATAGACTCTTGAGATCTACGGGGGAGCGAGGACGAGTGATTTGGAAACGACGAGGGGGAGTATGGGAGAAGTCTATTTTGAAACCTTCCCCTAAGGAATGTAGGATCCATTGATTTTTTGTAACGGATGCCCACTTGTCCTGAAAGAAAAGAAGCCTGCCCCCTACTCCTGATCTGCTCTGTCCTTTCCTCCTTTCCTGTAAGACCATCTCCCCATCTTACCCTTACCCTTGTAATCACGTTTAGGGGATCGACGGGGTCCACGAAAGGGCCGGTATCTTTTAACCCTATCTTCGGGAAATCCTTTTTTCTTGTCGGATGCTCTTTCTAGGATCTCGTCCAACGCTGGACCAAAGACCCGAGCACCCGAAAAGGGAATTGAGCACAATTTATTCTTTGAGTGGCTATCCCCCGACCACGTCTTTAGCCATCATGCCCGTCTAGCTGTATTAGATAATACGCTACATCTAGCTGCGAATCTGACCGATTCGGCCGAGGCATCAGCCATGAATTGCGTTGCCAGCTTTAACATGGGAAGAGAGTCTGATGGCATCTCTACAGGGGAGTCTGACCTAATTTGATCTGACAGCTCGTCCAACCAAAGGCACATGGATCTTGCTACTGAAGTGGCTGCGATATTTGATTTAATTATGGCTGCTGAAGCTTCCCAGCTCCTCTTGAGCATACTCTCAGCCTTCCTATCCATTGAGTCCTTGAGGCAAGACGAGTCTTCAAAGGGGATGGATGTTTTTTTAGCCACTTTCGCTATTGGAACATCTACTTTAGGGATCTCCTCCCAGAGTTTGATATCCTCCGGATTGAAAGGAAGACGGGATTTAAAGTCTCTTGGCACAATGAGTCTTTTCTCCACTTCTTCCCATTCCTCCATAATCATTGATTTTAAATGCTCATTTACAGGGAACACTCTATTTCTCCGAGTTCTCAGACCTGCGAACATTTCATCTTGTCTGGAATGGGAGACCCGAGTGTCCTCCAAGTTCATAGTATGCCTGACGGACTTTAACAGTTCGTCCGTATGTTCTGTAGAGAAGATATATTTCTTTCTCTCTTGTGAGGGTAACTGAGAGAAGCGATCCTCATCCTCTTCTAAACTGTGCTCTGATGCTGAGTCTGAATATTCTCCTTCTTCAGACACCTCTTCCATCTCCCACCTAGGTCTTTTCTGATGAGGAGAAGGCTGTACTATCTGGGGTGACGGTTGTGTATGGGAAGACATGAGGGTCGAGACTGTACTCTGGACCTCCTCACGTATCATAGATTTTATATCCGTCAAAAAAGAAGTTTTTTCTTCCTTTAGGACCTCGGCTATACATTATTTACACAGCCGCTTTTTATACGAGTCCTGAAGCTTTGTGTTGCAGTCTACACATCGTCTTGACTTTTTGGAAGAAGATCCAGACCTCTGGGTTCCCCTCTCCTAATCCATAAAAACATATAAAAGGACACCGGAGATTTACTATAAAACCCTGTCCTAGAATACTCTGATCTATCCAGAGAAGGGTTTTAAGCCTGTACTCACACTGCCCAGGGACTCTGAGGGGGCTTCTGACCGTGAAGGATTAGCTTCCATGGTGTCAGTGTGTGTGTGGCAGAGGTGCACCCTTTAATAGGGTCTTACCTGATCCAGGTGATGGCTTATCGCTGGGGCGTGGCTTTCTCAATGCCCTGGAGGTTCATCACTGCCTCCGGGCACCTGCGTTGAAGCCCCTCTCATATAGGAGAAGAAGCGGCGTGCGTTCCACCCTGGAACGCAAGAAGGCCAAAGCGGACGTCCGCTCTTCTGACTCCGCCCACCGTAAGTCTCGCACAGCGTGCGGCGTGCGTTCCACCCTGGAGCGCACGCCGGCCCCAAAGCGGATGTTCCTGGATGACTCCACCTCCCGCCGGAAGCCATACACCGCGCTCCTCTGTGGAGCGCACGCCGGCACAGCGCAACGCTCAGAGCCCCCGGGGGATACAGCGGTAAGTGGCGGTCTTCTGGCTGAGGGACCCCGCAAAGGGGCATCAGCATGGAGCCTCTGGACTGAAGGAAGGGGAGAGTTCTGAGACCCCTCAATCCCCCTAGCTCTCAGGTAACGCTTTATCTTCGGAAACCTCCCATATCGTCCTGTCCTGCTAGGGACAAGAAAAACACTGAGGGTGTGATGGGGGGGTGGGGCTTTTAACCTCTCATGTGTTTCCTGTCCCTAGAGGAACAGAGGACTTAACTCCTGTCGTGCAATTATGATGGACGTACTGGTAAAAGAAGATCATGTGGCAATACTAAAGCAACATCTCAAGACATCAGCCAGGAAGTTAAAGCTTGGGCGGAAATGGGTCTTCCAAATGGACAATGACATGAAGTATACTGCCAAAATGGTAACAAAGTGGCTTAAGGATAACAAAGTCAATGTTTTAGAGTGACCATCATAAAGCCCTGATCTCAATCTTATTGAAAATTTATGGGCAAAGCTGAAAAGGCAGAGACGAGCAAGGTGACCTACAAACCTGGATCAGTCACACCAGTTTTGTCAGGAGGAATGGGCCCAAATTCCGACCAACTATTGTGAGAAGCTTGTGGAAGGATATCCCAAACGTTTGATCCAAGTCTTTCAGTTTAAGGGCAATGGTACCAAATGCTATTGAAATGTATGTAAACTTTTGACTTTGCAGTAAGTTATAAAAATTCCTTAAAATATTCTCTCTCTCATTATTCTGGCATTTGGCAAATATTATAAATGATGGTAATCCTAATTGACCTAAAACAGGAAAGGTTTATTCTGATTTCATGTCAGATATTGAAAAAAACATGCAGATGTGTCTTTTTATGTATTGTATGTAAAGTTCTGGTTTCTACTGTAGGTGATATCCAGAAGTCTATTGATCCTATTCTGAACATTATTGGAGAGTTTGGTGAATGGTCAGGACTGTCCATTAATCGGGATAAGTCGGTTATTCTACCATTTGATGATATCCCTGATTCCAGCATATTAGAACATACACGAATACAAACGGTTGAGAAATTCTAATACCGAGTATAAGTATAACGATAAGATCTCCGGATTACATTGTACTGAATCTATATCTTCTTCTGGAAAAGTATTAAAAGAAAATCGATGCGTGGTGGAAATTACCATTATCAGCTGTAGGAAGAGGGAACTTATTACAAATGACATTGATGCCCCAACTCTTATACATTCTGCATAATGCCCCTATTTGGATCCATAATTCCCATTTTCAGAAAATTCATAGCAAGTTTCATTCTCTTATATGGAAAAAGAAATCGGCTAGGATAAAATGTGAATATCTACAAAGTGACAAGGAATCTGGTGGATTGGCGATTCCTAATGCACTAATATATTATATTGCAACATTTGGGTGGGAAGCATAGCGCTGCAAACCCAAATAGTATTAAGGGGTTAATTACCTCAAGAACACGGTGGAATATTCCTATTCATATAGTGGAGGAAGTGGGAGGAGGCCTGACAGGAAGTGGTGGATGCGGAGCCTGCCGTGTGCTGCAAGAGTTGTGCTGTGTGTGGAGAGAGCTCCTGGGAAGGGAGGAGAGCCAGGCGGAGGTGACCGAGCGGACCGGGAGGACCAGTAGGAGGCGACCGGAGGGACGAGCGCAAGAGAGCGCTGTGGCAGCGTGCAGTGCCGGCCAGCGGAGGGTGCCAGGTGGTGGTGACCAGGAGGTGATCAGGAGGACCGGTAAGAGGCGACCGGAGGGACAAGCGCGCTGTGATAGCGTGCAGCGTCCCTAGAGGAGGTGAGTGAGGGGCAGGAGGCCGCGATAAGCGGCCCTACTGAACCCAAGTGTGTACTGTACTGTATTGTATTTGTATTGTATTCCCTAGTCCATATTTAATTGATCACCCCCGTCCATATTTAAATTGATTCCCCTGAACACCCCCGTCCATATTTAACTGATCCCTCTGACCACATTAAATTGACCCCCCGTCCTCATTTAATTGATCCCCGACCACCCCCCATCCATATTAAAGTGATCCCCCTGACCACATTTAAATGATTGATCCCCCTTGTCCTATTTAATAGATTCTCCTTGTCCACTTTTACTCATCCCCAGTCCCTATCTATTTGCCTTATCCCCCACCATATTTTATTAACCCCTGTCCATAATTAATTGATTGATTCCCCAGACCACAATTATTTCCCCAGTCCATATTTATTGATATTATTGATACTTATTGATCCCCAGTCCTTAGTTAATTGACCCACCGTCCATACCTATTTATTTGCTTTACCCCCCATCTTATTTAATTAAACCCCCTGTCCATAATTAATTGATTGATTCCCTAGTCCACAATTAATTATTTCCCCAGTTCATACTTATTGATCCCAGTCCATAGTTAATTGACACACCGTCCATACTTAATTAATCCACCTGACCCACTCAGCTGATCCCCCGTCCATACTTAATTGATACTTAATTGATCCCCCGTCCATACTTAACTGATCCCGCGCCGATATCTAATCGATACACTTGCACATCCCTAATTGATCCCCGTCCATACACCTATATATAAATAATTGTGTTTTGTACTTGTACATATATACTGACTGTATCCCCATATTTAAAATGACGTCCATGTTGGCCGGAGCCGTGCAGTGTACATCTTGCGCAATGTATGCATTCCCTGAGCTACCGCTCAGGGATCCATACTGCTGCGAGAGATGTGAGCATATCGTGCACTTGGAAGCCCAAATCCTGGATCTAAGTGCTCAGATAGCGGTACTGAGGAGCATCGACAACATGGAACGGAGTTTGCTGCTCACCGAGCAGACACTCAATGGGTCAACACTGGGGGTGGAGCTTAGTGGGGAAGCGCAGGCTGAACAGGCAGGGAGCTGGGTAACAGTTAGAAGGGATAGAGGGAAGAAATATAGGAAGGCTGGTTCAGAACCGGCATTATTGGAGCACGACAGATCCTCTGACCGCCGGGGGAGTGTATGCTCCAGTAATGAGGGGGAGGGGGGAAGTGTAGGGCAGGCTAGACAGGTCCTGGTAGTGGGTGACTCTATTATTAGGGGGACAGACAAGGCAATCTGTCACAAAGACCGGGATCGCCGAACGGTGTGCTGCCTCCCTGGCGCTCGAGTCCGGCACATCGTGGATCGGGTTGACAGGTTACTGGGTGGGGCTGGCGAAGACCCAGCGGTCATGGTCCACATTGGCACCAATGACAAAGTGAGTGGTAGATGGAGGGTCCTTAAAAATGATTTCAGGGATCTAGGTAGGAAGCTTAGGGCAAG
Organism: Phyllobates terribilis; assembly: GCF_046119375.1. Classification (NCBI taxonomy): domain Eukaryota; kingdom Metazoa; phylum Chordata; class Amphibia; order Anura; family Dendrobatidae; genus Phyllobates; species Phyllobates terribilis. The sequence continues at coordinate 779,224 of NW_027362796.1, read as the reverse complement.
GACCTCCAAGGTAGTTTTCTCAGAAATACTACCAATCCCGCGAGCCACACAGGAGCGCCAACGGGAGGTTAGGGAGGTGAATAAGTGGCTAAAGAGTTGGTGCAAGGCAGAAGGGTTTGGGTTCATGGAGAACTGGGCCGACTTCGCTGTCGGCTACAGGCTCTACCGTAGGGACGGGCTGCACCTCAATGGGGAGGGTGCAGCGGTGCTGGGGAAGAAGATGGCTAATAGGTTGGAGGAGTTTTTAAACTAGAGACGGGGGGGGGAAACCAAGGAAATAGGTGGGATGTGAGGCAAGCAAGGGGGAAGGGGAGAAGTGAATATAATGAGGGTGGAGAGGGGGGTGGGGATAGTACAGTTAGAGAAGAATAGGATGCTAAATAACCCCAAAGTTTTATCTTGCATGCTGACCAACGCAAGAAGCCTGACCAATAAGGCGGATGAGCTGCGGGCGCTTATATCGGAAGAGAGGTATGACATCGTAGGTGTAACAGAGACTTGGCTAGACGATAGCTACGACTGGGCGGTAAATTTAACAGATTATAGTTTATTTAGAAGGGACCGGAAACAGGGGAAGGGCGGAGGAGTCTGCTTATATGTAAAGTCACGTCTAAAGCCCAGACTAAGGGAAGATATAGGAGAGGGAGAAGAGGGGGTCGAGTCCATGTGGGTAGAGATAGAGGGGGCAAAAAATAATAATAAAATATTACTGGGGGTCTGCTATAAGCCACCCAATATAACAGAGGAGAATGAGAAACTGCTATTAGGACAAATAGACAAAGTAGCAAAACATAATGAGGTGATTGTAATGGGGGACTTCAACTACCCGGATATTGACTGGGAAACAGAAACCTGTAGATCTCAGAAAGGAAAAAGGTTCTTGACAAATATCAAGGATAATTATCTCTCCCAACTAGTGCAGGAACCAACGAGAGGGAAGGCCGTGTTGGACTTAATATTGACTAATAGGCCTGATAGAATAACTGAGGTACAGATAGGGGGGCACCTAGGTAATAGCGATCATAATATTATCAATTTCAAAATGCCCTTCAGTAGGGTTATCAATAAGGGAACAACTAAAACATTAAACTTTAGGAGGGCGAAGTTTGATCAGCTGAAAGAAAACCTTCAACTTATAGACTGGGACAAAGTTCTTAATCAAGGAAATACGAATAGTAAATGGGAAACCTTCAAAAGAATTCTGAATACTCAGTGCGAGAGGTATATACCGTATGGGAATAAAAGGGCCAGAAATAAGAGGAAACCAATATGGTTGAATAAGAACGTAAAAGGGGCATTAAATAGCAAAAAAGAGGCATTCAAGAGATTAAAACAGGAAAACAGCAAGGAGGCACTAATGTGTTACAAGGAAAAAACGAGAACCTGCAAAAAACAAATAAAAATAGCAAAGGAGGAAACAGAGAGACGTATTGCTAGGGAAAGTAGATCAAATCCCAAACTGTTCTTTACGTATATAAATAGTAAAAGGATTAAATCGAATAATATTGGACCGATAAAAAGTGATGAAGGCAAAATCATAGAGAAAGATGAGGATAAAGCTAATCTATTAAATAAATTTTTTTCGTCAACTTTCACAAAGGAAAAAGAACTAACAGGCGAAATGAGAAGTGACAAGCTTAATCCTCCACTAAGTATGACAAATCTAACCCAAGCTGGGGTACAGAAACGCCTCAGTAACATTAAAATAAACAAATCACCAGGACCTGATGGCATACACCCACGGGTACTAAGGGAACTAAGTAATGTGATAGACAGACCGTTATATCTTATATTTAAGGACTCTGTTGAGACTGGGTCTGTACCACTTGATTGGCGACAGGCGAATGTAGTGCCAATATTCAAAAAGGGAGCAAAAAGTAACACCGGAAACTATCGGCCGGTGAGTCTGACGTCCGTTGTGGGCAAAATTTTTGAAGGCTTTATTAATGAGGCAATCATGGAGCATCTTGATGCTAATAATCTATTAACCCCGAACCAACATGGATTCATGAGGAATCGTTCCTGCCAAACAAACCTGATTGACTTCTACGAGGAGGTTAGCTCTCGAGTAGATCAGGGGGAACCAGTGGATGTCGTGTATCTCGACTTCTCAAAAGCGTTCGATAGCGTGCCACATAATAGGTTGGTATACAAAATGAGAATGATGGGGCTGGGGGAAAATGTCTGCAAGTGGGTAGCTAACTGGCTAAAGGATAGAAGGCAGAGGGTGGTTATAAATGGAATATACTCAGATTGGGTAAGCGTCACTAGTGGGGTACCACAGGGGTCTGTACTAGGCCCAATGTTATTTAATATCTTTATTAACGACATAGTCAACGGGATAAATAGTAAAATATCAATATTTGCAGATGACACAAAGTTATGTAAAACAATTAATACAAAAGAGGATAGTGAAGACCTACAGAGGGATTTGGATAAGCTGGGTAGGTGGAGCATTAAATGGCAAATGAGGTTTAACGAGGAGAAATGTAAGGTCATACATATGGGAAGGAAAAATGGAAGTCACCAGTACTCACTGAATGGGAAATCATTGGGGAATTCAGAGATGGAGAAGGACTTGGGCATCTTGATTGATAGCAAACTAAATTGGAGTGCCCAAAGTCAGGCCGCTGCTGTAAGGGCAAACAGGGTAATGGGATGTATCAGAAGAGGTATAGCTGCAAAGGAGGAGAACATTGTTCTTCCACTGTACAAAGCACTGGTCAGACCACACTTGGAATACTGTGCTCAGTTATGGGCCCCAATATATAGAAAGGATATAAATGAGCTTGAAAAGGTACAAAGGAGGGCAACAAAATTAATAAGGGGAATGGAGGGACTGCAATACCCAGAGAGGTTGGCAAAACTAGGACTATTCAGCCTGGAAAAGAGAAAGGTTGAGGGGGGACATAATAAATGTGAACAAATATGTTAGGGGACAGTATAGAGACCTTGCCTGGGATTTGTTCAAAAGGAGGGATATTACGGTAACAAGAGGGCATTCACTAAGACTGGAAGAGAAAAGGTTTCAGCACCAGCATAGGAAGGGGTTCTTTACGGTAAGAGCAGTGAGAATATGGAATTCACTGAGTGAGGAGACGGTAATGTCGGATTCACTAAACCAGTTCAAGCGGGGACTGGATGCTTTTCTAGATACCAGGCAGATTTCTGCATATACTTAAAAATAGAATAAAATAGTAGGTTGATACAGGGATTTATTCTGACTGCTGGTTTCAGAGTCGGGAGGGAATTTTTCCTCAGGTGAAGATTGGCTAAATCATTTGGGGTTTTTGCCCTCCTCTGGATCAACTTTAGCAATTACAGAACTAACAGGTCGAACTTGATGGACGCAAGTCTTTATTCGGCTTTACTAACTATGTAACTGAATGACCTCGCACACAAGAAATCAATATACCCTACACTTGCTCTACTCTACAAGGTCCGGGATAGGGGTAAAGATATAATGGAAATAGGAGACTGCAATGAATATACACCTATATGGTTTAATAATGAATATGCAGAGGTCTATAAATTAGAGGGATTCCGGAGTTGGGTGGATAAAGGAATATATACGATATAAAACATATATACGATATAAAACATATTGTCTGAAGGGATACTTAAGTCCTTTAATGAATTAATGGGGGGATTTGGGTTGACAAATAAACAATTCTAGAAATATCTACAGTTTCGGCATTCATTTAATGCACAATCAAGATGGACGCCCTTTTGGGTAGAAAATAATACTTTTGTTAAGTTGGTATTAGAGAAGGGAAATACTAAGGGTCGTATTTCTGATATTTACTGAGTCCTTCTTGATAATTATTTAAAAATATTTCCTTCTCCAGCTAGACAAAAATGGATGGAGATATAGGTCCAATTTCTGAGGATCAATGGAGAGCGGTATTAGAACTGGTACCCCAATTATCTGTAAATGAGGCTGAGATTTTCCCAGATCATATTAATACATAGGAAATATAAGACGCCTAGATTCCTATGTAACATAGGATACCGGACTGCCGCTGAATGTCCAAGATGTAACATGGATGCTGCGGGCCTATTACATACGCTATGGGAATGCCGGGAGTTAGGTGAATACTGGAAAGGAGTTCTGTCTATTATAAAGAGGGTATATAAAATAGATATTCAACCAGACCCCAAAAAATGCCTATTAGGTATATTAGAGGATGATATGGAATTTGACCCAATTTCAATAGGGATTTCACATATTTTATTTCAAGCTAGGAAACATATTGCATCCAAATGGATTAACCCCTCACCTCCAGAAATGAGTGAACTCAAAAATAGGATAAATAATATTATCAGATTAGAAAAAGGGGTATGTAAAAAACAAAACTCAATGAATAAATTAGAGAAAATATAGGGCTTATGGTTGGATACACCAGGAATGCCATCAAGGGGGTTATTGCTGGAGAGACAATTTAACTGATGGGATGGGGGGGGGGGGGACTGGCGAGGTCTAATGTTTCATTGTAATGTGTATTGGAATTCCCTAACATGTGGTATGGGTAATATAGCACACCTATATGTGTATAGGATTATAATGTTTATTACAATATTATAGTTATATAAGAGATTTCAAGAATGTGGAATGTTAATTGTAAGATATAGTAACTGCAAGTTATCAGACAGTAATGGGCAAGCTGAAAGGATATATAGGAGAGATGCATGTATGTCATCCCTATGATATGTTATTTTATTTCACTATTGTATGTACTGATTTCTTGTTTTATCCAAAAAAAAAAATAGTGAAAAAAATCTCAAAAGTGTATTGGATTAAAAAAAAAAAGATCACGAAAAAAGGTTCTCCACTGTGTGGGTTCTCTTGTGACTATCAAGAATCATTTTACGATTAAAACATTTCCCACATTCTGAACATGAAAAAGGCTTCTCCCCTGTGTGAGTTCTCTGGTGTTTAACCAAAGCTGATTTAAGGTTAAAACATTTCCCACATTCTGGACATGAAAAAGGCTTCTCCCCTGTGTGGGTTCTCTGGTGCCTAATCAAAACTGATTTTTGGTTAAAACATTTCCCACATTCTGAACAAGAAAAAGGCTTCTCCCCTGTGTGGGTTCTCTTGTGGCAATCAAGAACCATTTTACGATTAAAACATTTCCCACATTCTGAACATGAAAAAGGCTTCTCTCCTGTGTGAGTTCTTTGGTGAGTAACAAGATCTGATTTCTGGTTAAAACATTTCCCACATTCTGAACAGGAAAAGGGCTTCTCTCCTGTGTGAGTTATCTGGTGTCTATCAAGATGCACTTTCTGGTTAAAACATTTCCCACATTCTGAACATGAAAAAGGCTTCTCCCCTGTGTGAGTTCTCTGGTGACGAACAAGAGCTGATTTCTGGTTACAACATTTCCCACATTCTGAACATGAAAATGAATTCTCCACTGCGTGGATTCTCTGGTGATTAACAAAAACTGATTTCTGGTTAAAACATTTTCCACATTTGGAATAAAAAAATCTATTCTCCATTGTGTGTATTTTTTGATGTTTAAGAATATGCTTTTTGAGGGTAAAACTGTTTCCATTTTCTGAATGTGAAAATGATTTCTTTGCATTAGGAGCAGTTTGTATTGTAATGCTTATTTTATTTTGATTTTCCTTAGTAGTCGGTATTGAATCAGCAGACAGGACATGTTTCATAGAATTAGATGATAGATCTTTGCTGTGAAGGGATGATGGTATATCTGGAGTAATGGCATTCACTTCAATTGTATCCTGTGGGATCTCAACATCATCCAATTTAAAAATCTTCTGTCCATCTGATCTTCTGGTACAGTCATCTGCCAAGAAAAAAAAAAATTATTAATTTTTAATAAAATATCCTTGAAATTTATATTTTTTAACATTTCTACTTAAAATGTCTAAACAAACAGATCCCTGGGCTACATGCTAGTCCAGGAAAATGAAAAAATATATGCTCAAGCTTAAAAATCTATTTTATTAGACACAAATCTAAAAAATAGAGGATTTTAAATATTCCTCTATTTTTTAGATTTGTGTCTAATAAAATTGATTTTTAAACTTGAGCATATATCCCTTCATTTCCCTGGATTAGCATTTAGCCCAAGGATGTGTTTGTTTAGATTGATTTAGAAGTGGTATGCAATCTTTATTTATTTTTCAGTGGGATTCTTGTGTTAATTGTACTTAAAATGTCTGTAGAAATGGCAAGTTATTGACCGAATGACAGTTCACAGTCTAATAGAAAACCTCATAGGATGAACCAGTGGATCGTGGTGTCCAACTGTTTGTTCATTCTACCTTCTAAATATGGAATAAGAAGCCACCAAACAATGTTATGTAGGCAAAAATAATATCAATAAAAACTTCTACTCATCTCACAAAAAACAAGTCCCCACTCAAGTCAAACAGAGGATTCCACATTATTAGATTCTCAAAGGCTCTTTAGAATCAACATGGCTTCCATAAACCAATCCAGCAAAATCCACTCTTTCTAAGTCAAATCCCCCCTCGCTTCTGAGCCTTGCAGTGTGCCCAAACAACATTTAGCATCCATGTATTTGGCATTACTATAGTGAGAATAACTCACTTAATTTACGGTGTGTGTCTCCTGGAGCTCAATCTGGGCACTATGTGCTTGGTAAAAAAAAATGGCCAATGTGCAATTATTACTCTCCAACATCCACTGCGTGCTAATTTTCAGAAAGTGCCTATGTAGTCAAAATAATCAAAACTTTTATAGATTAATTCACTGAGGGTTATAATTTCCAAAATGAATTCACTTTATGGGGATTTTTACTTTCCGGGTTTTCTGACATTTTGTCATATTAGGGCTTCTGCAAATGGTGGGTCCCATCTCCTCTGGGATCTGCTCCTGCGACGTCTGCTTCTGTCACCAGTAGAGAAATTTTTACCGCACACTCATTCTGCAGACGGCGCTGGTGATGGAGGAGACGTCAGAACCAGAAGCTCTGGGCGGCGCAGACTCTGTCCAGCCACTAAGATTAGGGTTGCTGGGACCTGTAGTACTATCCAGTCTGGCAGTATGGTGTGTGCTGTCCAGCTGGAGTAATCTGCTCCCTGCTTCAGCCATTTGGAAAGCACCGCACCCTACTAAAGCTGGAAGCATATTGCCGGAAGCTGCCAGATACAGCCTTGTTCTCCTCTGGTTCAGTCCTCTGTGCTCCGCTCCCGGCTTGTGTATTTGTTTCCTGTTGTGACCTCGGCCCGTTTACTGACTACTCTTGTGTCTTCTGATTTTGTATTTTCTCTGCCCTCCTGGTTCTGACCCAACTACCTGAATATTCTTCTTCCCATCTCACTCCACAGAACAGCAGGTAACACCGTGGCCCAAGCCTAAGGATTTCTGTGTAAGAACAGATCCATGTAGAGGGGTTAAATAAGTGATGAGCAAGACGATCCCTGGGATCTAGAAAATGAAGTAGATAGCGCCAAGCCTGTTTGTGGTAGTCATCTTTTGAGCTGCCATGTGACCATGAACAGTGCCCCCAATACATTGTGTCTGCAAACTATTCCAGCAAAATCTGCATTCAAATAGCTAAATGGCGCTTCTTCTCTTCTTAACCTGCCATGTGCCCAGACAGCAGTGTACAACCATATATAGGGGATTGTCAGATTCAAGAGAAGTTAGAAAATAATTTGTAAGGTCCATTTGTTTCCTATTATCCTTTGTGAAGAATCTCAAAGTTATCACCACATAAAGTGACACGTTAGATTAGAAAAATGGGACCTGATTAAAACGCAAAACTGGCTGCAGGAAGGGGTTAAATCAGAGTATTTTGGGCACCAACTACTATAGTCAAAAACTGTAAGTATAGACAACAACACATCTACTGAAATGATCAAACTCAACAGTCTCCATCAGTAAATAGTGAGTAACTAGTGGTGAAACCTCTCTGGGGTAATTAGAGTATGGGGCTCGGTGGCTCTTGGGAATCTAAACTATCGTAAGGGACAATATTTTCTATCAGATGAGTTTCAAGAAGAAATATTAGACGTTCAAAGAGAACTTTTTATAATAGTGCAGAGATGAGGCGTCTTAAATTTAGATCTCGGACATTTGGAAAAAGCAATGGAGATCTTTTTTCAAAGACTAGCAGGGTGTAATGAGTCGCACATAAGTGAGGCCGGCCGATCCCACCACAACCTGTAAAAAAAAAGAATTTTTTTTATTCTATGTTAGATCCCCAACAACAATGTATATTTGGGGAGAGACCTCCAACAATAAACTGGAGTTTAGAGAAAGTATTAGTGCCCCCATTTCAGGAGAGATTGTGCAGTAATCTGAATTCCTTAGGATTGAAAACATAATGGAATTTATGACGTGGAGTGAATCCATGAAACCAGGGCTGGAGCCAACACATCTCCTGCAGGCGTGAATAAATGTATATTACATCCATCAGCTACGCACAGCTTAGAGATATATCATGGCACAGGTGTAATGTTTTCTGTATAGTTTATCACAATCCTGTTTGAAGTTAGATTTAAAATAAATTTTAAAGTTTAGATAAAAGGAAACTCTGTTGTTATTGCATCATTACCCTTCGCTTTCTCTTACAGGCTCATCATAATATTTTTCTTTAAGTGATTTTCTCACTAGTCAGCACATTCTACATACACTGCCATTTGGCTTTGTGGTTTACAGATCTGGTCAGGTAAGGGTCAGCGTCTTCTAATCCCAGGGGGTAGGTGGATCCTCCAGGTTGTAAGTTCTACAGAAAAGGGCTTTCCCAATTCACAAAGTCATTTGAACATTTTCAGATGGAGGAGAATGTTGTGGTCTAGCAGCAAAATGCTGATCACACGATTGTGATACGGCCGGACTACACTACCAATAAAGCAGCCACAGCCGGTGTCTGAGAAGACTATATGACCTCTCTGCATTTAGTGGTTACTACTCACCTGGGTAGTCATATGTAGGAATCTCCTCTTTACACCACTCATCACCCCTCACATATGTCTCTGTAGTATTAACATGGGTCAGATCTTCACCCTGAAACAAATATTGTAAAAGTCACAGACAGATGGAGAAGTCCCATCTATGATCAGCTCTAATCCTGCCATCTCCACCGTTCTCATTACACAAGTATAAAACATATAATACTGGTGGATAAAACAAGACTGAGCATAAGACCCTCACAGCCGTCTACACATCATAGGGGAGATCTCATGACACCTTCTCTCCATCTACCTGATGATCCTGAGGAACATTGGGGTCTTCTTGTTTACAGTCCTGTGGAAGAAGAGGATGGGGACATCTCTCTGGTGTTGTCCTCTTACTGGATAGATCTGGAAGAAACACATACAAGGACTGAATTCATTCTTTACATACAGATAATTATAGGCCATGTGTATTCAGTCCTGTCTATTACCTGGTGATGTGAGGGGCTGGGGAACCTCTGTCATGACGTCCTTGTACAGATCTTTGTGTCTTTCTAAATACTCCCACTCCTCCATGGAGAAATAGATGGCGACATCTTGACACCTTATAGGAACCTGACACATACAATGATATTGTCATTCCCCAATCCCTTAATAGCGTACTGTATAATGTCCCAGCATTCCCAGCAGTGTCACCTCTCCAGTCAGCAGCTCAATCATCTTGTAGGTGAGTTCTAGGATCTTCTGGTCATTGATGTCCTCATGTATGAAGGGATGAGGTGGAGGCCCCGTGATTGGGCTCAGGGGTCTTCTCCATTCCTCAGACATAGGGTCCTGACAGCGCTCACTAGAGGTCTTCTTCACTAGTGTGTAATCCTGATAATGGAGAAACACCTTAATAAATCTCCCTCCAGACATTTCCAGAGTCCTCACCTCTCCAGTTCTGTCCATCTCTTATTCCCATAGATAAGAATGATGTAATGTGACGTCATCAGAATCTCTCACCTCTCCAGTAAGCCGGAAGAGGATCTCTAGGGTGAGGTGTAATATCCTCTCCGCCATCTTGTGTCTGTCCATATCCATCCTTGATGGGTAAAATCAGGAAAATTCTCTTCTATAAAAGAACTGAGAGGATCCAAAATTGTAGAGACCTGAATGAGAAGATGATGAGCCGATGTAACATCATAAATATTCTGTGTAATAATACAATTACTGGAGACAATAAGGGAAATATATGAGGATATTTTTTATTTTACAGTATCTAGTTTTCTTCTTTACATCTACTAATAAAACCTATATATTTTAGGCCACAGACAACAAGCAGTTTCTTCCTTGGTGTCTGTAGCTGAACACGTTTTTCATAGACTCATCTTTCATAAAGCTAATTCTCGTCTCATTTACCAACACTGGAATCAGCATTAGTAATACTGCAGGAGATATTCATTACACGTAACATGAGAAATAACTACTTCATGATGAGGACGAAATCTTCATCTTCTACTACGGCTCTAGAAACATATTTGGCCACAGTCTGTCACTGACTACATCACCACCGGCCACCTATATGAATGTCTCCCGTCTTTCCAGGTCTGTAATCTTCTATCTCGTTAGATCTTATGTCTCATTCACACATAGAAGTTTGAGGCATTTAGAAAACCTTTTTGTTTTCACAAACACCTCGGACAGAAATTATTTGATACCAAAGTCTCCATGTACAGTGTTTTATGGAGTTTATTTCTGGCCTTAGGCTTTCCTATATTACAAGAAAAACACCAGAAAAAAAACAGATATTAAAATGTTTCAAAAGAAAATTGGTACCAACAATTCTTGTAAAAAGAAAAAAACATGCAAAAAGAAATTTTCTTATTTTTTAATACGTTAAACATTTAAGAAAAACAAAAAACCTCTTTTGGGCACCAGAACATAGATGTACACCGCAGGGATGGCACAGGTGCGGCTGCAACACAAACCCTGGCAGTTTAACCACTTGCTGCTGACAAAAACAAACATGGCATCTAAGAAGGTTTGGTAGAGTTTTGCTGAAAGCCCCTTCTCCCCCAAGGTCTTGATAATATGGGGCAGTCTAGTTACAACGATACCATGGTAGTTTAACCACTTGATACTGTCAAAAGCAAACATGGCATCTAATAAGGTTTGACAGAGTTGGGCTAAATGCCCCTCCTTCCCCAAGTACTCGATTGTTTGGGGCTACTTAGTTACTATAATACTTAAATGCCTAATAATGGTGTCTGGGCCTGCAATGTACAAAAGTCTATTAGGTCGGGCCTTTTACAAGGTCAAACCTGGCCTAAACAAGTTAGATAACAGAGTGTCTGACAAAATGTTCTCTTGAGAAAAAGTTAGTGTGAGAGAAGTTCCATGGGAAGAGAAAGAAAGAATGTATGTTATGCAAGGAGTGATAATAACATGATTTTAAAGCAAGCCGCCAAAATGGAGTTGCTCTAGCATGAATATCAATATGTCCTTTACACTTTTAACGCCCCCATACACATTAGACAAAAGTTGCATGAAAGCACTGATTTCGGGGGTTTGGTCGACTATATAATGTATTTGGGGGCCTCCCGACAGATGATGTCAGGGCAGAGAAGGATCTGGCATTCAGAATTTCAGAGGCTAATCCGTTTGTTCTTCCTGTAGATAATCCTCCGCTAGAGGAGTCTGGAGGTGACTCTCATACAGATCACAGGAAAGCTGGAATATTTGTGTGTATGGGGGAGTCGGGAGAGATAGCCGTCTGCCAAATGACCGTTCAGTCAACACTTATCTCATGTGTACGGGGCCGTTAGTATTACACTGACAAGCAGTGATAGTACACAGCACTACAGTAGTACAGTGCATCACCGGAGCAATCAGAGGCTTGTATGTTGTATGATCGCACTAATGAGAGTGGTTTAAAAAAAGTTTTAAAAAAAAGTTTAACATGAAAAAAAATAGATCAGTTTTAGCAACAAGAAACATCCGTCACTGTAGGAACAACAGAGTCACTGCACAATATTGGTTGAGTCACGTCCATAACAACTTTACTATACTCTACTATCCTATAGACATCCTATACACAGTGGAGTAGACTGAAATCACAGATCCCAATATAAAACATAAATATAACCATATATACATAACTGAGACCAGATAGTATGGAGATGAATGAGGGAGACCAAAGTCCAAAAATAAACTTTACTTTACAAGAACTTGATATACATCAGATAGCAGGCACAACACTTCATGGATGCTTCTTTTGTATTATGCAGAGTCAAGAACCGGTTACACGTGTCGGTACTTAACTTTTGTTACAAGCTACAACAGTCCAGCAAATCATTATAAGTAGGTCCATCATCCCCTGTGGGGACTATACGGGTAACCTCAGCTCCCAGCTGATTTGTGAGTACCGTTCATAAGCGATAAATATATATATATATATATATATATATATATATATATATATATATATATATATATATATATATATATATATATATATATATACACATACACACAGTACAGACCAAAAGTTTGGACACACCTTCTCATTTAAATATTTTTCTGTATTTTCTTGACTATGAACATTGTACATTCACACTGAAGGCATCAAAACTATGAATTAACACATGTGGAATTATATACTTAACAAAAAAGTGTGAAACAACTGAAAATATGTCTTATATTCTAGGTTCTTCAAAGTAGCCACCTTTTGCTTTGATGACTGCTTTGCACACTCTTGGCATTCTCTTGATGGTGTGTCCAAACTTTTCGTCTGTACTGCATATACAACACGGCTGCAAGGACAGTGCACGCATACTCAGCTCTGCTACATATGCACATTTATATGTTATATAATAATAATAATTTTTATTTATATAGCGCCAACATATTCCGCAGCAAACTTTTGGTCTGTACTGTATGTATGTGTGTATATATATATATACACACACACACATACACTGTGGCTGGTGGGGGAGCGGCAGCGTAGCGGGGCACAGGAGGCAGGAGCCACCTACTGTAGACTACACTGTGCTCGCTGCTAAAGAAAATGAATATTCGCTGCTTCCCACGCCCATGGATGTGGGGAGCAGTGAATATTCATTCTCCTTAATAGCTCTCACAATGTTGCCGCAGCACGGCTACTGCTGCGGCTCGGCGGTCACATGTGCTCACTATTAAAGAGAATGAATATTGCTGTGGCATTTCATCTTCAGTTCTTCGTAGGAGAACTCATGTCCCAGTTTGGCGACACTGTAGTTTCCTCTCCAGACAATTGTTTGCTTAAATTCTGTTAGTCTAAGATAAGGAATCGTCCATATCATTTCCCTTCCGCTGACATCCCCACTATCATCATGGGTCACTTCAACATCCCCATTGACACTTCCCTCTCAGCTGCCTCTAAGCTTCTATCTCTCACTTCCTCTTTTGGCCTCGCTCAATGGTCCTCCACAGAGACACACAAAGATGTCCACACTCTGGACCTCATCTTCACCCACCTCTGTTCCCTATCTAACCTCTCTAACTCACCTCTCCTTCTTTCTGACCACAACCTACTTACATTCTCTTCCCTCTCCTCTCGAGGTGCTCAATCCCCACTCCACAAACCTGCACACCCTCGCAGAAATCTTAAACACCTTGATCTACATTCACTTTCAGAGTCTCTTCTCCCTCTTGCAAACATAAGTTCCTTACACAATGCAGATGCTGCCGCTTTATATAACACCACTATATCTGCATCTCCCAAATCGGCTTCCCCTCTCAGACATACCAAAGCTCACAAAATTAACAGGCAACCCTGGCACAGCAGCCTGACTAAAGAACTGAGGCGGGCTTCCAGAGTTGCTGAGCAGAGATGGAAAAGATCCCACTCCAAAGAGCACTTCATTGCACTACTTTCAAGTCCACACTCACTGCAGCAAAGCAAACATACTGCTCAACTCTCATAGCTTCCCTGTCTCACAACCCTAAAAAGCTATTCAACACTTTCAATTCTCTCCTCCATCCCCCAGCACATCCTTCCTCTCCAATCATCTCAGCTGAAGACTTTGCCTCATTCTTCAAGCAGAAGATTGATAACATCAGAGAAAGCTTTGGCCGACAACCCCCACAGCCCCTGCTCATATCTACTCAGTCCTCCTCCTCCAAAACCAGCTTTTCCGCCATCACGGAAGATCAACTTTCCGCTCTACTCTCAAGATCACATCTCACCACAATGACTGCTCATTCTCCCTAGTCCCGCAAGCTTGCTGCCCCGGGGTAACCTTGGACTCTGATCTCTCCTTCAAACCACATATCCAAACCCTTTACACTTCCTGCCGACTCCAACTCAAAAATATTTTCCAGATCAGTACATTCCTTACTTAATAATCTGCAAAAACTATAGTCCATGCCCTCATCATCTCCCGCCTCGACTACTGCAACCTCCTGCTCTGTGTGGCCTCTGTTCTAACACTCTCGCACCTCTCCAATTTATACTAAACTCTGCTGCCTGACTAATCCACCTGTTACCTCGCTATTTGCTAGCCTCTCCCCTCTGTCAATCCCTTCACTGGTTCCCCATTACCCAGAGACTCCAGTACAAAGCCCTACCCATGACATACAAAGCCATCCACAACCTGTCTCCTCCATACATCTGTGACCTAGTCTCCCGGTACTTACCTACACACAACCTTAAATCCTCACAAGATCTCCTTCTCTACTCCACTCTATGCTCTTTGTCTCTGTTTTGCTCTCGCCTTGGAATCCAGATTCCCACTGCTATTATATCTTTGTTTTCCTTCAGAACGTACCATCTGATGTCTACCTTTGGGCACACAACACCATATCAATTCAAGTCACCAGGTAGACCAAAAATTGGTATTTCTCACTTAATTTTCCCTATCTGACTCATCACCAGGAAATTGTTCTCCTGTATGCCCATGTAGCTCAGAATGAGGCTCCTACAAAGTATAATGGCCCCCACACAGTATGATGGCCCCCACAGCCCCTCATAGAGTATTATGGCCACAATAGCCTGCTAAACAAAATGAGGACACGCACTCAATATGGAGGCCATTAAAGTCCATCAAAGCACCCAACACAGTTTAACGGCCCCCAGCAGCCGCCCACTCTCTATGAGAGCCCCAACAGCCCTTCACTTAATATGATGCCACCATAATTCCTTAAGAAAAAAAAACACACACACACTACTCAACCAACCCCGTTCCTGGGTGCACTGCTCCGGTCTGTGCAGTGTGAGTACCGAGGCTCCATACTACAGGTGTAATGTAGTGACATCATTCTGCCTGCAGTGCACAGAGACTCAGATTCACAGGCGAAGGCTGAATGATGGATCAGTGAGCTTTCGACTTCCTGATTCATTATCGTATTCAATGGTATTACCGTCACAGGAATGTGGATGTAGCTGAAATTTTGATGATTGGGAAGGAGAGGGTGCCCATTGCTGACCCGCACCGAGCCCTCTCAATTCACAGGCATTATAGTGGCCACATGGGCTGCCACTATGGATGATATGCCCCTGCCTATCCAACTATTGTGTGGTAAATATCTTATAGGTTCTGGGTTCATTAGTATCTGCACCAAGAATGGTGCTGAGTTTTTATTAATTGCCATGGGGTAGTCGGTGAGAAGGGTGGTACAAAATTGTGTGTCTAATGGGTAGTACTGTGGGAAACCCTCCGCCCCCCAAATTAAAATATATGCACTAAAAACTGGACTAACATATATATACTTAAAACTACAAGCTGAATGGCTTACCCTATCCTGTACCTAAACAAAGCTGTTACAGCCTAAGTGCGGAGTTTGGCACCCTAAGAGACGACAATGGCATCCCCACTCACCGGTGGCTGTCCCTCAGAAGCCCTAGATAACCCTGATATATATATATATATATATGTATCAGGGTTATGTATCTCAAAAAATACACTGATACATTAAATAGGACCACGTATGTCTCAAGGTATATGTAAAGGAAAGGGTATGGTACTCATCAGAGAATGTTTCAATAATCCGCCTCAACGTGTTTCCCCAACAGGTTCATCAGGAAACTTGATTCAGGGATGTTAATTCATGATGTTCAGCATAGTGTGCCTAATAGCCAGGTGTCCATGTTTAAATATCCCAAAACCCCTCCCCAGACTAGGAGATCCATTCCCATTCCTAGAGGTGAGTGGTCATAGGATATACAGAATGGAGCCTGTCTACAATAATGTACTGCGCTTGAGCTTCTTCTCATGCGCGAGAGGTCCGATAATGTCCATCTCCTAGTGTGCATGTCCGGAAGTGACTAGCTATAAAGTTTAACGGCAGATAAACTGATTGCTGCCACGCTACTCGTATCCTTCACTGCGCATGACCGTAGTTATGCATTCCACGCCGGAGAGCATCTAGGGTAATTTTGGCGATTGTGCATGTCCGGACGTGCCGGAGTGCATATTGAATCTGGATTGCATTCCTCCCATATAGAAAAGTCCTGTCTCTGAGATCAGCGTCATGGGAGACTAAAAACAAGTATTGCACACCCTCCCATCATGCAATAGGCATGTAGATCTACTTTATCACTACAAAAAATTTGGGATGAGAGCCCACAGTATATTCCTAAATAGCCAAATTTGACCCCCATTACATAATTGGAGATATACAATGATCACCACTCTTGTTAATTACTAAATAGTATATGTGTATGATATAACTGATAAGAAATAATTCTGATATAGAAGCTCAGATCCCTTGATGAAGTAAAACAATATGTGAACCTCATTCACTGGGAACTGAGTAGAAATGGGTAGAGTATAAAACCCAAAAATGTAATTCAGAATATGGATGTATTCACACAAACAGGCATAGGAAATTTGCTCATCGAGTCCCTTAGGGGCCAGTGAATCCAGTCTGGAAATCCACTCTCTTTCCTTTTTGATACATCTATTGTGATCACCTCCTCTGACACTGGGTTTAACCACCTCAATGATACAAAAGGAGATGTTTCCGGTTTCACCTCGATGTGCACTGTTCATGTGTCTCACTAATTGGGGTGTCCTGACCATGGCATAAATTACCCAAAAGCCCCTTCCCCCACCCTCCTCCTAGACTGCCTCTTGCTCGTTCATACATAATCTAGGGGACAGGTGCATGTGGCCATATATAAAAGTCCTGTGGTCTTACAGTTGGAATAATCCCTCTGAAAAAAGATTTTAACTGTAGAGGAACTCGAGAAAGATTTACATGGTCTCATCCAATTACATGTACAATGTAACATACCTGGCGGCGTCCTTGCATAGTGGTCCATCTCCCACTGTGCAAGAGCGCGCACTTGAGCTCCTGTCCAGAATGTCTCTCTGGCTTCCCTCCTTGCTGTCTGTTTGTCTGTTTTGGCTGCATAGGGCGACGCCCGCTGAACTTCCTGTTTCTTGTACCTGCTGCGGACACGCCCCTGTTGCACCTTCAGCCTATTGCTGTCCATCTTTGGGTATTTATACCACCTTCTTCCTCAAGATGGCGCCTGAGCATTGTTTCTTGTCAGTTGGCTTTTTGTCTCTGACATGCCAGGTCCTATCCTGTTTTCCAGTTCTGTGTCTGAACTGTGGTCTGTTCTCGTGAACACGCTTCTTGCCTGTTCTTTCGCCTTCTAGGGGCCGTATTCCTAGATCTGCCTGTCTGTGCCTTGCGGTATCTGTTCCCGTCTGAACAGAGTCCTGTTTGTGTCTCTGCCTTGCGGTATCTGTTCCCGTCTGAACAGAGTCCTGTTTGTGTTCCTGCCTTGCGGTATCTGTTCCCGTCTGAACAGAGTCCTGTTTGTGTTCCTGCCTTGCGGTATCTGTTCCCGTCTGAACAGAGTCCTGTTTGTGTTCCTGCCTTGCGGTATCTGTTCCCGTCTGAACAGAGTCCTGTTTGTGTTCCTGCCTTGCGGTATCTGTTCCCGTCTGAACAGAGTCCTGTTTGTGTTCCTGCCTTGCTGTCTCTGTTCCCGTTCCTCTGTTCCCTGTTGTCTGTGCCTCGTTTCTACTTTAACCTTGTCTCCCTTTTCCCTCTATGTCTGTTTTCTGTGTCTTTCTGCAGAGTCTGAACCCGCTCCTAAATTCCTTCTCGTTGTCTCTGTACCTCTGTTGTGAATTTAGTGTACGCTCGCTACTTCTATGTAAGTACTGTGCGTGCTTCTGGTTCTGCCTTTCCTTCTCCGTCTGTTCTTTGTGAACAGAGTCCTATCCCCTTGCCTTGTTTACCGCTCTGCGGTGTCCGCTCTGCTCCTGCTTAGCTTGCCGCTCTTGCGGTTTCTGCTCCTGCCTTATTTACCGCTCTGCGGTGTCCGCTCTGCTCCTGCTTAGCTTGCCGCTCTTGCGGTGTCTGCTCTGCTCCTGCCTTGTTTACCACTCTGCGGTGTCCGCTCTGCTCCTGCTTAGCTTGCCGCTCTTGCGGTTTCTACTCTGCTCCTGCCTTGTTTACCGCTCTGCGGTGTCCGCTCTGCTCCTACTTAGCTTGCTGCTCTTGCGGTTTCTGCTCTGCTCCTGCCTTGTTTACCGCTCTGCGGTGTCCGCTCTGCTCCTGCTTAGCTTGCCGCTCTTGCGGTTTTCACTCTGCTCTTGCCTTGCTTGTCGCTCCTGCGGTTTCTGCTCTGCTCTTATCTTGCTTACTGCTTCTGCGGTTTCCGCCCTGCCCTGCTTCTGCCCGCTGCTCCGGCAGTCCTGTCCTGCCCTGCTTGTGCTCGCTGCTCCTGCAGCCCCGTCCTGCTCTGTTCTTGCCCACCGCTTCGGGCGTTCCCTCTCTGCTGTGGTTGTCTACCGCATCTGCGGTTCTGTGACCCAGTCTGTACTGGGTCTTAACCTCTCTGTGCTCCAGTCCGTCCTTTCGGCCAGTACCTCCCTGCCTGCATACTCGCCTGTATCCACCCGTCTGCATACCTGCCGTGTTCGCTTATATCCACCAGTCTGTGCCAGCCTAACCTGCCTGTTCCAGTAATCCCTGTTTGGGTCAACCCCCGTGTCCGGAGTTTGACCTGGAGTAGCACCTGGTCCCTCTGCCCGGTTTCTCCCTGGTGCACTGGCGTCGTATGAAGTCGTGCCATCTTGGTCGGATCGGCCAGATACTTAGTCACGCCCCTCCAGGCACTCTCCGGTTCATGGTCCAGTGGAACCACAACACCCGCACACGCCAGTCAGTCCGGGCGTGTGCATAACAGCATGCTCAGGCCATGGTTCCCGTTGAGCCCCACGGCCTTCGCTCTCTGAGAAGTTTTCCAGCGAATACATGCATTAAAATAAATAATTTTTTTTTTCCCTTTAGCTGAGTTCCAGGCGAATTACGCACCCGTCCAGATGGATCTATCTGCTCTCGTTCCTGTGGATCCGCTACGTTATTATGGGGATCCAAGACAAAGTCGTGCATTTGTGGAGCAATGCATGCTACACTTCAAGTTCTACCCTCTATGTTTTCCCACCGATCGGGTTAAGGTGGCATTCATTATGTCTTACCTGGCGGGTGATGCCTTGGAATGGATCAACCCCCTATATGAAACACAGGATCCGATCCTCCTGGACCTAATGGCCTTCCTGGTGGCCTTTCTAATGGTCTTCGATGATCCTAACCCGGAGGCTCCTACTGAAGCTTCACTTCCCAATATCCCGGAGCAGCCCCAATGGGTAATGTGTGTGGGTAGCGCAATAGTCCTCCAGCCCAATGAGACTACTGCCCACCCAGAATCCTCACAGGGTGACTACGCTTTCCGGAATACTTCTCCCAACCTCAAGAGGCAGTCCAGACGTGCTAGACGTAGAGGCAAGCCGTCACGCCAGGGTCTGTCCTCCCTGAGACCTCCTGACCCCAACCTTGAAGTCCCTACTGAAGCTTCATCTCCCTGTATCCCAGAGAAGCCCCAACGGGTAATGTGCGTGGGTAGTGCACCAGTTCTCCTGCCCGAAGAGACTTCTGCCCATCCAGACTCCACACAGAACTTCCTGCACCCGGCATCAGATGCTTCACCCACTTTAACCGGTGTGCATGTCCAAGGATGCTCCAAAGCTGTGGTTACCTCAGAGTCTGTGCACCTCTACTACCTGGCGGAGGACCCCCTGTTGCCTCCTGAATCCTCCGGGATACCACTCGATGACAAATGGAGAGAGACTTCTCTACACCCGGTACTCGATACTTTGTCCGCTTCGTCCTGTGAGCCTGACAATGGGTACCCCAAAGTGGTAGTTACCCCCGAGTCTCTACACCCCTCCGACCAGGCGGAGGACCTCCAGTTGTCTCCTGAACCCTTCGGGGTGCTACCTGGTAGCGAAAGGACAGAGACTCTCCTATACTCTGTACCTGATACCTCGCTCGCTTCGTTCACTGAGTCCAACCTAGTGTACTCCGAAGCAGTGGTTACTCCCGAGTCTCTACACCCCTCTGACCAGACGGAGGACCTCCAGTTGTCTCCAGAACCCTTCGGGGTGCCACCTGGTGGTGAATGGACAGAGACTGTCCTATATCCTGGATCTGATACCTCGCTTGCTTCGTCCAGTGAGTCCGACCTAGTGTACTCTGAAGCAGAGGTTACCCGTGAGTCTCTACACCCCTCTGACCAGGCGGAGGACCGCCAGTTGTCTCCAGAACCCCTCGGGGTGCCACCTGATGGTGAATGGACAGAGACTTTCCTATACTCGGTACCCGATACCTCGCCTGCTTCGTCCAGTGAGTCCGACCTAGTGTACTCTGAAGCAGATGTTTTCTCTGAGCCTCGGCACTCTTCTGACCCGGCGGAGGACCTCCAGTTGTTTCCTGAATCCTCCGGGGTACCACCAGATAACAAAGAGACAGTGACTTTCCCTCATTATGTACCTGATAACCCGTCTATTTCTTCCTGTGAGCTTGACAAGATGTACCTCGAAGCAGAGATTACCCCCAAGTCTCTGTCCCCCTCCAACCCGGTGGAGGACTTCCAGTTGTCTCTTGTACCCTCTGGGGTGCCACCTGAAAATATGTGGAGAGACTTCCTTGTGTGCTGTTCCTGGTACTCCACCCGTTTCGTCTGTTGCTAAGGGTGGCTGGATGGGAGGTAGCATCCGAGCTACCCAGAGGAGACCAGTTTTTCCGGTGGACAGTGGAAGTGATCTCTTCGAAGTGAAGAATTGGCCCTCGAATTCCCTGCGGAAGATTCTGGCAGGCCTGAAGAAGAGGGGGCGTAAGGGGGGGGGGTACTGTAACATACCTGGCGGCGTCCTTGCATAGTGGTCCATCTCCCACTGTGCAAGAGCGCGCACTTGAGCTCCTGTCCAGAATGTCTCTCTGGCTTCCCTCCTTGCTGTCTGTTTGTCTGTTTTGGCTGCATAGGGCGACGCCCACTGAACTTCCTGTTTCTTGTACCTGCTGCGGATACGCCCCTGTTGCACCTTCAGCCTACTTAGCTTGCCGCTCTTGCGGTTTCTGCTCTGCTCCTGCCTTGTTTACCGCTCTGCTCCTGCTTAGCTTGCCGCTCTTGCGGTTTCTACTCTGCTCCTGCCTTGTTTACCGCTCTGCGGTGTCCGCTCTGCTCCTACTTAGCTTGCCGCTCTTGCGGTTTCTGCTCTGCTCCTGCCTTGTTTACCGCTCTGCGGTGTCCGCTCTGCTCCTGCTTAGCTTGCCGCTCTTGCGGTTTTCACTCTGCTCTTGCCTTGCTTGTCGCTCCTGCGGTTTCTGCTCTGCTCTTATCTTGCTTACTGCTTCTGCGGTTTCCGCCCTGCCCTGCTTCTGCCCGCTGCTCCGGCAGTCCTGTCCTGCTTGTGCTCGCTGCTCCTGCAGCCCCGTCCTGCTCTGTTCTTGCCCACCGCTTCGGGCGTTCCCTCTCTGCTGTGGTTGTCTACCGCATCTGCGGTTCTGTGACCCAGTCTGTACTGGGTCTTAACCTCTCTGTGCTCCAGTCCGTCCTTTCGGCCAGTACCTCCCTGCCTGCATACTCGCCTGTATCCACCCGTCTGCATACCTGCCGTGTTCGCTTATATCCACCAGTCTGTGCCAGCCTAACCTGCCTGTTCCAGTAATCCCTGTGTGGGTCAACCCCCGTGTCCGGAGTTTGACCTGGAGTAGCACCTGGTCCCTCTGCCCGGTTTCTCCCTGGTGCACTGGCGTCGTATGAAGTCGTGCCATCTTGGTCGGATCGGCCAGATACTTAGTCACGCCCCTCCAGGCACTCTCCGGTTCATGGTCCAGTGGAACCACAACACCCGCACACGCCAGTCAGTCCGGGCGTGTGCATAACAGCATGCTCAGGCCATGGTTCCCGTTGAGCCCCACGGCCTTCGCTCTCTGAGAAGTTTTCCAGCGAATACATGCATTAAAATAAATAAATTTTTTTTTCCCTTTAGCTGAGTTCCAGGCGAATTACGCACCCGTCCAGATGGATCTATCTGCTCTCGTTCCTGCGGATCCGCTACGTTATTATGGGGATCCAAGACAAAGTCATGCATTTGTGGAGCAATGCATGCTACACTTCAAGTTCTACCCTCTATGTTTTCCCACCGATCGGGTTAAGGTGGCATTCATTATGTCTTACCTGGCGGGTGATGCCTTGGAATGGATCAACCCCCTATATGAAACACAGGATCCGATCCTCCTGGACCTAATGGCCTTCCTGGTGGCCTTTCTAATGGTCTTCGATGATCCTAACCGGGAGGCTCCTGCTGAAGCTTCACTTCCCAATATCCCGGAGCAGCCCCAATGGGTAATGTGTGTGGGTAGCGCAATAGTCCTCCAGCCCAATGAGACTACTGCCCACCCAGAATCCTCACAGGGTGACTACGCTTTCCGGAATACTTCTCCCAACCTCAAGAGGCAGTCCAGACGTGCTAGACGTAGAGGCAAGCCGTCACGCCAGGGTCTGTCCTCCCTGAGACCTCCTGACCCCAACCTTGAAGTCCCTACTGAAGCTTCATCTCCCTGTATCCCGGAGAAGCCCCAACGGGTAATGTGCGTGGGTAGTGCACCAGTTCTCCTGCCCGAAGAGACTTCTGCCCATCCAGACTCCACACAGAACTTCCTGCACCCGGCATCAGATGCTTCACCCACTTTAACCGGTGTGCATGTCCAAGGATGCTCCAAAGCTGTGGTTACCTCAGAGTCTGTGCACCTCTACTACCTGGCGGAGGACCCCCTGTTGCCTCCTGAATCCTCCGGGATACCACTCGATGACAAATGGAGAGAGATTTCTCTACACCCGGTACTCGATACTTTGTCCGCTTCGTCCTGTGAGCCTGACAATGGGTACCCCAAAGTGGTAGTTACCCCCGAGTCTCTACACCCCTCCGACCAGGCGGAGGACCTCCAGTTGTCTCCTGAACCCTTCGGGGTGCTACCTGGTAGCGAAAGGACAGAGACTCTCCTATACTCTGTACCTGATACCTCGCTCGCTTCGTCCACTGAGTCCAACCTAGTGTACTCCGAAGCAGTGGTTACTCCCGAGTCTCTACACCCCTCTGACCAGGCGGAGGACCTCCAGTTGTCTCCAGAACCCTTCGGGGTGCCACCTGGTGGTGAATGGACAGAGACTGTCCTATATCCTGGATCTGATACCTCGCTTGCTTCGTCCAGTGAGTCCGACCTAGTGTACTCTGAAGCAGAGGATACCCGTGAGTCTCTACACCCCTCTGACCAGGCGGAGGACCGCCAGTTGTCTCCAGAACCCTTCGGGGTGCCACCTGGTGGTGAATGGACAGAGACTTTCCTATACTCGGTACCCGATACCTCGCCTGCTTCGTCCAGTGAGTCCGACCTAGTGTACTCTGAAGCAGATGTTTTCTCTGAGCCTCGGCACTCTTCTGACCCGGCGGAGGACCTCCAGTTGTTTCCTGAATCCTCCGGGGTACCACCAGATAACAAAGAGACAGTGACTTTCCCTCATTATGTACCTGATAACCCGTCTATTTCTTCCTGTGAGCTTGACAAGATGTACCTCGAAGCAGAGATTACCCCCAAGTCTCTGTCCCCCTCCAACCCGGTGGAGGACTTCCAGTTGTCTCCTGTACCCTCTGGGGTGCCACCTGAAAATATGTGGAGACTTCCTTGTGTGCTGTTCCTGGTACTCCACCCGTTTCGTCTGTTGCTAAGGGTGGCTGGATGGGAGGTAGCATCCGAGCTACCCAGAGGAGACCAGTTTTTCCGGTGGACAGTGGAAGTGATCTCTTCGAAGTGAAGAATTGGCCCTCGAATTCCCTGCGGAAGATTCTGGCAGGCCTGAAGAAGAGGGGGCGTAAGGGGGGGGGGTACTGTAACATACCTGGCGGCGTCCTTGCATAGTGGTCCATCTCCCACTGTGCAAGAGCGCGCACTTGAGCTCCTGTCCAGAATGTCTCTCTGGCTTCCCTCCTTGCTGTCTGTTTGTCTGTTTTGGCTGCATAGGGCGACGCCCACTGAACTTCCTGTTTCTTGTACCTGCTGCGGACACGCCCCTGTTGCACCTTCAGCCTACTTAGCTTGCCGCTCTTGCGGTTTCTGCTCTGCTCCTGCCTTGTTTACCGCTCTGCTCCTGCTTAGCTTGCCGCTCTTGCGGTTTCTACTCTGCTCCTGCCTTGTTTACCGCTCTGCGGTGTCCGCTCTGCTCCTACTTAGCTTGCCGCTCTTGCGGTTTCTGCTCTGCTCCTGCCTTGTTTACCGCTCTGCTCCTGCTTAGCTTGCCGCTCTTGCGGTTTTCACTCTGCTCTTGCCTTGCTTGTCGCTCCTGCGGTTTCTGCTCTGCTCTTATCTTGCTTACTGCTTCTGCGGTTTCCGCCCTGCCCTGCTTCTGCCCGCTGCTCCGGCAGTCCTGTCCTGCTTGTGCTCGCTGCTCCTGCAGCCCCGTCCTGCTCTGTTCTTGCCCACCGCTTCGGGCGTTCCCTCTCTGCTGTGGTTGTCTACCGCATCTGCGGTTCTGTGACCCAGTCTGTACTGGGTCTTAACCTCTCTGTGCTCCAGTCCGTCCTTTCGGCCAGTACCTCCCTGCCTGCATACTCGCCTGTATCCACCCGTCTGCATACCTGCCGTGTTCGCTTATATCCACCAGTCTGTGCCAGCCTAACCTGCCTGTTCCAGTAATCCCTGTGTGGGTCAACCCCCGTGTCCGGAGTTTGACCTGGAGTAGCACCTGGTCCCTCTGCCCGGTTTCTCCCTGGTGCACTGGCGTCGTATGCCGTCGTGCCATCTTGGTCGGATCGGCCAGATACTTAGTCACGCCCCTCCAGGCACTCTCCGGTTCATGGTCCAGTGGAACCACAACACCCGCACACGCCAGTCAGTCCGGGCGTGTGCATAACATACAACTTTATCCACATCTAAAGAAACCGCAGACTCTTCTATCCAGCCAAGTCCACTTGGGTGCAGGTTTTTATAGAAACTATGCACTAAACGGTCCCTAATTGACCAACCCTTTCTGAAAGTTATTGTGGGAGTAGATCACACAGCACCCTCAGGTCCAGGGTTTTCTCAGGATATTAAAGATATGGTCACTCTGATTCTCGTAAGTTCCTATTACTCATGTTATCCCATCTTTTTCTTGCTCTCTTGGTTAGGTATGGAGGAGTGTCGGTCTCTCCCGATTTTCTGCAAATAATTGTGTGAAATCCAAAATGTACTGTAGGTACCCTTTTTCCATGAATCTGGTGTTCATGTCTATTGCCTGTATATTAAAATCTGTGACATTAGAGCAGTCTCATCTCAACCGTAAAAATTGGCCCTTGGATATTGCTTTTTTTAAGGAGGATGGGGTGGTGACTATCCCACTTCAATAGTTTATTAGTGCTTCTAGGTTTATGGTAGATGAGTGTCCCTAGGGTCCCATCCCCTTCATTCTTGATTAGTACATACAGGAAAGGCAACTGGTAATATTTAACCCCTTTCTGACGTATGACCTAATTGTACGTCTTGGTGACCTGGGCCTATTAGACCAATGACGTACTATTAGGTCATACGGCAATCGCGCCCGCACACAAGCGGTGCGGGGCGATCGTCGACGGGTGTCAGCTGATTGTCACAGCTGACACCCGGTACTATGTGCAGGGAGCGGTCCCGCACCGTTCCCGGCACATTAACCCCCTCAATGTTGCGATCGAAGTCGATCACAGCATTGCGGTGGCAAGGGGAGGTGATCAGGATACTCACCTCCTCTTCCGGCCTCAAGCGCTGTCTGCCGCGGCTTCCCGGATGTTGCCATGACGACCCGATCTCGTCATGACAACATCCGGGTCACCAGACAGCAGGAAGATTCTTTGGACATGCGCAGTGCATGACAAAAGAATCTTCTCCCTGTGCAGCACTGACAGCCTGTATAACACAGGAATGGTGCAGCATTCCTGTGCTATACAGGCAATCAGAATAAAAAAAAGTGAAAGTCCCAGAGTGGAACACAGAATAAAAGTCCACAAAGTGTTAAAAAATGAAAATAAAATAATAAAAAAAAAAAATTGTAAAAATATTATAAAAAAAAATAAAAAAAAGAATCCACCAAAAATAAAAATATAATGTACCCATCAATAAATATTATGGAAAAAAGAAATCAAAAAACAAAAAAGTACACATATTTGGTATCGCCACGTCCGGAACGACCCGACGTATAAAACTGTCCCACTAGTTAACCCCTTCAGTGAGCACGGTAAAAAAATAAAATAAAAAAAGAAGCAAAAAACAATGCTTTATCATCATACCGCCAAACAAAAAATGAAACACGCAATCAAAAAGACGAATATAAATAAAAAGGTTACCGCTGAAAACGTAATCTTTTCCCGCAAAAAACAAGCTGCCATACAGCTCCATCAGCCGAAAAATAAAAAAGTTATAGCTCTCAGAATAAAGCGACGCAAAAAAATATTTTTTTCTATAAAATAGCTTTTATTGTGTAAAAGCGCCAAAACATAGAAAAACAATATAAATGTGGTACCGCTGTAAACGTACTGACCCGAAGAATAAAGCTGCCTTATCAATTTTACCACACGCGGAACAGCATAAAAAAAAAACCATGAAAAAAATTCTGGAATTGCTGTGTTTTGTTTATTCTGCCTCCCAAAAATCGGAATAGAAAGCGATCAAAAATTGTCAAGTGCCTGAAAATGGTACCAATAAAAACGTCAAGTCATCCCGCAAAAAACTAGCCATCATATGACTGTCGGCCAAAATATGGAAAAATTATAGCTCTCAAAATATGGCGATGCAAAAACTAGATTTTACAAATAAATGCGTCTTTTAGTGTGTGACAGCTGTCAATCATAAAAACCCGATATGATTCTGGCATCTCTGTAATCGCACCGACCCGAAGAATAAAGTCGTCTAATCACTTATACTGCACGAGGAACGGCGCAAAAAATAAACTCTAGGGTTAGGGTTGGGTAGGGATTTTTTTCAAAAGTTAAAAAAAAAAAAGATGACGATATGGCGACTAGTGTTGAGCACAAGTGCTCGCTACTTGAGTTTGCATCGGGTGCTTGGGTATGCACTGAGTATCGTGAGTGCTCAAGTGACATGCTCGAGTCTCTGCCCCATATGCTTCATGGCCAAAAAACCTTGCGGGGATTGCCTGCTATGCACGAGCGATCCCCGCATGTTTTTTTTGGGGTGTCTAATAACCATGAAACATGCGAGCGGGGACTCGAGCATGTCACTCGAGCACGCACGATACATGGTGCATAACCGTGTACCTGATGTAGACTCAAGTAGCGAGCACTTTCGCTCAACACTAATGATAACTTATTCAATATGATGACCTAATGTTATCAAATTCTGTGTCGTACCTATGGGTTCAAAATGTTCACTATACCCCTTGATAAAATCCTTGAGGGGTGTAGTTTCCAAAATGGGGTCACATGTGGGGGGGTTTCCACTGTTTAGGCACATCAGGGGCTCTCCAAACGTGACATGGAATCCGCTCTCAATTCCAGCCAATTTTGCGTTCAAAAAGTCACACAATGCTCCTTCCCTTCTGAACTCTGCCGTGCGCCCAAACACTGTATTTTCCCCACCTATGGGGTATTGGCGTACTCAGGAGAAATTGCACAACAGTTTTTGGGGTCAATTTTCTCCTCTTACCCTTGTGAAAATAAAAAAAATGGGGGCTAAAGCATTTTTGTGGAACAAGTTAGATTTTTTTTTATTTTCACAGCTCCATGTTATAAACTTCTCCAAAGCACTTGGGGGTTCAGGGTGCTCACCACACATCTAGATAAGTTCCCTGAGGGGTCTAGTTTCCAAAATGGTGTCACTTGTGTTTTTTTTTTGCTGTTTTAGGCACACCAGGGGCACATCCGCTAAGTATTCAAGTAAATTTTACATTCAAAAAGTCAGATGGCGCTCCTTCCCTTCGGAACCCTGC
The DNA here is from genome assembly GCF_046119375.1 of Phyllobates terribilis. Lineage (NCBI taxonomy): Eukaryota > Metazoa > Chordata > Amphibia > Anura > Dendrobatidae > Phyllobates > Phyllobates terribilis. The sequence goes on along the minus strand of NW_027362796.1, from coordinate 751,047 downwards.
CGTGCGCTCAAACAGTGGTTTTCCCCCACATATGGGGTATCTGCGTGCTCAGGAGGAATTGTACAACAAATTGCATGGTGCAACTTCTCCAGTTACCCACAAATGCAAAATTGGAGGCTGAAAAACATTTTTGTGGGAAAAATGTGAAAATGTTATTTTTACGGCTCAATGTTCTAAACTTCGGTGAAGCACCTGGGGGTTCAAGGTGCTCACCACAGATCTAGATAAGTTCGCTGAGGGGGTCTAGTTTCCAAAATGGTGTTACTTGTGGGGGTTTCCACTGTTTAGGCACATCAGGGGCTCTCCAAACGCATCATGGTGTCTGCTAATTATTCAAGCAAATTTTACAATCAAAAAGTCAAATGGCGCTCCTTCCCTTCCGAACCCTGCCGAATGCCCAAGCAGTGGTTTTCCCCCACATATGGGGTATCGGCTTACTCAGGAGAAATGGCACAACAAACTATATGGTGCAATTTCTCCTGTTACCCTTCTGAAAATGCAAAATTGGGGGCTGAAAAACATTTTTGTGTGAAAAATGTGAAAATTTTATTTTTACGGCTCAATGTTCTAAACTTCGGTGAAGCACCTGGGGGTTCAAGGTGCTCACCACAGATCTAGATAAGTTCCCTGAGGGGTCTAGTTTCCAAAATGGTGTCACTTGTGGGGGGTTTCCACTGTTTAGGCACATCAGGGGCTCTCCAAACGCAACATGGCATCTGCTAATTATTCAAGCAAATTTTACATTCAAAAAGTCAAATGGCGCTCCTTCTCCTCCGAGCTCTGCTGTGCGCCCAAACAGTGTTTTTTTCCCCATATATGGGGTATCTGCGTGCTCAGGGCAAATTGCACAACAAATTTTGGGGTTCATTTTTCCTATTACCTCTGCGAAAAAAAAAAAAAAATGGGTCTAAAGTAACATTTTTGTGAAAAAAGTTAAAAGTTCATTTTTTCCTTCCACATTCCAAAAATTCCTGTGAAGCACCTGAAGGGTTAATAAAGTTCTTGAATGTGGTTTTGAGCACCTTGAGGGGTGTAGTTTTTAGAATGGTGTCACTTTTGGGTATTTTCTGTCATAAAGACCCCTCAAAGTGACTTCAAATGTGATGTGGTCCCTAAAAAAATGATTTTGTAAATTTTGTTGGAAAAATGAGAAATCAATGGTCATCTTTTAACCCTTATAGCTCCCTAATAAAAAAAAATTTTGGTTCCAAAACTGTGCTGATGTAAAGTAGATATGTGGGAAATGATATTTATTAACTATTTTGTTTGACATATATCTCTGATTTAAGGGCATAAAAATTAAAATTTTGAAAATTGCAAAATTTTCGCCAAATTTCCGTTTTTTTTTCACCAATAAACGCAAGTGTTATCGGAGAAATTTTACCACTATCATGAAGTACAATATGTCACAAAAAAACAATCTCAGAATCAGGGGGATCCGTTGAAGCATTCCAGAGTAATTACCTCATAAAGTGACAGTGGTCAGAATTGTAAAAATTGGCCCGGTCATTAACGTGCAAACCACCCTCGGGGGTAAAGAGGTTAAACTCTGATATAAATCTCAGGCCCACTCTATTGATGTTGAGTTACCTGACAAATTCAAGAAACTTTTCACTCGTTCCTGACCAGATGATAAAAATGTCGTCAATATATCTATACTAAGCCCCAAGATATGGTTGCCACCACTTATGATCATCTATGAATATTGTGTTTTCCTCCCAGAAATAGGTTAACATTCGAGGGGGCACAGCGGCTCCCCATCGCAGTACCCCTGAGCTGGTGGAAGTACTTCCTGTCAAAAAGAAAAGTTATTATTAGTAAGAGTGAACTTTAGAAGATCCTCCATGAAGTCATTATGTCAGCTACACTCTACTGATCTCGATTTCAAGAAACGTCTTACTCCTCTGATACCATCCTCATGCGGAATATTACTGTACAAAGACTAGACCTCTACACTGTGTTCCAAATTATTATGCAAATAATATTTTGTCAGATTTTCCCAAATTACCTATATGAATTGCAGTCATTGTAATTTTCCAGTCAAATAACTATGAGTACAATTGAAAGGTTTTTGTACAAACTGCCTATGATAACAGTATATTTTTTTAAAAATAAAACACTCAAACTGCACTCAAAATGCATGTTCCAAATTATTATGCACAGCAGAGTTTTCAACCTTTTCATTTTAACCCCTTACTTACTGGGGACGTATTAGTACGCATATTTGCGTACCCTCCGTTCAGTGAGGGCTGCTGCGCTGAGCCCTCACTGAACGGAGCACATGTCAGCTGATTCTTACAGCTGACATGTGCCCGCAACAGCCGCGGGTGGAATCGCGATCCACCCGCGGCTGTTAACCTGTTAAATGCTGCTGTCAATCTCCGACAGCAGCATTTAACGCGCGCTTCCGGGTAGCGCGTCATAAGCTCCGCCCACCGGCGACCCCGTCACGTGATCGCGGGTCGCCGATGGGCGTGCATGACAACCCAGGGTCTGCAGCAGACGCCTGTGGTTGTCATGATCTTGTCGCTATGAGCGCCACCTAGTGGTCGGCGCTCATAGCACAGGACCATATCTGCTGCATGCAGGGGACCTGCTCGTCCCCTGCATGCAGCAGAGGCGATCGGATAGTTGCTGCTTCTAGTCTCCTATGGAGACTATAGAAGCATGCAAAAAGTAAAAAAAAAAAGTTTTTAAAAATATTAAAAAAAATAAAAAAATATAAAAGTTTAAATCACCCCCCTTTCGCCCCATTCAAAATAAAATATATTAAAAAAAACCCCACATACACATATTTGGTATCGCCGCGTTCAGAATCGCCCGATCTATCAATATAAAAAAAGAATTAATCCGATCGGTAAACGGCGTAACGAGAAAAAAATTCTAAACGCCAGAATTACGTTTTTTGGTCGCCGCAAAATTGCAATAAAATGCAATAACGGGCGATCAAAACATCGGATCTACTTCAAATGTTATCAATAAAAACGTCAGCCTGGCGCGCAAAAAATAAGCCATCAACCAGCCCCAGATCACGAAAAATGGAGACGCTACAGGTCTCGGAAAATGGCGCTATTTTTTTATTTTTTTTTTTACCAAATTTTGGAATTTTTTTTCACCACTTAAATATAAAAGAACCTATACATGTTTGGTGTCTATGAACTCGTAATGACCTGTAGAATAAGAAGGGCAGGTCAGTTTTAGCATTCAGTGAACGTGGTAAAAAAAATAAATAAAAAACAACTGTGGTATTGCACTTTTTTTGCAATTTTACCGCACTTGGAATTTTTTTCCCGTTTTCCCGTACAGGATATGGTAAAACTAGTAATGGCGTTGAAAAGTACAACTCGTCCCGCAAAAAATAAGCCCTCACATGGCCATATTGACCAAAAAATAAAAACGCTATGGCTCTGGGAACAAGGGGAGCAAAAACGAAAATGCAAAAACGAAAAATGCTCCGGGGCTTAAGGGGTTAATAAAGAACAAAAAAATGGTCATTTTTGAAATTATAAGCATTAGCAGGTTATTACAAACTGAAATCAAACAGTTTTCAACTCAAAACTTTATTCTAGGTGATGTTACATTTGCACATAGGACCCCTTGTCCGAAAGGAGCTTCTGAACTCTCTCGTCCATTGAATTTGCCAGGTTTTGGATGGTTTCTGCTATAATTGTTTTGCATGAGTACAGAATACCCTCCCAGAGCTGTTGCTTAGATGTGAACTGCCTCCGGCCATCATAGACACTCCTTTTGATGATGCTCCAGAGGTTCTCAATGGGGTTGAGGTCAGGGGATCATGGGGGCCACACCATAAGTTTGTCCCCTTTTATGCCCATAGCAGCCAGAGATGCAGATGTGTTATGTGCAGCATGAGACGGGGCATTATCATGCATGAAAATGATCTTGCTGCGGAATGCACGGTTCTTCTTCTTGAACCATGGCAGGAAGTGCTGTTTGAGAAACTCCACATACATTATGGAGTTCATCTTTACCCCTTCAGGGATCCTAAAGGGGCCGACAATCTCTCTCCCCATGATTCCAGCCCAAAACATTACTCCACCTCCTCCTTGTTGGCGCCGTAGCCGTGTTTGCATGGGGTGTCCTTCAACCAGCCATCCTCCACTCCATCCATCTGGACCATCGAGCGTTGCACGGCACTCATCGGTGAACAAAACAGTTCGATGGTCCAGATGGATGGAGTGGGCATAAAAGGGTACAACCTTATGGTGTGGCCCCCATGCTCCCCTGATCTCAACCCCATTGAGAACCTCTGGAGCATCATCAAAAGGAGTGTCTATGATGGCGGGAGGCAGTTCACATCTAAGCAACAGCTCTGGGAGGGTATTCTGTCCTCATGCAAAACAATTGAAGCAGAAACCAACCAAAACCTGACAAATTCAATGGACGAGAGAGTTCAGAAGCTCCTTTCGAACAAGGGGTCCTATGTGCAAATGTAACATCACCTAGAATAAAGTTTTGAGTTGATTTCAGTTTGTAATAACCTGCTAATGCTTATAATTTCAAAAATGACCATTTTTTTGTTCTTTATTAAAATGAAAAGGTTGAAAACTCTGCTGTGCATAATAATTTGGAACATGCATTTTGAGTGCAGTTTGAGTTTTTTATTTTTTTAAAAATATACTGTTATCATAGGCAGTTTGTACAAAAACCTTTCAATTGTACTCTAATAGTTATTTGACTGGAAAATTACAATGACTGCAATTCATATAGGTAATTTGGGAAAATCTGAGAAAATATTATTTGCATAATAATTTGGAACACCGTGTAGTAAGGCCTGCTCCCCTACATGCATGTATACATTATTATTATTATAGCGCCATTTATTCCATGGCGCTTTACATGTGAAAAGGGGTATACATAGCAAAAACAAGTACAATAATCTTGAACACAATGTGACAGCGACTGGTACAGGAGGAGAGAGGACCCTGCCCGTGAGGACTCACAATCTACAAGGGATGGGTTAGGATACATTAGGTGAGGGTAGAGCTGGTCATAAAGCGGTGGTTACTGCAGGTTGTAGACTTGTCGGAAGAGGAGGGTCTTCAGGCTCCTTTTGAAGGCTTCCACGGTCGACGAGAATCTGATGTGTTGGGGTAGAGAGTTCCAGAGTAGGGGGGGGAAGCACGGGAGAAATCTTGTATGCGATTGTGGGAAGAGGAGATAAGAGGGGAGTAGAGAAAGAGATCTTGTGAGGATCGGAGGTTGCGTGCAGGTATGTAACGGGAGACTAGGTCAGAGATATATGGAGGAGACAGGTTGTGGTTGGCTGTGTATGCCATGGTTAGGGTTTTGAACTGGATTCTCTGAGCAATGGGGAGCCTGTGAAGATTGACAGAGAGGAGAGGCCGGGGAATAGCGGGGGGACAGCTGGATTAGTCGGGCAGCAGAGTTTAGTATAGATTGGAGGGGTGCAAGAGTGGTAGAAGGAAGGCCATAGAGCAGGAGGTTGCAGCAGTCAAGGCAGGAGATGATGAGGGCGTGCACTAGTGTTTTTGCAGATTCATGGTTGAGGAATGTGCGGATCCGGGAGATATTTTTGAGTTGGAGTCAGCAGGAAGTGGAAAGGTCTTGGATATGTGGTTTGAAGGAGAGTTCAAAGTCCAGGGTTACTCCAAGGCAGCGAGCTTGAGGGACTGGGGAGAGTGGACAGCCATTGACATTGATAGATAGGTCAGTTGGGATGGGGGAAAGATGATGAATTCTGTTTTGTCCATGTTAAGTTTTAGAAATCTAGCAGAGAAGAAGGATGAAATAGCGGAAAGACATTGTGGGATTTTGGTTAGTAGGGAGGAGATATCGGGTCCAGAGAGGTATATCTGTGTGTCATCAGAATAGAGGTGATAATGAAAGCCATGAGACTCTATGAGCTGTCCCAGGCCGAAGGTGCAGATGGGGAAGAGCAGGGGTCCTAGAACTGAACCTTGGGGGACACCGACAGATAGGGGGCGAGATGAGGAGGTGGTGTGTGAGTGGGAGACACTGAATGTCCGGTCTGTTAGGTATGAGGAGATCCAGGATAGGGCAAGTCTGTGATGCCGATAGATGAGAGAGTCTGTAGTAAGAGGGAATGGTCCACTGTGTCAAAGGCAGATGACAGGTCTAGGAGGAGGAGGATACAGAGTAGTGTCGCTTAGATTTGGCGGTTAGTAGGTCGTTGGTGACTTTAGTCAGTGCAGTTTCAATAGAATGGTGCGGTCGGAAACCAGATTGTAGGCGGTCGAAGAGAGAGCAGGAGGAGAGGTGGGAGGACAGTTCAGAATGGATGTGTTGTTCCAGTAGTTTTGAGACATAGGGGAGAAGTGATATGGGGCGATAGCTAGTCAGAGAGGATGGGTCAAGGGAGGGCTTTTTGAGGATGGGTGTGATTGAGGCATGTTTGCAGCATGAGGGGAAGACACCAGTTGTTAGTGACAGGTTTAAGAGGTGGGCTAGGGTTGGGATGAAGATAGTGGTAAGGTTTGGGATGAGGTGGGACGGGATTGGGTCAAGTTCACAGGTGGTGAGGTGTGATTTGTCGAGTAAAGAGGATAGTTGATCTTCCGTAATGGCGGAGAAGGTGGTTTTGGAGGAGGAGGGTTGAGTAGGTGTGGGGAGGGGCTGTGGGGGCTTTAGGCAAAAGCTTTGTCTGATGGTGTCAATTTTCTGCTTGAAGAATGAGGCAAAGTCTTCGATTGAAATAAGAGGAGAGGGAGGAGGCACTGGGGGACGGAGGAGAGAATTGAAGGTGTTGAATAGTTGTTTGGGGTTGTGAGACAGGGAGGATATGAGGGATGCGGAGTATGTTTGTTTTGCTGCAGTGAGTGTGGACTTGAAGGTAGTGGGGGATTGTTTGAATGCAATGAAGTGCTCATTGGAGTGGGACTTTTTCCATCTACGCTCGGCAACCCTGGAGGCCCGTCGCAGTTCTTTAGTTAGGCTGGTGTGCCAGGGTTGTCTATTGATTGTGCAAGCTTTGGTATGTGTGAGGGGGGCGACCGAATCGAGAGCTGCAGCTGTTGTGGTGTTGTATAAAGTGGCAGCAACATCGGCATCATGTAAGGAACTAATGTCTGTAAGAGGGAGGAGGGATTCAGAGAGTGAGTGTAGGTCAAGGTGTCTGAGATTTCTGCGAGGGTGTGCAAGTTTGTGGAGTGGGGATTGTTGACCTGGAGAGGAGAGGGTAGAGAATGTAAGTAGGTTGTGGTCAGAGAGAGGGAGAGGCGAGTTAGAGAGGTTAGATAGGGAACAGAGGCGGGTGAAGATAGTTACATAGTTACGTAGTTAGTAAAGCCGAATAAAGACTTGCGTCCATCAAGTTCGACCTGTTAGTTCTGTAATTGCTAAAGTTGATCCAGAGGAGGGCAAAAACCCCAAATGATTTAGCCAATCTTCACCTGAGGAAAAATTCCCTCCCGACTCTGAAACCAGCAGTCAGAATAAATCCCTGTATCAACCTACTATTTTATTTTATTTTTAAGTATATGCTGAAATCTGCCTGGTATCTAGAAAAGCATCCAGTCCCCGCTTGAACTGGTTTAGTGAATCCGACATTACCGTCTCCTCACTCAGTGAATTCCATATTCTCACTGCTCTTACCGTAAAGAACCCCTTCCTATGCTGGTGCTGAAACCTTTTCTCTTCCAGTCTTAGTGAATGCCCTCTTGTTACCGTAATATCCCTCCTTTTGAACAAATCCTGGGCAAGGTCTCTATACTGTCCCCTAACATATTTGTACACATTTATTATGTCCCCCCTCAACCTTCTCTTTTCCAGGCTGAATAGTCCTAGTTTTGCCAACCTCTCTGGGTATTGCAGTCCCTCCATTCCCCTTATTAATTTTGTTGCCCTCCTTTGTACCTTTTCAAGCTCATTTATATCCTTTCTATATATTGGGGCCCATAACTGAGCACAGTATTCCAAGTGTGGTCTGACCAGAGCTTTGTACAGTGGAAGAACAATGTTCTCATCCTTTGCAGCTATACCTCTTCTGATACATCCCATTACCCTGTTTGCCCTTACAGCAGCGGCCTGACTTTGGGCACTCCAATTTAGTTTGCTATCAATCAAGATGCCCAAGTCCTTCTCCATCTCTGAATTCCCCAATGATTTCCCATTCAGTGAGTACTGGTGACTTCCATTTTTCCTTCCCATATGTATGACCTTACATTTCTCCTCGTTAAACCTCATTTGCCATTTAATGCTCCACCTACCCAGCTTATCCAAATCCCTCTGTAGGTCTTCACTATCCTCTTTTGTATTAATTGTTTTACATAACTTTGTGTCATCTGCAAATATTGATATTTTACTATTTATCCCGTTGACTATGTCGTTAATAAAGATATTAAATAACATTGGGCCTAGTACAGACCCCTGTGGTACCCCACTAGTGACGCTTACCCAATCTGAGTATATTCCATTTATAACCACCCTCTGTCTTCTATCCTTTAGCCAGTTAGCTACCCACTTGCAAACATTTTCCCCCAGCCCCATCATTCTCATTTTGTATACCAACCTATTATGTAGCACGCTATCGAACGCTTTTGAGAAGTCGAGATACACGACATCCACTGGTTCCCCCTGATCTACTCGAGAGCTAACCTCCTCGTAGAAGTCAATCAGGTTAGTTTGGCAGGAGCGATTCCTCATGAATCCATGTTGGTTCGTGGTTAATAGATTATTAGCATCAAGATGCTCCATGATTGCCTCATTAATAAAGCCTTCAAAAATTTTGCCCACAACGGACGTCAGACTCACCGGCCGATAGTTTCCGGCGTCACTTTTCGCTCCCTTTTTGAATATTGGCACTACATTCGCCTGTCGCTAATCAAGTGGTACAGACCCAGTCTCAACAGAGTCCTTAAATATAAAAGATATAACGGTCTGTCTATCACATTACTTAGTTCCCTTAGTACCCGTGGGTGTATGCCATCAGGTCCTGGTGATTTGTTTATTTTAATGTTACTGAGGCGTTTCTGTACCCCAGCTTGGGTTAGATTTGTCATACTTAGTGGAGGATTAAGCTTGTCACTTCTCATTTCTCCTGTTAGTTCTATTTCCTTTGTGAAAGTTGACGAAAAAAATTATTTAATAGATTAGCTTTATCCTCATCTTTCTCTATGATTTTGCCTTCATCACTTTTTATCGGTCCAATATTATTCGATTTAATCCTTTTACTATTTATATACGTAAAGAACAGTTTGGGATTTGATCTACTTTCCCTAGCAATACGTCTCTCTGTTTCCTCCTTTGCTATTTTTATTTGTTTTTTGCAGGTTCTCGTTTTTTCCTTGTAACACATTAGTGCCTCCTTGCTGTTTTCCTGTTTTAATCTCTTGAATGCCTCTTTTTTGCTATTTAACGCCCCTTTTACGTTCTTATTCAACAATATTGGTTTCCTCTTATTTCTGGCCCTTTTATTCCCATACGGTATATACCTCTCGCACTGAGTATTCAGAATTATTTTGAAGGTTTCCCATTTACTATTCGTATTTCCTTGATTAAGAACTTTGTCCCAGTCTATAAGTTGAAGGTTTTCTTTCAGCTGATCAAACTTCGCCCTCCTAAAGTTTAATGTTTTAGTTGTTCCCTTATTGATAACCCTACTGAAGGGCATTTTGAAATTGATAATATTATGATCGCTATTACCTAGGTGCCCCCCTATCTGTACCTCAGTTATTCTATCAGGCCTATTAGTCAATATTAAGTCCAACACGGCCTTCCCTCTCGTTGGTTCCTGCACTAGTTGGGAGAGATAATTATCCTTGATATTTGTCAAGAACCTTTTTCCTTTCTGCGATCTACAGGTTTCTGTTTCCCAGTCAATATCCGGGTAGTTGAAGTCCCCCATTACAATCACCTCATTATGTTTTGCTACTTTGTCTATTTGTCCTAATAGCAGTTTCTCATTCTCCTCTGTTATATTGGGTGGCTTATAGCAGACCCCCAGTAATATTTTATTATTATTTTTTGCCCCCTCTATCTCTACCCACATGGACTCGACCCCCTCTTCTCCCTCTCCTATATCTTCCCTTAGTCTGGGCTTTAGACGTGACTTTACATATAAGCAGACTCCTCCGCCCTTCCCCTGTTTCCAGTCCCTTCTAAATAAACTATAATCTGTTAAATTTACCGCCCAGTCGTAGCTATCGTCTAGCCAAGTCTCTGTTATACCTACGATGTCATACCTCTCCTCCGATATAAGCGCCCGCAGCTCATCCGCCTTATTGCTCAGGCTTCTTGCGTTGGTCAGCATGCAAGATAAAACTTTGGGGTTATTTAGCATCCTATTCTTCTCTAACGATCTAACTGTACTATCCCCACCCCCCTCTCCACCCTCATTATATTCACTTCTCCCCTTCCCCCTTGCTTGCCTCACATCCCACCTATTTCCTTGGTTTCCCCCCCCCGTCTCTAGTTTAAAAACTCCTCCAACCTATTAACCATCTTCTTCCCCAGCACCGCTGCACCCTCCCCATTGAGGTGCAGCCCGTCCCTACGGTAGAGCCTGTAGCCGACAGCGAAGTCGGCCCATTTCTCCATGAACCCAAACCCTTCTGCCTTGCACCAACTCTTTAGCCACTTATTCACCTCCCTAACCTCCCGTTGGCGCTCCTGTGTGGCTCGCGGGATTGGTAGTATTTCTGAGAAAACTACCTTGGAGGTCCTTGCCCTAAGCTTCCTACCTAGATCCCTGAAATCATTTTTAAGGACCCTCCATCTACCACTCACTTTGTCATTGGTGCCAATGTGGACCATGACCGCTGGGTCTTCGCCAGCCCCACCCAGTAACCTGTCAACCCGATCCGCGATGTGCCGGACTCGAGCGCCAGGGAGGCAGCACACCGTTCGGCGATCCCGGTCTTTGTGACAGATTGCCCTGTCTGTCCCCCTAATAATAGAGTCACCCACTACCAGGACCTGTCTAGCCTGCCCTACACTTCCCCCCGTCCCCCTCATTACTGGAGCATACACTCCCCCGGCGGTCAGAGGATCTGTCGTGCTCCAATAATGCCGGTTCTGAACCAGCCTTCCTATACTTCTTCCCTCTATCCCTTCTAACTGTTACCCAGCTCCCTGCCTGTTCAGCCTGCGCTTCCCCACTAAGCTCCACCCCCAGTGTTGACCCATTGAGTGTCTGCTCGGTGAGCAGCAAACTCCGTTCCATGTTGTCGATGCTCCTCAGTACCGCTATCTGAGCACTTAGATCCAGGATTTGGGCTTCCAAGTGCACGATATGCTCACATCTCTCGCAGCAGTATGGATCCCTGAGCGGTAGCTCAGGGAATGCATACATTGCGCAAGATGTACACTGCACGGCTCCGGCCAACATGGACGTCATTCTAAATATGGGGATACAGTCAGTATATATGTACAAGTACAAAACACAATTATTTATATATAGGTGTATGGACGGGGATCAATTAGGGATGTGCAAGTGTATCGATTAGATATCGGCGCGGGATCCGTTAAGTATGGACGGGGGATCAATTAAGTATGGACGGGGGATCAGCTGAGTGGGTCAGGTGGATTAATTAAGTATGGACGGTGGGTCAATTAACTAAGGACTGGGGATCAATAAGTATCAATAATATCAATAAATATGGACTGGGGAAATAATTAATTGTGGTCTGGGGAATCAATCAATTATTTATGGACAGGGGTTAATTAAATATGGTGGGGGATAAGGCAAATAGATAGGGACTGGGGATGAGTAAAAGTGGACAAGGGGAATCTATTAAATAGGACAAGGGGGATCAATCAATTATGGGCTGGGGGGGTCAATCATTTAAATGTGGTCAGGGGGATCACTTTAATATGGACGGGGGGTGGTCGGGGATCAATTAAATGAGGACGGGGGGGTCAATTTAACGTGGTCAGAGGGATCAGTTAAATATGGACGGGGGTGTTCAGGGGAATCAATTTAAATATGGACGGGGGTGATCAATTAAATATGGACGGGGGGGGAATCAATTAAATATGGACTAGGGAATACAATACAATTACAATACAGATACAAATACAATACAGTACAGTACACACTTGGGTTCAGTAGGGCCGCTTATCGCGGCCTCCTGCCCCTCACTCACCTCCTCTAAGGACGCTGCTCGCTATCACAGCGCGCTCGACCCTCCGGTCGCCTCTTACCGGTCCTCCTGATCACCTCCTGGTCACCACCACCTGGCACCCTCCGCCGGCCAGCACTGCACGCTGCCACAGCGCTCGTCCCTCCGGTCGCCTCCTACTGGTCCTCCCGGTCCGCTCGGTCACCTCCGCCTGGCTCTCCTCCCAAGATGAGGTCCAGCATGTGGCCGTCTTTGTGGGTGGGTGTGGAAGACCACTGAGTTAGACCGAAGGAGGAAGTGAGGGATAGAATCTTAGAGGCCGCTGAGAGGGAAGTGTCAATGGGGATGTTAAAGTCACCCATGAGGATAGTGGGGATGTCAACGGAGAGGAAATTAACTAGCCAAGTGGTGAAGTGGTCAAAGAAAGTGGTGGTTGATCCTGGGGGGCGGTAGATGACAGCCAGTTGGGGGTGGAGGGGGGAGTAGATGCGCACGCTGTGCACTTCAAAAGAGGGGAGAGTAATTGAGGGTGGCAGTGGGATATGGGTGAAGGAGCAGTTATCTGAGAGGAGGAAACCCATTCCTCCACCGTGCTTGCAGGTGCGGCGGGGGGTATGGGAGAGGTGGAATTCCGCCGTACGAAAGTGCAGCAGGAGAGGCCGTGTTAGAGGGGTTGAGCCAGGTTTGAGTGATGCCGAGGAAGGAAAGGTTGTTAGTGATGAAGATAGTGCTCCTGTTAGGGGGACTGGGGAAGCAGGGGCTGGGCGGATGGGTATAAGGTTAGAAGGGTTACGAGAGTTTGGGATAGATTGTGGGTAGGAGGTGGAAGTGATTGTAGGGATGTGGTGAGGAGGGCCGGGATGTGGAGAGATGTCGCAAGCAGTGAGGAGGAGCAGAGAAAGCATTAGTACGTGGGAGCAGGAGAGGGCATGAGGTGGCTGTCTGTGTTTGGAGACAAAGGATTGTACAGTACAGACCAAAAGTTTGGACAAACCTTATAATTTATTATTATTATTATTTATTGTTATAGCGCCATTAATTCCATGGCGCTTTACATGTGATAGGGATATACATAACAAAAGCATTTACATAATCTTAACAAAACGAGTCAGCGACTGGTACAGGAGGAGCGAGGACCCTGCCCGCGAGGGCTCAGTCTACAAGGGATGGGTGAGGATACATTAGGTGAGGGTAGAGCTGGTCGTGCAGTGGTGTTTACTGCAGGTTGTAGGCTTGTCGGAAGAGGTGGGTCTTCAGGTTCCTTTTGAAGGTTTCCACGGTCGGCGAGAGTCTGATATGTTGGGGTAGAGAGTTCCAGAGTAGGGGGGAAGCACGGGAGAAATCTTGTATACGATTGTGGGAGGAGGAGATAAGAGGGGAGTAGAGAAGGAGATCTTGTGAGGATCGGAGGTTGCGTGCAGGTAAGTACCGGGAGACTAGGTCACAGATGTATGGGGGAGACAGGTTGCGGATGGCTTTGTATGCCATGGTTAGGGTTTTGAACTGAATTCTCTGGGCAATGGGGAGCCAGTGAAGGGATTGACAGAGAGGAGAAGCCGGGGAATAGTGGGGGGACAGGTGGATTAGTCGAGCAGCAGAGTTTAGGATAGATTGGAGAGGCGCAAGAGTGTTGGAAGGGAGGCCACGGAGCAGGAGATTGCAGTAGTCGAGGCGGGATATGATGAGTGCATGCACTAGTGTTTTTGCAGAGTCTTTGCTGAGGAATGCACGGATCCAGGAGATGTTTTTGAGTTGGAGTCGGCAGGAGGTGGAAAGGGCTTGGATATGTGGTTTGAAGGAGAGATCAGAGTCCAGGGTTACCCCAAGGCAGCGAGCTTGTGGGACTGGGGAGAGTGAACAGCCATTGACGTTGATGGATAGGTCGGATGGGGGATGTGAATGAGAGGGTGGAAAGATGATGAACTCTGTTTTATCCATGTTGAGTTTTAGAAATCTGTCGGAGAAGAAGGATGAGATGGCGGACAGACATTGTGGGATTCTGGTTAGTAGGGAGGAGATATCGGGTCCAGAGAGGTAGATCTGTGTGTCGTCAGCATAGAGGTGATACGGAAAACCGTGAGACTCTATGAGCTGTCCCAGGCCGAGGGTGTAGATGGAGAAGAGCAGAGGTCCTAGAACTGAACCTTGGGGGACACCGACAGATAGGGGGCGAGATGAGGAGGTGGTGCGTGAGTGGGAGACGCTGAATGTCCTGTCTGTTAAGTATGAGGAGATCCAAGATAGAGCCAAGTCTGTGATGCCAAGATATGAGAGAATCTGGAGTAAGAGGGAATGGTCCACTGTGTCAAAGGCAGATGACAGGTCCAGAAGGAGGAGGATGAAGTAGTGTTGCTTGGATTTGGCATTTAGTAGGTCGTTGGTGACTTTGGTCAGGGCAGTTTCAGTCGAGTGATGTGGTCGGAAGCCAGATTGTAGACGGTCGAAGAGGGAGCAGGAGGAGAGGTGGGAGGACAGTTCAAGGTGGACATGTTGTTCTAGGAGTTTTGAGGCAAAGGGGAGGAGTGATATGGGGCGGTAGCTAGTCAGAGAGGAAGGGTCAAGGGAGGGCTTTTTGAGGATGGGTGTGATTGCGGCATGTTTGAAACATGAGGGGAAGACTCCGGTTGTTAGTGACAGATTGAAGAGGTGGGTTAGGGTTGGGATGAAGACTGTGGTGAGGTTAGTGATGAGGTGGGATGGGATTGGGTCAAGTTCGCAGGTGGTGAGGTGTGATTTGGAGAGTAAAGAGGAGACTTGACCTTCTGTAATGGTGGAGAAGTGGAGTTTGGAGGAGGAGGGTTGAGTAGATATGAGGAGGGGTTGTGTGGACTTTAGGCAAAAGTTTTGTCTGATGGTGTCAATCTTCTGTTTGAAGAATGAGGCAAAGTCGTCGGCTGAGATGAGAGAAGAGGGAGGAGGTGCTGGGGGACGAAGGAGAGAGTTGAAAGAGTTAAATAGCTGTTTAGGGTTGTGAGATAGGGAGGATATGAGAGATGAGAAGTAGGTTTGTTTTGCTGTAGTGAGTGCGGACTTGAAATTAGTGAGGGATTGCTTGAATGCGATGAAGTGCTCGATGGAGTGAGACCTTTTCCATCTCCGCTCCGCAACCCTGGAGGCCCGGCGCAGTTCTTTGGTAAGTTTAGTGTGCCAGGGCTGCCTGTTGAATGTGCGAGGTGTGGTGTGTGTGAGAGGGGCGATCGAGTCTAGAGCTGAAGCTATTGTGGTGTTATATGAAGCAGCGGCAACGTCTGCATCGTGTAAGGAATTCATGTCTGTGAGAGGAAGGAGGGATTCAGAGAGAGTGTAGGTCAAGGTGTTTGAGATTTTTGCGAGGGTGTGTGAGTTTGTGGAGTGGGGATTGTGCACCCGGAGAGGAGAGGGTAGAGAATGTGAGGAGGTTAAGGTCAGAGAGAGGGAGCGGTGAGTTAGAGAGGTTAGATAGGGAACAGAGGCGGGTGAAGATGAGGTCCAGTGTGTGGCCATCTTTGTGGGTGGGTGTGGAAGACCATTGAGTGAGTCCAAAGGAGGAAGTGAGGGATAGGAGCTTAGAGACAGACGAGTGGGGAGTGTCAATGGGGATGTTGAAGTCACCCATTATGATAGTGGGGATGTCAGTGGAAAGGAAGTGAAGCAGCCAGGTGGTGAAATGGTCTAAGAAGGTGGTGGCTTGCCCTGGGGGTCGGTAAACGACGGCCAGTTGGAGGTTGGAGGGGGAATAGATGCGCACACAGTGCACCTCAAAAGAGGGGAGTGTAACGGAGGGTGGCAGTGGGATTTTGGTGAAAGCGCAGAGTTCTGATAGGAGGAAACCTACGCCTCCACCATGTTTGCCATTGGGGCGGGGGGTGTGGGAAAGGTGGAATCCGCCATATGAAAGGGCAGCTGGGGAGGCTGTGTCAGAGGGGGTGAGCCATGTTTCGGTCATGGCGAGGAAGGAGAGTTTGTTTGTAATGAAAAGATCGTGGATGAAGGAAAGTTTGTTGCAGACAGAGCGAGCGTTCCATAGAGCTCCTGTTAGTATAGCTGAGGAGGTGGGTATTAGTTGGATGGGTATGAGGTTAGAAGGGTTGCGACAGTTTGAGGAAGGTCGTGGATAGGAGGTAGAAGTGACTGTGGGGATATGGCGAGGAGGACCAGGATTTGGAGAGATATCTCCAGCAGTGAGGAGGAGCAGAGAAAGTGTTAGCAGGTGGGAACAGGAGAGAGCATGAGGTGGCTGTCTGTGTTTGGAGATCCAGGATTGAATGTTGAGGAATAATTTGGAGGAGGAGGTGAGGTGAATTGGGAGGATAGAGGGAGAGATGAAGAGTTTCTTACTAGGTGTAGGGATTTGAGGGGTTATTAGAAAGTGGAGGACTATAGAGGAAAAAGTGAGAGCTAACAGAAACATAGTTAAAAGAGAGTAAGTGGTCAAAGTGTGGGTTACCTGACTCCTGCCCTGACTAACTGCCTCTGAAATAACGGCCACTTCTCTCCGAAGCCACTTTGCACAAGAAGACGCGTGCACCCCTTACAGAGAGTCTAAATATATAGGCCACATTAAACTATATCAGGTGAAGGGCATTGTGGGAACGGCTTGTGGATAAATTAACAGCTGGTCATTTCAACAGGAGATGGCTGGGTGATCAAAGACAGAGCCAGGACTCTAGTCTCTACAGTTTAGCACCTCTAAAAATCAGATAAGGTATATAGTGGGGAAGGGACAAACATATGTGAATATTGATTGGAGTGGGACAGATGAAGCAGGGAAATTATGCAGAGCATGTACCAGAGAGATGGGTCAGCAGAGCATTAGATGACAGCATACATAGGAGCAGGGAAATTATGCAGAGCATGTACCAGAGAGATGGGTCAGCAGAGCATTAGATGACAGCATACATAGGAGCAGGGAAATTATGCAGAGCATGTACACATGAACGGTTCCATGTCGGCCAAGCTGCTAAAAGGCAAAAAAAAAAAAAGTGATTTAAAGATTTTTCTGTATTTTCTTGACTATGAAAATTGTACATTCACACTGAAGGCATCAAAACTATGAATTAACACATGTGGAATTATATACTTAACAAAAAAGTGTGAAACAACTGAAAATATGTCTTATATTCTAGGTTCATCAAAGTAGCCACCTTTTGCTTTGATGACTGCTTTGCACACTCTTGGCATTCTCTTCATGAGCTTCAAGAGGTAGTCACCGGAAATGGTGTTCACTTCACAGGTGTGCCCTGTCAGGTTTAATAAGTGGGATTTCTTGCCTTATAAATGGGGTTGGGACCATCAGTTGTGTTGTGCAGAAGTCTGGTGGATACACAGCTGATAGTCCCACTGAATAGACTGTTAGAATTTGTATTATGGCAAGAAAAGCCTTAGTTACTTACCGGTAACGGGATTTTTCGGAGCCCATGACAGCACCACGTGAGAGAGAGAGGATCCGCCCATCAAGGACAGGAAACCTACAGGTTAAAAAGGGCGGCCCTCTCTTCCCGCCTCAGTTTAGTTAACAGAGCATGAGAGTACCGCCAAGGTTAGTTATAACAAAACATAATCACATTAAGTACATTACTTTTCATCAATTTCCCGCAAGGGTGCACAAAAAGAAATCAAATCTACAGGAGTGCACAACACCAGTGAAGGGAGGGAATATAAAGGTGCTGTCATGGGCTCCGAAAAATCCCGTTACCGGTAAGTAACTAAGGCTTTATTCGGTCGCCCATGACAGCACCACGTGAGAGAATTACAGAGACGAAGGAAATTAGGGAGGGACCACAGCTTGAAGCACCCTTCTCCCGAAAGTGAGATCTGCAGAGCCACCCAGATCCAATCTATAGTGCCTATAGAAAGTAGAGGGAGAAGACCAAGTGGCAGCCTTACAAATTTCCTCAATGGAAAGCCCTGTCTTCTCCGCCCAGGAGGTTGATACCGCTCTGGTAGAATGCGCCCTCAATCCTTCCGGTATCTCTTTATCCCCTGAGGAGTATGCGAGGGAAATGGCCTCCTTGATCCATCTAGCGATTGTAGCCTTTGAGGCCTTTCAACCCTTCCTAGCCCCCTGATAGCAAATAAATAGGGACTTATCCTTTCTAAAGCCACGTGATACTTCTAAGTACCTTAGTACGCACCTCCTAACGTCTAAAGTGTGAAGTCTCTCCTCTTTTTGATTTTTGGGCAGAAAGCAAAAAGTTGGGAGAACTATTTCCTGGGTTCTATGGAATCGAGTAGCCACTTTAGGAAGAAAGGCTGGATCAGGTTTTAATATAATCCTATCGTCCAGAATTTGCGTAAATGGAGGGCATATTGAAAGGGCCTGTAGGTCACTGACTCTCCTGGCTGAAGTTAGGGCTACTAACAGGACCGTCTTTAGGAAAATAATTTTGGGGGAAACTAAATCTAGTGGCTCAAAAGGAGGACAGGTCAAGGCATCTAAGACAAAATTCAAATCCCAGGGAGACATCTTTACTTTGGTAATGGGTCTACACCTAAAGGAAGCTTTTAAAAAACTGGCTATCCAATAGTTATCTGCAATATTGGAAGAAAATAAAGCTCCCAACGCCGACACCTGTACTTTCAAGGTACTGGTAGTGAGACCTAATTCTAAGCCTCGCTGCAGAAATTCCAGAATTTTCCCAATAGGGGGCCCCTCCTCCACCTTAACTTCTGCAAAGGACAGAAACTTCCTCCAGGTCCTGGCATAAATACGGGTGGTAACAGGTTTTCTGCTAGCCAGGAGAGTATTCACTACATTTGCGGGGAATCCTTTGTTGGTCAATAACACCCTCTCTATTCCACGCCGTCAAATGTAGACTCGGGGTTGGAGGATGGGAAAGTGGCCCTTGAGTGAGGAGGTCCGGAATCTCCGGAAGAACCCAGGGATCTGATATGGACATCTTCCGGAGACAAGGGAACCACGGTCTTTTGGGCCAAAAGGGACATATGAGTATCACTCTGGCTCAGTCTGCCCTGATCTTTCTTATCACCGCTGGGAGCAGGATCATGGGAGGGAAGGCATATGCCAGAGGAAATCTCCAGGGAACCATGAAGGCGTCCACTGCCAGGGGTCCTTCTCTGGGGTCTAAGGAACAAAAATTTTCCACTTTCCGATTGGCTCTTGTTGCGAATAAGTCCACAGTCGGAAGGCCCCACATTTCTACGATTCTGGAGAATATTTGTGTATTTAGGGACCACTCTCCCTCTTTTACAGAAGTACGGCTGAGGAAATCCGCTGTGATGTTTTCCTTGCCTTTTAGATGAGTAGCCGAAAGAGAGAGACAGTGATCTTCGGCTTTCAGCAGAAGTGCGTTCGCTACCCTCATCAAGTTTCTTGAGCGGGTTCCCCCTTGGTGGTTTATGTAAGCTACCGTGACTTGATTGTCCGAGAGTACACGGACATGCTGGTCCTGAAAATATATAAGGAACTCGTTGAACGCATGCTGCACCGCCAGAAGCTCCTTAACATTTTATGACAACTGTTGCTCACTGCTTGACCAGGTTCCCTGCACTAATTTCCCTCCAAAGTGAGCTCCCCAACCTGTAGCACTTGCATCAGTGGACAAGACTGCAGTTGGACTACATTCCCAGGGAACCCCTTTAGCAAGATTGTCTTGTCGTAACCACCAACGAAGGGACCATATGGCACGAGGACCTAGCGTAAACCTACGGTCTAGATGCCCCTCTAAAGCTGCGTTATTGTACAACACATCCCACTGAAAGGCTCTTGAATGCAATTGTGACCAACGAACCGCAGGAAAAGTGGAGGTGAAGGTTCCCAATAGTGACATGGCCTTACGGAGTGACATAGAAGGTTTACGTATACATTGTTCTACCAACTCCCGGATTCTATCAATTTTCTGTTCTGGAAGACAACATAGCTGTTTCCTGGAATCTAATATGACCCCCAGATATTGTTGTACCTTGAGTAGAGATAGTCTAGACTTTTCTAAATTTAGAAACCACCCCAAACTCTTTAAGACTGACATGGTCTCCTGCAGGTGGGTCTCGCACTGAACCAACGAATTCCCCACTATCAGGAGATCATCCAGGTAAGGGATAATTAGAATGTCCCTTTCTCTTATATGGGCCATAACTTCCGCCATTACTTTAGTAAAAACCCGTGGGGCTATAGCTAAACAGAAGTGGAGTTCAGTGTATTGGAAGTGTTTAACCACCCCGTCTATTTCAATGGCCAGCCTCAAGTATTTCTGGTAATTACTATGAATTGGGATATGGTAATACGCATCTTTGAGATCGAGCACTACCATATAGCAGTGGGGAAAAAGTAACTTTATTACGGATTTTAAAGACTCCATTTTAAAGGTGTGTATTTTAAGGAAATTATTCAGGGATTTCAGATTTATAATTGTCCTGAAACTTCCATCCGGTTTCGGAATCAAGAAGAGCGGGGAGTAGAAACCAAGACCCTTTTCAGCTTCCGGAACCTCAATCAGGACGTGCTTTCTTATTAGGGTTTGTACTTCCGAAACGAGGGCAGCCTGGCGTTCTGGGGAAGAACTGGAGGGAACAACCATGAACCTTTTGTGAGGCAATGCTTTAAATTGAAATTTAAGACCATACTTAATCAGGCTCAAAATCCAATTACTATGAGAAATCTGTTCCCAAGCTGGGACAAAAAATGACAATCTCCCTCCCACCTGGGCTGATTGTGTATCCCCTGGCTTCTGCTCAATTTTTGGAGATGGACCAAAGAGTAGACCTCTACCTTTTCGACCTCTTTCATCAGACTTGTCTTGCTCCCTGAAATATCTCTTCCGGAACGATCTCTTAAAGGAGGGTAGAGGTACTGATGGAAACCCCTTCTTAGGGTCCCCCGCTTTCTCCAATAAGTCGTCCATGGTCTGACCAAAGAGGTATTCCCCTTCACACGGGATTGTACACAGTCTGGACTTAGTCTGTAAATCCCCTGGCCAGCTTTTAATCCACAAAGCTCGCCGAGCCGCATTTGACAGTACTGCTGACTTTGCTGCCAACCTCACCGAGTCCACAGATGCATCAGCAAGAAAAGCTGCCGCCCCCTGAACCAGTGGAAGGGAAGAAATAATGTCTTTCCTAGAAGTCCCATCCTTCAACTGACTGTCTAGCTGTTCAAGCCACACCATCAGGGCTCTGGACGTACAGGTAGCTGCTACTGTTGGTCTCAGTGCTCCCGCAGCTGTCTCCCATGCCCCTTTCAGGAAAGTATCAGCCCGTCTGTCTAGGGGATCTCTCAATGCACCCATATCATCGAACGGGAGGGAAGTTCTTTTCGCTGCTTTGGTAACAGAAACATCCAGCTTGGGTGCTTTTAACCAGGAGGAACACATAGCATCCTCAAACGGATATTTCCTTTTAAAGGATGGAGGAACACTACCCTTCTTGTCAGGCTTTCTCCACTCCTTATCAATGAGGTCTTTCACCTTTGAATTTACTGGAAAGACCCTTCTCTTCTTTAGCCCCAGACCACCAAACATAACATCCTCAGCTGACTTCTCTACCCTCGAGTCCACTATCCCCATTGTAGATCGGACGGCTTTTACTAGGGCATCGACCTCCTTCAGGGGGAAGCACTGTCTATCTGGCTCACTATCAGAGGAAGAGAAGGCGGAGGAGGAAGCGACCGATAGCTCAGAGTCTGAACCCAGCTGGGTTTCTTGAGGAATATGCCCAGACTCTGAACCTTGCAATGCTTTGCCTATTTCTTCCCTTATTAAAGTTCTTAGGCCTAGGGAAAAATCTGGGGTCTCCTCCGATATCATTTTGCTGATACAAAGCTGACATAACCTTTTGCTATATGAATCAGGGAGCGGACAGCTGCATAAGGCACACTCTCTGTGCTTGGACTTCGAGGAACATTTCTTGCTCTAAAAGAAAGTCATAGATAGAAAGAAGGAGGAAACATTAGTAGAACTTTCACGAAGATTCCACTCACCCCACAGAACCTTCGGTACCGTAGAAGCAGAAGAATCCAGCATGCATGGCGAGGAATCACGCCGCACCGGACCGTCCTTCCTGCTCTTAGTGGTAGCTCTTCTAGCTGTACGACCAGACCCTAGCCGGGAATGACGCTGCGCCACTAGTTGTGAGGGCTCCCCAGAGGGCTGCTCCTGCAGCAGATGTTGTTGCCTAGGTGACAGCTCCTGTGAATCTGCCATAGCTTACAATGTAAGAATGGGCTGGGACGCACCTCTGTATGTTACCAGACCCTTTATATACTGGCCATACCGGTACCATGTGTGGGTGTGTGTTTCCTTTTTTTTTTTCTCTTTTTTTTTTTTTTTAACCCAGGAGGGCGTTACCTGCTCCTTGGTGTTCCTCCCCAGGTCCAGGTGGGATCCAGGTGGGCTCCTCGCCGCCAGGTCCTCAATCCCCCGGCGTTCAGCTGCTCGCGCCAAGAATTCAAACGAGCCCCGCCCCTTCCGGTGACGTCACAGGGCTTCCTGCCCGGCGCACCGGAAGTCACGTCAGAAGGTCGCGCCCGTCACCTGGCGGACATCTACCTCCCGTGAGGCGATGTCGCACCCGCCACAACGCTCACGGAGGCGCCCCCATGAGCCCTGCCGTGGCGTCTCCAGAGGACCGGGACGGACCGGCTCCAACCACCTGCTGTGGCCCTCTCTGGGACAGGAGTCCATCTTCTGCAGGTAAGCCTGCAAGGTCCCCCATCATGGACAGGAAACCTAAACTGAGGCGGGAAGAGTGGGCCGCCCTTTTTAACCTGTAGGTTTCCTGTCCTTGATGGGCGGATCCTCTCTCTCTCACGTGGTGCTGTCATGGGCGACCGAATAAAAAGCAGCTAAGTAAAGAAAAACGAGTGGCCATCATTACTTTAAGAAATGAAGGTCAGTCAGTCTGAAAAATTGGGAAAACTTTGAAAGTGTCGCCCAGTGCAGTTGCAAAAACCATCAAGCGCTACAAAGAAACTGGCTCACATGAGGACCGCCCCAGGAAAGGAAGACCAAGAGTCACCTCTGCTTCTGAGGATAAGTTTATCTGAGTCACCAGCCTCAGAAATCGCAGGTTAACAGCAGCTCAGATTAGAGACCAGGTCAATGCCACACAGAGTTCTAGCAGCAGACACATCTCTACAACAACTGTTAAGAGGAGACTTTGTGCAGAAGGCCTTCATGGTAAAATAGCTTCTAGGAAACCACTGCTAAGGACAGGCAACAAGCAGAAGAGACTTGTTTGGGCTAAAGAACACAAGGAATGGACATTAGACCAGTGGAAATCTGTGCTTTGGTCTGATGAGTCCAAATTTGAGATCTTTGGTTCCAACCAGCGTGTCTTTGTGCGACGCAGAAAAGGTGAACGGAAGGACTCTGCATGCCTGGTTCCCACCGTGAAGCATGGAGGAGGAGGTGTGATGGTGTGGGGGATGCTTTGCTGGTGACACTGTTGGGGATTTATTCAAAATTGAAGGCATACTGAACCAGCATGGCTACCACAGCATCTTGCAGCGGCATGCTATTCCATCCGGTTTGCGTTTAGTTGTACCATCATTTATTTTTCAACAGGACAATGACCCCAAACACACCTTCAGGCTGTGTAAGGGCTATTTGACCAAGAAGGAGAGTGATGGGGTGCTACGCCAGATGACCTGGCCTCCACAGTCACCAGACCTGAACCCAATCGAGATAGTTTGGGGTAAGCTGGACCGCAGAGTGAAGGCAAAAGGGCCAACAAGTGCTAAGCATCTCTGGGAACTCCTTCAAGATTGTTGGAAGACCATTTCCGGTGACTACCTCTTGAAGCTCATCAAGAGAATGCCAAGAGTGTGCAAAGCAGTCATCAAAGCAAAAGGTGGCTACTTTGAAGAACCTAGAATATAAGACATATTTTCAGTTGTTTCACACTTTTTTGTTAAGTATATAATTCCACGTGTTAATTCATAGTTTTGATGCCTTCAGTGTGAATGTACAATTTTCATAGTCAAGAAAATACAGAAAAATCTTTAAATGATAAGGTGTGTCCAAACTTTTGGTCTGTACTGTATGTTGAGGAATAGCTCTGAGGAGGAGGTGAGATGGATGGGGAGAATGGAGGGAGAGATCAAGAGTTCCTTACTAGGTGTAGGGATTAGGGGTGGTTGTAAGACGTGAAGGATTAAGGGGGTGAGAGTGAAAACAAAGACAAACTTTGTTTACTGGGACTTAGCATCCAGTTACCTTCAGTTGCCTTCAGGATTAATTCTTATTTCTCATACTTCTGCTAATGGCCATACTTAAGGTAATGGCCACAGACTAAAGTCTGACACAGACTCCTGGCCCACAATATATTTGTAAAAGAATGCATTCAGCTGTGAACCAGAGGGGAGTGGTCTGTGCTCATCTTGATCAGCTGATTAGGGCTCAAACAGATCCTGGATAGTCAAAGACTAAGTAAACAAGGTCATAAATGAAAGTAGGGGGTAGCAGGTGTAACTTGGAGGACATACCATTAGTAAATAGTAGTAGAGAAGTATAGGGAAATCGGCATGGGAGTCAAGACGGAAAAGCTGGGTCACATACCATTAGTAAATAGGAGTATACATGGAGGGGAGCAGGCAAAGGCAAAAGCATTTTCCAGAGGGATTATTACAACTATAAAACCTCAGGACTTATTCTAACTGCAGAACATCAGGCGGTACTATGACAACATTATACTGTGTGTTGGGGCAGCATACATACTGCATAAGGGGGATTACGCTGTGTGGGGACATTCATACTGCATAAGGGGCATAATGGAGGCATCATACATCCTCCATACTTTCGTATGGCGGATTCCACCTTTCCCACACTCCCCGCCCCAATGGCAAACATGGTGGAGGCGTAGGTTTCCTCCTATCAGAACTCTGCGCTTTCACCAAAATCCCACTGCCACCCTCCGTTACACTCCCCTCTTTTGAGGTGCACTGTGTGCGCATCTATTCCCTCTCTGACCTCCAACTGGCCGTCATTTACCAACCTCCAGGGCTAGCCACCACTTTCTTAGACCACTTCACCACCTGGCTGCTTCACTTCCTTTCCGCTGACATCCCCACTATCATAATGGGCGACTTCAACATCCCCATTGACACTTCCCACTTGTCTGTCTCTAAGTTCCTATCCCTCACTTCCTCCTTCGGCCTTGCTCAATGGTCTTCTCTACCCTCTCCTCTCCAGGTGCACAATCCCCACTCCACGAACTTACACACCCTCGCAGAAACCTCAAACACCTTGACCTACACTCACTCTCTGAATCCCTCCTCCCTCTTACAGACATAAATTCCTTACACAATGCAGATGTTGCTGCCGCTTTATATAACACCACAATAGCTGCAGCTCTCAACTCGATCGCCCCTCTCACACATACCAAAGCTCGCAGAATCAACAGGCAACCCTGGCACACCAAACTTACTAAAGAACTGCGACGGGCCTCCAGGGTTGCGGAGCGGAGATGGAAAAGATCTCACTCCATCGAGCACTTCATCGCATTCAAACAATCTCTCACCATTTTCAAGTCCACACTCACTGCAGCAAAACAAACATACTTCTCATCTCTCATATCTTCCCCGTTCCACAACCCTAAACAGCTATTTAACAAATTCAATTCTCTCCTTCGTCCACAAGCGCCTCCTCCCTCTTCTCTCATCTCAGGCGAAGACTTTGCCTCATTCTTCAAGCAGAAGATTGACACCGTCAGACAAAGCTTTTGCCTAAGTCCGCACAACCCCTCCTCATATCTACTCAACCTTCCTCCTCCAAACCCCACTTCTCCACCATTACAGAAGGTCAAGTCTCCTCTTTACTCTCCAAATCACACCTCACCACCTGCGAACTTGACCCAATCCCATCCCACCTCATCTCTAACCTTACCACAGTCTTCATCCCAACCCTAACCCACCTCTTCAACCTGTCACTAACAACCGGTGTCTCCCACTCATGTCTCAAACACGCCTTAATCACACCCATCCTCAAAAAGCCCTCCCTTGACCCATCCTCTCTGACTAGCTTCCACCCCATATCACTTCTCCCCTATGCCTCAAAACTACTAGAACAACATGTCCACCTTGAAATGTCCTCCCACCTCTCCTCCTGCTCCCTCTTCGACCGCCTACAATCTGGCTTCCGACCGCATCACTCGACTGAAACTGCCCTGACCAAAGTCACCAAAGACCTACTAACCGCCAAATCCAAGCGACACTACTCCATCCTCCTCCTTCTGGACCTGTCATCCGCCTTCAACACAGTCAACCATTCGCTCATCTCTTGGCATCACGGACTTGGCCCTATCTTGGATCTCCTCATACCTAACAGACAGGACATTCAGCGTCTCCCACTCACGCACCACCTCCTCATCTCGCCCCCTATCTGTCGGTGTCCCCCAAGGTTCAGTTCTAGGACCTCTGCTCTTCTCCATCTACACCCTCGGCCTGGGACAGCTCATAGAGTCTCACGGCTTTCAGTATCACCTCTATGATAATGACACACAGATATACCTCTCTGGACCCGATATCTCCTCTCTACTAACCAAAATCCCACAATGTCTGTCCGCCATCTCATCCTTCTTCTCTGCCAGATTTCTAAAACTCAACATGGATAAAACAGAGTTCATCATCTTTCCACCCTCTCATTCATATCCCCCGTCTGACCTATCCATTAACGTCAATGGCTGTTCACTCTCCCCAGTCCCACAAGCTCGCTGCCTTGAGGTAGCCCTGGACCCTGATCTCTCCTTCAAACCACATATCCAAACCCTTTCCACTTCCTGCCGACTCCAACTCAAAAATATCTCCCGGATCCGTGCATTCCTCAGCAAAGACTCTGCAAAAACACTAGTGCATGCCCTCATCATCTCCCGCCTTGACTACTGCAACCTCCTGCTCTGTGGCCTCCCATCCAACACTCTTGCACCCCTCCAATCTATCCTAAAATCTACTGCTCGACTAATCCACCTGTCCCCCCGCTATTCCTCGGCCTCTCCCCTCTGTCAATCCCTTCACTGGCTCCCCATTGCCCAGAGGCTCAAGTTCAAAACCCTAACTATGGCATACAAAGCCATCCACAACCTGTCTCCTCCATACATCTGTGATTTAGTTTCCCGGTACTTACCTGCACGCAACCTCCAATCCTCACAAGATCTCCTTCTCTACTCCCCTCTTATCTCCTCTTCCCACAATCGCATACAAGATTTCTCCCGGGCATTCCCCCTACTCTGGAACTCTCTACCCCAACATATCAGACTCTCGCCTACCATGGAAGCCTTCAAAAGAAACCTGAAGACCTACCTCTTCCGACAAGCCTAAAACCTGCAGTAACCACCACATTACTGCATGACCTCCTCTACTCCCACCCATCCCTTGTAGACTGTGAGCCCTCGCGGGCAGGGTCCTTTCTCCTCCTGTACCAGTCGCTGACTCGTTTTGTTAAGATTATGTAAATGTTTTTGCTATGTATATCCCTATCACATGTAAAAGCGCCATGGAATAAATGGTGCTATAATAATAAATAATAATAAGGGGCACCATTCATACTGCATAAGGGGCATAATGGGGGCATTACACTGTGTGGGGGCATCATACATCATGCATAAGGGGCATAATGGGGGCTTTACACTGTGTGGGGGGCATCATACATCCTGCATAAGGGGCATAATGGGGGCATTACATTGTGTGGGGGGTATCATACATCCTGCATAAGGGGCATAATGGGGGCATTACACTGTGGGGGGCATCATACATCCTGCACAAGGGACATAATGGGGCATCATACATCCTGCATAAGGGGCATAATGGGGGCATTACACTGTGTGGGTGCATCATACATCCTGCATAAGGGGCATAATGGGGGCATTACACTGTGTGGGGGCATCATACATACTGCATAAGGGGCATAATGGGGGCATTACACTGTGTGGGGGCATCATACATCCTGCATAAGGGGCATAATGGGGGCATTACACTGTGTGGGTGCATCATACATCCTGTATAAGGGGCATAATGGGGGCATTACACTGTGGGGCCAGTAAAGGGGTCCCGTACTATGAGAACAATACGTTTCCCCCCTTCCTGTCTCCATAGTTGGGTCGTATGTATCTATTACAGGAAACAGAACAAAAACCTTATGATTCTTATAAAGGGGCAACACAAGACCCCAAAAGAGTCTCCGTGCTGAAGGGGTTAATGCCCCCTGCACCCAGTAATGGGGTCTCCACATACCTCCACCTGCAGAGCCGCCACCACATATATGGCTGCTCTGTGCGCACAGGAGCTGTGATGAGGTCACAGGAGGGGAGGAGTCAGGGGTCACATGATCAGGGGCCTCAGTGGATGCAGGACTCTGCTGTGCTGGTTGTCATGGTGCTGGATGAGCTGAAGTTTATGTGTGGGGTCAGGAGGGGTTTACAGTGTGGATGTAGCAGAGCCGCGTGTGTACGAGGTGTACGGAGCAGAGCCGGGCGTGTACGAGGTGTACGGAGCGGAGCCGCGCGTGTACGAGGTGTACGGAGCGGAGCCGCGCGTGTACGAGGCGTACGGAGCGGAGCCGTGCGTGTACGAGGTGTACGGAGCAGAGCCGCGTGTGTACGAGGCGTACGGAGCGGAGCCGTGTGTGTACGAGGTGTACGGAGCAGAGCCATGTGTGTACGAGGTGTACGGAGCAGAGCCGTGTGTGTGCGAGGTGTACGGAGCAGAGCCGTGTGTGTACGAGGTGTACGGAGCAGAGCCGCGTGTGTACGAGGTGTACGGAGCAGAGCCGCGTGTGTACGAGGTGTACGGAGCAGAGCCGCGTGTGTACGAGGTGTACGAAGCGGAGCCGCGTGTGTACGAGGTGTACGAAGCGGAGCCGCGTGTGTACGAGGTGTACGGAGCGGAGCCGCGTGTGTACGAGGTGTACGGAGCGGAGCCGCGTGTGTACGAGGTGTACGGAGCGGAGCCGCGTGTGTACGAGGTGTACGGAGCGGAGCCGCGTGTGTACGAGGTGTACGGAGCGGAGCCGCGTGTGTACGAGGTGTACGGAGCGGAGTCGCGTGTGTACGAGGTGTACGGAGCGGAGCCGTGTGTACGAGGCGTACGGAGCAGAGCCGTGCGTGTGTACGAGGCTTACGGAGCAGAGCCGTGCGTGTGTACGAGGCGTACGGAGCAGAGCCGTGCGTGTGTACGAGGCGTACGGAGCAGAGCCGTGCGTGTGTACGAGGCGTACGGAGCAGAGCCGTGCGTGTGTACGAGGCGTACGGAGCGGAGCCGTGCGTGTGTACGAGGCGTACGGAGCGGAGCCGTGCGTGTGTACGAGGCGTACGGAGCGGAGCCGTGCGTGTGTACGAGGCGTACGGAGCGGAGCCGCGCGTGTACGAGGTGTACGGAGCAGAGCCGCGTGTGTACGAGGTGTACGGAGCAGAGCCGCGTGTGTACGAGGTGTACGAAGCGGAGCCGCGTGTGTACGAAGCGGAGCCGCGTGTGTACGAGGCGTACGGAGCGGAGCCGCGTGTCTACGAGGCGTACGGAGCGGAGCCGCGTGTGTACGAGGAGTACGGAGCGGAGCCGCGTGTGTACGAGGTGTACGGAGCGGAGCCGCGTGTGTACGAGACGTATGGAGCAGAGCCGCGTGTGTACGAGGCGTACGGAGCGAAGCCGCGTGTGTACGAGGCGTACGGAGCGAAGCCGCGTGTGTACGAGGCGTACGGAGCGGAGCCGCGTGTGTACGAGGCATACGGAGCGGAGCCGCGTGTGTACGAGGCGTATGGAGCGGAGTCGCGTGTGTACGAGGTGTTCGAAGCGGAGAAATCCTATCCACTATGCTGTAACACCTTGCCAAACCTGCAGCTGCTCTGACCATGAGCACATACCCTAACAGTTCCCATAGAACACCAGATCACATACATAGCAGCAAGTTTTTGTTTTGGCCAAAAGATTTTGTAAGCCGCCGCCACGACAAGGAGACTCTTCTGGCAGGGCCCTACTCTACTCTAACCTATTAAACATTTCTTAAAATATCCAGTACTCTATCTAGGTATATTTTTATTTATTTTTCTTTAAGGGAATGTGTCGCATACATTTTTTCATATAATATCACATACAAAGGGACAAAAACCGTCACACCATGGCCGGACTACATATTACCACCACATAGTGACCAAATAATACCACATACAAAGAATAGCGACACACCATGAGTAGACCATATATTGACCGAATAATACTACATACAAGGAACAAATACCACCACACCATGACCAGACCACATATTACCACCACATAGTGACCAAATAATACTACATACAAGGAACATAGAATTAAACCTCATATTCTTGTTTATGCATATTTGTATCCCACCCTGTATATAAACTGTTTATTGCAGGAAATTTGTGTGAAAACCACCGATGTTAGGAAATACACCCACATCTGATCTGGTGCAAAGCATAATATCCTGGCAAAGGATCATAGAGCCGCAGATATATCAAGCATTATCAATCATATCAACGGGAGGCAAATAGATGCATCATTGTAAAACAGACGAAAACAAGTATGTACAAAACACTGGTGAGATTACTGTGGAACATTGCAATGGTGAATCAGATTAGATGGAATTTACAAATCCTGCTATCCAGGAGTTGGATGTATAACAGATCAATTGCAATGGGATACGTCTGCATAGAGTCTGATGCAAAACTTGATTGTGAAGCTATAGGTATAGCAAGCATTTCTATCTGTATCAATGAAAAACAGATTGTCATGGAAATATTGAAAATCTTTTCTTCTCCCCTGTCATAGATATTAAGAAGTCTCTCTCTCAGACTCCTCTTCCCTCCTTCCCTATAGTAATTGTCCACGGGAGAAGAGCTGACACTTTGGCCAGTGGCCTCTATGCAAGTTAACACACACATGAGAAGGGCCTTGTAAGCTAATGCTGGCCCAAAAGGTGCTACCAAACCCAATTAACACAGGCTTGTGATAGATATACCGCTAACTGAGAAGGTTGTATTTCCAGTGCTTCGAAGGGAATGTAGCAAAGGCCTGCAGACAGCCCAAAGCCGATACAGAATAGGGAATAACTAAAGTTCCATATGTCCGATAATAGTGGAGCCTATATTTTGGGTGGCAGGGTCAGCTAAGGAACAATATGGATATTTTCCCGTCGCTGTAAGCCCCTCTGGGGAGCTGTGGCACAAAAGTAGCAAAATAGCAGATGGCAGCTATATCGTGTGTGGTCTCTGGAGAAAGGTAAAATCATAACGGAAAATATGGTATCACTTTCGGGCCTCTACGATCAACCCACGATAAGTTATTGCAAAAACCAGATATCTAATAAAAATATGAAGGCTGGAGACCAGCCCCCGTGATGTCATCACAGGGGGTGTGTGGGCAGGTCTCCCCGTAGGCATAAAAGAATCCATGGAGGATGGATCAGCACTTATGTTGGAAGTTACAAATTTTGTGTAGTGCGGGTCACATTCTCTGAACGGGCATCGGAGTGCTTCCCTCCACCTATACTGAGTCATCCCTGCGAACTGTATAGAGTAAGTTGAGAATTGGAAGACTACAGTAATGTGTTGCCTGACAAAGTTTTTCTATAGAGTGTGGTGTCCACTTTATGAGATGTTACTATCCCTGTCAGGAAAATATCCAGAAATGGAGTGGAAATCATAGGTTCGCTGACAGTGAATTTTAAATTTAAGGAATAGGAATTCAATTACAAAACAAATTGTGACACTAACTGGGAGTCACCTCTCCATACCAAAAGTACATCATCAACATATCTACCAAGCAAAAAAATGTGCTCAAAAAATGGATTATCATCAGAAAAAATGTAAATTTCTTCCCACCACGACATGTACAGAATAGCCAAAGATGGTGAGAATTTGGAGCCCATGGGGGCTCCAAGTACTTGTAAATAATATTTAGAATCAAACATAAAATTGTTGTGGGACAACAAATATTTTATGTTATAATGAACCTTTGTAAATTCACAGAATATCCACTATATTTATTTAAATGGTGTTGAACGGCAATGACGGCCAATGCGTGAGGGATGGAGGAATACAGGTTGACAACATTGCTGGTGACAAACCTATACTCTTCCTGCCACACGAACCTGTCAAAAACCCTCAGGACAGATGTAGTATCTTTCACATAGCCTGGTGTTTGAATAACCAGAGGATACAAATGTTCACCAGCCATTGGTTAAATACTCATTCAATGAACCCATACCCTAGATAATAGGGTGAAGGGTGGGGGAGGGGAGATACCCATGTGTGTTTTGGGGAGCCCATGAAAAATTGGATAATCAGGAAAGAGCCAGAGCTTTGTTATTAAACACCGACAAATAAATGCCTTCCTCCAGAATAGTGGACAACATTGTTTTATACAAATTGGTAGGATTCATAGAGACCACCGGAGCAGATTTCATATATCAACAGTTCTAATAGCACATACTCCGGGGCATCAAAACATTTTGTGTCCATAGAGAATAATGATCTCACACATTTTTCTTTCTTTGGTCATGAAAAAGTTAATTATCCGGTAAGGGGTGGAAACAGACAGAAACACCTTAATATGCGTGAAGCCTTCTGGATCTGACGTGTAAATACTAAATACCCTTCGGGTAATGAATTTCCGCAATGACCGGTTTTACATCTATTGATGAAATTCATACTGGTTTCTTCCCAGCAGACATCTATATGGTGACTTTCCAGGTTTTCTGAATTTATTTTGTGTTTTTCCGGTTATTATTTGCCGGTGTACTTATTTGCCTTTCTGTATATTGCGCTATCATTGCTGATTCATCTTCGCAGAACGCACAGAAATGATGCAAATATCTTAAAGATTTTCAGCAATGACTGAGTATTTCCATTGCAATGTTCTGCAGCTTATTTATCTTCCATTTCTCATATATTTATTTTTGTCAGTTTTTTCACAATATAATTCAATGATTTGTTTTTCGTTGATACAGATAGAAATTCCCGCTACATCCACAGCTTCACGATTAAGTTCTGCATCAGATATTTGTTTTTATCAGTTTTATTATAATGTAATTACCTGTTTTTCGTTGATACAGATAGAAATACTTGCTCCATCTATAGCCTCACGATCAGGTTCTCCATCAGACTCTATGCAGACGTCTCCCATTGCCATTGATCTGTTATACATCCAGCTCCTGGATATCATGGATTTGTACGCTCCATCTAATCTGATTCGCCATTACAATTCTCCACAGTAATCTGATTCGCCATTACAATGCTCCGCAGTAATCTGATTCGCCATTACAATGCTCCACAGTAATCTAATTCGCCATTACAATGCTCCACAGTAATCTGATTCGCCATTACAATGCTCCACAGTAATCTAATTCGCCATTACAATGCTCCACAGTAATCTCACCAGTGTTCTGTACTTGTTCTCGTCTGTTTTACAATGATGCATCTATTTGCCTCCCGTTGATATGACTGATAATGCTCGGTATATCTGCGGCTCTATGATACTTTACCAGGATATTATACTTTGCACCAGATCAGATGTGGGTGGATTTCCTTGTAAATTTTCTACTATGTATTGAATTTTGATTTGCATATTTTTTTTCCCCTTTATATGTTCATTGTTATAGGTTTATAGTTTCTCCATACTGGTTATTGTGCATATTATTTTATATTATATTTTTACGTGTGTCAGATCGATAAGAACAATATTTCTATTCACAATTTAGACATTGATGCGTTTTCTCTGTTTATTGGACATTGTTATTGCGATGCTCAATACTGAATCTAGCATCCATCTCATGCATACATGTTCCTGTCCCTCTATAATCAGTATATCCTCCCACTTTCCGTTGCTATAGTTGATGGCATTTGCGATGTTCTGACCCTGTGATCTCACACCTGTACACTTAATCCCGGTGTTGTGTTCCTATATGGGATAAGCCCCTGGCAGCTAACACCGGTGGTCTTCACACAAATGTCCTGCAATAAACAGTTTATATACAGAGGGGGATACGGATATGCATGAGTATGAGGTCTAATTCTATCTTATTTTTCACCATCATGGTGTTTTGCATTTCTGGCTTGTTGTGTGACGCTTGCAATGATCATCTTGTCTGTATTTGATCTCGTCTCCCTCAATGTGAACTGTGGCTTGGATTTTCTTCACACCTTTTTAATGTCTAATTGATTTCTCATTTCGTGTCATGTGACTCCATTGTACTTGTATATATATATGACTTCATTGTCCTTTTCTCATCTGCTATGACTAAGGGCGCAATCCTAGCGCCAGAAACGCATAAGAATTTTAAATTGTTTCCCTTTTTTTAAATGAAACAATAAAGTTTTTTCATATTGTACCTGTTGGAGTGCCGATTTTCTCCTTTTAGTTTTCTTCATATGGCTGTGCTCACCAGCCAGACCGGCACCGTACAGTGGACTATCTTCACCCTGTTTGAATTCAGCGTTGCAGCTCCCTAACCCTCTCACCTGTGTATAATGTCACCGGTGATCTCTGTATTATCTGTACTCTGACACTATATACAGAGCTCCTGTGTATAATGTCACTGGTGATCCCTGTATTACCTGTACACTGACACTATATACAGAGCTCCTGTTTATAATGTCACTGGTGATCCCTGTACACTGACACTATATACAGAGCTCCTGTGTATAATGTCACTGGTGATCCCTGTATTATCTGTATACTGACACTATATACAGAGCTCCTGTGTATAATGTCACTGGTGATCCCTGTATTACCTGTACACTGACACTATATACAGAGCTTCTGTGTATAATGTCACCAGTGATCACTATATTACCTATAAACTGACACTATATACTGAGCTCCTGTGTATAATGTCACTGGTGATCACTGTATTACCTGTACACTGACACTATATACAGAGCTGTGATGTATAATGCCACTGGTGATCCCTGTATTACCTGTACACTGACACTATATACAAAGCTGTGGTGTATAATGTCACTGGTGATCTCTGTATTACCTGTACACTGACACTATATACAGAGCTCCAGTGTATAATGTCACTAGTGATCCCTGTATTACCTGTACATTGACACTATACACTGTATACTATGTACAGAGCTCCTGTGTATAATGGCACTTATGGTAATATTAGTATTTTTTTTTATTAATGATCAGGATTGTAGTATTCGGTCACTATGTGGTAGTAATATGTGGTCTGGTAATGTTGTGGCGATATTTTTCCCTTGTACGTGGTATTATTCGGTCACTATGAGGTGGTAATATGTACTCCAGTCATGGTGTGGCGATATTTGTTCCTTGTATGTGGTATTATTCAGTCACTATGTTGTGGTAATATGTGGTCCGGCCATGGTTTGGTGGTATTTGTTCCTTGTATGTAGTATTATTCGGTCACTATGGGGTGGTAATATGTGGTCTAGTCATGGTGTGGCGGTATTCTTTGTATGTGGTAATATTCGGCCACTATGTGGTCCGGCCATAGTGTGACGGTATTTGTCCCTTGTATGTGTTATTATTGGTCATTTTAAAAAATGTATGTGACACATTCCCTTAAAGAAAAATAAATAAAAATATACCTAAAAAGAGTACAAGATATTTCCAGAAATGTTTAATAGGCTAGAGTAGAGCAGGGTCCAGCCAGAAAAGCCCACCTTGTCATGGTGTTGGCTTACAAACTCTTTTGGCCAAAACAAAAGCTGCTGGCTATGTATGTGATCTGGTGTTCTATGGGAATTTTTAGGTTTTGTGCACACAGTCAAGAGCCACTGCGGGTTTGACACTGCGTGCGTATCCAGCATCAAACCTACAGCGGCCAGATGTTACAGCATAGTGCATGGATTTCTAGAAATCCCATATCCACTCTGCAATTCTGTGCACCTGCAGATTACCCGCGGAAATTGACTTGCGGCACATCTTTCAGACCAGCAGCATGTCAATTTGACTTGCGGGTTCACATGTGGACTTTCTCCACAGACTTTACCTTTATGTGGAAAGTCCGCATGTACAAAAAAAAAAATCGCGCCACTCTTTTGCATAAAATGAGGGCAGAAGCCACGCGGCTATCCCGCAGCTTTGGGGCCGCAGGCGGCTCCTGACTGTGGGCACATAACCTTAATGTGTGATTACTAAGGATGTGGTGCAGAAGTGGAGTTTTTCCAAGAGTGAACGGTGTGACTGATGAAGGTTCGAGGAGTGAAGGCGGAGCTGGGGTGGAGTCTCAGGGGGCCCGAAAATTTTGCCAGTAAGGGACCTGAATTTTCTGGTGGCAGCCCTGCACACATATACATACACTCATATACTAATCTTTTATGATATTGGGGTCTTCTGGAAAGGGCTGCAGAACGCACTGTGGAGGAGAGGACACAGCAGACAGGACTGATTTCAGCTTCCTGCCCCTACGTGCTGTCCGATGCTGTGGACTCTCCTCCCCCACCCTCTACTCTTTGAGGAAATGCTGCTGGGAAGGGAACAGCAGGAGACAGAAGACCCACTGTAAGACCCTGCAGGAGGACAGACAGCAGTCAATGAGCGCTCTCATCAGTCTGATGGGGAATCGTCCATTGGCCAGCGGCCTCTCTCCTGCATGACGCGTCCCCTTTTTCAATGCTCGCACTTTGCCCTAGGTATCAAAAATCATTATGGGTGGGAGTGGACGGGGTTAAGCAGAATCGGGCCCCATAACTGAGGGGCCCAAAAGCGGCTGCGTGGTCTACTGCCTGAGCAGTACGCCCCTTCCTGCATGGGCCCCCCTCCACCTCTGGGCCCGGGTGCGGCTGCATCGGCAGTATGTCCGCCCCTGGCTGAACCCCTCGCTGCGGCTCTGAGCAAATGTAATATTATTTACACACAAATGAGTGGTAAAGAAATCAGTGAGACACCTGTGGGATAAGAACGCTCATTACCAGGGCCAGCCCAGGTTTTTGTGAGCCCCGGGCGAAAAAGTCTCAGTGGCCCCTTTAACACATACCACGATTCATGATGCACAGATACCTCAGAGAAATATATATATATAGTACAAGGCCAAGGATTTCACTTACTACATTACATGAGCGATATCTATTGTAAATTCTACAATAGCTCAGAAACCGGCGAATCGCTCCACACAGTATACTGGCCCCCATATAACGCTCCATACAGGATACTGGCCCCCATATAACGCTGCATACAGGATACTGGCCCCCATATAATGCTCCATACAGAATACTGGCCCCCATATAATGCTCCATACAGGATACTGGCCCCCATATAACGCTCCATACAGGATACTGGCCCCCATATAATGCTCCATACAGAATACTGGCCCCCATATAACGTTCCATGCAGGCTGCGCCCCAACATACTGCCTCATGCAGGCTGTTCCCCCCACATAATGCTCCATGCAGGCTGTTCCCCCCACATAATGCCTCATGCAGGCTGTTCCCCCCACATAATGCCCCATGTAGAATGTCACCCCCCCTTATAATGCCCCATGCAGGATGTCACACCCCTCCTCCCTTATAATGCCCCATGCAGGATGTCACACCCCGCCTCCCTTATAATGCCCCATACAGGATGTCACCCCACCCCCTTATAATGCCCCATATAGGATGTCACCCCCCTTATAATTCCCCATGCAGGATGTCACACCCCCCCTCCCTTATAATGCCCCATGCAGGATGTCAGGATGTCACACCCCCCTCCCTTACAATGCCCCATACAGGATGTCACACACACCCCCCTCATAATGCCACATGCAGGATGTCAGGATGTCACACCCCCCTCTCCCCACCCCACCATATAATGCCCCATGCCTCCATACAATAAAAAAAAAATCAAATACTCACCTCACTTCTCCTTACCTGCTGCCGCTGCTCCAGACTCCTCAGCGTCTTCCCACTCTGCGCTGTGACGGCTCAGGAGAGAGCGCGGTGTAAAGATGTCACCGCACCCTCTGACTTGAGACGTCACAGTGCAGCAGCCGCAGAAGAGACCGGAACTGCTGTGGAGGCACGGGGAGCGGTAAGTAATGTGCCGGATGCCGGGGCCCTGATCAAGGACGGGGGCGGGTGCTGGCACCGCTCTCCTCCGCTCACGGGTCCCATAGCGCAGCTGGGTGCCCAACGGCGAGTGGGCCCCCCCACCTGCTCAGGGCCCTGGCACTTGCCCGGGTGCTGACACCGGCCCTGCCCATTACACCCTCAGATGACTTCCATGGTGGGTACAGTGTCTAAAATGGGGTCACTTTAGGAGGTTGTATGTTCTTCACACCTTGGGGGCATTGCTATTGGCTCCCACAAGTGAGGACTGACAAAGATACACAGCTCCGCTCCGTACACACGCGGCTCCGCTCCGTACGGCTCGTACACACGCGGCTCCGCTCTGTACACCTCGTACACGCGCGATTCTTCAGGCTTGAAATTATGTTGGTCAATGTTCCAGAAGGCAGAGGGAAAAAATGGGAGGCAGGCGAGTGAAAAAACCCTCATCAACGAAAGGATGCAGTACACCTCGTACACGCGCGGCTCCGCTCCGTACACCTCGTACATGCGCGGCTCCGCTCCGTACACCTCATACACGCGTGGCTCCGTACGCCTCGTACACAGGCGGCTCCGCTCCGTACGCCTCGTACACACGCGGCTCCGCTCCGTACGCCTCGTACACACGCGGCTCCGCTCCGTACGCCTCGTACACACGCGGCTCCGCTCCGTATGCCTCGTACACACGCGCCTCCGCTCCGTACGCCTCGTACACACGCGGCTCTGCTCCGTACGCCTCGTACACGCACGATTCTTCAGGCTTGAAATTATGTTGGTCAATGTTCCAGAAGGCAGAGGGAAAAATAATGGGAGACAGGCGAGTGAAAAAACCCTCATCAACGAAAGGATGCAGTACAACTCGTACACGCGCGGCTCCGCTCCGTACACCTCGTACACGCGCGGCTCCGCTCCGTACACCTCATACACGCGTGGCTCCGTACGCCTCGTACACAGGCGGCTCCGCTCCGTACGCCTCGTACACACGCGGCTCCGCTCCGTACGCCTCGTACACACGCGGCTCCGCTCCGTACGCCTCGTACACACGCGGCTCCGCTCCGTACGCCTCGTACACACGCGGCTCCGCTCCGTACGCCTCGTACACACGCGGCTCCGCTCCGTACGCCTCGTACACACGCGGCTCCGCTCCGTACACCTCGTACAAGCGCGGCTCCGCTCCGTACACCTCGTACACGCGCGGCTCCGCTCCGTACACCTCGTACACGCGCGATTCTTCAGGCTTGAAATTATGTTGGTCAATGTTCCAGAAGGCAGAGGGAAAAATAATGGGAGGCAGGCGAGTGAAAAAACCCTCATCAACGAAAGGATGCAGTACACCTCGTACACGCGCGGCTCCGCTCCGTACACCTCATACACGCGCGGCTCCGTACACCTCGTACACACGCGGCTCTGCTCCGTACACCTCATACACGCGCGGCTCCGTACACCTCGTACACACGCAGCTCCGCTCCGTACACCTCGTACACGCGCGGCTCCGCTCCGTACACCTCGTACACGTGCCGCTCCGCACACCTCATACACGCGCGGCTCCGTACACCTCGTACACACGCGGCTCCGCTCCGTACACCTCGTACACGCGCGGCTCCGTACACCTCGTACATGCGCGGCTCCGCTCCGTACACCTCGTACACGTGCCGCTCCGCTCCGTACACCTCGTACACGCGCGGCTCCGCTCCGTACACCTCGTACACGCGCGGCTCCGCTCCGTACACCTCGTACACGCGCGATTCTTCAGGCTTGAAATTATGTTGGTCAATGTTCCAGAAGGCAGAGGGAAAAATAATGGGAGGCAGGCGAGTGAAAAAACCCTCATCAACGAAAGGATGCAGTACACCTCGTACACGCGCGGCTCCGCTCCGTACACCTCATACACGCGCGGCTCCGTACACCTCGTACACACGCGGCTCCGCTTCGTACACCTCGTACACGCCCGGCTCAAATCCGTACACCTCGTACACACGCGGCTCCGCTCCGTACACCTCATACACGCGCGGCTCCGTACACCTCGTACACACGCAGCTCCGCTCCGTACACCTCGTACATGCGCGGCTCCGCTCCGTACACCTCGTACACGTGCCGCTCCGCTTCGTACACCTCGTACACGCGCGGCTCCGCTCCGTACACCTCGTACACGCGCGTCTCCGCTCCGTACACCTCGTACACACGCGCGATTCTTCAGGCTTGAAATTATTTTGGTCAATGTTCCAGAAGGCAGAGGGAAAAATAATGGGAGGCAGGCGAGTGAAAAAACCCTCATCAACGAAAGGATGCAGTACACCTCGTACATGCGCGGCTCCGCTCCGAACACCTCATACACGCGCGGCTCCGTACACCTCGTACACACGCGGCTCTGCTCCGTACACCTCATACACGCGCGGCTCCGTACACCTCGTACACACGCAGCTCCGCTCCGTACACCTCGTACACGCGCGGCTCCGCTCCGTACACCTCGTACACGCGCGGCTCCGCTCCGTACACCTCGTACACGCGCGGCTCCGTACACCTCGTACACACGCGGCTCTGCTCCGTACACCTCGTACACACGCGGCTCCGCTCCGTACACCTCGTACACGCCCGGCTCAAATCCGTACACACGCGATTCTTCAGGCTTGAAATTATTTTGGTCAATGTTCCAGAAGGCAGAGGGAAAAATAATGGGAGGCAGGCGAGTGAAAAAACCCTCATCAACGAAAGGATGCAGTACACCTCGTACACGCGTGGCTCCGCTCCGAACACCTCATACACGCGCGGCTCCGTACACACGCGGCTCTGCTCCGTACACCTCATACACGCGCGGCTCCGTACACCTCGTACACACGCAGCTCCGCTCCGTACACCTCGTACACGCGCGGCTCCGTACACCTCGTACACACGCGGCTCTGCTCCGTACACCTCGTACACACGCGGCTCCGCTCCGTACACCTCGTACACACGCGGCTCCGCACACCTCGTACACGCGCGGCTCCGTACACCTCGTACACACGCGGCTCTGCTCCGTACACCTCGTACACGCGCGATTCTTCAGGCTTGAAATTATGTTGGTCAATGTTCCAGAAGGCAGAGGGAAAAATAATGGGAGGCAGGCGAGTGAAAAAACCCTCATCAACGAAAGGATGCAGTACACCTCGTACACGCGCGGCTCCGCTCCGTACACCTCGTACACGCGCGGCTCCGCTCCGTACACCTCGTACACGCGCGGCTCCGCTCCGTACGCCTCGTACACACGCGGCTCCGCTCCGTACGCCTCGTACACGCGCGATTCTTCAGGCTTGAAATTATGTTGGTCAATGTTCCAGAAGGCAGAGGGAAAAATAATGGGAGGCAGGCGAGTGAAAAAACCCTCATCAACGAAAGGATTCAGTACACCTCGTACACGCGCGGCTCCGCTCCGTACACCTCATACACGCAGGGCTCCGTACACCTCGTACACACGCGGCTCTGCTCCGTACACCTCATACACGCGCGGCTCCGTACACCTCGTACACACGCAGCTCCGCTCCGTATACCTCGTACACGCGCGGTTCCGTACACCTCGTACACGCGCGGCTCCACTCCGTACACCTCATACACGCGCGGCTCCGTACACCTCGTACACACGCGGCTCTGCTCCGTACACCTCGTACACGCCAGGCTCAAATCCTTACACCTCGTACACACGCGGCTCCGCTCCGTACACCTCATACACGCGCGGCTCCGTACACCTCGTACACACGCAGCTCCGCTCCGTACACCTCGTACACGTGCCGCTCCGCTCCGTACACCTCGTACACACGCGGCTCCGTACACCTCGTACACGCGTGGCTCCGTACACCTCGTACACACGCGGCTCTGCTCCGTACACCTCGTACACGCGCGGCTCCGCTCCGTACACCTCGTACACGCGCGGCTCCGCTCCGTACACCTCGTACACGCGCGGCTCCGCTCCGTACACCTCGTACACACGCGGCTCCGTACACCTCGTACACACGCAGCTCCGCTCCGTACACCTCGTACACACACGGCTCTGCTACATCCACACTGTAAACCCCTCCTGACCCCACACATAAACTTCAGCTCATCCAGCACCATGACAACCAGCACAGCAGAGTCCTGCATCCACTGAGGCCCCTGATCATGTGACCCCTGACTCCTCCCCTCCTGTGACCTCATCACAGCTCCTGTGCGCACAGAGCAGCCATATATGTGGTGGCGGCTCTGCAGGTGGAGGTATGTGGAGATTCCCCA
This sequence comes from Phyllobates terribilis, assembly GCF_046119375.1. Taxonomy (NCBI): domain Eukaryota; kingdom Metazoa; phylum Chordata; class Amphibia; order Anura; family Dendrobatidae; genus Phyllobates; species Phyllobates terribilis. The sequence continues at coordinate 708,811 of NW_027362796.1, read as the reverse complement.
TTACTGGGCGCAGGGGGCATTAACCCCTTCAGCACGGAGACTCTTTTGGGGTCTTGTGTTGCCCCTTTATAAGAATCATAAGGTTTTTGTTCTGTTGCCTGTAATAGATATATACGACCCAACTATGGAGACAGGAAGGGAGGAAACTTATTGTTCTCATAGTACAGGACCCCTTTACTGGCCCCACAGTGTAATGCCCCCATTATGCCCCTTATACAGTATGTATGATGCCCCCCACAGTGTAATGCCCCCATTATGCCCCTTATGCAGGATGTATGATGCCCCCACAGTGTAATGCCCCCATTATGCCCCTTATGCAGGATGTATTATGCCCCCACAGTGTAATGCCCCCATTATGCCCCTTATGCAGGATGTATGATGCCCCCACAGTGTAATGCCCCCATTATGCCCCTTATACAGTATGTATGATGCCCCCACAGTGTAATGCCCCCATTATGCCCCTTAGTGAGTATGTATGATGCCCCCACACAGTGTAATGCCCCCATTATGCCCCTTATACAGTATGTACGATGCCCCACACAGTGTAATGCCCCCATTATGCCCCTTATGCTGGATGTATGATGCCCCCACAGTGTAATGCCCCCATTATGCCCCTTATGCAGGATGTATGATGCCCCCCACAGTGTAATGCCCCCATTATGCCCCTTATGCAGGATGTATGATGTCCCCACAGTGTAATGTCCCCATTATGTCCCTTATGCAGGATGTATGATGCCCCCACACAGTGTAATGCCCCCATTATGCCCCTTATGCAGTATGTATTATGCCCCCACACAGTGTAATGCTCCCATTATGCCCCTTATGCAGGATATATGATGCCCACACACAGTATAATGCCCCCATTATGCCCCTTATGCAGTATGTATGATGCCCCCCACACAGTATAATGTTCCCACAGCGCCACCTGAGGTTTTACAGTTGGAATAATCCCTTTGGAAAATGATTTTTCCTTTACCTAGATTTCGAGGCTTTGTACAGTAATATACCGCATGAGGATGGTATCAGAGGAGTAAGACATTTCTTGAAATCGAGATCAGTAGAGTGTAGCAGACATAATGATTTCATGGACGATCTTCTAAAATTCGCTATTACTCATAACTTCTTTCTTTTTGACCGGAAGTACTTCCACCAGCTCAGGGGTACTGTGATGGGGAGCCCCTGGGCTCTCTCGTATGCTAACCTATTCCTGGGCTGGTGGGAGGAAACCACAATATTCAGGGATGATCATATGTGATGGCATCCATATATTGGGGTATGGTACAAATATATTGACTACATTTTTATCATCTGGTTAGGGACAAGTCAAAAATCTTTTGAATTTGTCAGGGAACTCAACATCAATAGAGTGGGCCTTAGATTTACATCTGAATTTAATTATTACCAGTTGCCTTTCCTGTATGTACTAATCAAGAAAGATTGGGATGGAACCCTAGGGACTCTCAACTACCATAAACCTTCAAGCACTATTATACTATTGAAGTGGGATATCAACCACCTCATCCCCATAAAAAGAGTAATACCCAGGAGCCAATTTTTATGGTTGAGAAGGTACTGCCATAATGTCACAGATTTTAATATACAGGCCATAGACCTGAACACCAGATTCAGGGAAAAAGGGTACTCATGGTACATTTTGGATTCCGCATCATCGTTTGCAAAAAAATGGGAGAGACAGACACTCCTCCATACCTAACCAAAAGACCAAGAAAAAGATGGGATAACACAAGTAATAGGAACTTATGACAATCAGAGTGACCATATCTTTAATATCCTCAGAAAACACTGGGATATACTTGTGGCCGACCCGGCCCTGAGGTTGCTGTGTGATCTACTCCCACAATAACTTTCAGAAAGGGTCAGTCCATTAGGGACCATTTAGTGCATAGTTTCTACAAAAAACCTGCACCGAAGGGGACATGGCTAGATATAAGAGTCTGCGGTTTCTTTAGATGTGGAGAAAGTTGTACATTTAGTTGGATGAGACCATGTAAATCTTTCTCGAGTTCCTCCACGATTAAAATCTTTTTTCCAGTGGGATTATTCCAACTGTAAAACCTCAGGACTTGTATATATGGCCACATGCACCTGTCCCCTAGATTATGTAGGCAAGACCAAGAGGGTGTCTAGGAGGAGTGTGTGTGGGGGGGGAATTTTGGTGATATATGCCATGGTCCGGACACCCCATTAGCGAGACACATGAACAGTGTACATCGAGGTGGAACCGGAGACATCTCCTTTTGCATCATTGAGGTGGTTAAACCCAATGTGAGAGGTGGTGATCACAATAGATGTATCCTCAAAAAGGAAAGTGATGGGATTTTTAGGATTCACGAGCCCCTAAGGGACTCAATGAGCAAATTTCCTGGGCCTGTTTTGTATGAATACAGCCCCATTCTGGATTACATTTTTGGATTGTATACTCTACCCATTGCTACTCAGTTCCCTGTGAATGGGGTTCACATATTGTTGTACTTCATCGATATATCTGAGCTTCTATATCAGAATTATTTCTGATCAGTTATATCCTACATCTACTATTTCATAATTAAGAAGTGTGGTGATCCTTGTGTATCTCTATGCAATAGGGGTCAAATTTGACCATTTAGGAATATACTGTGGGCCATCATCCCATATTTTATGTAGTGATAAAGTAGATCTACATGCCTACTGCATGATGGGAGGATGTGCAATACTTGTTTTTAGTCTCCCATGACGCTGATCTCAGAGATAGGATTTTTCTATATTGGTGGAATGCAATCCAAAACCATTATACGCTCCGGCGTGGAACGCATGCTTCCGGACATGCGCATTCGCAGATAGGAGACTGTGATGCACTCCGGCATGGAACGCACATGTCCGGGCACATTTGTGCTTTCTGCCCGCCCGTCTCCAGTGTTTTGTGCTGGATTGTGGGGAATACTTGAGAATTTATTTTTGTTCTGTCTTTAGTTGATGCCACTGATGCATCAGATAAGTCCTCAGAGAATTATAATTAGAGGAACCCATGGACACATTAGGATTTGTGAAGCTGACCTCCGCTCTCCGCTATTTCCTTTTGAATTTATTGTGTGACCTGTATTTCAGAGCAGTAGCTCTTGGTTTGTTTCATTTCCATGTGTAAATTGAATTTGACTCGTAGTCTTTGATATCTCTTTCAAACTTAGTTTTTTTGATGTCTGAGATGCATCCTCCAGACTTTGTAAATTCTTTTGCATATTTTGTTTGAGTTTTGTATCCAAAAAGTCTTCTACACTAGGCGGAAAACTTTCACCTAGTTTTTTTTCAAGAAAAAAATATCAAACGCAATGTGACTTGATTATCCTTTTACAAATTTATCTTTATTAAGTTTTGAAAAGGAAATACAAATACAAACACCGGGTACTAGTTGTGCAACAAGTAGTAGGTCAAACATGACCACATAACCATAACAATAACCAGTATTTTCAACACATTTGAAAATGAAATAAGTAAACACAATCCAAAGTAGAGTCGCTGGTAGAACATTGGAAGCCTCTGATCGCTCCGGTGATGCACTGTACTACTGTAGTGCCGTGTATTATCACTGCCTGTCAGTGCAATAGTAACGTCCCCATACACATGAGATAAGTGTTGGCTGATCGGTCATTTGGCAGACGACTATCTCTCCAGACTCCCCCATACACACAAATATTCCAGCTTTCCTGTGGTTTGTATGACTGACTGGTACTGTCGGGAGGCCCCCAAATACATTATATAGTCAACCAAAACCCCCAAAATCAGTGCTTCCATGCAACTTTAGTCTAATGTTTATGGGGCGTTAAAAGGTAACTTATTGGACGCTACCTATGGCCTGGCCTAATAGACTTTTGTACATTGCAGGCCCAGACACCATTATTAGGCATTTCAGTATTGTAGGAACTAGGCAGCCCCATACTATCGAGTACTTGGGGAGGAAGGGCATTCAGCCTAACTCTGTCACGCCTTCTTAGATGCCATGTTTGCTTTTTGCAGGACAACGCGCACAGCACCAGGAACTAGCGGTGGACACCGCGTTCCTCTAAGCCACTACGTGCAGCACCACCTTATAACCAGGAACTCTGGGTCACAGGTATGCTACGTCCAGCTCTATTCTGGGTATCTCGGCCTCCACAGTCCCTCTCAGCTGATAACTCTGACTCTGCCACTCTCTGCTCTTTTCTGCAGACCCAAGCAGCCAGTGTCACCATATCTCCACACTTTTGAATTCCTACCTTTGAATACCATCCAGCAGTCTAGTAGGTGTCACCTCTCTTCAATTTGTATATATACTTGCTTTATACTATGATGTTGTATCTGCATTAATGGGGTTTGACGGAATATTATGCACTGTTTGACAGCATGTTTATTGTTCAGGTTAAACAAGAGATATTATCATGTTATTGCACAATGATCCATTTGTATATGCTTTTTTATTTTATTATTTATTATTATTTTATTTATTGTTTTGTTCTTTGTGCTATTTCCAATAGTTCTTGATTAAGGTCAGATCGACCGAAACGTTTACTTTTGTTTTTGGACTGCATTAAAAAAAAAAATTTCTATAAGAACCATTGAGTGCTGAGGTTATTCTCAATGTCAATTCCAGTGTCAGAAAATTAGATGAGAATTAGCGTTATGGAAGATGAGTCTATGAGAAACGTGTTCAGCTGCAGACTCCGAGGAAGAAACTACTTGTTGTCTGTGGCCTAAAATATATAGGTTTTATTACTAGATGTAAAGAAGAAAACCAAATACTGTAAAATAATATACCTCCTCATATGTTTCCCCTTATTATCTCCAGTAATTGTATTATTACACAGGATTTTTATGATGTTACATCGGCTCATCTTCTCATTCAGGTCTCTACAATATCGGATCCTCTCAGTGAAGATCTTCTATATAAGAACATTTTCCTGATTTATCCATCAAAGATGGATATGGACAGAGACAAGATGGCGGAGAGGATATTGCACCTCACCCTAGAGATCCTCTTCCGGCTTACTGGAGAGGTGAGAGATTCTGATGACGTCACATTACATCATTCTTATCTATGGGAATAACAGATGGACAGAACTGGAGAGGTGAGGACTCTGGAAATGTCTGGAGTGAGATTTATTAATGTGTCTCTCCATAACCAGAGATTAATCACGGGGCCCCCACCTCACCCCCTGATACATGAGGACATCAATGACCAGATCCTAGAACTCACCTACAAGATGATTGAGCTTCTGACTGGAGAGGTGACATTGCTGGGACATTATACAGTAACACTATTAAGGGATCAGGGGATGACGGTATCATTGTATGTGTCAGGTTCCTATAAGGTGTCAGGATGTCGCTGTCTATTTCTCCATGGAGGAGTGGGAGTATTTAGAAGGACACAAAGATCTGTACAAGGACGTCATGATGGAGGTTCCTCAGCCCCTCACATCACCAGGTAATAGACAGGACTAAATACACACGGCCTATAATTATCTGTATGTAAAGAATGAATTCAGTCCCTGTATGTGTTTCCTCTAGATCTATTCAGTAAGAGGACAACACCAGAGAGATGTCCCCATCCTCTTCTTCCACAGGACTGTAAGCAAGAAGATCCCAATGTTCCTCAGGATCATCAGGTAGATGGAGAGAAGGTGTCATGAGATCTCCCCTATGATGTGTAGACGGCTGTAAAGGTCTTGTCTTCAGTTCAGTTTTATCCACCATTATTATGTTTTATACTTGTGTAATGAGAACGGTGGAGATGGCAGGATTAGAGCTGATCATAGATGTGACTTCTCCATCTGTCTGTGACTTTTACAATATTTGTTTCAGGGTGAAGATCTGATCCATATTAATACTACAGAGACATATGTGAGGGGTGATGAGCGGTGTAAAGAGGAGATTCCTACATATGACTACCCAGGTGAGTAGTGACCACTAAATGCAGAGAAGTCACAGATTCTTCTCAGTCACCGGTTGTGGCTGCTTTATCAGTGGTGTAGTCCGGCCGTATCACAATCGTGTGATCACTATTTTGCCACTAGACCATAACATTCTCCTCCGTCCGAAAATGTTCAAATTACTTTGGGAAATTATGAAAGCCCTTTTCTATAGAACTTACAACCTGGAGGATCCACCTCCCCCCCTGGGATTAGGAGAATCTGACCGTTACCTGCCCAGATCTGTAAACTGCAAAGCCAAATGACAGCGTACGTAGAATGTGATGACAAATGAGAAAATCACTTGAAGAAAAATATTATGATGAGCCTCTAAGAGAAAGCGGAGGGTAATGATGCTGTTGGCTTCCTAGATCCCTGATATCTTATTGGATGAATCCACCTTCTCTCCCTTCTGTGCTGCTGAATGTGCTCATATGGTCCCTACAAGACCAGGTCCAGTCTTTCTGGCCAAACTTCGCTTTTATGATCGACAACATTAAATGTGCAGTGAGGGACAAGTGTGAATTTCTGTATAATAACAGCAGAGTTTCCCTTTATCCTGACTTTTCAATTTCTTTTAAAACCGACTAATTACAAACAGGATTGTGATAAACTATACAAAAAACATTACACCTGTGCCATGATATATCTCTAAGCTGTGCGAGGCTGATAGCTGTAATATACATTTATTCACGCCTGCAGGAGATGTGTTGGCATGGCTCGAGCCCTGGTATGTTGGATTCACTCCACATCATAAATTCCATTATGTTTTCAATCCTAAGGAATTCAGATTACTGCACAATCTCTCCTGAAATGGGGGCTCTAATACTTTCTCTACTTTCCTGGTCAGGACTCATAGTAGCTCCAAAGGTCCATCATAAATGAGTGTGACTCCGGTTTAGTGTTGGATTTCTCCCCTCATACATACGTTGTTGTTGGGGATGTTACATGTTTTTATATTCTTTCTTTTTTTACTAGTTCATTCTGTATGATAGTTTCATTGTGGTGGGATCTGCCTCACTTATGTGACTCTGTAACTCCCTGGTAGTCTTTCAAAAAGAAGATCTCCATTGTCTCTTCCAAATGCCCGAGATCTAAATTTAAGACACCTCAACTCTGCACTATTATAAAAGAGTTCACTTTAAATGTCTAATATTTCTTCTCATCTGACAGCAAATATTGTCCCTTACGATAGTTTAGATTGCCAAGAGCCCCCGAGCCCCATACTCTAATTACCCCAGAGAGGTTTCACCCCAGAGAGGTTTCACCACTAGTTACTCATTTTTCTCTGATGAAGACTGTTCAGTTTGATCATTTCAGTAGATGTGTTATTGTCTATACTCACAGTTTTTGACTTCAGTAATCCTCTGATTTAACCCCTTCCTGCAGCCGGTTTTGTGTTCCTAATCAGACCCATTTTTTAAATCTGACATGTGTCACTTTATGTGGTGATAACTCTGGAATTCTTCACAAAGGATAATAGGAAACAAATGGACCTTACAAATTATATTCCAACTTCTTTTGAATCTGACAATCCCCTATATACGGTTGAACACTACTGTCTGGGCACATGGGAGGTTAAGAAGGGAAGGAGCGACATTTAGCTATTAGGAATGCAGATTTTACTGGAATAGTTCCCAGACACAATGTATTGGGGGCGCTGTTTATGGTCATTTGGAAGCTCAAAAGATGGCCACCACGAACAAGCTTGCCTTATCTACCCGGTTTACAGATTTCACAAATTACTTTGCTCATCACCGTTTAACCCCTCTACATGGATCTGGAATTACACAGAGACCCCTAAGCTTGGGCCACAGTGTTACCTGATGTTCTGTGGAGTGAGATGGCAAGAAGAATAGTCAGATAGCCGGGTCAGAACCAAGAGGATAGAGAAAATACAAAATCAGAAGACACAAGAGTAGTCAGTAAACGGGCCGAGGTCACAACAGGAAACAAATACACAAGCCGGGAGCTGAGCACAGAGGACTGAACCAGAGGAGAACAAGGCTGTATCTGGCAGCTTCCGGCAATATGCTTCCAGCTTTAGTAGGGTGCGGTGCTTTCCAATTGGCTGAAGCAGGGAGCAGATTACTTCAGCTGGACAACACACACCCATACTGTCAGACTGGATGGTACTACAGGTCCCAGCAACCCTAATCTTAGTGGCTGCGCAGAGCCTGCGCCGCCCAGAGCTTCTGGTTCTGACGTCTCCTCCATCACCAGCGCCACCTGCAGGATGAATAAGGCGGCGCCTGGTGAGAGAAGCAGACGTCGCAGGAGCAGATCCCAGAAGAGATGGGACACACCATTTGCAGAAGCCCTAATATAACAAAATGGTAGAAAACCAGATCAGTAGAAATCCCCATAAAGTGACTCAATTTTGGAAATTATAACCCTCAGTGAATTAATCTATAGAAGTAGTGACTATTTTGACTCCACAGTCACTTTCCAGAAATTAGCACTCAGTGGATGTTGGAGAGTGAAAATTGCAAATATGCCATTTTATTACCCAACACATAGTGTCCAGATTGTGCTCCAGGAGACACACACCGTAAATTAAGTGGGTTCTTACATGGAGGCTAAATGTGATTTAGGCACATAAACTACTGCAAAGCTCATAAGCGAGGGTGAGATTTGACTTTGGGAGAGCAGATATTGCTGGATTGGTTAATGGAAGCCATGTTACTTTTCAAGAGCCTGTGAGCCACTAATAATGTGGAAACCTCTGTTTTTCCATTGACAGATGAGGACCTTGTTTTTTGTGAGAGGAGTAGAAGTTTTTATTGGTATTATTTTCGCCTACATAACATCATTTGGTGGCTTTTTATTCCATATTTGGAGGCAGAATGAACAAACGGTTGAACACCATGCTCTACTGCTCAATCCTATGAGGTTTTCTATTAGACAGTCATTGTCCTGGTGGATAAGTGAATTTTTTTATATAACTTGCCTTTTTTATGGACAGTTTAAGTAGAAATGTTCAAAAATATAAAATTCAAGGATTTTTAATTAAAAAATAATAATTGGTTTTCTTCTTGGCAGATGTCTGTACCAGGAGATCAGAGGGACAGCTGAAATCTTCAATTTTCAAATCAGATAATTTTCAGATCCAACAGGATACAATTGAAGTGAATGCCATTTCTCCAGATATCCCATCATCCCTTCACTGCAATGATCTGTCATCTGATCCTTTGAAACAGGTCCTGTCTTCTGATTCATTACCGACTACTAAGGAAAATCAAAGTCACAAAATAAGCATTAAAAAACGAACTGCTCCTAATGTAACGAAGCCATTTTCACGTTCAGAATACAGAAATAGTTTTCCTCCCAAAAAGTCTTTTCTTAAACCTCAAAAAACTCACACAGCACAGAATAGATTTTCTTGTTCCGAGTGTGGGAGGTGTTTTAATCAGAAATCAGATCTTGTTAGGCACCAGAGAACTCACACAGGAGAGAAGCCATTTTCCTGTTCAGAATGTGGGAAACGTTTTGCAGAGAAATCATATCTTATCGCACATGAGAGAACTCACACAGGAGAGAAGCCATTTTCCTGTTCAGAATGTGGGAAATGTTTTACAAAGAAATCAAATCTTATCAAACATCAGGGAACTCACACAGGGGAGAAGCCTTTTTCATGCTCAGATTGTGGAAAATGTTTTGGACACAAATCATATCTTAATATACATCAGAGAACTCACACAGTGGAGAAGCCTTTTCCGTGTTCAGAATGTGGAAAATGTTTTAACCATAAATCAGCTTTGGTTAACCACCAGAGAACTCACACAGGGGAGAAGCCTTTTCCATGTTCAGAATGTGGAAAATGTTTTAACCGGAAATCTAGTTTTCTTAAGCACCAGACAAACCACACAGAGGAGAAGCCTTTTTCATGTTCAGATTGTGGGAAATGTTTTGTACAGAAATCATATCTTAATATACATCAGAGAACTCACACAGGGGAGAAGCCTTTTCCATGTTCAGAATGTGGAAAATGTTTTAACCATAAATCAGCTTTGGTTAACCACCAGAGAACCCACACAGGGGAGAAGCCTTTTCCATGTTCAGAATGTGGAAAATGTTTTAACCAGAAATCTAGTTTTCTTAAGCACCAGAGAAACCACACAGAGGAGAAACCATTTTCCTGTTCAGCATGTGGGAAATGTTTTACAGTGAAATCAACTCTTATCAACCATCAGAGAACTCACACAGGAGAAAAGCCATTTTCCTGTTCAGAATGTGGGAAATGTTTTACAGAGAAATCAAATCTTATCAGACATCATAGAACTCACACAGGGGAGAAGCCATTTTCATGTTCAGAATGTGGGAAATCTTTTGCAAAGAAATCAAATCTTATCAAACATCAGAGAACTCACACAGGGGAGAAGCCTTTTTCATGCTCAGATTGTGGAAAATGTTTTGGACACAAATCATATCTTTATAAACATCAGAGAACTCACACAGGGGAGAAGCCTTTTTCATGTCCAGAATGTGGGAAATGTTTTAACCAGAAATCGGATCTTGATAAGCACCGGAGAATCCACACAGGGGAGAAGCCTTTTCCATGTTCAGAATGTGGGAAATGTTTTAACCAGAAAGGTCATCTTGATAACCACCGGAGAATCCACACAGGGGAGAATGCCGCAACTACACCCAACTAGTCTCTGTAGAGATTAGAAAGGCCCTAGCTGCACAACTAAAAACTCCACCACACACCCAACTAACTAATAAGCCGTTGAGGAGTTTCTCATACCTCCTGAGGAACCAGAGGGGAGGCTGCAACACACTCTCAACAAGGGGAAAGGAAAGTATGAAGGAAAATACGAAAACCCTGAATGAGAAACAAAAACACATTCATATAGGGCAAAGAAGGCAAGCTAAGGAGAACCACAAATAAAGGGAACAAGTATAATCTCCTAGAAACCTAACATTGTTAGAATAAAAAGGTACTGGGAGGGAAAGCAAACTGACCGAGAGGATAGTTTCACCTTTGTGGTGAAACTTATAAAATTCATCCTCACCAACTGTAAATGTAAACCTGTCCATTTATAATGACCACGGACAAGATAAAGATTCTCAACTCACATCAAGACCACAAGATCCCAGGTACTTTCAGCTGAATCACAACTAATGTAGTGTACTTAATTATATGTACCAAATGTCCAACTGGGGGTCTGTATGTAGGGGAGACAGGGCAAAAACTTAGAACAAGGATGAATTCTCATCGCCACACAATAAAAGAAAAAAAGAATAGATCTACTTGTGGCCAACCTTTTTACGGCCACAACTGCTTCTCCCTCTCCCATACTAATAGTTCTGCTTCAGGCCACTTGTCTTATATATTGCATTATTCCTGTGCCCTGTTGTGTATTAATATGTGACTATTCAGATTTTGTGTTATACTATACAAAACCTACAAAAGACAAAAAATATATCACATACCCTACCATCATTATATATAAATGTAAAGCAAAGTTGCATATGAAATATAGGGTACTTAGTGAACGATTTTTGATCAAAAAAAGTATACAAGCCGTCCCACCAGCGACAAGGTGACCCTAATTGGGACGGTCCTACACTGTCTATGTTAAAAACCTTACTGTATATCAAAGTTGAAGTGATGCATATAAAAGGGTAGACAAATAGAACCGGGTCCCAATATCAGACCACCTAAGCCCGTGGTAAGCTACATATATACTAACCAGCTCAACAAGGGAGATGCCACACCCCTAATTTGCACAGAATGCAAACAAGACAAAAAAAACAAGCAATGTTCACATTGCTTGGTTTTTTGTTTTGTGTTATACTATGTGTGATGAAGAGACCTGAGTAGTCTCGAAAGCTTACTAATGGCTAACTGAAAAGATGGTATCCTCCACTGAGGACTCTCAAATTTTAATATTTTTATCCATACAGCAATTTTAAGATCTCTCCACAGGTGTTCAATGGGATTTAGATCCGGATTCATTGCTGGTCAGAACTCTCCAGCACTTTGTTTCTATCCATTTTATGGGTGCTTCTTGAAATATGTTTGGGGTCATTGTCATGCTGGAAGATCCATGACCTAGCAAGCAAACCCAGCTTTCTGACACTAGGCTCTCTATTGTGCCCCAAAATCCTTTGCTAATCTTCAGATTTCATGATGCCTTGCACACAGTTAAGGTACCTGACCAGAGGCAGCAAAACAACCCCAAAACATTTTTGAAGTTCCACCATATTTGACTGTATGTGTTGTAAATTTATTGATTATGTTGCGCACCTTGGACAGAAGAACATCCGGATCTCTAAAGATGGACTTATAACCTTGAAATTATTGATATTTTTCAACAATTTTGGTTTTCAAGTCCTCAGACTCATGCAAAGATTGAATCAACTTCTCCCTTTTTTATCTGGTTTTAGTTGTGATTTTCATATTGCCCACACCTGTTACTTGCCACAATTGCGTTTGAACATGCTTCACTTGCTTGAAACAAAGTTGTTTACCCACAATTTTGGCAAGGTGTCAAGAATTTTGTCCGACCTATTTTGTGTGAAATTATGTTCAATTTGCCTTTTTTTCTCTGTTTTCTTGTGTTGTTCCAATACATGCAAAGGAAATAAACGTGTTTAACAAAACGTGTAATTGCAATAATTTTATGGGAGAATTACTTCATTTTCTGGAACAATTTCAAGGGAGCCAACACTTTTGACCATGACTTGTTTTTGTTGCCTTTTTAATTTGTTGCAGCATATCATCCTCTTCATGTTCAGCTATATTAGGAGGCTTGTGGCAAAGTCCAATTAGCAGCTTTCCATTATTGCCATTTCCATGTACATTACCCATACAGATTGTACATCAGGGATGTAAAGCTCAAAACATGCAAAGGGCCAAAATGAAAAACTTGGACAAAGTCATGGACCAACCAGTATACAGTATAATGGGCCCCACATAGTCCTCCATACAGTATGATTGGCCCCGCATAACTTTCCATCCAGTATAATGGGCTCCACATAGCTTTCCATCCAGTATAATGGGCCCCACAAAGTCCTCCATGCAGAATAATGGCCTCACATAGGTGTGGTGGTTCTGGTGTCGTGGGTGAAATATAATCAAAAGTTGGGCATGTATGCAGTACATTGTCGAAGCTGCCCCCCATGTCGTCATTGAGCTTGAGGTCTTAAATTGGTTTTAACGAAAATACCCACCCCTTTACCTATTTTTCTTTCCTATCCGTTTCAATGTAGTGTAACCCTCTGTGTTTGTCACCCAGTCATGGCTTTCATCCATCCAGGTTTCTGTAATGCCCACCACATCATAATCTGTGGCTGACCTAAGAGTCTGATTCATTCATTTTGTTTTCAAGACTTCTTGCATTTGCCTGCAGACATTTAATACTATTAGCACATTTATTACGGCTACTCGCCTCCTTACTTTCCTTGAATGTCTCACTCTCTCTGTCTACTCTATCCCCTTATTTGCACATCAACCCTCCCTCTCCCCAGATCCTAGTTTGAAAGCTCCTCCATCCATCTGACCATTTTTTCCCCCAGCACATCTGCATTCTCCCCATTGAGGTGCAGCCTGTCCCTATCGTAAAGCCTGTAGCAGACAGAGAAGTCAGCGCAGTTCTCCATGAACCTAAACCCTTTCTTCCTGACAATTATCTCCTTATGTTCCTGCTGACTTTCTAGTGACGTAGTGGAATCAGCAGTATTTCTGAAGATACCACCTGTACTTCAGCTTCTCTCCTAATTCCCTGTAATAATTTTTAAAGACCTATCACCTCTCTTTAACTTTGTCATTGGTACCAATGTGTACCATGACTGCTGGGTTTTCCCCAGCCCCACCCAATAATCTGTCTATCTGATCGCATGAAGATCCCCGTTAGGGGCACACAAAATGTGTGTGTTCTCGTCTTAGTTGTCTGCCGCCGAATTGTGTATAGGATCTATACGGTCGGAGAAATCACAAATTAACACTGAGTAGTGTCTCAAATAGGCTTTTTATAGGAAAAATCAGGGACCTTTCCACACATTACCTCATTGCCTTATCTCAGAATTATGGCTGACATCTGTCGCTAATGAGTCATTATTTTAATATGTAAACAATTAAGTCAAGCTGACTCTCAATTAAGTCCATCTTGCACGTAAGGTTCAAAGGTCAATCTGTATAGTCACTTATCTTTTATTATTCTGTAATTTCCCTAAAAGTAATAAAGATCATTAGCAAGCTCTTATTATTAGATTAATATGTTAGTCAATAATCATTAGGGATTTTCCATAATTCCATGTTATAGATTCATAGAATGGTAGAGTCGGAGGGGACCTCTTGGGTCATCTGGTCCAACCCCATGCTCAAAGGAGGATTCACTAAATCATCTCAGACAGATGTCTGTCCAGCCTCTGTTTGAAGACGTCCATTGAAGGAGAACTCGCCACCTCTCGTGGCAGCCTGTTCCACTCATTAATCACCCTAACTGTCAAAAAGTTTTTTCTAATATCTAATTTGTGTCTCCTCCCATTCAATTTCATCCCATTGCTTCTAGTCTTTCCTTGTGCAAATGAGAATAAAGATGATCCTTCTACAATGTGACAGCCCTTGACATATTTGTAGACAGCTATTAAGTCTCCTCTCAGTCTTCTTTTTTGCAAGCTAAACATTCCCAAATCCTGCAACCGTCCCTCATAGGACATGGTTTGCAGATCGGTCACCATTCTGGTCGCTCTTCTCTGAACTTGCTCTAGTTTGTCGATGTCTTTTTTAAAATGTGGTGCCCAAAACTGTACACAGTATTCCTAATGAGGTCTGACCAAAGAGGAGTAAAGTCTGATAATGACTTCACGTGATCTAGACTGTATGCTTCTGTTAGTACATCCCAGAATTGTATTTGGCTTTTTTGCTGCTTAATCACACTGTTGACTCATGTTCAGTCTATGATCTATTAGTATACCTAAGTCTTTTTCACATGTACTGTTGCTTAGCTCTATTCCTCCCATTCTGTATATGCTTTTTTAATTTTTATTACCCAGATGTAGTACTTTGCATTTTTCCCTGTTAAAAACCATTCTGTTAGTTACTGCCCACTGCTCCAGTTTATTTAGGTCTTTTTGAATCCTCTCTCTCTCTTCTCTAGTATTAGCTATCCCTCCTAGCTTTGTGTCATCAGCAAATTTAATCAGTTTACCCTCAATTCCTTCATCTAAATCATTGATAAAGATGTTAAATAATACAGGTCCCAGGACAGAGCCCTGTGGTACCCCACTTGAGACATTCATCCAGCTGGATGTGAAGCCATTTACGACCACCCTTTGAGTCCGATCACTAAGCCAATTATGAATCCACTTAACAGTTGCCTTGTCCATTCCATACTTGGTCATTTTTTCAATAAGGATGGTGTGAGATACTTTGTCAAATGCTTTGCTGAAGTCAACATATACTATATCTACAGCATTTCCCTGATCCACCCAGTCAGTGATTCTGTCATACTATGTTCCACGTAGTATGTGGATCTTTGATCAATATGAGGCTATTGGTACATTGTGGTACGGGCAGGAGGAGGGAATTTTGGATTGTCTGCAATTCTTAATACATACTATTTTCATATAACTTCCATAATCATACATATATTTATCCATAACACCCCAAATTAACTTAGGAATTATCTTAAGGACCATAATCTTTCCAGTTGACGAGATAATGCAAACCGTACCTGACCCACCTGGAACCAAGAATTCGCCTTACTTCATACTCCCGATACCCTTCCACATCCACCTCAATTATGTCTTGAGGTCCCCTCAAATTTTTTTAAAAGAGAAGAATGGAAATGATTATTGATTTTCCAGGCAATAGGAAGCTGCAACTTAACTGTCACAGGATTTAAAATTGTAATAATTTTATAAGGACCTACAAATTTAGGTGCAAATTTTCTAGATGTGATCTTTAAGCGCAGATTTTTTGAGGACAACCACACGAAATCCCTCACCCTAAAGACAGGAGCCTTGCTACGTCTGCGGTTACAACTCTTTTCGCCCAGTCACTATCTACCAAAAGATACATTTCGACCTCCCTCCAGGACTTAAAGAGGTTGACCACTACTATTAACAATGCCCCCATGGATTTAAATTGTGCCAACAAGTCTTTTTGTAAATATCTTGCTTGTTCTTTATTGCCTGTGAGCGGCGCTATTGCTGGCCGCTCACCAGGCATCACGTGACCCCGGCTGCAGCCGACTCCGACATCCTCTGATGTCACGTCAAGTTCCGGCTGCAGTTGGGCGTGAGCAAGTGACGCGCTCCCCCTTGATTGATGGGCTGTGGTCGGGGTTTCACCGCACATCACAGCCCAGATCCAACTTGCGCTTTCCCTCTCTGCTTTAGTTGAGGAAGAGCAATAAAAAATTGAATTGCACTCGGACCAATGTTAATGAATGAGTGACATCTCATCTGCGATTTTTTTTTTTTTCTCCGCTGAAATCGGGCTGAGAAAAAATTCACAGCATGCAGCGATTTGCCACGTATCTCGGACGAGACTCGCCAGTGCAAGTCAACGGGTACGTGAAAAAAATTGCACGCACATCACTCGGACCATGCGAGTGGCGTCCGATTTTCACTCAGCCGTCTCTTAAAAGCCGGCAATTCATCAGCCGCATACAGTTACAATACATCGATGCCCAACAATTTAAAATAGAAAGAAAAGCTATACACATAGAATAGATAGAAAGGTGTTAGTCATGTATACAATTAGTACAGTGACTGTTGGTTACTGTACTTGTCATTTATTGTTAAATTAAATGATTTCTTAAAAATTGGTGTGGGGTCCCCCGTAATTTTATAGTCTAGGAGAGGTTAAGCAGACAGCTAGAGCAGATTTTTGAAGCCTGGCAAGGGGGTAATACCCACGGAGCTTCCCAGGCTACTAATATCAGCCCCTCCAGCTGAATACTTAGCCTTTACAGGCTATTAAAATGGGGCACCCCCCAAATAATGACGTTGGGTCCTCCTCTTTTAACAGCTAGCAAAGGCTATGTAGACAGTTGGGGACTGATATTAATAGCCTAGAAAGGGGCCATAAATAATGGCCCCCTCCGAGGCTAGAAACAGCAGCCCTCAGCCGCCCCAGAAGTGGCGCATCCATAGGATGCACCAATTCTGGCACTTAGCCTCCGCTCTGCCCACTGCCCTGTAGCGGTGGTAGTGGGGTTATAGGGCTGGGGTTGATGTCAGCTTATAAGGCCACCTGACATCAAGCCCAGGTTAGTAATGGAGAGGCGTCTATAAGACGCCCCCATTACTAACCCCATAGTGAAAGTGAAATGTGAAATAACTACAACAACACCATGAATAAAATATTTTATTTGAAATAAACACAGAGACCTTTTATTGTTCTAAATTAACCCTACTTACCATAATGCCCATTCCAGCTGAAGCCAATGTCCCCTGCAATGAAAGTTAAATAATAAAGCAACCTCATCCTTACCTAACTAGAAACACTAGCAATCTTAGGCCACGGTTGTTATGTTCTGCTACCAAAGCTAAGGAAAGAGAGGAGATCTGTCCCTACTATAGGACTCAGCTGAATCCCTACGATGTAACAGGGAACCTGATCCTGCGATCAGACCTGCTAAAGTCCTAATCTAGTCTGTACGGAAACCTATAGATGTGGGGAGGGAATCCCTACAAGTACTAAGGACTGGGAGGAATATGGGACACCTCCTAACAGAAATAGTAGCAGACAGACGAACAAACAAAATAGATAGAACATAGAGGTCCGTAGACCAAGCAAACTAACAGAGCTAGATACAGAGCACAGGCTAGCTAGAAAGTAGATATACAATGAAGTCCAGCAAAGCCAGAAGGGCGGAGCAGGATTAAATAGGCCAACAAGGTCATGTGACCAGCAAAGGAAAAAAAACCTAACAGCAAGGTTCTAACAGTACCCCCCCTTCTAAGAGGATCCTCCGGATCCCCTAGGACCAGGCTTATCAGGAAATCTCCTGTGAAACGCTCTGATAAGTCTGGACGCGGAAACATCATCTGACCTCACCCAAGAGTTATCCTCGGGTCCAAAACCTTTCCAGGCCACAAGATACTGCAAACTACCTCTATACCGTCTAGAGTCAAGGATGCGAGAAATTTCATATTCCCCGTCCTCCACCACCGGAGGAACAGAGGCAGAGGCGTCACCATCCGACACAACAGCTTTTTTTAACAGAGAGACATGAAAGACCGGATTAATTCTCCAGGAGGTAGGAACCTCCAACCTAACAGCAGATTGGTTGACAACCTGAAGCACCTTAAAGGGCCCTACAAACTTGGGACCCAATTTCTTAGAAGGAATCCTCAACCGCAGATTCCTAGAGGACAACCAAACCATGTCACCAACAGCGAACAAAACCTCCCGTCGTTTCCTATCAAAGTAGTCTTTAGATTTTCTGTTGGCCTCCTGAAGATTACCACGCACATCCGTCCAAACTCTTTCCAAATCACCGGAAAAATTCTCCTCCTCAGGCACGACAGATCCCAACTTGGAGAACGACCCAAACGACGGATGTCTCCCAGAACAACAAAAAAAAGGCGAACAACCAGCAGAAGAAGATGTATGATTGTTCAGAGCAAATTCGGCAAGTGGCAGAAACTCAGACCACCCCTCTTGATTGTCTGCCACAAAACAACGCAAGAACTGCTCAACATCCTGGTTTTTCCTTTCTGTCTGGCCATTAGATTCAGGATGATATCCGGACGAAAACGACAAATGAATTCCCAACCTGTCACAAAAGGCACGCCAAAAACGAGCCACGAACTGAGGACCCCTATCAGAAACAATGTCAGTAGGAACGCCATGAAGTCTGACAATTTCCTTGACAAAGGCCTTAGCGAGAGTTTTAGCGCAGGGCAGTTTGACGAAGGGAACCAAGTGACACATCTTGCTAAAACGGTCCACGACCACCCAGATGACAGTAAAACCCTCAGAGGGGGGAAGGTCAGTTATAAAGTCCATAGCCAAATGTGTCCAAGGAGCACTGGGGACCTCCAAAGGACAAAGTAACCCCGCAGCAGGAGTATGTGAGGACTTAGATCTAGCACATATAGTACATTGGCGCACCCACTTAATGACTTCCTTCTGCCATCCAGGCCACCAAAAACTGCGACCCACCAGTCTCTTGGTCTCAGAGATTCGGGGATGACCTGCCAACCGAGATTCGTGACACTCAACATACAAATCTCTCCTAAAGGTCCCAGGCACAAACAACCTCCCATGAGGAGTGTTAGATGGGGCATTCTCCTGAGCTTTAAGAATCTCATCTTCCAAAACGGAGTCTAAAGCAGCTATCACAACACCTTCTTGTAAAATGTTTTCCTCTTTCTCAGCACCGACTATGGGAGAAAAACTGCGAGACAAGGCATCCGCCTTAACATTCTTAGTACCAGGGATGTAAGTAACGGAGAAATTAAACCGCGAGAAAAACAGTGCCCACCTAGCCTGACGGGCATTCAGGCGCTTGGCAGCATCAAGATATATCAGATTTTTATGATCCGTAAGAACCTGAACGGGAAATTCCGCACCTTCCAAGAAGTGGCGCCAGTGTTCAAATGCGAGTTTAATAGCCAATAATTCCCGATTACCAATATCGTAATTCAATTCAGTCTCTGAAAATTTTTTTGAAAAAAAGGCACAGGGATGTAATCCATCCCCGTTATCCTGAGACAATACTGCGCCAACCCCCACAGAGGAAGCATCAACCTCAACCAAAAACGGCCTAGTAACATCAGGCTGCATAAGGATGGGAGCAGAGGTGAACCTCTCCTTGAGATACACAAAAGCTTCAATGGCCTCAGAAGACCACTGAACCGCATCAGCACCTTTCCTGGTGAGATCAGTCAGAGGTTTGACAATACTAGAAAAATTTTTTATGAATTTTCTATAGTAATTGGCGAAACCCAAAAACCTCTGTATCGATTTCAAACCAATAGGCCTAGGCCATTCCTGCACAGCCTGAACCTTAACCGGATCCATCTCAAAACCTTTGCTGGAGATAATGTAGCCCAAAAAACTAATTCTCTGTACAGCGAACTCACATTTCTCCAGCTTAGCAAAAAGCGAATTGTCCATTAATAACTGTAATACCTCACGCACGCTCCGCCAATGAGACTCCAGATCTGGCGAATAAATCAAAATGTCATCCAAATACACAACCACATTTTTACCGATCAAAGGTCTAAGGATG
This sequence comes from Phyllobates terribilis, assembly GCF_046119375.1. Taxonomy (NCBI): domain Eukaryota; kingdom Metazoa; phylum Chordata; class Amphibia; order Anura; family Dendrobatidae; genus Phyllobates; species Phyllobates terribilis. The sequence goes on along the minus strand of NW_027362796.1, from coordinate 688,674 downwards.
TCATTAATCAGATTCTGAAAAAATGCAGGAGCATTAGTAAGACCAAAAGGCATAACCAGATTCTCAAAATGACCCACAGGAGTGTTAAAAGCAGTCTTCCATTCATCACCCTCCTTCATGCGCAACAGATTGTATGCCCCCTTAAGGTCAATTTTAGAGAACCACTTGGCCCCCAATAACTGGTTAAACAGATCAGGAATCAATGGCAGTGGGTAAGGATTGCGTACCGTAATTTTGTTAATCTCACGAAAATCCAGACAAGGACGTAAACCGCCATCCTTTTTTTTTACAAAAAAAAATCCAACCGCCACAGGAGACTTAGAGGGCCTAATGTGACCGGCGGCCAAACTTGTCTGTATGTATTCCTCCAAAGCCTTCCTCTCAGGAATAGTAAGGTTAAATAAACGACTTTTAGGAAGAGTCGCTCCAGGGACAAATTCAACAGAACAATCATAGTCTCTATGGGGAGGCAAAACCTGCGATTCCTTCTCAGAAAAAACTCTCCAAAAATCCTGAATAGGAACAGGCAATTCTCCCCTATCCAAAGCTGCAATACGCCCGTTACAACACTTGTCATAACATTTATGGCTCCAGGATTTAATTTCACTGGTAGACCAATCCAGTACAGGATTGTGAAATTTTAACCAGGGCAAACCCAATATTACTGGAGAAGGCAAGTTATTCAACACTACCAAATCCAATTTCTCATGGTGAACACCATTAATAGTGAGAGGAAATTCACTGACCTTGAGAGTAATATTCTTCAAAGGGGAGCCATCCACAGAAACCACAGCAATGGGAGATGATAAAGGTTCAGGTTTTAAATTGAGTTTTTCCACGAATCCCCCATCAATTACATTCAGTGTAGACCCGCAATCAACAAACACCCGAAATTCCATTAATTTTTCCTGAGCAATCGTGGAAGCAGCTAAAAATATACCCTTGGAATTTAAACAGGCAATACGGGCGTGACTGACCATTTTTTTTTCTTTCTTCATACGAAGCTCACAGCCTTTAATCAAATGACCAGATTTTCCGCAATAGAAACACAAGCCTTCCGAAAAACGACGGTCTTTTTCTTGAGAGCGAGGTGCCACCGATCCAATCTCCATCGGTTCACCACTGTTAGTACACACATTATCATAACCAGAAACTGACATAGCAGAGGATTTGCTCTCATTAACCCTAGCACGCAGTCTTCTATCCACCCGTATAGCTAATTGCATAGCCTGTTGCAAATCCTCAGGTGTAGGATAAGCAATTAGCAGGTCTTTAACCCTTTCACTGAGCCCAGCAAGAAATAGACTTTTCAGAGCAGAATCGTTCCACCCTGTTTGAGTGGACCAACGACGAAAATGAGTACAATATTTTTCAACATTACCTGATCCTTGTTTTAAACGTCTCAACTCAGTCTCAGCTGATGCCACACGGTCAGGATCATCATATAATAATCCTAAAGCAGAAAAAAAACTATCCACTGATCTGAAGCATGTATCACTAGGTTGCAAAGAAAAGGCCCACTCCTGAGGCTCTTTGCGCAAAAGTGACATTATGAACCCTACGCGCTGGGATTCATCCCCAGAGGACTTGGGTCTCAAACGAAAATACAATAAGCAAGCATTTTTAAATGAAAAAAATTCTCGATGTTCACCAAAAAATAAATCCGGCAAACATACCTTAGGCTCCAAGAAATATGCTCCAGGACAGTTACTCACGTGCTGATGGAGCTCGGCCACTTCCAGAGAGAGTCCCTGCAGGTGTTTAGCCAAATCCTGAACCGACACCATGATGGAACAAAAAAAAAAAAAAAAAATCTTTCCTTAGAGAATTTGCAGGCTGGACTTACTGTTATGTTCTGCTACCAAAGCTAAGGAAAGAGAGGAGATCTGTCCCTACTATAGGACTCAGCTGAATCCCTACGATGTAACAGGGAACCTGATCCTGCGATCAGACCTGCTAAAGTCCTAATCTAGTCTGTACGGAGACCTATAGATGTGGGGAGGGAATCCCTACAAGTACTAAGGACTGGGAGGAATACGGGACACCTCCTAACAGAAATAGTAGCAGACAGACGAACAAACAAAATAGATAGAACATAGAGGTCCGTAGACCAAGCAAACTAACAGAGCTAGATACAGAGCACAGGCTAGCTAGAAAGTAGATATACAATGAAGTCCAGCAAAGCCAGAAGGGCGGAGCAGGATTAAATAGGCCAACAAGGTCATGTGACCAGCAAAGGAAAAAAAACCTAACAGCAAGGTTCTAACAACGGTCACACTATCAGTATTTGGTCAGTATTCGGTCAGTATTTTTTCTCAGGAGTGGGAGCCAAAACCAGGTGAGGAACAATCAGAGAAAAGGTCTAATAGAAACAAGTCACCAATTCTGCATTTATCCCCCATTCCTGATAAAAAATACTGACCGAATACTGATAGTGGGACCGGGGCCTTAGAATAAAAAACTGCATTGTATTGACATCAGGGGTATAGATTTGAGTAACTAACTCAAAACCAATGAGGAATAAAAGTGCAGATTTTTGGGGGCACATGATACAATATATACAGTTGAAATCAGAAGTTTACATACACTATATAAAAAGACACATCTGCATGTTTTTCTCAATATCTGAAATGAAATCAGAATAAACCTTTCCCTTTTTAGGTCAATTAGGATTATTTTTTATATTTGCCAAATGCCAGAATAATGAGAGAGAGAGAATGTTTAAGGCATTTTTATAACTTACTGCAAAGTCAAAAGTTTACATACATTTCATTAGTATTTGGTACCACTGCCCTTAAACTGAATGACTTGGGTCAAACATTTGGTATATACTTCCACAAGCTTCTCACAATAGTTGGTCGGAATTTGACCCCATTCCTCCTAACAAAACTGATGTAACTGATCCAGGTTTGTAGGTCGCCTTGCTCGCAGCCTTTTCAGCTTTGCCCATAAATTTTCAATAGGATTGAGATCAGAGCTTTGTGATGGCCACTCCAAAACATTGACTTTGTCATCCTTAAACCACTTTGTTACCATTTTGGCAGTATGCTTCGGGTTATTGTCCATTTGGAAGACCCATTTCCGTCCAAGCTTTAACTTCCTGGCTGATGTCTTGAGATGTTGCTTCAGTATTGCCACAATCTTCTTTGCTAATGATGCCATCTATTTTGCGAAGTGCACCAGTCCCTCCTGCAGCAAAACCCCACAACATGATGCTGCCCCCCTATGTTTCACAGTTGGGATAGTGTTCTTTGGCTTCCAAGCTTCTCCCTTTTTCCTCCCAATGTAACAATAGTCATTATGCCCAAAAGGTTGAACTTTAGTTTCATCAGACCACAGGACGTCTCCAAAAATTAAGGTCTTTATTCCTGCGTGCATTTGCAAACATTAATCTGGCTTTTTTATGTTTCTTTTGGAGTAATGGCTTCTTCCTGGCAGAGTGGCCTTTCAGCCCATGTTGATATAGTACTCATTTCACTGTGGATATTGACACAATCTTACCAGCTTCCGCCATCATCTTCACAAGGTCTTTTGCTTTGGTCCTTGGGTTGATATGCACGTCGGAATAAAGCAAGTTCATCTCTGGGACACAGAACCGTCTCCTTTCTGAGCAGTATGATGGCTGGACATTCCAATCTTGTTTGTACTTGCGTATAATTGTTTGTACAGATGAACGAGGCACCTTCAGGTATCTTGAAATTGTACACAAGGATGAGCCAGACAAGTGTAAGTCCAGAATTCTCTTTCTGATATCTTGGCTGATTTCTTTAGACTTTCCCATGATGCTGCACAAAGAAGCAGTGTGTTTCAGATGTGCATTAAAATACATCCACAAGTGTGTCTCAGAAGCTTCCAAACACATGACATCATTGTTATGCACACGCCCGGACTGACTGGCGTGTGCGTGTTTAGTGATCCCACTGGACCATGAACCGGAGAGTGCCTGGAGGGGCGTAACTAAGTATCTACCCGATCCAACCAAGGTCGCAGATGCGGCGGACAAGGCAGAGCAGAGCGAAACCGCAGATGCGGCGGACAAGGCAGAGCAGAGCGAAACCGCAGATGCGGTGGACAAGGCAGAGCAGAGCGAAACCGCAGATGCGGTGGACAAGGCAGAGCAGAGCGAAACCGCAGATGCCGTGGACAAGGCAGAGCAGAGCGAAACCGCAGATGCGGTGGACAAGGCTGAGCAGAGCGAAACCGCAGATGCAGTGGACAAGGCTGAGCAGAGCGAAACCGCAGATGCGGTGGACAAGGCTGAGCAGAGCGAAACCGCAGATGCGGTGGACAAGGCTGAGCAGAGCGAAACCGCAGATGCGGTGGACAAGGCTGAGCAGAGCGAAACCGCAGATGCGGTGGACAAGGCTGAGCAGAGCGAAACCGCAGATGCGGTGGACAAGGCTGAGCAGAGCGAAACCGCAGATGCGGTGGACAAGGCTGAGCAGAGCGAAACCGCAGATGCGGTGGACAAGGCTGAGCAGAGCGAAACCGCAGATGCGGTGGACAAGGCAGAGCAGAGCGAAACCGCAGATGCTGTGGACAAGGCAGAGCAGAGCGAAACCGCAGATGCGGTGGACAGGGCTGAGCAGAGCGAAACCGCAGATGCGGTGGACAAGGCTGAGCAGAGCGAAACCGCAGATGCGGTGGACAAGGCTGAGCAGAGCGAAACCGCAGATGCGGTGGACAAGGCTGAGCAGAGCGAAACCGCAGATGCGGTGGACAAGGCTGAGCAGAGCGAAACCGCAGATGCGGTGGACAAGGCTGAGCAGAGCGAAACCGCAGATGCGGTGGACAAGGCTGAGCAGAGCGAAACCGCAGATGCGGTGGACAAGGCTGAGCAGAGCGAAACCGCAGATGCGGTGGACAAGGCTGAGCAGAGCGAAACCGCAGATGCGGTGGACAAGGCTGAGCAGAGCGAAACCGCAGATGCGGTGGACAAGGCAGAGCAGAGCGAAACCGCAGATGCTGTGGACAAGGCAGAGCAGAGCGAAACCGCAGATGCGGTGGACAGGGCTGAGCAGAGCGAAACCGCAGATGCGGTGGACAAGGCTGAGCAGAGCGAAACCGCAGATGCGGTGGACAAGGCTGAGCAGAGCGAAACCGCAGATGCGGTGGACAAGGCTGAGCAGAGCGAAACCGCAGATGCGGTGGACAAGGCTGAGCAGAGCGAAACCGCAGATGCGGTGGACAAGGCTGAGCAGAGCGAAACCGCAGATGCGGTGGACAAGGCTGAGCAGAGCGAAACCGCAGATGCGGTGGACAAGGCTGAGCAGAGCGAAACCGCAGATGCGGTGGACAACGCTGAGCAGAGCGAAACCACAGATGCGGTGGACAACGCTGAGCAGAGCGAAACCACAAGTGCGGTGGACAGGGCTGAGCAGAGCGAAACCGCAGATGCGGTGGACAAGGCAGAGCAGAGCGAAACCGCAGATGCGGTGGACAAGGCAGAGGAGAGCGAAACCGCAAGTGCAGTGGACAGGGCTGAGCAGAGCGAAACCGCAGATGCGGTGGACAGGGCTGAGCAGAGCGAAGCCGCAGATGCGGTGGACAGGGCTGGGCAGAGCGAAACCGCAGATGTGGTGGACAAGGCAGAGCAGAGCGAAACCGCAAGTGAGGTGGACAGGGCTGAGCAGAGCGAAACCGCAGGTGCGGTGGACAGGGCTGAGCAGAGCGAAACCGCAGGTGCGGTGGACAGGGCTGAGCAGAGCGAAACCGCAGGTGCGGTGGACAGGGCTGAGCAGAGCGAAACCGCAGGTGCGGTGGACAGGGCTGAGCAGAGCGAAACCGCAGGTGCGGTGGACAAGGCTGAGCAGAGCAAAACCGCAGGTGCGGTGGACAAGGCTGAGCAGAGCAAAACCGCAGGTGCGGTGGACAAGGCTGAGCAGAGCAAAACCGCAGGTGCGGTGGACAAGGCTGAGCAGAGCAAAACCGCAGGTGCGGTGGACAAGGCTGAGCAGAGCAAAACCGCAGATGCAGTGGACAAGGCAGAGCAGAGCGAAACCGCAAGTGCAGTGGACAGGGCTGAGCAGAGCGAAACCGCAGATGCGGTGGACAGGGCTGAGAAGAGCGAAGCCACAGATGCGGTGGACAGGGCAGAGCAGAGCGAAACCGCAGATGTGGTGGACAAGGCAGAGCAGAGCGAAACCGCAAGTGAGGTGGACAGGGCTGAGCAGAGCGAAACCGCAGGTGCGGTGGACAGGGCTGAGCAGAGCGAAACCGCAGATGCGGTGGACAGGGCTGAGCAGAGCGAAACCGCAGGTGCGGTGGACAAGGCTGAGCAGAGCGAAACAGCAGGTGCGGTGGACAGGGCTGAGCAGAGCGAAACCGCAGGTGCGGTGGACAAGGCTGAGCAGAGCAAAACCACAGATGCGGTGGACAAGGCTGAGCAGAGCAAAACCGCAGATGCGGTGGACAAGGCTGAGCAGAGCAAAACCGCAGGTGCGGTGGACAAGGCTGAGCAAAGCGAAACCGCAGGCGCGGTGGACAAGGCTAAGCAGAGCGAAACCGCAAGTGCGGTAGACAAAGCAGAGCGAAACCGCAAGTGCGGTAGACAAAGCAGAGCGGGCAGACACCGCCAGAGCGGTAAGTAAAGCAGAGCAGAGATAAACCGCCAAAGCGGTGAGCAAAGACAGAGCAGAGGGGACAGGACTCTTTTCACACGGAACAGACTGGAAGGGAAAGGCAGAACCAGATACACACAAGGTACTTGCAAAGAAGTAGCGAGTGGACTCCAAACTCACAAACAGAAGTACAGCGACAACGAGTAGGAGTTAGGTGCAGGTTCAGACTCTGCAGAAAAAGAGAGGAAACGGACAAAGAGACAAAACAGGTAACAGGTTAGGAGACAGTTCAGACAGGAACTGTACTGCAAGGAAACACAGGAACGAGCCTAGGTATAGCCAAAAGCTGGTTCAGACACGGCAGCAAAAGGGAGGAAACGGACATAGAAACAAAACAAGTAACAGGTTAAGAGACAGTTCAGACAGGAACTGTTACTGCAGCGAAATACAGGAACGAGCCTGGGTATACGGCGCCCAGAGGCAGAAACGAACAGGCTAGGAGCGTGTTCAGACAGGCCTGGGAATACAGCCTCCGGGAAGGCGGACAGGCAGGGAAGAACAGGACCTGGCACATTCAGAGACAAGGCGCACACTGAATGTTAAAGTTGCTCAGGCACCAGCTTCCAGGTGAAGCTGGTTTAAATATCCAGTGACAGACAGCAATAGGCTGAGGACGCATTAGGGGTGTGCCCACAGCAGCTACAAGAAACAGGAAGTAACCGGGCCGCCGCCCTAAGCAGTCAGAACAGAGACAAACAGACAGCATGAATAGAAGCCAGGCTAGCAGATTGGACTGATGATCAAGTTTGCGATCTTGCATAGTGAGAGATGGTGCACCATGCAAGCCCGCCACCAGGTATGTTACAATCATCATATAGGCCGTTCAGAATTGTTTAAAGGCATAGTAATCTTACTGTATGTAAACTTTTGACTTTGCAGTAAGTAATAAAAATGCCTTAAAACATTCTCTCTCTCTCATTATTCTGGCATTTGGCAAATATTAAAAATTATGGTAATCCTAATTGACCTAAAACGGGAAAGGTTTATTCTAATTTCATGTCAGATATTGAGATAAACATGTTTTTTTATATAGTGTATGGAAACTTCTGGTTTCAACTGTATACGTTTACTTAAGTATAAGAAATGCCCAGTGGCATAAAGTAACCACACCGATCAAAAGGAAAAAGCGTGCTTTTGGCACCTAGCTTTGTCAATGGGTGATGGTGGACTAAACAACCAGGCTATTTACACATGTAGGAGCCAATCAAAACAGTTGTAACACAGGTGGATTGCTGCACATACAAAATGAATGGGACATCATCGAAGAAGCGGTAGTGGCTTCAGATGCTTTCCTCAGGTGGACCGCCCACTGAAAACAAGGCGCAGGAGACACCTGTATTCCCATAGGAGTCACGATACTGGTAAGCACAAGATAGCTTCACAATACAGATGGACAATGACACAAAACATAGTGCAAAAGGAACCCAGGAGTTTTTTACTGTAAAGAAATGGAATACTCTGCCATGGCCGAGTCAGTCACCAGATCTCAACCCCACCGAGCTGCATTTCACAGACTGATCACAAAATTTAAGGGAGAAAGACCCAGAGACAAACAACAACTGAAGTCACCGCAGTAAAGGCGGCAAAGCCTCACAAAGGAGGAAACCCAGCGCATAGCTCCCAACCGTTCCGCATATTGTGGGACCGTCCTGATTTTAAGACTCTGTCATGCAGTCGTCCCAGCCAGGACCTTACTTCTTCCACGCAGTGAGAAGCAGACAATAGCCTGACATGCCCCCCTCCATGTATCAGACTACGCCCTTTCTATCTCCTCTTCTACCAGTGGTTCAGAGAGCAAGAACACAGCATATCCTGATTCCGGCGTTCTCCTGGACTAGTCTAAGGTAATAATTTCAGCAGCAAAACTGCAATCATCTTCAGTAGCAGCAGCTCCTGTGTGCTCCATTGTGTTTGGTTTCTTAGTTCCTGTGTGCCTGCAGCAACCCCACAGCACTGAAGAAGCAGGCATACACAGGGACTCAGAGTGCAGCTACAAAATGGAGCACACAGGCTGTGGCTGCTGCTGGGGGGACCCTGAGGAGCAGACACGATGGATTGTCTCTTTTGCAGGCAGCATTTTAGTACATACTAGTTCAGTTCCTTTTATCATTACCTTACCATGGGCGTGGAGAAGAGTGAATATTCATTCTCTTTAGTAGTAGGCATAGAAAATCACTGAGCCGCAGCAGGAGCTGCAACCGCTGCTAAAAGTGTGCGCTAATAAGGAGAATAAATATTCACTCCACTCCACGCCCATATTCCCGGCATGGAGAAGAGTGAATATCCCCGCAGCTCACACCAGCGTCTTAGGGCACATGGCAGTGATGTCATGCGCTGCTCAGATGCTGATGTGAGCTGCTGCTGGCAGAACAGGACGCAGCGCTAGAACAGAGGGAAGGAATCTGAGTATGAGTGTTTATTTTTTTTATGTGTGCAGTGACAGGGGAGACATGTATACCAGGATTGGGGATGAGGGGACCATGCATACCAGGATTGGGGATGGGGGGCCATGCATACCAGGATTGGGGATGAGGGGGCCATGCATACCAGGATTGGAAATGAGGGGGCCATGCATACCAGGATTGGAAAAGAGGGGGCCATGCATACAAGGATTGGAAATGAGGGGGCCATGCATACAAGGATTGGAAATGAGGGGGCCATGCATACCAGGATTCGAAATGAGGGGGCCATGCATACCAGGATTGGGGATGGGGGGCCATGCATACCAGAATTGGGATGAGGGGGCCATGCATACCAGGATTGGGGATGGGGGGGCCATGCATACCAGGATTGGGGATGGGGGGGCCATGCATACCAGGATTGAGGATGAGGGGGCCATGCATACCAGGATTGAGGATGAGGGGGCCATGCATACCAGGATTGAGGATGAGGGGGCCATGCATACCAGGATTGAGGATGAGGGGGCCATGCATACCAGGATTGAGGATGAGGGGGCCATGCATACCAGGATTGGGGATGAGGGGGCCATGCATACCAGGATTGGGGATGAGGGGGCCATGCTTACCAGGATTGGGGATGAGGGAGCCATGCTTACCAGGATTGGGGATGAGGGGGTCATGCATACCAGGATTGGGGATGAGGGGACCATGCATACCAGGATTGGGACATGTGAACATGGCCTTACAGACCCAAATAAGCAAGATGTCGTAGTGAAGCTACATAAAGATGAGAAAGTTCTGGCGGCTCCGACTGAGAATTAAGGAACAAAAAATAATCCTCAGGTCCCAACTAGAGATGAGCAGGACGCACAGATGATGTTGTGTTGCCCTGGAGATCAAAAACCGCCAGAAATTCACGGCCTCCTGTCCAGTCGCCAGATACCGCTGATCTGGACGCTGGACTAGAAATCCGTGAATGCATCCGCTCATCTCTAGTCCCAATGGTCCCAGATACAGTGGACAGTCCTGGATTTGGGTCTGCACCCTGCGTCTGCTGAATGGCCCTCATTACTAGCGCCCCTCTGACAACACCTCCTGCCAGTGGAGAAAGAAATGGTAAATGGGCGTTGATTGGGGTGTGGCCAGGCCAAAGTTCCGTACACCTCGTACACGCGCGGCTCCGCTCCGTACGCCCCGTACACGCGCGGCTCCGCTCCGTACGCCCCGTACTCGCGCGGCTCCGCTCAGTACGCCCCGTACACGCGCGGCTCCGCTCAGTACGCCCCGTACACGCGCGGCTCCCCTCAGTACGCCCCGTACACGCGCGGCTCCCCTCAGTACGCCCCGTACACGCGCGGCTCCGCTCCGTACGCCCCGTACACGCGCGGCTCCGCTCCGTACGCCCCGTACACGCGCGGCTCCGCTCCGTACGCCCCGTACACGCGCGGCTCCGCTCCGTACGCCCCGTACACGCGCGGCTCCGCTCCGTACGCCCCGTACACGCGCGGCTCCGCTCCGTACACCCGTAAACGCGCGGCTCCTCTCCGTACACCTCGTTCACACGCGGCTCCGCTCCGTACACCTCGTACACAAGCGGCTCCGCTCTGTACACCTCGTACACACGCGGCTCCGCTCCGTACACCCGTAAAGGCGCGGCTCCGCTCCGTACACCTCATGCACACACGGCTCCGCTCCGTACACCTCGTACACACACGTCTCCGCTCCGTACACCTCGTACACGTGCGGCTCTGCTCCGTACACCTCGTACACACGGCTCCCCTCCGTACACCTCGTACACACGCGGCTCCGCTCCGTACGCCTCGTACACTAGCGGCTCCGCTCCGTATACCTCGTACACACGCGGCTCCGCTTCGTATACCTCGTACACGCGCGGCTCCGCTCCGTACACCCGTAAACGCGCGGCTCTGCTCCGTACACCTCGTACACAAGCGGCTCCGCTCCGTATACCTCGTACACACGCGGCTCCGCTCCGTATACCTCGTACACACGCGGCTCCGCTCCGTACACCTCGTACACACGCGGCTCTGCTCCGTACACCTCGTACACAAGCGGCTCCGCTCCGTACACCTCGTACACACGCGGCTCCGCTCCGTACACCCGTAAACGCGCGGCTCTGCTCCGTACACACGCGGCTCCGCTCCGTAAACGCGCGGCTCTGCTCCGTACACTTCGTACACACACGGCTCCGCTGCGTACACCTCGTACACACACGTCTCCGCTCCGTACACCTCGTACACGTGCGGCTCTGCTCCGTACACCTCGTACACACGGCTCCGCTCCGTACACCTGGTACACGTGCGGCTCCGCTCCGTACACCTCGTACACAAGGGGCTCCGCTCCGTACACCTCGTACACACGCGGCTCCGCTCCGTACACCTCGTACACACGTGGCTCCGCTCCGTACACCCGTAAACGCGCGGCTCCGCTCCGTACACCTCGTACACACACGGCTCCGCTCCGTACAACTCGTACACGTGCGGCTCCGCTCCGTACACCTCGTACACACGCGGCTCCGCTCCGTACACCTCGTACACACGCGGCTCCGCTCCGTACACCTCGTACACACGCGGCTCCGCTCCGTACACCTCGTACACACGCGGCTCCGCTCCGTACGCCTCGTACACCCGCGGCTCCGCTCCGTACGCCTCGTACACCCGCGGCTCCGCTCCGTACGCCTCGTACACCCGCGGCTCCGCTCCGTACGCCTCGTACACACGCGGCTCCGCTCCGTACACATGGCTCCGCTTCGTACACCTCGTACACACACGGCTCCGCTCCGTACACCTTGTACATACGCGGCTCTGCTCCGTACACCTCGTAAACACGCGGCTCCGCTCCGTACACCTCGTACACACGCGGCTCCGCTCCGTACACCTCGTACACACGCGGCTCCGCTCCGTACACCTCGTACACACGCGGCTCCGCTCCGTACACCTCGTACACACGCGGCTACACCTCGTACACACGCGGCTCTGCTCCGTACACCTCGTACACAAGCGGCTCCGCTCCGTACACCTCGTACACACGCGGCTCCGCTCCGTACACCCGTAAACGCGCGGCTCCGCTACGTTCCCTCTCGTACACACGCGGCTCCGCTCCGTACACCCGTAAACGCGCGGCTCCGCTCCGTACACCTCGTACACACACGGCTCCGCTCCGTACACCTCGTACACACGCGGCTCTGCTCCTTACACCTCGTACACACGGCTCCGCTCCGTATACCTCGTACACACGCGGCTCCGCTCCGTACGCCTCGTACACACGCGGCTCCGCTGCGTACACATGGCTCCGCTTCGTACACCTCGTACACACACGGCTCCGCTCCTTACACCTCGTACACACGCGGCTCTGCTCCGTACACCTCGTACACACACGGCTCGACTTCGTACGCCTCGTACACACGCGGCTCCGCTCCGTACGCCTCGTACACACGCGGCTCCGCTCCGTACGCCTCGTACACACGCGGCTCCGCTCCGTACGCCTCGTACACACGCGGCTCCGCTCCGTACGCCTCGTACACACGCGGCTCCGCTCCGTACGCCTCGTACACACGCGGCTCCGCTCCGTACGCCTCGTACACACGCGGCTCCGCTCCGTACGCCTCGTACACACGCGGCTCCGCTCCGTACGCCTCGTACACACGCGGCTCCGCTCCGTACGCCTCGTACACACGCGGCTCCGCTCCGTACACCCGTAAACGCGCGGCTCCGCTCCGTACACCTCGTACACGTGCGGCTCCGCTCCTTACACCTCGTACACACGCGGCTCCGCTCCGTACACCTCGTACACACGCGGCTCCGCTCCGTACGCCTCGTACACCCGCGGCTCCGCTCCGTACGCCTCGTACACACGCGGCTCCGCTCCGTACGCCTCGTACACACGCGGCTCCGCTCCGTACACCCGTAAACGCGCGGCTCCGCTCCGTACACCTCGTACACGTGCGGCTCCGCTCCTTACACCTCGTACACACGCGGCTCCGCTCCGTACACCTCGTACACACGCGGCTCCGCTCCGTACGCCTCGTACACCCGCGGCTCCGCTCCGTACGCCTCGTACACACGCGGCTCCGCTCCGTACACATGGCTCCGCTTCGTACACCTCGTACACACACGGCTCCGCTCCGTACACCTCGTACATACGCGGCTCCGCTCCGTACACCTCGTACACACGCGGCTCCGCTCCGTACACCTCGTACACACGCGGCTCCGCTCCGTACACCTCGTACACACGCGGCTCCGCTCCGTACACCTCGTACACGTGCGGCTCCGCTCCGTACACCTCGTACACGTGCGGCTCCGCTCCGTACACCTCGTACACGTGCGGCTCTGCTCCGTACACCTCGTACACGTGCGGCTCTGCTCCGTACACCTCGTACACGTGCGGCTCTGCTCCGTACACCTCGTACACGTGCGGCTCTGCTCCGTACACCTCGTACACGTGCGGCTCTGCTCCGTACACCTCGTACACATGCGGCTCTGTCCGTACACCTCGTACACTCGCGGCTCTGTCCGTACACCTCGTACACACGCGGCTCCGCTCCGTACACCTCGTACACACATGGCTCCGCTTCGTACACCTCGTAAACACACGTCTCCGCTCCGTACACCTCGTACACACACGGCTCGGCTCCGTACGCCTCGTACACACGCGGTTCGACTTCGTACACCTCGTACACACGCGGCTCCGCTCCGTACGCCTCGTACACACGTGGCTCCGCTCCGTACACACGTGGCTCCACTCCGTACACCCGTAAACGCGCGGCTCCGCTCCGTACACCTCGTACACACGCGGCTCTGCTCCGTACACCTCGTACACACACGGCTCCGCTCCGTACACCCGTAAACGCGCGGCTCCGCTCCATACACCTCGTACACACACGGCTCTGCTCCGTACACCTCGGAAACGCGCGGCTCCGCCCCGTACACCCGTAAACGCGCGGCTCCGCTCCGTACACCTCGTACACGCGCGGCTCCGCTCCGTACACCTCGTACACGCGCGGCTCCGCTCCGTACACCTCGTACACGCGCGGCTCCGCTCCGTACACCCCGTACACGCGCGGCTCCGCTCCGTACACCTCGTACACGTGCGGCTCTGCTCCGTACACCTCGTACACACGCGGCTCCGCTCAGTACACCTCGTACACACGAGTCTCTGCTCTGTACAAATGGCTCTGCTTCGTACACCTTGTACACACACGGCTCCGCTCCGTACACCTCGTACATACGCGGCTCTGCTCCGTACGCCTCGTACACACGCGGCTCGACTTCGTACACACGCGACTCCGCTCCGTACACCTCGTACACACGCGGCTCTCCTCCGTACACCTCGTACACACGCGGCTCCGCTCCGTACACCTCGTACACACGCGACTCCACTCCGTACACCTCGTACACGTGCGGCTCCGCTCCGTACACCCGTAAACGCGCGGCTCCGCTCCATACACCTCGTACACACGAGGCTCCGCTCCGTACACCTCGTACACACGAGGCTCCGCTCCGTACAAATGGCTCCGCTTCGTACACCTCGTACATACGCGGCTCTGCTCCGTACACCTCGTACACACACGGCTCGGCTCCGTACGCCTCGTACACACGCGGCTCGACTTCGTAAGCCTCGTACACACGCGGCTCCGCTCCGTACACCTCGTACACGTGCGGCTCTCCTCCGTACACCTCGTACACACGCGGCTCCGCTCCGTACACCTTGTACACGTGCGGCTCCGCTCCGTACACCTCGTACACACGCGGCTCCGCTCCGTACACCTCGTACACACGCGGCTCCGCTCCGTACACCCGTAAACGCGCGGCTCCGCTCCGTACACACGTGGCTCCGCTCCGTACACCTCGTACACACGCGGCTCCGCTCCGTACACCTCGTACACGCGCGGCTCCGCTCCGTACACCTCGTACACGCGCGGCTCCGCTCCGTACACCTAGTACACGCGTGGCTCCGCTCCGTACACCCGTAAACGCGCGGCTCCGCTCCGTAGACCTCGTACACACGCGGCTCCGCTCCATACACCTCGTACACACGCGGCTCCGCTCCGTACGCCTCGTACACACGCGGCTCCGCTCCGTACGCCTCGTACACACGCGGCTCCGCTCCGTACGCCTCGTACACACGCGGCTCCGCTCCGTACGCCTCGTACACACGCGGCTCTGCTCCGTACGCCTCGTACACACGCGGCTCCGCTCCGTACGCCTCGTACACACGTGGCTCCTCTCCGTACACCTCGTACACACGCGGCTCCGCTCCGTACACCTCGTACACACGCGGCTCCGCTCCGTACACCTCGTACACACGCGGCTCCGCTCCGTACGCCTCGTACACCCGCGGCTCCGCTCCGTACGCCTCGTACACCCGCGGCTCCGCTCCGTACGCCTCGTACACCCGCGGCTCCGCTCCGTACGCCTCGTACACACGCGGCTCCGCTCCGTACACATGGCTCCGCTTCGTACACCTCGTACACACACGGCTCCGCTCCGTACACCTTGTACATACGCGGCTCTGCTCCGTACACCTCGTAAACACGCGGCTCCGCTCCGTACACCTCGTACACACGCGGCTCCGCTCCGTACACCTCGTACACACGCGGCTCCGCTCCGTACACCTCGTACACACGCGGCTCCGCTCCGTACACCTCGTACACACGCGGCTACACCTCGTACACACGCGGCTCTGCTCCGTACACCTCGTACACAAGCGGCTCCGCTCCGTACACCTCGTACACACGCGGCTCCGCTCCGTACATCCGTAAACGCGCGGCTCCGCTACGTACACCTCGTACACACGCGGCTCCGCTCCGTACACCCGTAAACGCGCGGCTCCGCTCCGTACACCTCGTACACACACGGCTCCGCTCCGTACACCTCGTACACACGCGGCTCTGCTCCTTACACCTCGTACACACGGCTCCGCTCCGTATACCTCGTACACACGCGGCTCCGCTCCGTACGCCTCGTACACACGCGGCTCCGCTGCGTACACATGGCTCCGCTTCGTACACCTCGTACACACACGGCTCCGCTCCTTACACCTCGTACATACGCGGCTCTGCTCCGTACACCTCGTACACACACGGCTCGACTTCGTACACCTCGTACACACGCGGCTCCGCTCAGTACGCCTCGTACACACGCGGCTCCGCTCCGTACGCCTCGTACACACGCGGCTCCGCTCCGTACGCCTCGTACACACGCGGCTCCGCTCCGTACGCCTCGTACACACGCGGCTCCGCTCCGTACGCCTCGTACACACGCGGCTCCGCTCCGTACGCCTCGTACACACGCGGCTCCGCTCCGTACGCCTCGTACACACGCGGCTCCGCTCCGTACGCCTCGTACACACGCGGCTCCGCTCCGTACGCCTCGTACACACGCGGCTCCGCTCCGTACGCCTCGTACACACGCGGCTCCGCTCCGTACGCCTCGTACACACGCGGCTCCGCTCCGTACGCCTCGTACACACGCGGCTCCGCTCCGTACACGTGCGGCTCCGCTCCTTACACCTCGTACACGTGCGGCTCCGCTCCGTACACCTCGTACACACGCGGCTCCGCTCCGTACGCCTCGTACACACGCGGCTCCGCTCCGTACACATGGCTCCGCTTCGTACACCTCGTACACACACGGCTCCGCTCCGTACACCTCGTACACACGCGGCTCCGCTCCGTACACCTCGTACACACGCGGCTCCGCTCCGTACACCTCGTACACACGCGGCTCCGCTCCGTACACCTCGTACACACGCGGCTCCGCTCCGTACACCTCGTACACACGCGGCTCCGCTCCGTACACCTCGTACACGTGCGGCTCTGCTCCGTACACCTCATACACGTGCGGCTCTGCTCCGTACACCTCGTACACGTGCGGCTCTGCTCCGTACACCTCGTACACGTGCGGCTCTGCTCCGTACACCTCGTACACATGCGGCTCTGTCCGTACACCTCGTACACACGCGGCTCCGCTCCGTACACCTCGTACACACATGGCTCCGCTTCGTACACCTCGTAAACACACGTCTCCGCTCCGTACACCTCGTACACACACGGCTCGGCTCCGTACGCCTCGTACACACGCGGTTCGACTTCGTACACCTCGTACACACGCGGCTCCGCTCCGTACGCCTCGTACACACGTGGCTCCGCTCCGTACACACGTGGCTCCACTCCGTACACCCGTAAACGCGCGGCTCCGCTCCGTACACCTCGTACACACGCGGCTCTGCTCCGTACACCTCGTACACACACGGCTCCGCTCCGTACACCCGTAAACGCGCGGCTCCGCTCCATACACCTCGTACACACACGGCTCTGCTCCGTACACCTCGGAAACGCGCGGCTCCGCCCCGTACACCCGTAAACGTGCGGCTCCGCTCCGTACACCTCGTACACGCGCGGCTCCGCTCCGTACACCTCGTACACGCGCGGCTCCGCTCCGTACACCCCGTACACGCGCGGCTCCGCTCCGTACACCTCGTACACGTGCGGCTCTGCTCCGTACACCTCGTACACACGCGGCTCCGCTCAGTACACCTCGTACACACGAGTCTCTGCTCCGTACAAATGGCTCCGCTTCGTACACCTTGTACACACACGGCTCCGCTCCGTACACCTCGTACATACGCGGCTCTGCTCCGTACACCTCGTACACACGCGGCTCGACTTCGTACACACGCGACTCCGCTCCGTACACCTCGTACACACGCGGCTCTCCTCCGTACACCTCGTACACACGCGGCTCCGCTCCGTACACCCGTAAACATGAGGCTCCGCTCCGTACACCTCGTACACACGCGACTTCACTCCGTACACCTCGTACACGTGCGGCTCCGCTCCGTACACCCGTAAACGCGCGGCTCCGCTCCATACACCTCGTACACACGAGGCTCCGCTCCGTACACCTCGTACACACGAGGCTCCGCTCCGTACAAATGGCTCCGCTTCGTACACCTCGTACACACACGGCTCCGCTCCGTACACCTCGTACATACGCGGCTCTGCTCCGTACACCTCGTACACACACGGCTCGGCTCCGTACGCCTCGTACACACGCGGCTCGACTTCGTAAGCCTCGTACACACGCGGCTCTCCTCCGTACACCTCGTACACACGCGGCTCCGCTCCGTACACCTCGTACACACGCGGCTCCGCTCCGTACACCTTGTACACGTGCGGCTCTCCTCCGTACACCCGTAAACGCGCGGCTCCGCTCCGTACACCTCGTACACACGCGGCTCCGCTCCGTACACCTCGTACACACGCGGCTCCGCTCCGTACACCCGTAAACGCGCGGCTCCGCTCCGTACACACGTGGCTCCGCTCCGTACACCTCGTACACACGCGGCTCTGCTCCGTACACCTCGTACACGCGCGGCTCCGCTCCGTACACCTCGTACACGCGCGGCTCCGCTCCGTACACCTCGTACACGCGCGGCTCCGCTCCGTACACCTCGTACACGCGCGGCTCCGCTCCGTACACCTAGTACACACGTGGCTCCGCTCCGTACACCCGTAAACGCGCGGCTCCGCTCCGTAGACCTCGTACACACGCGGCTCCGCTCCATACACCTCGTACACACGCGGCTCCGCTCCGTACGCCTCGTACACACGCGGCTCCGCTCCGTACGCCTCGTACACACGCGGCTCCGCTCCGTACGCCTCGTACACACGCGGCTCCGCTCCGTACGCCTCGTACACCCGCGGCTCCGCTCCGTACGCCTCGTACACACGCGGCTCCGCTCCGTACACATGGCTCCGCTTCGTACACCTCGTACACACACGGCTCCGCTCCGTACACCTCGTACATACGCGGCTCCGCTCCGTACACCTCGTACACACGCGGCTCCGCTCCGTACACCTCGTACACACGCGGCTCCACTCCGTACACCTCGTACACACGCGGCTCCGCTCCGTACACCTCGTACACGTGCGGCTCTGCTCCGTACACCTCGTACACGTGCGGCTCTGCTCCGTACACCTCGTACACGTGCGGCTCTGCTCCGTACACCTCGTACACGTGCGGCTCTGCTCCGTACACCTCGTACACGTGCGGCTCTGCTCCGTACACCTCGTACACGTGCGGCTCTGCTCCGTACACCTCGTACACGTGCGGATCTGCTCCGTACACCTCGTACACGTGCGGATCTGCTCCGTACACCTCGTACACACGCGGCTCCGCTCCGTACACCTCGTACACACATGGCTCCGCTTCGTACACCTCGTAAACACACGTCTCCGCTCCGTACACCTCGTACACACACGGCTCGGCTCCGTACGCCTCGTACACACGGGGTTCGACTTCGTACACCTCGTACACAAGCGGCTCCGCTCCGTACGCCTCGTACACACGTGGCTCCGCTCCGTACACACGCGGCTCCACTCCGTACACCCGTAAACGCGCGGCTCCGCCCCGTACACCTCGTACACACGCGGCTCTGCTCCGTACACCTCGTACACACACGGCTCCGCTCCGTACACCCGTAAACGCGCGGCTCCGCTCCATACACCTCGTACACACACGGCTCTGCTCCGTACACCTCGGAAACGCGCGGCTCCGCCCCGTACACCCGTAAACGTGCGGCTCCGCTCCATACACCTCGTACACGCGCGGTTCCGCTCCGTACACCTCGTACACGCGCGGCTCCGCTCCGTACACCCCGTACACGTGCGGCTCTGCTCCGTACACCTCGTACACACGCGGCTCCGCTCAGTACACCTCGTACACACGAGTCTCTGCTCCGTACAAATGGCTCCGCTTCGTACACCTTGTACACACACGGCTCCGCTCCGTACACCTCGTACATACGCGGCTCTGCTCCGTACACCTCGTACACACACGGCTCGGCTCCGTACGCCTCGTACACAAGCGGCTCGACTTCGTACACCTCGTACACACGCGACTCCGCTCCGTACACCTCGTACACACGCGGCTCTCCTCCGTACACCTCGTACACACGCGGCTCCGCTCCGTACACCCGTAAACGTGCGGCTCCGCTCCGTACACCTCGTACACACGCGACTCCACTCCGTACACCTCGTACACGTGCGGCTCCGCTCCGTACACCCGTAAACGCGCGGCTCCGCTCCGTACACCTCGTACACACGAGGCTCCGCTCCGTACACCTCGTACACACGAGGCTCCGCTCCGTACAAATGGCTCCGCTTCGTACACCTCGTACACACACGGCTCCGCTCCGTACACCTCGTACATACGCGGCTCTGCTCCGTACACCTCGTACACACACGGTTCGGCTCCGAACGCCTCGTACACACGCGGCTCGACTTCGTAAGCCTCGTACACACGCGGCTCCGCTCCGTACACCTCGTACACGTGCGGCTCTCCTCCGTACACCTCGTACACACGCGGCTCCGCTCCGTACACCTCGTACACACGCGGCTCCGCTCCGTACACCTTGTACACGTGCGGCTCTCCTCCGTACACCCGTAAACGCGCGGCTCCGCTCCGTACACCTCGTACACACGCGGCTCCGCTCCGTACACCTCGTACACACGCGGCTCCGCTCCGTACACCCGTAAACGCGCGGCTCCGCTCCGTACACACGTGGCTCCGCTCCGTACACCTTGTACACACGCGGCTCCGCTCCGTACACCTCGTACACGCGCGGCTCCGCTCCGTACACCTCGTACACGCGCGGCTCCGCTCCGTACACCTCGTACACGCGCGGCTCCGCTCCGTACACCTCGTACACGCGCGGCTCCGCTCCGTACACCCCGTACACGTGCGGCTCTGCTCCGTACACCTCGTACACACGCGGCTCCGCTCAGTACACCTCGTACACACGAGTCTCTGCTCCGTACAAATGGCTCCGCTTCGTACACCTTGTACACACACGGCTCCGCTCCGTACACCTCGTACATACGCGGCTCTGCTCCGTACACCTCGTACACACACGGCTCGGCTCCGTACGCCTCGTACACAAGCGGCTCGACTTCGTACACCTCGTACACACGCGACTCCGCTCCGTACACCTCGTACACACGCGGCTCTCCTCCGTACACCTCGTACACACGCGGC
Organism: Phyllobates terribilis; assembly: GCF_046119375.1. NCBI lineage: Eukaryota > Metazoa > Chordata > Amphibia > Anura > Dendrobatidae > Phyllobates > Phyllobates terribilis. The sequence goes on along the minus strand of NW_027362796.1, from coordinate 667,599 downwards.
TCCGCTCCGTACACCCGTAAACGTGCGGCTCCGCTCCGTACACCTCGTACACACGCGACTCCACTCCGTACACCTCGTACACGTGCGGCTCCGCTCCGTACACCCGTAAACGCGCGGCTCCGCTCCGTACACCTCGTACACACGAGGCTCCGCTCCGTACACCTCGTACACACGAGGCTCCGCTCCGTACAAATGGCTCCGCTTCGTACACCTCGTACACACACGGCTCCGCTCCGTACACCTCGTACATACGCGGCTCTGCTCCGTACACCTCGTACACACACGGTTCGGCTCCGTACGCCTCGTACACACGCGGCTCGACTTCGTAAGCCTCGTACACACGCGGCTCCGCTCCGTACACCTCGTACACGTGCGGCTCTCCTCCGTACACCTCGTACACACGCGGCTCCGCTCCGTACACCTCGTACACACGCGGCTCCGCTCCGTACACCTTGTACACGTGCGGCTCTCCTCCGTATACCCGTAAACGCGCGGCTCCGCTCCGTACACCTCGTACACACGCGGCTCCGCTCCGTACACCTCGTACACACGCGGCTCCGCTCCGTACACCCGTAAACGCGCGGCTCCGCTCCGTACACACGTGGCTCCGCTCCGTACACCTTGTACACACGTGGCTCCGCTCCGTACACCTCGTACACGCGCGGCTCCGCTCCGTACACCTCGTACACGCGCGGCTCCGCTCCGTACACCTCGTACACGCGCGGCTCCGCTCCGTACACCTCGTACACGCGCGGCTCCGCTCCGTACACCTAGTACACGCGCGGCTCCGCTCCGTACACCTAGTACACACGTGGCTCCGCTCCGTAGACCTCGTACACACGCGGCTCCGCTCCGTACACCTCGTACACACACGTCTCCGCTCCGTACGCCTCGTACACGTGCGGCTCTGCTCCGTACGCCTCGTACACACGCGGCTCCGCTCCGTACGCCTCGTACACACGCGGCTCCGCTCCGTACGCCTCGTCCACACGCGGCTCTGCTGCGTACACCTCGTCCACACGCGGCTCTGCTGCGTACACCTCGTACACACGCGGCTCCGCTCCGTACACCTCGTACACACGCGGCTCTGCTTCGTACACCTCGTACACAAGCGGCTCCGCTCCGTACACCTCGTACACGTGCGGCTCCGCTCCGTACACCTCGTACACGTGCGGCTCCGCTCCGTACACCTCGTACACGCGCGGCTCCGCTCCGTACACCTCATACACGCGCGGCTCCGCTCCGTACACCTCGTACACGCGCGGCTCCGCTCCGTACACCCGTAAACGCGCGGCTCCGCTCCGTACACCTCGTACACACGCGGCTCCGCTCCGTACGCCTCGTACACACACGGCTCGACTTCGTACGCCTCGTACACACGCGGCTCCGCTCCGTACGCCTCGTACACACGCGGCTCCGCACCGTACGCCTCGTACACACGCGGCTCCGCTCCGTACGCCTCGTACACACGCGGCTCCGCTCCGTACGCCTCGTACACACGCGGCTCCGCTCCGTACACCTCGTACACACGCGGCTCGACTTCGTACGCCTCGTACACACGCGGCTCCGCTCCGTACGCCTCGTACACACGCGGCTCCGCTCCGTACGCCTCGTACACACGCGGCTCCGCTCCGTACGCCTCGTACACACGCGGCTCCGCTCCGTACGCCTCGTACACACGCGGCTCCGCTCCGTACGCCTCGTACACACGCGGCTCCGCTCCGTACGCCTCGTACACACGCGTCTCCGCTCCGTACGCCTCGTACACACGCGGCTCCGCTCCGTACGCCTCGTACACACGCGGCTCCGCTCCGTACGCCTCGTACACACGCGGCTCCGCTCCGTACGCCTCGTACACACGCGGCTCCGCTCCGTACGCCTCGTACACGCGCGGCTCCGCTCCGTACACCCGTAAACGCGCGGCTCCGCTCCGTACACCTCGTACACGTGCGTCTCCGCTCCGTACACCTCGTACACACGCGGCTCCGCTCCGTACACCTCGTACACACGCGGCTCCGCTCCGTACGCCTCGTACACCCGCGGCTCCGCTCCGTACGCCTCGTACACACGCGGCTCCGCTCCGTACACATGGCTCCGCTTCGTACACCTCGTACACACACGGCTCCGCTCCGTACACCTCGTACACACGCGGCTCCGCTCCGTACACCTCGTACACACGCGGCTCCGCTCCGTACACCTCGTACACACGCGGCTCCGCTCCGTACACCTCGTACACACGCGGCTCCGCTCCGTACACCTCGTACACACGCGGCTCCGCTCCGTACACCTCGTACACGTGCGGCTCCGCTCCGTACACCTCGTACACGTGCGGCTCCGCTCCGTACACCTCGTACACGTGCGGCTCTGCTCCGTACACCTCGTACACGTGCGGCTCTGCTCCGTACACCTCGTACACGTGCGGCTCTGCTCCGTACACCTCGTACACGTGCGGCTCTGCTCCGTACACCTCTTACACGTGCGGCTCTGCTCCGTACACCTCGTACACATGCGGCTCTGTCCGTACACCTCGTACACTCGCGGCTCTGTCCGTACACCTCGTACACACGCGGCTCCGCTCCGTACACCTCGTACACACATGGCTCCGCTTCGTACACCTCGTAAACACACGTCTCCGCTCCGTACACCTCGTACACACACGGCTCGGCTCCGTACGCCTCGTACACACGCGGTTCGACTTCGTACACCTCGTACACACGCGGCTCCGCTCCGTACGCCTCGTACACACGTGGCTCCGCTCCGTACACACGTGGCTCCACTCCGTACACCCGTAAACGCGCGGCTCCGCTCCGTACACCTCGTACACACGCGGCTCTGCTCCGTACACCTCGTACACACACGGCTCCGCTCCGTACACCCGTAAACGCGCGGCTCCGCTCCATACACCTCGTACACACACGGCTCTGCTCCGTACACCTCGGAAACGCGCGGCTCCGCCCCGTACACCCGTAAACGTGCGGCTCCGCTCCGTACACCTCGTACACGCGCGGCTCCGCTCCGTACACCTCGTACACGCGCGGCTCCGCTCCGTACACCTCGTACACGCGCGGCTCCGCTCCGTACACCCCGTACACGCGCGGCTCCGCTCCGTACACCTCGTACACGTGCGGCTCTGCTCCGTACACCTCGTACACACGCGGCTCCGCTCCGTACACCTCGTACACACGAGTCTCTGCTCTGTACAAATGGCTCCGCTTCGTACACCTTGTACACACACGGCTCCGCTCCGTACACCTCGTACATACGCGGCTCTGCTCCGTACGCCTCGTACACACGCGGCTCGACTTCGTACACACGCGACTCCGCTCCGTACACCTCGTACACACGCGGCTCCGCTCCGTACACCCGTAAACGTGCGGCTCCGCTCTGTACACCTCGTACACACGCGACTCCACTCCGTACACCTCGTACACGTGCGGCTCCGCTCCGTACACCCGTAAACGCGCGGCTCCGCTCCATACACCTCGTACACACGAGGCTCCGCTCCGTACACCTCGTACACACGAGGCTCCGCTCCGTACAAATGGCTCCGCTTCGTACACCTCGTACATACGCGGCTCTGCTCCGTACACCTCGTACACACACGGCTCGGCTCCGTACGCCTCGTACACACGCGGCTCGACTTCGTAAGCCTCGTACACACGCGGCTCCGCTCCGTACACCTCGTACACGTGCGGCTCTCCTCCGTACACCTCGTACACACGCGGCTCCGCTCCGTACACCTTGTACACGTGCGGCTCCGCTCCGTACACCTCGTACACACGCGGCTCCGCTCCGTACACCTCGTACACACGCGGCTCCGCTCCGTACACCCGTAAACGCGCGGCTCCGCTCCGTACACCTCGTACACACGCGGCTCCGCTCCGTACACCTCGTACACGCGCGGCTCCGCTCCGTACACCTCGTACACGCGCGGCTCCGCTCCGTACACCTCGTACACGCGCGGCTCCGCTCCGTACACCTCGTACACGCGCGGCTCCGCTCCGTACACCTCGTACACGCGCGGCTCCGCTCCGTACACCCGTAAACGCGCGGCTCCGCTCCGTAGACCTCGTACACACGCGGCTCCGCTCCATACACCTCGTACACACGCGGCTCCGCTCCGTACGCCTCGTACACACGCGGCTCCGCTCCGTACGCCTCGTACACAAGCGGCTCCGCTCCGTACGCCTCGTACACACGCGGCTCCGCTCCGTACGCCTCGTACACACGCGGCTCCGCTCCGTACGCCTCGTACACACGCGGCTCCGCTCCGTACGCCTCGTACACAAGTGGCTCCTCTCCGTACGCCTCGTACACACGCGGCTCCGCTCCGTACGCCTCGTACACACGCGGCTCCGCTCCGTACACCTCGTACACACGCGGCTCCGCTCCGTACGCCTCGTACACCCGCGGCTCCGCTCCGTACGCCTCGTACACCCACGGCTCCGCTCCGTACGCCTCGTACACCCGCGGCTCCGCTCCGTACGCCTCGTACACACGCGGCTCCGCTCCGTACACATGGCTCCGCTTCGTACACCTCGTACACACACGGCTCCGCTCCGTACACCTTGTACATACGCGGCTCTGCTCCGTACACCTCGTAAACACGCGGCTCCGCTCCGTACACCTCGTACACACGCGGCTCCGCTCCGTACACCTCGTACACACGCGGCTCCGCTCCGTACACCTCGTACACACGCGGCTACACCTCGTACACACGCGGCTCTGCTCCGTACACCTCGTACACAAGCGGCTCCGCTCCGTACACCTCGTACACACGCGGCTCCGCTCCGTACATCCGTAAACGCGCGGCTCCGCTACGTACACCTCGTACACACGCGGCTCCGCTCCGTACACCCGTAAACGCGCGGCTCCGCTCCTTACACCTCGTACACACACGGCTCCGCTCCGTACACCTCGTACACACGCGGCTCTGCTCCTTACACCTCGTACACACGGCTCCGCTCCGTATACCTCGTACACACGCGGCTCCGCTCTGTACGCCTCGTACACACGCGGCTCCGCTGCGTACACATGGCTCCGCTTCGTACACCTCGTACACACACGGCTCCGCTCCTTACACCTCGTACATACGCGGCTCCGCTCCGTACACCTCGTACACACACGGCTCCGCTCCGTACGCCTCGTACACACGCGGCTCCGCTCAGTACGCCTCGTACACACGCGGCTCCGCTCCGTACGCCTCGTACACACGCGGCTCCGCTCCGTACGCCTCGTACACACGCGGCTCCGCTCCGTACGCCTCGTACACACGCGGCTCCGCTCCGTACGCCTCGTACACACGCGGCTCCGCTCCGTACGCCTCGTACACACGCGGCTCCGCTCCGTACGCCTCGTACACACGCGGCTCCGCTCCGTACGCCTCGTACACACGCGGCTCCGCTCCGTACGCCTCGTACACACGCGGCTCCGCTCCGTACGCCTCGTACACACGCGGCTCCGCTCCGTACGCCTCGTACACACGCGGCTCCGCTCCGTACGCCTCGTACACACGCGGCTCCGCTCCGTACACCCGTAAACGCGCGGCTCCGCTCCGTACACGTGCGGCTCCGCTCCTTACACCTCGTACACGTGCGGCTCCGCTCCGTACACCTCGTACACACGCGGCTCCGCTCCGTACGCCTCGTACACACGCGGCTCCGCTCCGTACACATGGCTCCGCTTCGTACACCTCGTACACACACGGCTCCGCTCCGTACACCTCGTACATACGCGGCTCCGCTCCGTACACCTCGTACACACGCGGCTCCGCTCCGTACACCTCGTACACACGCGGCTCCGCTCCGTACACCTCGTACACACGCGGCTCCGCTCCGTACACCTCGTACACACGCGGCTCCGCTCCGTACACCTCGTACACACGCGGCTCCGCTCCGTACACCTCGTACACGTGCGGCTCCGCTCCGTACACCTCGTACACGTGCGGCTCTGCTCCGTACACCTCGTACACGTGCGGCTCTGCTCCGTACACCTCGTACACGTGCGGCTCTGCTCCGTACACCTCGTACACACGCGGCTCTGTCCGTACACCTCGTACACACGCGGCTCCGCTCCGTACACCTCGTACACACATGGCTCCGCTTCGTACACCTCGTAAACACACGTCTCGGCTCCGTACACCTCGTACACACACGGCTCGGCTCCGTACGCCTCGTACACACGCGGTTCGACTTCCTACACCTCGTACACACGCGGCTCCGCTCCGTACGCCTCGTACACACGTGGCTCCGCTCCGTACACACGTGGCTCCACTCCGTACACACGTGGCTCCACTCCGTACACCCGTAAACGCGCGGCTCCGCTCCGTACACCTCGTACACACGCGGCTCTGCTCCGTACACCTCGTACACACACGGCTCCGCTCCGTACACCCGTAAACGCGCGGCTCCGCTCCATACACCTCGTACACACACGGCTCTGCTCCGTACACCTCGGAAACGCGCGGCTCCGCCCCGTACACCCGTAAACGTGCGGCTCCGCTCCGTACACCTCGTACACGCGCGGCTCCGCTCCGTACACCTCGTACACGCGCGGCTCCGCTCCGTACACCCCGTACACGCGCGGCTCCGCTCCGTACACCTCGTACACGTGCGGCTCTGCTCCGTACACCTCGTACACACGCGGCTCCGCTCAGTACACCTCGTACACACGAGTCTCTGCTCCGTACAAATGGCTCCGCTTCGTACACCCCGTACACGCGCGGCTCCGCTCCGTACACCTTGTACACGTGCGGCTCTCCTCCGTACACCCGTAAACGCGCAGCTCCGCTCCGTACACCTCGTACACACGCGGCTCCGCTCCGTACACCTCGTACACACGCGGCTCCGCTCCGTACACCCGTAAACGCGCGGCTCCGCTCCGTACACCTCGTACACACGCGGCTCTGCTCCGTACACCTCGTACACGCGCGGCTCCGCTCCGTACACCTCGTACACGCGCGGCTCCGCTCCGTACACCTCGTACACGCGCGGCTCCGCTCCGTACACCTAGTACACACGTGGCTCCGCTCCGTACACCCGTAAACGCGCGGCTCCGCTCCGTAGACCTCGTACACACGCGGCTCCGCTCCGTACACCTCGTACACACGCGGCTCCGCTCCGTACGCCTCGTACACACGCGGCTCCGCTCCGTACGCCTCGTACACACGCGGCTCCGCTCCGTACGCCTCGTACACACGCGGCTCCGCTCCGTACGCCTCGTACACACGCGGCTCCGCTCCGTACGCCTCGTACACACGCGGCTCCGCTCCGTACGCCTCGTACACACGTGGCTCCTCTCCGTACACCTCGTACACACGCGGCTCCGCTCCGTACACCCGTAAACGCGCGGCTCCGCTCCGTACACCCGTAAACGCGTGGCTCCGCTCCGTACACCTCGTACACATGCGGCTCCGCTCCTTACACCTCGTACACACGCGGCTCCGCTCCGTACACCTCGTACACACGCGGCTCCGCTCCGTACGCCTCGTACACACGCGGCTCCGCTCCGTACGCCTCGTACACCCGCGGCTCCGCTCCGTACGCCTCGTACACACGCGGCTCCGCTCCGTACACATGGCTCCGCTTCGTACACCTCGTACATACGCGGCTCCGCTCCGTACACCTCGTACACACGCGGCTCCGCTCCGTACACCTCGTACACACGCGGCTCCGCTCCGTACACCTCGTACACACGCGGCTCCGCTCCGTACACCTCGTACACGTGCGGCTCTGCTCCGTACACCTCGTACACGTGCGGCTCTGCTCCGTACACCTCGTACACGTGCGGCTCTGCTCCGTACACCTCGTACACGTGCGGCTCTGCTCCGTACACCTCGTACACGTGCGGATCTGCTCCGTACACCTCGTACACGTGCGGCTCTGTCCGTACACCTCGTACACACGCGGCTCCGCTCCGTACACCTCGTACACACATGGCTCCGCTTCGTACACCTCGTAAACACACGTCTCCGCTCCGTACACCTCGTACACACACGGCTCGGCTCCGTACGCCTCGTACACACGGGGTTCGACTTCGTACACCTCGTACACAAGCGGCTCCGCTCCGTACGCCTCGTACACACGTGGCTCCGCTCCGTACACACGCGGCTCCACTCCGTACACCCGTAAACGCGCGGCTCCGCTCCGTACACCTCGTACACACGCGGCTCTGCTCCGTACACCTCGTACACACACGGCTCCGCTCCGTACACCCGTAAACGCGCGGCTCCGCTCCATACACCTCGTACACACACGGCTCTGCTCCGTACACCTCGGAAACGCGCGGCTCCGCCCCGTACACCCGTAAACGTGCGGCTCCGCTTCATACACCTCGTACACGCGCGGTTCCGCTCCGTACACCTCGTACACGCGCGGCTCCGCTCCGTACACCCCGTACACGCGCGGCTCCGCTCCGTACACCTCGTACACGTGCGGCTCTGCTCCGTACACCTCGTACACACGCGGCTCCGCTCAGTACACCTCGTACACACGAGTCTCTGCTCCGTACAAATGGCTCCGCTTCGTACACCTTGTACACACACGGCTCCGCTCCGTACACCTCGTACATACGCGGCTCTGCTCCGTACACCTCGTACACACACGGCTCGGCTCCGTACGCCTCGTACACAAGCGGCTCGACTTCGTACACCTCGTACACACGCGACTCCGCTCCGTACACCTCGTACACACGCGGCTCTCCTCCGTACACCTCGTACACACGCGGCTCCGCTCCGTACACCCGTAAACGTGCGGCTCCGCTCCGTACACCTCGTACACATGCGACTCCACTCCGTACACCTCGTACACGTGCGGCTCCGCTCCGTACACCCGTAAACGCGCGGCTCCGCTCCGTACACCTCGTACACACGAGGCTCCGCTCCGTACACCTCGTACACACGAGGCTCCGCTCCGTACAAATGGCTCCGCTCCGTACACCTCGTACATACGCGGCTCTGCTCCGTACACCTCGTACACACACGGTTCGGCTTCGTAAGCCTCGTACACACGCGGCTCCGCTCCGTACACCTCGTACACGTGCGGCTCTCCTCCGTACACCTCGTACACACGCGGCTCCGCTCCGTACACCTCGTACACACGCGGCTCCGCTCCGTACACCTTGTACACGTGCGGCTCTCCTCCGTACACCCGTAAACGCGCGGCTCCGCTCCGTACACCTCGTACACACGCGGCTCCGCTCCGTACACCTCGTACACACGCGGCTCCGCTCCGTACACCCGTAAACGCGCGGCTCCGCTCCGTACACACGTGGCTCCGCTCCGTACACCTTGTACACACGCGGCTCTGCTCCGTACACCTCGTACACGCGCGGCTCCGCTCCGTACACCTCGTACATGCGCGGCTCCGCTCCGTACACCTCGTACACGCGCGGCTCCGCTCCGTACACCTCGTACACGCGCGGCTCCGCTCCGTACACCTAGTACACACGTGGCTCCGCTCCGTACACCCGTAAACGCGCGGCTCCGCTCCGTAGACCTCGTACACACGCGGCTCCGCTCCATACACCTCGTACACACACGTCTCCGCTCCGTACACCTCGTACACGTGCGGCTCTGCTCCGTACACCTCGTACACACGCGGCTCCGCTCCGTACACCTCGTACACACGCGGCTCCGCTCCGTACGCCTCGTCCACACGCGGCTCTGCTCCGTACACCTCGTACACACGCGGCTCTGCTCCGTACACCTCGTACACACGCGGCTCCGCTCCGTACACCTCGTACACACGCGGCTCTGCTCCGTACACCTCGTACACACGCGGCTCCGCTCCGTACACCTCGTACACGTGCGGCTCCGCTCCGTACACCTCGTACACGCGCGGCTCCGCTCCGTACACCTCATACACGCGCGGCTCCGCTCCGTACACCTCGTACACGCGCGGCTCCGCTCCGTACACCCGTAAACGCGCGGCTCCGCTCCGTACACCTCGTACACACGCGGCTCCGCTCCGTACACCTCGTACACGTGCGGCTCTGCTCCGTACACCTCGTACACACGAGTCTCTGCTCCGTACAAATGGCTCCGCTTCGTACACCTTGTACACACACGGCTCCGCTCCGTACACCTCGTACATATGCGGCTCTGCTCCGTACACCTCGTACACACACGGCTCGGCTCCGTACGCCTCGTACACACACGGCTCGACTTCGTACGCCTCGTACACACGCGGCTCCGCTCCGTACACCTCGTACACACGCGGCTCTCCTCCGTACACCTCGTACACACGCGGCTCCGCTCCGTACAACCGTAAACGTGCGGCTCCGCTCCGTACACCTCGTACACACGCGACTCCGCTCCGTACACCTCGTACACATGCGGCTCCGCTCCGTACACCCGTAAACGCGCGGCTCCGCTCCGTACACCTCGTACACACGAGGCTCCGCTCCGTACAAATGGCTCCGCTTCGTACACCTCGTACATACGCGGCTCAGCTCCGTACACCTCGTACACACGCGGCTCTGCTTCGTACACCTCGTACACACGCGGCTCCGCTCCGTACACGTGCGGCTCCGCTCTGTACACCTCGTACACGCGCGGCTCCGCTCCGTACACCTCGTACACGCGCGGCTCCGCTCCGTACACCTCGTACACGCGCGGCTCCGCTCCGTACACCCGTAAACGCGCGGCTCCGCTCCGTACACCTCGTACACATGCGGCTCCGCTCCGTACACCTCGTACACGTGCGGCTCTGCTCCGTACACCTCGTACACACGAGTCTCTGCTCCGTACAAATGGCTCCGCTTCGTACACCTTGTACACACACGGCTCCGCTCCGTACACCTCGTACATACGCGGCTCTGCTCCGTACACCTCGTACACACACGGCTCGGCTCCGTACGCCTCGTACACACACGGCTCGACTTCGTACGCCTCGTACACACGCGGCTCCGCTCCGTACACCTCGTACACACGCGGCTCTCCTCCGTACACCTCGTACACACGCGGCTCCGCTCCGTACACCCGTAAACGTGCGGCTCCGCTCCGTACACCTCGTACACACGCGACTCCGCTCCGTACACCTCGTACACATGCGGCTCCGCTCCGTACACCCGTAAACGCGCGGCTCCGCTCCGTACACCTCGTACACACGAGGCTCCGCTCCGTACAAATGGCTCCGCTTCGTACACCTCGTACATACGCGGCTCAGCTCCGTACACCTCGTACACACGCGGCTCCGCTCCGTACACCTCGTACACGTGCGGCTCCGCTCCGTACACCTCGTACACGCGCGGCTCCGCTCCGTACACCTCATACACGCGCGGCTCCGCTCCGTACACCTCGTACACGCGCGGCTCCGCTCCGTACACCCGTAAACGCGCGGCTCCGCTCCGTACACCTCGTACACACGCGGCTCCGCTCCGTACACCTCGTACACGTGCGGCTCTGCTCCGTACACCTCGTACACACGAGTCTCTGCTCCGTACAAATGGCTCCGCTTCGTACACCTTGTACACACACGGCTCCGCTCCGTACACCTCGTACATACGCGGCTCTGCTCCGTACACCTCGTACACACACGGCTCGGCTCCGTACGCCTCGTACACACACGGCTCGACTTCGTACGCCTCGTACACACGCGGCTCCGCTCCGTACACCTCGTACACACGCGGCTCTCCTCCGTACACCTCGTACACACGCGGCTCCGCTCCGTACAACCGTAAACGTGCGGCTCCGCTCCGTACACCTCGTACACACGCGACTCCGCTCCGTACACCTCGTACACATGCGGCTCCGCTCCGTACACCCGTAAACGCGCGGCTCCGCTCCGTACACCTCGTACACACGAGGCTCCGCTCCGTACAAATGGCTCCGCTTCGTACACCTCGTACATACGCGGCTCAGCTCCGTACACCTCGTACACACGCGGCTCTGCTTCGTACACCTCGTACACACGCGGCTCCGCTCCGTACACGTGCGGCTCCGCTCTGTACACCTCGTACACGCGCGGCTCCGCTCCGTACACCTCGTACACGCGCGGCTCCGCTCCGTACACCTCGTACACGCGCGGCTCCGCTCCGTACACCCGTAAACGCGCGGCTCCGCTCCGTACACCTCGTACACATGCGGCTCCGCTCCGTACACCTCGTACACGTGCGGCTCTGCTCCGTACACCTCGTACACACGAGTCTCTGCTCCGTACAAATGGCTCCGCTTCGTACACCTTGTACACACACGGCTCCGCTCCGTACACCTCGTACATACGCGGCTCTGCTCCGTACACCTCGTACACACACGGCTCGGCTCCGTACGCCTCGTACACACACGGCTCGACTTCGTACGCCTCGTACACACGCGGCTCCGCTCCGTACACCTCGTACACACGCGGCTCTCCTCCGTACACCTCGTACACACGCGGCTCCGCTCCGTACACCCGTAAACGTGCGGCTCCGCTCCGTACACCTCGTACACACGCGACTCCGCTCCGTACACCTCGTACACATGCGGCTCCGCTCCGTACACCCTTAAACGCGCGGCTCCGCTCCGTACACCTCGTACACACGAGGCTCCGCTCCGTACAAATGGCTCCGCTTCGTACACCTCGTACATACGCGGCTCAGCTCCGTACACCTCGTACACACACGGCTCGGCTCCGTACGCCTCGTACACACGCGGCTCGACTTCGTAAGCCTCGTACACCCGCGGCTCCGCTCCGTACACCTCGTACACACGCGGCTCCGCTCCGTACACCCGTAAACGCGCGGCTCCGCTCCGTACACCTCGTACACACGCGGCTCTGCTCCGTACACCTCGTACACACGCGGCTCTGCTCCGTACACCTCGTACACACGCGGCTCCGCTCCGTACACCTCGTACACGCGCGGCTCCGCTCCATACACCCGTAAACGCGCGGCTCCGCTCCGTACACCTCGTACACACGTGGCTCCGCTCCGTACACCCGTAAACGCGCGGCTCCGCTCCGTACACCTCGTACACACGCGGCTCCGCTCCGTACACCTCGTACACACGCGTCTCCGCTCCGTACACCTCGTACACGTGCGGCTCTGCTCCGTACACCTCGTACACACAGCTCCGCTCCGTACACCTCGTACACACGCGGCTCCGCTCCGTACGCCTCGTACACACGCGGCTCTGCTCCGTACGCCTCGTACACACGCGGCTCTGCTCCGTACACCTCGTACACACGCGGCTCCGCTCCGTACACCTCGTACACACGCGGCTCCGCTCCGTATACCCGTAAACGCGCGGCTCCGCTCCGTACACATGGCTCCGCTCCGTACACCTCGTACACACGCGGCTCTGCTTCGTACACCTCGTACACACGCGGCTCCGCTCCGTACACCCGTAAACACACGGCTCCGCTCCGTACACCTCGTACACACACGACTCTGCTCCGTACACCCGTAAACGTGCGGCTCCGCTCCGTACACCTCGTACACACGCGGCTCCGCTCCGTACACCTCGTACACACGCGGCTCCGCTCCGTATACCCGTAAACGCGCAGCTCCGCTCCGTACACATGGCTCCGCTCCGTACACCTCGTACACACGCGGCTCTGCTTCGTGCACCTCGTACACAAGCGGCTCCGCTCCGTACACCCGTAAACGCGCGGCTCCGCTCCGTACACCTCGTACACTTACGACTCTGCTCCGTACACCCGTAAACGTGCGGCTCCGCTCCGTACACCTCGTACACAAGCGGCTCCGCTCCGTACACCTCGTACACAAGCGGCTCCGCTCCGTTCATCTCGTACACACGCGGCTCCGCTCCGTACGCCTCGTACACACGCGCCTCCGCTCCGTACACCCGTAAACGCGCGGCTCCGCTCCGTCCACCTCATACACGTGCGGCTCTGCTCCGTACACCTCGTACACATGCGGATCCGCTCCGTACACCTCGTACACACGCGGCTCCGCTCCGTACACCTCGTACACGCGCGGCTCCGCTCCGTACACCCGTAAACGCGCGGCTCCGCTCCGTACACCTCGTACACACGCGGCTCCGCTCCGTACACCTCGTACACACACGTCTCCGCTCCTCGTTCACGTGCGGCTCTGCTCCGTACACCTCGTACACACGGCTCCACTCCATACACCTCGTACACACGCGGCTCCGCTCTGTACACCCGTAAACGCGCGGCTCCGCTCCGTACACCTCGTACACACGCGGCTCCGCTCCGTACACCTCGTACACATGCGGCTCTCCTCCGTACACCTCGTACACACGCGGCTCCGCTCCGTACACCTCGTACACATGCGGCTCCGCTCCGTACACCCGTAAACGCGCGGCTCCGCTCCGTACACCTCGTACACACGCGGCTCCGCTCCGTACACCTCGTAAACACGCGGCTCCGCTCCGTACACCTCGTACACAGGCGGCTCCGCTCCGTACACCTCGTACACACGCGGCTCCGCTCCGTACACCCGTAAACGCGCGGCTCCGCTCCGTACACACACGGCTCCGCTCCGTACACCTCGTACACGTGCGGCTCTGCTCTTTACACCTCGTACACACGGCTCCGCTCCGTACACCTCGTCAACACGCGGCTCCGCAGCGTACACCCGTAAACGCGCGGCTCCGCTCCGTACACCTCGTACACACACGGCTCCGCTCCATACACCTCGTACACGTGCGGCTCTGCTCTTTACACCTCGTACACACGGCTCCGCTCCGTACACCTCGTACACACGCGGCTCCGCTCCGTACACCTCGTACACACGCGGCTCCGCTCCGTACACCCGTAAACGCGCGGCTCCGCTCCGTACACCTCGTACACTTACGACTCTGCTCCGTACACCCGTAAACGTGCGGCTCCGCTCCGTACACCTCGTACACAAGCGGCTCCGCTCCGTACACCTCGTACACAAGCGGCTCCGCTCCGTTCATCTCGTACACACGCGGCTCCGCTCCGTACGCCTCGTACACACGCGCCTCCGCTCCGTACACCCGTAAACGCGCGGCTCCGCTCCGTCCACCTCATACACGTGCGGCTCTGCTCCGTACACCTCGTACACATGCGGATCCGCTCCGTACACCTCGTACACACGCGGCTCCGCTCCGTACACCTCGTACACGCGCGGCTCCGCTCCGTACACCCGTAAACGCGCGGCTCCGCTCCGTACACCTCGTACACACGCGGCTCCGCTCCGTACACCTCGTACACACACGTCTCCGCTCCTCGTTCACGTGCGGCTCTGCTCCGTACACCTCGTACACACGGCTCCACTCCATACACCTCGTACACACGCGGCTCCGCTCTGTACACCCGTAAACGCGCGGCTCCGCTCCGTACACCTCGTACACACGCGGCTCCGCTCCGTACACCTCGTACACATGCGGCTCTCCTCCGTACACCTCGTACACACGCGGCTCCGCTCCGTACACCTCGTACACATGCGGCTCCGCTCCGTACACCCGTAAACGCGCGGCTCCGCTCCGTACACCTCGTACACACGCGGCTCCGCTCCGTACACCTCGTAAACACGCGGCTCCGCTCCGTACACCTCGTACACAGGCGGCTCCGCTCCGTACACCTCGTACACACGCGGCTCCGCTCCGTACACCCGTAAACGCGCGGCTCCGCTCCGTACACACACGGCTCCGCTCCGTACACCTCGTACACGTGCGGCTCTGCTCTTTACACCTCGTACACACGGCTCCGCTCCGTACACCTCGTCAACACGCGGCTCCGCAGCGTACACCCGTAAACGCGCGGCTCCGCTCCGTACACCTCGTACACACACGGCTCCGCTCCATACACCTCGTACACGTGCGGCTCTGCTCTTTACACCTCGTACACACGGCTCCGCTCCGTACACCTCGTACACACGCGGCTCCGCTCCGTACACCTCGTACACACGCGGCTCCGCTCCGCACACCTCGTACACAAGCGGCTCCGCTCCGTTCACCTCGTATACAAGCGGCTCCGCTCCGTACACCTCATACAGACGCGGCTCCACTCCGTACACCCGTAAACGCGCGGCTCCACTCCGTACACCTCGTACACACACGGCTCCGCTCCGTACACCTCGTACACGTGCGGCTCCGCTCCGTATACCTCGTACACACGGCTCCGCTCCGTACACCTCGCACACGTGCGGCTCCGCCCCGTACACCTCGTACACAAGCGGCTCCACTCCGTACACCTCGTACACAAGCGGCTCCGCTCCGTACACCTCGTACACACGCGGCTCCGCTCCATACACCTCGTACACACGCGGCTCCGCTCCATACACCCGTAAACGCGCGGCTCCGCTCCGTACACCTCGTACACACACGGCTCCGCTCCGTACACCTCGTACACACGCGGCTCCGCTCCATACACCTCGTACACACGCGGCTCCGCTCCATACACCCGTAAACGCGCGGCTCCGCTCCGTACACCTCGTACACACACGGCTCCGCTCCGTACACCTCGTACACGTGCGGCTCTGCTCCGTACACCTCGTACACGTGCGGCTCTGCTCCGTACACCTCGTACACACGGCTCCGCTCCTTACACCTCGCACACGTGCGGCTCCGCTCCGTACACCTCGTACACACGCGGCTCCGCTCCGTACGCCTCGTACACACGCGGCTCCGCTCCGTACGCCTCGTACACACGCGGCTCCGCTCCGTACGCCTCGTACACACGCGGCTCCGCTCCGTACGCCTCGTACACACGCGGCTCCGCTCCGTACACCTCGTACACATGGCTCCGCTCCGTACACCTCGTACACACGCGGCTCCGCTTCGTACACCTCGTACACACGCGGCTCCGCTCCGTACACCTCGTACACACGCGGCTCCGCTCCGTATACCCGTAAACGCGCGGCTCCGCTCCGTACACATGGCTCCGCTCCGTACACCTCGTACACACGCGGCTCCGCTCCGTACACCCGTAAACACACGGCTCCGCTCCGTACACCTCGTACACAAGCGGCTCCGCTCCGTACACCTCGTACACACGCGGCTCTGCTCCGTACACCCGTAAACGTGCGGCTCCGCTCCGTACACCTCGTACACAAGCGGCTCCGCTCCGTACACATGGCTCCGCTATGTACACCTCGTACACACACGGCTCCGCTCCGTACATCTCGTACATACGCGGCTCTGCTCCGTACACCTCGTACACACGCGTCTCCGCTCCGTACACCTCGTACACGTGCGGCTCTGCTCCGTACATATCGTACACACGGCGCCGCTCAGTACACCTCGTACACACGCGGCTCCGCTCCGTACACCTCGTACACACGCGGCTCCGCTCCGTACGCCTCGTACACACGCGGCTCCGCTCCGTACGCCTCGTACACGTGCGGCTCCGCTCCGCACACCTCGTACACGTGCGGCTCTGCTCCGTACACCTTGTACACACGCGGCGCGGCTCCGCTCCGTACACCTCGTAGACGTGCGGCTCCGCTCCGTACACCTCGTAGACGTGCGGCTCCGCTCCGTACACCTCGTACACGTGCGGCTCCGCTCCGTACACCTCGTACACGTGCGGCTCCGCTCCGTACACCTCGTACACGTGCGGCTCCGCTCCGTACACCTCGTACACATGCGGCTCTGCTCCGCACACCTTGTACACGTACGGCTCCGCTCCGTACACCTCGTACACGTACGGCTCCGCTCCGTACACCTCGTACACGTGCGGCTCCGCTCCGTACACCTCGTATACGTGCGGCTCCGCTCCGTACACCTCGTACACGTGCGGCTCCGCTCCGTACACCTCGTACACGTGCGGCTCCGCTCCGTACACCCCGTACACGTGCGGCTCCGCTCCGTACACCTCGTACACGTGCGGCTCCGCTCCGTACACCTCGTACACGCGCGGCTCCGCTCCGTACACCTCGTACACGCGCGGCTCCTCTCCGTACACCTCGTACACGCGCGGCTCCGCTCCGTACACCTCGTACACGCGCGGCTCCGCTCCGTACACCTCGTACACACGCGGCTCCGCTCCGTACACCTCGTACACACGCGGCTCCGCTCCGTACACCTCGTACACACGCGGCTCCGCTCCGTACACACACGGCTCCGCTACGTACACCTCGTACACACGCGGCTCCGCTCCGTACACCTCGTACACGCGCGGCTCCGCTCCGTACACCTCGTACACACGCGGCTCCGCTCCGTACACCTCGTACACACGCGGCTCCGCTCCGTACACCTCGTACACACGCGGCTTCGCTCCGTACACCTCGTACACACGCGGCTCCGCTCCGTACACCTCGTACACGTGCGGCTCTGCTCTTTACACCTCGTACACACGGCTCCGCTCCGTACACCTCGTACACGTACGGCTCCGCTCCGTACACCTCGTACACGTGCGGCTCCGCTCCGTACACCTCGTATACGTGCGGCTCCGCTCCGTACACCTCGTACACGTGCGGCTCCGCTCCGTACACCCCGTACACGTGCGGCTCCGCTCCGTACACCTCGTACACGCGCGGCTCCGCTCCGTACACCTCGTACACGCGCGGCTCCGCTCCGTACACCTCGTACACGCGCGGCTCCGCTCCGTACACCTCGTACACGCGCGGCTCCGCTCCGTACACCTCGTACACGCGCGGCTCCGCTCCGTACACCTCGTACACGCGCGGCTCCGCTCCGTACACCTCGTACACGCGCGGCTCCGCTCCGTACACCTCGTACACGCGCGGCTCCGCTCCGTACACCTCGTACACGCGCGGCTCCGCTCCGTACACACACGGCTCCGCTCCGTACACCTCGTACACGTGCGGCTCTGCTCTTTACACCTCGTACACACGGCTCCGCTCCGTACACCTCGTACACACGCGGCTCCGCTCCGTACACCCGTAAACGCGCGGCTCCGCTCCGTACACCTCGTACACACGCGGCTCCGCTCCGCACACCTCGTACACGTGCGGCTCTGCTCCGTACACCTTGTACACACGCGGCGCAGCTCCGCTCCGTACACCTCGTAGACGTGCGGCTCCGCTCCGTACACCTCGTACACGTGCGGCTCCGCTCCGTACACCTCGTACACGTGCGGCTCCGCTCCGTACACCTCGTACACGTGCGGCTCCGCTCCGTACACCTCGTATACACGCGGCTCTGCTCCGCACACCTTGTACACGTACGGCTCCGCTCCGTACACCTCGTACACGTGCGGCTCCGCTCCGTACACCTCGTACACGTGCGGCTCCTCTCCGTACACCTCGTACACACGCGGCTCCGCTCCGTGCACCTCGTACACACGCGGCTCCACTCCGTACACCTCGTACACACGCGGCTCTGCTCCGTACACCTCGTACACACGCGGCTCCGCACATCCGTAAACGCGCGGCTCCGCTCCGTACACCTCGTACACACGCGGCTCCCCTCCGTACACCTCGTACACACACGGCTCTGCTCCGTACACCCGTAAACGCGCGGCTCCGCTCAGTACACCTCGTACACACGAGTCTCTGCTCCGTACAAATGGCTCCGCTTCGTACACCTTGTACACACACGGCTCCGCTCCGTACACCTCGTACATACGCGGCTCTGCACGCCTCATACACACGCGGCTCGACTTCGTACACCTCGTATACACGCGGCTCCGCTCCGTACACCTCGTACACACGCGGATCCGCTCCGTACACCCGTAAACGTGCGGCTCCGCTCCGTACACCTCGTACACAAGCGGCTCCACTCCGTACACCTCGTACACAAGCGGCTCCGCTCCGTACACCTCGTACACACGCGGCTCCGCTCCATACACCTCGTACACACGCGGCTCCGCTCCATACACCCGTAAACGCGCGGCTCCGCTCCGTACACCTCGTACACACACGGCTCCGCTCCGTACACCTCGTACACACGCGGCTCCGCTCCATACACCTCGTACACACGCGGCTCCGCTCCATACACCCGTAAACGCGCGGTTCCGCTCCGTACACCTCGTACACACACGGCTCCGCTCCGTACACCTCGTACACGTGCGGCTCTGCTCCGTACACCTCGTACACACGGCTCCGCTCCTTACACCTCGCACACGTGCGGCTCCGCTCCGTACGCCTCGTACACACGCGGCTCCGCTCCGTACGCCTCGTACACACGCGGCTCCGCTCCGTACGCCTCGTACAC
The DNA here is from genome assembly GCF_046119375.1 of Phyllobates terribilis. NCBI lineage: Eukaryota > Metazoa > Chordata > Amphibia > Anura > Dendrobatidae > Phyllobates > Phyllobates terribilis. The sequence continues at coordinate 647,552 of NW_027362796.1, read as the reverse complement.
ATGGCTCCGCTCCGTACACCTCGTACACACGCGGCTCCGCTTCGTACACCTCGTACACACGCGGCTCCGCTCCGTACACCTCGTACACACGCGGCTCCGCTCCGTATACCCGTAAACGCGCGGCTCCGCTCCGTACACATGGCTCCGCTCCGTACACCTCGTACACACGCGGCTCCGCTCCGTACACCTCGTACACACGCGGCTCCGCTCCATACACCTCGTACACACGCGGCTCCGCTCCATACACCTCGTACACACGCGGCTCCGCTCCATACACCCGTAAACGCGCGGCTCCGCTCCGTACACCTCGTACACACACGGCTCCGCTCCGTACACCTCGTACACACGCGGCTCCGCTCCATACACCTCGTACACACGCGGCTCCGCTCCATACACCCGTAAACGCGCGGCTCCGCTCCGTACACCTCGTACACACACGGCTCCGCTCCGTACACCTCGTACACGTGCGGCTCTGCTCCGTACACCTCGTACACACGGCTCCGCTCCGTACGCCTCGTACACACGCGGCTCCGCTCCGTACGCCTCGTACACACGCGGCTCCGCTCCGTACGCCTCGTACACACGCGGCTCCGCTCCGTAAGCCTCGTACACATGGCTCCGCTCCGTACACCTCGTACACACGCGGCTCCGCTTCGTACACCTCGTACACACGCGGCTCCGCTCCGTACACCTCGTACACACGCGGCTCCGCTCCGTATACCCGTAAACGCGGGGCTCCGCTCCGTACACATGGCTCCGCTCCGTACACCTCGTACACACGCGGCTCCGCTCCGTACACCCGTAAACACACGGCTCCGCTCCGTACACCTCGTACACAAGCGGCTCCGCTCCGTGCACCTCGTACACACGCGGCTCCGCTCCGTACACCCGTAAACGCGCGGCTCCGCTCCGTACACCTCGTACACACGCGGCTCTGCTCCGTACACCTCGTACACGCGCGGCTCCGCTCCTTACACCTCGCACACGTGCGGCTCCGCTCCGTACGCCTCGTACACACGCGGCTCCGCTCCGTACGCCTCGTACACACGCGGCTCTGCTCCGTACACCCGTAAACGCGCGGCTCCGCTCCGTACACCTCGTACACACGAGGCTCCGCTCCGTACACCTCGTACACACGAGGCTCCGCTCCGTACACCTCGTACACACGAGGCTCCGCTCCGTACAAATGGCTCCGCTTCGTACACCTCGTACATACGCGGCTCTGCTCCGTACACCTCGTACACACACGGCTCGGCTCCGTACGCCTCGTACACACGCGGCTCGACTTCGTAAGCCTCGTACACACGCGGCTCCGCTCCGTACACCTCGTACACGTGCGGCTCCGCTCCGTACACCTCGTACACGTACGGCTCCGCTCCGTACACCTCGTACACGTACGGCTCCGCTCCGTACACCTCGTACACGTACGGCTCTGCTCCGTACACCTCGTACACGTGCGGCTCCGCTCCGTACACCTCGTACACGTGCGGCTCTGCTCCGTACACCCCGTACACGTGCGGCTCCGCTCCGTACACCTCGTACACACGCGGCTCCGCTCTGTACACCTCGTACACACGCGGCTCCGCTCCGTACACCTCGTACACGTGCGGCTCCGCTCCGTACACCCGTAAACGCGCGGCTCCGCTCCGTACACATGGCTCCGCTCCGTACACCTCGTACACACGCGGCTCTGCTTTGTACACCTCGTACACACGCGGCTCCGCTCCGTACACCCGTAAACACACGGCTCCGCTCCGTACACCTCGTACACAAGCGGCTCCGCTCCGTACACCTCGTACACACACGGCTCTGCTCCGTACACCCGTAAACGTGCGGCTCCGCTCCGTACACCTCGTACACAAGCGGCTCCGCTCCGTTCGCCTCGTACACACGCGGCTCCGCTCCGTACGCCTCGTACACACGCGCCTCCGCTCCGTACACCTTGTACACACGCGGCTCCGCTCCGTACGCCTCGTACACACGCGGCTCCGCTCCGTACACATGGCTCCGCTATGTACACCTCGTACACACGCGCCTCCGCTCCGTACACCTTGTACACGCGCGGCTCTGCTCCGTACACCTTGTACACGCGCGGCTCTGCTCCGTACACCTCGTACACAAGCGGCTCCGCTCCGTGCACCTCGTACACACGCGGCTCCGCTCCGTACACCTCGTACACACACGGCTCTGCTCCGTACACCTCGTACACACGCGGCTCCGCTCCGTGCACCTCGTACACACGCGGCTCCGCTCCGTACACCTGTCTCCTTGGGCAGTTCCTTTTGAGCTCATGATTCTCATTTTGTCTGACATGCACTGTGAGCTGTGGGGTCTTATATAGACAGGTGTGTGCCTTTCCAAATCAAGTCCTATCAGTTTAATTAAACACAGCTGGACTCCATTGAAGGAGTAGAACCATCTCAAGGAGGATCACAAGGAAATGGACAGCATGTGACTTAAATATGAGTGTCTGAGCAAAGGGTCTGAATACTTATGACCATGTGATATTTCAGTTTTTCTTTTTTAATAAATTTGCAAATATTTCTACATTTCTGTTTTTTTTTTCAGTCAAGATGGGGTGCAGAGTGGACTTTAATGAGAAAAAAAATGAAGTTTTTAGAATTTACCAAATGGCTGCAATGAAACAGAGTGAAAAATTTAAAGGAGTCTGAATACTTTCTGTACCCACTGTATATATTATTTTCCCTAGCGGGGGTTTCCGGTTCTTCCCCCTAGGATGCAAGTCCTCCTGACAAAGTTTATCAAGGCTCGCTGGGCCGCCATCACTTCAACCAGCCTTGCCCTGCTTGTTGTAGTAGCCTGGACCAACCCCTGTAGCATACGTCAGTGCTGGAAGCAGCAGCCTGGCTCACTTGCGCCTCCCACTCTTAACTGTAGCCGTATACTCCCGAGAGGAATCTCCTCGCGGATCTTCGGTGCTTATCCAACTGTGGGCATTTCTCATACCCGAAGTACTGGGGTCTAGTTCTCTGGCCTTGACTGGCGTAGCTATGACTTCGGCTCTTGACCGGCGCAGGTCTGGTTCTTGGGCTTTAGCTAGCATAGACTGGATTCTGGGACTCATCTGGCACCGGCCGGGTTCTGCTTCCCGGCGCACCACAACGCGCTGCCTTGGGTTTTACCACGGCCTGGTTCCTCGGCTTCAGATTCCCCTGCACATATCGTGCTCGATTCTTTGCTTGGCAACAAATCTGCTCCCATTTTGGGGAGCTGGCCTTTTATGTCAAGAAACTGTGTCATCAAAGTCACCTTACCCGGTGAACCATCTAGACTCCTTCCTGAAACTCGACCTCTTCCCATTGGTTCTGGAGGGTTCCGCTTGGACGACAGATGGCAATCTTCTTATACAAATGCTGCACAACACTGAGGATTTTCTCTTTTTATGGCGCACAATCTTACACTTCTTATGCAGTATGTATGATGCCCCTCACACAGTATAATGTTCCTACAGTACTGCCATCTCTCATACAAAAGATAATATTTCCATAGTTCCACCATCCGCCCCACACACAGTATAATGTTTCCACTGTACCACCATCCCTCACACACATTATAATATTCCCACTGTACCACCATTCCCACCACACACAGTATAATGTTCCCACAGTACTAGCATTCCCCTAGCACAAAGTTTAATGTTCCCACAATACCACCATCCTTCCATGCACATTGTAATGTTTCCTGAGGACTGCCATCCCCCACTAACAGTGTAATGTTCCCACAGTACTGCCACCTCCCCACACACAGTAAAATTTTCCCACAGTACTGCCTCCTACATACACAATATGGTACTATCTACCCCACGGCTAATTAATAAATACTTACTTAGCCCCATTCTTGGTGCAGATGCTAATAAACCCAGGACCTATGAGATATTTGCGTATTACCAAATTACTGTAGGGGTAAATAAACCCTAAATAAAGGATTAAAAGCATTAAAACATGATTTATCTTTAAAAGTGGTAGATCAATTTAAAATTTCGCCATATCTCCACTATGACTGCAGGAAGAAAGAGCAAGAAGCTGTTAAGATTTTGGACATAGAAGTGGCCAATTTATTGGTACCTATTGGACCTATGGTGCTAAAGCAAAGGCTTTAAAAGGTAAGTGACTCCATTTTTTATTGCATTATAACTAGTGTTGTGCGATACCTTCCGATATCGGGAAATATCGGATCGGATTGGATCGGACCGATACCCAAAAAGTATCGGATATCGCCGATTCCGATACCGGAAACCAATGCAAGTCAATGGGACAGAAATATCGGAATGAAAATAAACCCTTTCTTTCCTTGTAGGTTAATTCTACATGAAGGAAAACAACTAAGAATAATGTAGAATGTATTGGGGGAGGTGGGGGAGACAATAAAGGCATGGAGGTTTAGCCCAATCAAATGGAATAGCAGGAATTAATATATTTTTTAAGACGTTCTGAGTTACGAAATATTGACTATGTTAAGTATTTTTATATTTTGTCAGATATTTATGTTTCATTACTTCCATGCTCTTCACCTTCTTTTTTAGTTCTCCCACACTCTCTCCTTCATCATCCTCAGCATCAGCATCTTTTTCATCTTCTTCTTCTTCACCTTCTTCATCTTCTTCTTCTTCACCTTCTTTTTATTATTCTTTTTTTTTACATTCTTCATATTCTTCTTATTCAACTATTAATCTTCTTCATATTCTACTTCTTCATCTTCATCATATTCTTATTTGTGGCAGGCATTCCTGTAGTTGTTATCTATAAAAGTTTGAACATTACACCTTTCGTTCTGCGTGTCACAAAAGATTTACAACAGGATTTGTCTGCGTTCAGTTTGGCCTGCAGCAGCAGGTCTTTTCCAGGGGCACCACGAGGAGAAACGGACTCACCCCCATACACTGCTTAGTCATCTTCTGCTTATAATTTAGATATTATCTTTTGTTCTGATTTTTTGTCTTATGCTTAATGTTCTTCCGCTTTTTGTTCTGCAGCTTCTTGTACTTCTGCTTCTTGGTTTTCTGTCTCTTGTTCTTCTGTATCTTGGTGGTTGTCTTCTTCTTCTTTATCCTCTTGGTCAACTTCTTCAGGGTCATCTTCTTGGTCTTCTTCGGGGTGGTCTTCAGGGTCGTCGTCTTCGGGATCCTCGTCTTCAGGGTCGTCGTCTTCGGGGTCCTCGTCTTCTTCGGGTTGGTCTTCAGGGTCCTCGTGTTCAGGGTTGTCGTCTTCGGGGTCCTCGTCTTCTTCGGGGTCGTCTTCAGGATCCTCGTCTTCAGGGTTGTCGTCTTCGGGGTCCTCGTCTTCTTCGGGTTGGTCTTCAGGGTCCTCGTCTTCAGGGTCCTCGTCTTCAGGGTCCTCGTCTTCAGGGTCCTCGTCTTCAGGGTCCTCATCTTCGGGGTCCTCGTCTTCGGGGTCCTCGTCTTCGGGGTCCTCGTCTTCAGGGTCCTCGTCTTCTTCGGGTTGGTCTTCAAGGTCCTCGTCTTCGGGGTCCTCGTTTTCAGGGTCCTCGTCTTCGGGGTCCTCGTCTTCTTCGGGGTGGTCTTCAGGGTCCTCATCTTCAGGGTCCTCGTAAGGGAGATCCAGAGTGATTACCAAGAACCATTTCAAAAAGCTTGAACTTGGAAATGTAGCAGAAGGTACAGCTACCGAGGACCAGCTGACGGTACTGGAATTCAGTTACTAAGCAGGAGGTACCTGTGCCAGAAAGCACTACCAAGGGCCAGCAGACGTTGGTGGAACTTGGATACCGAGAAGGAGGCACCTAAGCCAAAGGCACTGCCGAGAACCAGCTGACGGTACTGGAACCCGGATGGGTAGTAGAAGGTACAAGAGCAAATGGAACTAACGAGGACCAGCTGACGGTACTGGAACCCGGATGGGTAGCAGAAGGTACAAGAGCCAATGGAACTACCGAAGACCAGCTGACGGTACTGGAACTCGGTTACTAAGCAGGAGGTACCTGTGCCAGAAAGCAGTACCAAGGACCAGCAGACGTTGGTGGAACTTGGATACCGAGAAGGAGGCACCTAAGCCAAAGGCACTGCCAAGAACCAGCTGACGGTACTGGAACCCGGAGGGGTAGCAGAAGGTACCCATGTAAAAAAAAAGTTTCAAGGCCGCAAGCCGGCCGCAGTTACCAAAACCCACAGTCCTACAGGGGGTGCTTGTCCTATTGGCACTATGGAACCAGCCTTCATTGCCAGATCCCGCAGCCCACATAGGAGTCACCTAAACTGCAGGCACCATAGAGTCGGCTAACCCGACCGCAACACGACAGGACAATGCATTGGAGGCAAAGTGACGTTGACACTACCCGGAAACAGCTGGCGTGCTGGAACCAGGCTGGGCAGGAGGGAGTACCCGTGCCAAAGACACTGCTGGGAAACAGCTGGAACCCAGGGTAAATAATAAAAACAGAGTGGAGCCAGAGGCGTAATTGGAGCAACTTTAAAATCTGTAGTAGCGTGAATGTGGACAGAGCAGGAGAAATTGCCGGACACACAGCTGGGGATCAGCTGACGTTACTGAACCCCAATAACACTGGAGCAAGCGTTGACTGTGCAGACGGCACTTCTGAGCAGCAACTAGCGGTATTGGAGCCCAGGGTAAATACTAAAAACAGAGGAGCCAGAGGTGTAATTGGAGCAAGTTTTAAATCAGTAGTACAGTGGATGTGGACAAAGCAGGAGAATTTGCCGGACACACAGCTGGGGATCAGCTGACGTTACTGAACCCCAATAACACTGGAGCAAGTGTTGACTGTGCAGACGGCACTTCTGAGCAGCAACTAGCGGTATTGGAGCCCAGGGTAAATACTAAAAACAGAGGAGCCAGAGGTGTAATTGGAGCAACTTTAAAATTTGTAGTAGTGTGAATGAGGACAGAGCAGGAGAAATTGACGTCCGCACAGCAGGGGTACAGCTGACGTTACTGAACCCCAATAACACGGCAGCCAGTGTTAACTGTGCAGACGGCACTTCTGAGCGCCAACTGGCGGTGTTGGAGCTCAGGGATAATACTGAAAACAGAGGAGCCAGAGGAGTAATTTGAGCAACTTTAAAATCTGTAGTAGTGTGATTGTGGACAGAGCAGGAGAAATTGACGTACGCACAGCAGGGGAACAGCTGACGTTACTGAACCCCAATAACACGGTAGCCAGTGTTGACTGTGCAGACGGCACTTCTGAGCGCCAACTGGCGGTGTTGGAGCTCAGGGATAATACTGAAAACAGAGGAGCCAGAGGTGTAATTGGAGCAACTTTAAAATTTGTAGTAGTGTGAATGAGGACAGAGCAGGAGAAATTGACATCCGCACAGCAGGGGTACAGCTGACGTTACTGAGCCCCAATAACCCGGCAGCAAGTGTTGACTGTGCAGACGGCACTTCTGAGCGCCAACTGGCGGTGTTGGAGCTCAGGGATTACAGTTCAGGTGGTAGAAACATGAACACAACAGGAGACCTGGATACTGTTGCCAACCAATTACTTATTCTGGAAGAGGACTGGCAAATTCATGAGAGATCCAGGCCTTGTTCATTTTGAGAAAAGTAAGCCGGTCAACGTTATCGGAGGATAGTCGCATGCGACGGTCTGTTAGTACACCACCTGCGGCACTAAAGACGCGTTCCGATAATACACTAGCAGCAGGGCAAGCTAGCACCTCCAATGCATACTGACTAAGCTCTGGCCATGTATCCAGCTTACAGACCCAAAACTTGAAGGGAGAAGAGCCGTCTGGGAGTACACTGAGAGGGCAAGACATGTAGTCTGTCACCATCTGACGAAAACGTTGCCTCCTGCTGACTGGAGCCGTCTGTGATGGTGTAGACATTTGTGGCGGTGGGGACACAAAACTTTGCCACATTTGGGCCATACTGGTCTTGCCTTGTGCTGAGGCTCTGCTTCTGCTCCCTCTTTGTGCAGAGCTTCCTCCACTGCCTCGAAGCACTGAGCTGCTTTGTAAAGCACTAGCAGCACTGCTCTCGGTTGGAATGGAGAACATGATGGAATGCACCAGTGCGTCTTGGTACTCCCGCATTTTACGCTCCCGGTTCAATGGTGTTATGAGTAGTGTTGAGCGATACCTTCCGATATCAGGAAATATCGTATCGGATTGGATCGGCCGATACCCAAAAAGTATCGGATATCGCCGATTCCGATACCGGAAACCAATGCAAGTCAATGGGACACAAATATCGGAATGAAAATAAACCCTTTCTTTCCTTGTAGGTTAATTCTACATGAAGGAAAACAACTAAGAATAATGTAGAATGACATGAAAAGCCGGCAATTCATCAGCGGCATACACCGGTACCCGACAATTTACAACAGAAAGAATAGAGCTTCACACATAGATTAGATAGATAGAAACATGTCAGTCACATATATATGAAGTACAGTGACAGTGTTGCTTACTGTACTTGTCATTTAGTGTAAAGGATTTATTAAAAAAAATATTAGTGTTTTCGTGCACCGTCTCTTTAAAAAAGCCGGCCGGCAATTCAGCAGCGGTACCCGACAATTTGGAATAGAAAGAATAGAGAATCACACATAGATTAGATAGATAGAAACATGTCAGTCACATATATAAGAAGTACAGTGACAGTGTTGCTTACTGTACTTGTCATTTAGTGTAAAGGATTTATTTAAAAAAATAATAGTGTTTTCATGCACCGTCTCTTTAAGAAAGCCGGCCGGCAATTCAGCATCTGTACCCGACAATTTAGAATAGAAAGAATAGAGAATCACACATAGATTAGATAGATAGAAACATGTCAGTCACATATATATGAAGTACAGTGACAGTGTTGCTTACTGTACTTGTCATTTAGTGTAAAGGATTTATTAAAAAAAATATTAGTGTTTTCGTGCACCGTCTCTTTAAGAAAGCCGGCCGGCAATTCAGCAGCGGTACCCGACAATTTATAACAGACAGAATAGAGCTTCACACATAGATTAGATAGATAGAAACATGTCAGTCACATATATATGAAGTACAGTGACAGTGTTGATTACTGTACTTGTCATTTAGTGTTAAAATAAAGGATTTATTTTAAAAAAAATTGGCGTGGGGTTCCCCTTAATTCTAGGCTCTAGCGGAGGTTAAGCAGACAGCTGGGGCAAATGTTTGAAGCCTGGGAAGGGGGTAATACCCATGGAGCTTCCCAGGCTACTAATATCAGCCCCCAGCTGAATACCTAGCCTTTACTAGCTATTAAAATGGGGGACCCCCCCCAAAAAAATAACGTGGGGTCCCCCCTAATTTAATAGCTAGCACAGGCTAGGCAGACAGCTGGGGGCTGATATTAATAGCCCAGGAAGGGTGCCATGAATATTGGCCCCCTCCCAGGCTAGAAACACCAGCCGTCAGCCGCCCCAGAAATGGCGCATCCATAGGATGCGCCAATTCTGGCACTTAGCCTCGCTCTTCCACGCTGCCCTGGTGCGGTGGCAGGGGGTAATAGGGTTGGGGTTGATGTCAGCTTATAATGCCAGCTGACATCAAGCCCAGGTTAGTAATGGAGAGGCGTCTATAAGACACCCCCATTACTAACCCCATAGTCAAAGTTAAAAGAAAACACAAACACCCAGAATAAAGTCCTTTAATTGAAATAAAGACACAATTCTTTATTGTTCTAAATTAAACCATACTTACCATCACGCCCATTCCAGCTGAAGCCAACGATCTCCTGCAATAAAAGTAAAGTAATAAAGCAACCTCATCCTTACCTTTCCATGGTTCCCACGACAGCTTCAGCTCTGCTACATCGAGATGACAGGCTGGACCGCAGCAGAACTCTGCCATCCAGCCTGTCATCCCGCAGACACTGAGAAGCGCAGGCATGCTTGCGCTCCTCAGTGTCTCTCTGTGACGTCATCCAGATGAGCCGAGTTCATGTCCAATGAACTCAGCTCACCTCATGCACTTCACTGACAGCGTGGGAAAATTCTCCTGCACTCAGCGCTTCAGCGTGAGAATTCTCCCACGCTGTCAGTGACATACATGAGGTGAGGTCATGTCCAATGAACTCAGCTCACCTCATGCACGTCACTGACAGCGTGGGAAAATTCTCACGCTGAAGTGCTGAGTGCAGGAGAATTTTCCCACGCTGTCAGTGACGTACATGAGGTGAGCTGAGTTCATTGGACATGACCTCGGCTCATCTGGATGCCGTCACAGCCAGACACTGAGGAGTGGAAGTATGCCTGCGCTTCTCAGTGTCTGCGGGATGACAGGCAGGATGGCAGCGTTCTGCTGCGGTCCAGCCTGTCATCTCGATGTAGCAGAGCTGAAGCTGTCGTGGGAGCCATGGAAAGGTAAGGATGATGTTGCTTTATTATTTTACTTTTATTGCAGGAGATCGTTGGCTTCAGCTGTAATGGGCGTGACTGTAAGTATGGTTTAATTTAGAACAATAAAGAATTGTGTGTTTATTTCAATTAAAGGACTTTTTTCTGGGTGTTGTGTTTTTTTAAATACTTTACTAGAAATTCATGGTGGTCATGTCTAATATTGGCGTGACCCCATGAATTTCGGGCTTAGGGCCAGCTGATAATGCCAAGCTGGCCTTAACCCCTTTATTACCCAGTGAGCCACCGCACCAGGGCCCTGGATGAGTTGGGTACAGCGCCAGAAGATGGCGCTTCTATGAACGCGCCATTTTCTGGGGCGGCTGCGGACTGCAATTTGCAGCGGGGGTGGCCCAGAAAGCTTGGGTCTCCCTGCGCTGCGGATTCCAGCCCCCAGCTGCCTAGTTGTATCTGGCTGGGCACAAAAATAGGGCGAAGCCCCACGCATTTTTTTTTTTAATTATTTCATGAAATTCATGGAATAATTAAGAAAAAAAGGGCTTCCCTATATTGTTGTGTCCAACCAGGTACAAATAGGCAGCTGGTGGTTGGGGGCAGCCCATTCCTGCCTGCTGTACCTGGCTGGACACAAATATAGTGCGAAGCCCCACGTCAATTTTTTTTTAATTATTTCATGAAATAATTTTTTTAAAAAAGGGCTTCCCTATATTGTTGTGTCCGGCCAGGTACAAATAGGCAGCTGGTGGTTGGGGGCAGCCTGTTCCTGCCTGCTGTACCTGGCTGGACACAAATATAGGGCGAAGCCCCACGTCAATTTTTTTTAAAATAAATCCTTTATTTTAACACTAAATGACATTTGAGGAGTTAATAAAGATGCAGTCCCTAAATTATTATTTATTTTTTAATTAATTTTTCCCAAAACTTTTGACGTGGGCTTCGCCATATTTTTGTATGCCAGCCAGGTACAGCATCCAGCTTCTATGAACGCGCCATTTTCCGGGGTGGCTGCGGACTGCAATTTTCAGCGGGGGGGGGGGGGGCAGAAAGCTTGGGCCTCCCTGCGCTGCAGATTCCATCCCCCAGCTGCCTAGTTCTACCTGGCTGGACACAAAAATAGGGAGAAGCTTCACGTATTTTTTTTTTTTAATTATTTCATGAAATTCATGAAATAATTAAGAAAAAAAGGGCGTCCCTATATTGTTGTGTCCAACCAGGTACAAATAGGCAGCTGGTGGTTGGGGGCAGCCCGTTCCTGCCTGCTGTACCTGGCTGGACACAAATATAGTGCGAAGCCCCACGTCAATTTTTTTTAAATCATTTCAGGAAATTCATGAAATAATTAAAAAAAATTGATGTGGGGCTTCGCCCTATATTTGTGTCCAGTCAGGTACAGCAGGCAGGAACGGGCTGCCCCCAACCACCAGCTGCCTATTTGTACCTGGTTGGACACAACAATATAGGGACGCCCTTTTTTTCTTAATTATTTCATGAATTTCATGAATTTAAAAAAAAAAAAACGTGGAGCTTCGCCCTATTTTTGTGTCCAGCCAGGTACAGCTAGGCAGCTGGGGGCTGGAATCTGCAGCGCAGGGAGGCCCAAGCTTTCTGGGCCCCACCCGCTGCAAATTGCAGTCCGCAGTCGCCCCGGAAAATGGCGCGTTCATAGAAGCGCCATCTTCTGGCGCTGTACCCAACTCATCCAGGGCCCTGGTGCGGTGGCTCACTGGGTAATAAAGGGGTTAAGGCCAGCTTGGCATTATCAGCTGGCCCTAAGCCCGAAATTCATGGGGTCACGCCAATATTAGACATGACCACCATGAATTTCTAGTAAAGTATTTAAAAAAAACACAAACACCCAGAAAAAAGTCCTTTAATTGAAATAAACACACAATTCTTTATTGTTCTAAATTAAACCATACTTACCATCACGCCCATTCCAGCTGAAGCCAACGATCTCCTGCAATAAAAGAAAAATAATAAAGCAACCTCATCCTTACCTTTCCATGGCTCCCACGACGGCTCCAGCTCTGCTACATCGAGATGACAGGCTGGACCGCAGCAGAACGCTGCCATCCAGCCTGTCATCCCGCAGACACTGAGAAGCGCAGGCATACTTCCACTCCTCAGTGTCTGGCTGTGACGGCATCCAGATGAGCCGACAATGAACTCGGCTCACCTCATGTACGTCACTGACAGCGTGGGAGAATTCTCCTGCACTCAGCGCTTCAGCGTGAGAATTTTCCCACGCTGTCAGTGACGTGCATGAGGTGAGGTCATGTCCAATGAACTCGGCGCACCTCATGCACGTCACTGACAGCGTGGGAAAATTCTCACGCTGAAGCGCTGAGTGCAGGAGAATTTTCCCACGCTGTCAGTGACGTGCATGAGGTGAGCTGAGTTCATTGGACATGACCTCGGCTCATCTGGATGCCGTCACAGCGAGACACTGAGGAGCGCAAGCATGCCTGCGCTTCTCAGTGTCTGCGGGATGACAGGATGGATGGCAGCGTTCTGCTGCGGTCCAGCCTGTCATCTCGATGTAGCAGAGCTGAAGCTGTCCTGGGAACCATGGAAAGGTAAGGATGAGGTTGGTTTATTATTTTACTTTTATTGCAGGAGATCGTTGGCTTCAGCTGGAATGGGCGTGACTGTAAGTATGGTTTAATTTAGAACAATAAAGAATTGTGTCTTTATTTCAATTAAAGGACTTTTTTCTGGGTGTTTGTGTTTTTTTTAAATACTTTACTAGAAATTCATGGTGGTCATGTCTAATATTGGCGTGACCCCATGAATTTCGGGCTTAGGGCCAGCTGATAATGCCAAGCTGGCCTTAACCCCTTTATTACCCAGTGAGCCACCGCACCAGGGCCCTGGATGAGTTGGGTACAGCGCCAGAAGATGGCGCTTCTATGAACGCGCCATTTTCCGGGGCGGCTGCGGACTGCAATTTGCAGCGGGTGGGGCCCAGAAAGCTTGGGCCTCCCTGCGCTGCGGATTCCAGCCCCCAGCTGCCTTGTTGTACCTGGCTGGACACAAAAATAGGGCTAAGCTCCACGTATTTTTTTTTTTAATTATTTCATGAAATTCATGGAATAATTAAGAAAAAAAGGGCTTCCCTATATTGTTGTGTCCGGCTAGGTACAAATAGGCAGCTGGTGGTTGGGGGCAGCCCGTTCCTGCCTGCTGTACCTGACTGGACACAAATATAGGGCGAAGCCCCACATAATTTTTTTTTAATTATTTCATGAATTTCCTGAAATAATTAAAAAAAAATTGACGTGGGGCTTTGCACTATATTTGGGTCCAGCCAGGTACAGCAGGCAGGAACGGGCTGCCCCCAACCACCAGCTGCCTATTTGTACCTGGTTGGACACAACAATATAGGGAAGCCCTTTTTTTCTTAATTATTCCATGAATTTCATGAAATAATTAAAAAAAAAAAAACGTGGAGCTTCTCCCTATTTTTGTGTCCAGCCAGGTACAACTAGGCAGCTGGGGGATGGAATCTGCAGCGCAGGGAGGCCCAAGCTTTCTGCCCCCCGCTGAAAATTGCAGTCCGCAGCCGCCCCGGGAAATGGCGCGTTCATAGAAGCTGGATGCTGTACCTGGCTGGCATACAAAAATATGGCGAAGCCCACGTCAAAAGTTTTGGGAAAAATTAATTAAAAAATAAATAATAATTTAAGGACTGCATCTTTATTAACTCCTCAAATGTCATTTAGTGTTAAAATAATGGATTTATTTTAAAAAAAAATGGCGTGGGATCCCCCATAATTTTAGTCTCTAGCGGAGGTTAAGCAGACGGCTGGGGCAGATGTTTGAAGCCTGGGAAGGGGGTAAAACCCACGGAGCTTCCCAGGCTACTAATATCAGCCCCCAGCTGAATACCTAGCCTTTACTAGCTATTAAAATGGGGGACCCCCCCCAAAAAAATGACGTGGGGTCCCCCCTATTTTAATAGCTAGCAAAGGCTAGGCAGACAGCTGGGGGCTGATATTAATAGCCCAGGAAGGGTGCCATGAATATTGGCCCCCTCCCAGGCTAGAAACACCAGTCGTCAGCCGCCCCAGAAATGGCGCATCCATAGGATGCGCCAACTCTGGCACTTAGCCTCGCTCTTCCACGCTGCCCTGGTGCGGTGGCAGGGGGTAATAGTGGTGGGGTTCATGTCAGCGCCAGCTGCCATGAAGCCCAGGTTAGTAATGATGGGCGTCTATAAGACACCCCCATTACTAACCTACAAAGTGTTAAAAAGAAAAAACACACTACACCCAGAAAAAAATAATTTATTTGAAATAAAACACACAATTTTATTTAATTCTTAGTTTACTAAAAATAATAGTTACCTGTCCGCGTTCCTGCGCTGATCTCCCATGCACAGCTGTCACATCTGGAGATGGTGACAGCTGTGCATGGCTGCTGTAAGCTCACGCTGCCGGGAACACGTCCGCTCCCGGCAGCGGGAGCCACTGACTGAGGTCACCGGAGTGCATTCAGGCAGCGCAGCTCCGGAGACCTCCTTTACGGCACTGCTGTACCGTGGGAATTTCTCACGATACAGCAGGGCCGTAAAGGAGCTAACCGGAGCAGCGCTGCCTGAACTCCGGTGAACCCTTACGGCCCCGTCATTCTAGCGGCGGCAGCGGTTCAGAGCGGTCACATTCTATGTGGCTGCTCTGAACTGGAGATCTTCGTGGGACACTCGTGGACTGCTACGGAGGGGTAAGGATAAGGTTGTGGTTTATTATTTTATATTTTATTACAGGAGATCGATGGCTTCGGGGAATTAGGTGTCTAGGTGAGTATAGGTGTAGTTTTTTATTTTTTACTTTATTTTAGGTGGCGATCGGCGGGGACAGGTAATGTATGAACTAATTTCTTTTAGGTAACCACTGGCCACCAATGACATGTATTTAACATTTATTGGGGACACAGTAGGGCAATTTAAATAGCAGGATCAGTCTGATGGGAACTACTGCTCCCATCGAGCTGATCCTGCTGGCAGGAGTGGACGGGGGACAGACATAGGCCGATGGGAGTAGTAGTGTCACATCGGCCTATGTCTGCCTGCACGCACACACCCGCACACACACCGCACACACCCGCACACATCGCACAGACACCGCACACACCCGCACACATCGCACAGACACCGCGCACACCCGCACAAACATCGCGCACACACCCCGCACACACACTAATCATGACGGTCTGATCGTCTGGGAGGTGAGGCTGACCTGTGCGGCCGTGGGAAAGTTCATGTGAGTTCATGCAGTCAAGCATGAACTCACATGAACCCTCTGAGGGCACCGCGGCTACTTCAAATGAACAGCTGATCGGCATCAGCTGATACCTCAGCTGTTCATTTGAAATAACCGGCGGGAAAGCGCAGCACAGAACGGGAAAGCCGGCGGTGAAGTCTTTTCACTGCCGGCTTCCCCGCCCGGGTCCTTCGCTCCCCGCTCCTTGGAGCTGCGCTCCCCGCCCGGTCCTAACTTACGATCGGGATGGGAGGTGGCGAGGGGAGCGGAGGATCGGGGTGGGAGGCTGCGGGGAAGCAGTATGGGGCTGTGTGATTGTTTAAAAGCCGGCGGCTTTATACCGCCCGCCGGCTTTTAAACAATCAGGAGAATTCTCCCCCGCTGGGATGGCATTCTGATGACAGGCTGGATCGTGCTGCCATCCAACTTGTCATCCTTCACAGACACTGCAGAGCGCAGGCATTATGGGAACTTCCGATTCCGGTATCCGATATTGTAAAAGTATCGGAATTAAGTATCGGAATTCCGATACCGCGAATATCGGCCGATACCCGATATTACAGTATCGGAATGCTCAACACTAGTTATGAGGCTTTGTAAGTTGTCCCGGTAGCGAGGATCTAGGAGGGTGGACACCCAATAATCAGCCGTGTTGAGAATGTGGGCGATGCGGCGGTCATTTCTCAGGCACTGCAGCATGAAATCAACCATGTGCTGCAGACTGCCAACTGGCCAAGAAACGCTGTCCCCTGCTTGAGGCGTGATCTCTGCCTGCTCTGCATCACCCCACCCTCGCTCTAGATACTGACTACTAGAGCATTGTGTACCTCCCTCCTCTGGACAGATGTCTTCCTCATCCATTGACTCCTCCTCATCCTCCTCACAAAGTGTCCCCTGCCTAGGTCTTTGTGAGGAACCACGTTGCGCAGACTGTAGAGAATCAGATGGCATTTGTGACTCCTCATCCTCCACTTCCAAAACCTTGTCCCTTAGTGCTTGCAGTGTTTTTTCAAGCAGGCAGATAAGGGGGATAGTCATGCTGACTAGTGCATCATCTGCACTCGCCATCCTTTTGGAATAATCGAAGGCATGCAAAACGTGGCAAATGTCCTTCAAAGAGGCCCACTCAGTGGTGGTGAAGTGTGAACGGCGCGCACTGCGACTTTTTTGCGCCTGCTGCAGCTGGTACTCCATTACTGCTGCCTGCTGCTCACACAACCTCTCCAACATATGTAACGTTGAATTCCACCTGGTGGGTAGGTCACATATGATGCGATGTTCCGTAAGACGTAATCGGCGCTGCAGAGCTGCAATGCCTGATCTTGCGTTGCTGGAACGCCGCAAGTGAGCGCACTCTATGCGGACCTTGTGAAGCAGTGCATCAAGATCCGGATAGTCCCTCAAAAAACTCTGCACAACCAAGTTGAGCACATGTGCCAGACATGGGATGTGAGTGAAGTTGCCTAGGCCCAGAGCTGCCACCAGATTTCGGCCATTGTCACACACTACCATGCCTGGCTGGAGATTCGCTGGCACAAACCACACGTCGCTCTACTGCTTGATGGCATTCCAGAGCTCCTGTGCTGTGTGGCTTCGATTCCCCAAAGAAATTAATTTTAATACGGCCTGTTGACGTTTGGCCACAGCTGTGCTCATATCGGTCATCATAACAGGTAACCGTTCACGGGTCGATGTGGAGGTAGACCGTGACGGCTCCTGCAGCGCTGATTCAGAGGAACTGGAGTATGAGGAGGAGTCAATGTGTACAGACTGGATTCCTGCAGTCCTTGGAGTTGGCAGAACACGTACAGCGCCACTCTCAAGATCTGTACCCGGCTCCACAACATTTACCCAATGGGCAGTGAGGGAAAGGTATCGTCCCTGTCCATGCTTACTGGTCCACGCATCGGTGGTCAGGTGGACCTTGCTACTGACGGCGTTTTGTAGCGCATGTTTAATTTTTCCCTCCACATGATGTTGCAGGGCAGGGACGGCTTGCCTGCTGAAATAAAAGCGGCTGGGCACGTTGTATTGTGGGACTGCCAATGCCATAAAGTTACGGAAGGTGTCAGTCTCCACCAGCCTGAATGATAGCATTTCAAGGGCCAGTAGTTTAGCAATGCCAGCATTCAGAGCCTGTGCTCGGGGGTGGTTTGCCGAGTATGGGCGCCTTTTCTCCCATGCCTGTGCTAACGATGGCTGTAGACTGGCCTGGGAGTGTGAGGATGACAGGGAAAGTGGTGCTGTGGGTGGAATTACACTGTGTCTCTGTACAACAGTGCCAGAGATTCTTCCATGGCGATCCTGTGAGGAAGCCGAACCAGCTGTGTGTGAGCTGGAGGAAGAGGCTACAACACGAGCTGAAGAGGTATTAGGTGGCACTGTAGGTTGGCCTAGGTCTTCAGTGTGTTTTTGTAACTCCACCACGTGCTTGGTCCGCACATGTTTCCACATATTTGTGGTATTGAGGTTACTGACACTTTTCCCTCTTTTCACCTTCTGATTACACTGCTTGCATTTGACAAAGCAAATGTCATCTGCAACTGTGTCAAAAAAGGACCAGGCACTGCAAGTCTTGGGAGCGTCCGCTTTGGATTTTGGAAGAGCCATGCTCCTAATGGGTGCCTAAGTGGAGGCTACAGGCAACCAAGTCTGCCCCCTCCCTATCCCTCCTTTTTGGGCTGTTTGGGGAATCTCTTCCTCAGAGCTGCTCCCACCACCTTCCTGTCCCTCACACCATGATGGGTCAAGGACCTCATCATCTACACCACCCTCTTCAAACAACTGCTTCTCCTGGGTAGTCTCGACAGCACAGTACGCACCAGAAAGAGGCACCTGAGTCTCATCATCAGATGCATACTGAGGTGTGCTGCTGACCATAGGCACTGGCCCACCCGCCTCTTCAGATTCAGAGAGACAAAACGGTTGCGCATCACTGCATACTACCTCTTCTTCAAATTCTCGAATTCTGCTTGGCTGGCCCCCTCTTTCCAAGCCAAGAGATTCAGAGAACAGAAGTAGAGATGGCTCCTGTCCAGGGCTCTCTGACTGCCTGGGCAATTTGGCAGGTGGTGAAGAGACAGATGGGTGCTCTTCAGTGCTCTGGACCTGAGGGGATCTGGAACTAATTGAAGTCGATGCGTTAGCTGCCATCCATCCGACAACGGCTTCAATTTGGTCCTCTCGCAGTAGTGGGGTACGGCTAGCTCCTACAAAGCTGCGCATAAAGGACTGTTCCCTGGTAAAACTGGGGGATGCTGAGTCACTGGTGCCCGCAGCAGGCACAGAATCCCCACGTCCTCTCCCTGCAGGCACAGAATCCTCACGTCCTCTCCCTGCAGAAACTCCACGACCACGACCACTCCCTGCCTACTTCATCTTGGTAGTCTGATAAAGATAGGCAGAAAAGTACTAAGGCCTTAGTAAGCTTATTCCTGAACAGCTGCTAACATGTATAAGAAACACTAATTTTATAAAGTATGGACTAGACTTTAATATGAGCTAATGTGGCCTACACAACTGTAAAGTGGAGTGTTTGGTGAACTTTATTTAGTTTTTTTTGTCACAAAAAGACACTGGATGTGCCCAAAGATGTAATACCGATAGTATCACAAACTTTTTGTAGCTATTACAATGTAGGAAGGTAACCTACAATGCAATAGATGAGGCTACAAAAAATAGGCTAATACTAATCTGGCTAGGGCTGCAGGGCGCAATGCTGCAGAAAGGCTCCTCTAACTACTCCTATATAGTGTGTTTGGAACCAATTTAGCTGAATACGGATGGAACCACCACACTAATAGGAGATATCAGGAAAAATTATGAATTGTCAAAAAAGGACAATGTATGAGGCAGTGACACACACTGAGTGCACTACAACCAGACGTGGCTGAAGCACACACTGCAGGGTGAGCTGCACTCACACACACACACAGACCTTGCAGACAGCCGTGAACAGCGCAGAGAACTGTGCACTAGCGCTGCATGGCACAGCGATTTATAAAGTAGCTTGGGTAAAGCAGAATAGACCAAATAGGTAGCTAAAACTGTCCCTCAGAACAGCAGTGTCCTATGCCTAACTGAATTCACAGCAGAGTGAGCTCAAAATGGCGGCGGCGGCTTTTATAGTGCATCATGACATCATTTCAGCAGCCAATCACAGCCATGCCATTAGTTAAGATGCCTACATGCCTAACAGGATGTGCCCACACTTCTTAGGATCCTCATTGGCTGAATAAAATGAAACTGGCTCATTGCATTATGGGAACTTCCGATTCCGGTATACGATATTGTAAAAGTATCGGAATTAAGTATTGGAATTCCGATACCGCGAATATCGGCCGATACCCGATATTTCAGTATCGGAATGCTCAACACTAATTATAACCCCAGCCCCTGAGGAAGCCAGTCATCGAATGGACATAGAGAGTACTACTAAGAAGTTGTACCGATGGACCTCAGCCAGTGAGGTCCTCACAAATCAACTGGGAGCTTAGAGTAGCTCTCAGGGGCCGTAGTGACACAGGGGATGATGGGCCTTCCCATAATGGTTTGCTGGACTGTTGTGGCTTGTAACAAAAGTTATGTACTGCTACATGTAACCAGAAAGTTCCTGACTGCTTCTTCTGCATTATGCATTCATACGCTGCATTCAATCACGCAGTTAAATCTGCATGTGTTCATTGAACAATGCGGATTTACCACATCTAATACATTCTATTGTGGAAATTTCTGTTTGCGGAGACTAGTGTCTCCACAACAGAAATTAACATGCTGTGGCTCGTAAACCCGCACCACCGGTGAGTTTATGCAACGTCAAATAGAAGCACCTTGGGCATGGGATTTCTATAAATCCCATCTACTGTGCTTGTAATGTGGAATGTAGCGTTTTATACGCAGCGCAGGTGAGCTGCATCCAAAACTCTGCTATTCCTGATCGTGGGCACGTACCCTTGGACATTGTTCTTCCTCATTCATCTCCACATCATCTGGTCCAGGCTTGCAGAGTCAGGAGATATGAGTTCTCTATATATATATATATTTTTTTTTTTCCTTTTGAGGTTGGGGGGTCCACTTATAGCTATTGTTGTTATGGACGTGACTTACCTAACATTGCGCAGTGAATCTGTTTTCACTATAGTGACTGATATTTCTTGTTGATAAAACTGTGATATTTTTTTCACTTTAAACTTTTTTTTAAACAACACTGATTAGTGTGATCATACAACATACAAACCTCTGATTGCTCCGGTGATGCACTGTACTACTGTAGTGCCGTGTATTATCCCTGCCTGTCAGTGTAATACTAACGACTCCATACATATGAGATAAGTGTTGCCTAAATGGTCATTTGGCAGATGGCTTTCTCTCCCAACTCTACCATACACACAAATATTCCAGCTTTCCTGTGGTTTGTATGAGAGCGTCGCCTCCAGACTCCTCTAGTCGAGGATTATCTACAGGAAAAACAAATGGATTAGCCTCTGAAATTCAGGATGCCAGATCCTTCCCTGCCCTGACATCATCTGTCCGTAGGCCCCGAATACATTGTATAGTCGACTAAACCCCACTGAAATCAGTGCTTTAATGTAACTTTAGTCTAATGTGTATGGGGGTGTTAAAAGGTAACTTATTACTATCGAGTACTTGGGTGAGGAGGGGAATTGAGCCGAACATTGTCAAACCTTCTTAGATGCCATGTTTCCTTTTGACAGCAGCAAGTGGTTAAACTGCCAGGGTTTCTGTTGCAGACGCACCTGTGCCATCTCTGCAGTGTACATCTATGTTCTGGTGCCCTAAAGAGTTATTTTTTTTTTAAAAACAAATGTTTAACCTCTTAAGAAATAACAATGGGCCTAATACGTTTTGCAAGTTTCTTTCTTTTTACAAGAATTGTTGGTGCCAGTTTTCTTTTGAAACATTTTAATATCTGATTTTTTTCTGGTGTATTTCTTGTAATATAGGAAAGCCTGAGTCCAGAAATAAACCCCATAAAAAACTGTATATGGAGACTTTGGTATCAAGTAATTTCTGTCCGCGGTGTTTGTGCAAACAAAAAAGCTTTTATAAAAGCCTCAAACTTCTGTGTGTGAATCAGTCATGAGATCTAACATGGTAGAGCCCGGGGAAGACGGGAAACATTCATATAGATGGCTGGTGGTGATGTAGTAAGTGACAGACTCTGGCCAAAAATGTTTCTGGAGCTGTAGTAGAAGATGAAGATGTCGTCCTCATCATGAAATAGTTATTTCTCATGTCACGTGTAGTGTTGAGCATTCCGATACTGTAATATCGGGTATCGGCCGATATTCGCGGTATCGGTATTCCGATACTTAATTCCGATACTTTTACAATATCGGATACCGGAATCGGAAGTTCCCATAATGCCTGCGCTCTGCAGTGTCTGTGAAGGATGACAAGTTGGATGGCAGCGCGATCCAGCCTGTCATCAGAATGCCATCCCAGCGGGGGAGAATTCTCCTGATTGTTTAAAAGCCGGCGGGCGGTATAAAGCCGCCGGCTTTTAAACAATCACACAGCCCCATACTGCTTCCCCGCAGCCTCCCACCCCGATCCTCCGCTCCCCTCGCCACCTCCCATCCCGATCGTAAGTTAGGACCGGGCGGGGAGCGCAGCTCCAAGGAGCGGGGAGTGAAGGACCCGGGCGGGGAAGCCGGCAGTGAAAACACTTCACCGCCGGCTTTCCCGTTCTGTGCTGCGCTTTCCCGCCGGTTATTTCAAATGAACAGCTGAGGTATCAGGTGATGCCGATCAGCTGTTCATTTGAAGTCGCCGCGTTGCCCTCAGAGGGTTCATGTGAGTTCATGCTTGACTGCATGAACTCACATGAACTTTCCCACGGCCGCACAGGTCAGCCTCACCTCCCAGACCCGTCATGATTAGGGTGTGTGCGGTGTCTGTGCGATGTGTGCGGGGTGTGTGTGCGATGTTTGTGCGGGTGTGCGCGGTGTCTGTGCGTGCAGGCAGACATAGGCCGATGTGACACTACTACTCCCATCGGCCTATGTCTGTCCCCCGTCCACTCCTGCCAGCAGGATCAGCTCGATGGGAGCAGTAGTTCCCATCAGACTGATCCTGCTATTTAAATTGCCCTACTGTGTCCCCAATAAATGTTAAATACATGTCATTGGTGGCCAGTGGTTACCTAAAAGAAATTAGTTCATACATTACCTGTCCCCGCCGATCGCCACCTAAAATAAAGTAAAAAATAAAAAACTACACCTATACTCACCAAGACACCTAATTCCCCGAAGCCATCGATCTCCTGTAATAAAATATAAAATAATAAACCACAACCTTATCCTTACCCCTCCGTAGCAGTCCACGAGTGTCCCACGAAGATCTCCAGTTCAGAGCAGCCACATAGAATGTGACCGCTCTGAACCGCTGCCGCCGCTAGAATGACGGGGCCGTAAGGGTTCACCGGAGTTCAGGCAGCGCTGCTCCGGTTAGCTCCTTTACGGCCCTGCTGTATCGTGAGAAATTCCCACGGTACAGCAGTGCCGTAAAGGAGGTCTCCGGT
Source organism: Phyllobates terribilis (assembly GCF_046119375.1). Taxonomy (NCBI): domain Eukaryota; kingdom Metazoa; phylum Chordata; class Amphibia; order Anura; family Dendrobatidae; genus Phyllobates; species Phyllobates terribilis. The sequence continues at coordinate 624,440 of NW_027362796.1, read as the reverse complement.
GCTGCGCTGCCTGAATGCACTCCGGTGACCTCAGTCAGTGGCTCCCGCTGCCGGGAGCGAACGTGTTCCCGGCAGCGTGAGCTTACAGCAGCCATGCACAGCTGTCACCATCTCCAGATGTGACAGCTGTGCATGGGAGATCAGCGCAGGAACGTGGACAGGTAACTATTATTTTTAGTAAACTAAGAATTAAATAAAATTGTGTGTTTTATTTCAAATAAATTATTTTTTTCTGGGTGTAGTGTGTTTTTTCTTTTTAACACTTTGTAGGTTAGTAATGGGGGTGTCTTATAGACGCCCATCATTACTAACCTGGGCTTCATGGCAGCTGGCGCTGACATGAACCCCACCACTATTACCCCCTGCCACCGCACCAGGGCAGCGTGGAAGAGCGAGGCTAAGTGCCAGAGTTGGCGCATCCTATGGATGCGCCATTTCTGGGGCGGCTGACGACTGGTGTTTCTAGCCTGGGAGGGGGCCAATATTCATGGCACCCTTCCTGGGCTATTAATATCAGCCTGGGAAGCTCCGTGGGTTTTACCCCCTTCCAGGCTTCAAACATCTGCCCCAGCCGTCTGCTTAACCTCCGCTAGAGACTAAAATTATGGGGGATCCCACGCCATTTTTTTTTATTTAGTCCCTAAATTATTATTTATTTTTTAATTAATTTTTCCCAAAACTTTTGACGTGGGCTTCGCCATATTTTTGTATGCCAGCCAGGTACAGCATCCAGCTTCTATGAACGCGCCATTTTCCGGGGCGGCTGCGGACTGCAATTTTCAGCGGGGAGCAGAAAGCTTGGGCCTCCCTGCGCTGCAGATTCCATCCCCCAGCTGCCTAGTTGTACCTGGCTGGACACAAAAATAGGGAGAAGCTCCACGTTTTTTTTTTTTTTTTTTTTAATTATTTCATGAAATTCATGGAATAATTAAGAAAAAAAGGGCTTCCCTATATTGTTGTGTCCAACCAGGTACAAATAGGCAGCTGGTGGTTGGGGGCAGCCCGTTCCTGCCTGCTGTACCTGGCTGGACCCAAATATAGTGCAAAGCTCCACGTCAATTTTTTTTTAATTATTTCAGGAAATTAATGAAATAATTAAAAAAAAATTATGTGGGGCTTCGCCCTATATTTGTGTCCAGTCAGGTACAGCAGGCAGGAACGGGCTGCCCCCAACCACCAGCTGCCTATTTGTACCTAGCCGGACACAACAATATAGGGAAGCCCTTTTTTTCTTAATTATTCCATGAATTTCATGAAATAATTAAAAAAAAATACGTGGGGCTTCGCCCTATTTTTGTGTCCAGCCAGGTACAACAAGGCAGCTGGGGGCTGGAATGCCGTCACAGCCAGACACTGAGGAGTGGAAGCATGCCTGCGCTTCTCAGTGTCTGCGGGATGACAGGCTGGATGGCAGCGTTCTGCTGCGGTCCAGCCTGTCATCTCGATGTAGCAGAGCTGGAGCCGTCGTGGGAGCCATGGAAAGGTAAAGATGAGGTTGGTTTATTATTTTTCTTTTATTGCAGGAGATCGTTGGCTTCAGCTGGAATGGGCGTGATGGTAAGTATGGTTTAATTTAGAACAATAAAGAATTGTGTGTTTATTTCAATTAAAGGACTTTTTTCTGGGTGTTTGTGTTTTTTTTAAATACTTTACTAGAAATTCATGGTGGTCATGTCTAATATTGGCGTGACCCCATGAATTTCGGGCTTAGGGCCAGCTGATAATGCCAAGCTGGCCTTAACCCCTTTATTACCCAGTGAGCCACCGCACCAGGGCCCTGGATGAGTTGGGTACAGCGCCAGAAGATGGCGCTTCTATGAACGCGCCATTTTCCGGGGCGGCTGCGGACTGCAATTTGCAGCGGGTGGGGCCCAGAAAGCTTGGGCCTCCCTGCGCTGCAGATTCCAGCCCCCAGCTGCCTAGTTGTACCTGGCTGGACACAAAAATAGGGCGAAGCTCCACGTTTTTTTTTTTTAAATTCATGAAATTCATGGAATAATTAAGAAAAAAGGGCTTCCCTATATTGTTGTGTCCGGCTAGGTACAAATAGGCAGCTGGTGGTTGGGGGCAGCCCGTTCCTGCCTGCTGTACCTGACTGGACACAAATATAGGGCGAAGCCCCACATCAATTTTTTTTTTAATTATTTCATGAATTTCCTGAAATGATTTAAAAAAATTGACGTGGGGCTTCGCACTATATAAAAAAAGGGAAGCCCTTTTTTTCTTAATTATTTCATGAATTTCATGAAATAATTAAAAAAAAAAAATACGTGAAGCTTCTCCCTATTTTTGTGTCCAGCCAGGTACAACTAGGCAGCTGGGGGATGGAATCTGCAGCGCAGGGAGGCCCAAGCTTTCTGCCCCCCCCCTCCCCCGCTGAAAATTGCAGTCCGCAGCCACCCCGGAAAATGGCGCGTTCATAGAAGCTGGATGCTGTACCTGGCTGCATACAAAAATATGGCGAAGCCCACGTCAAAAGTTTTGGGAAAAATTAATTAAAAAATAAATAATAATTTAGGGACTGCATCTTTATTAACTCCTCAAATGTCATTTAGTGTTAAAATAAAGGATTTATTTTAAAAAAAATTGACGTGGGGCTTCGCCCTATATTTGTGTCCAGCCAGGTACAGCAGGCAGGAACAGGCTGCCCCCAACCACCAGCTGCCTATTTGTACCTGGCCAGACACAACAATATAGGGAAGCCCTTTTTTTAAAAAAATTATTTCATGAAATAATTAAAAAAAAATTGACGTGGGGCTTCGCACTATATTTGTGTCCAGCCAGGTACAGCAGGCAGGAACGGGCTGCCCCCAACCACCAGCTGCCTATTTGTACCTGGTTGGACACAACAATATAGGGAAGCCCTTTTTTTCTTAATTATTCCATGAATTTCATGAAATAATTTAAAAAAAAAATGCGTGGGGCTTCACCCTGTTTTTGTGCCCAGCCAGATACAACTAGGCAGCTGGGGGCTGGAATCCGCAGCGCAGGGAGACCCAAGCTTTCTGGGCCACCCCCGCTGCAAATTGCAGTCCGCAGCCGCCCCAGAAAATGGCGCGTTCATAGAAGCGCCATCTTCTGGCGCTGTACCCAACTCATCCAGGGCCCTGGTGCGGTGGCTCACTGGGTAATAAAGGGGTTAAGGCCAGCTTGGCATTATCAGCTGGCCCTAAGCCCGAAATTCATGGGGTCACGCCAATATTAGACAGGACCACCATGAATTTCTAGTAAAGTATTTAAAAAAACACAACACCCAGAAAAAAGTCCTTTAATTGAAATAAACACACAATTCTTTATTGTTCTAAATTAAACCATACTTACCGTCACGCCCATTCCAGCTGAAGCCAACGATCTCCTGCAATAAAAGTAAAATAATAAAGCAACATCATCCTTACCTTTCCATGGCTCCCACGACAGCTTCAGCTCTGCTACATCGAGATGACAGGCTGGACCGCAGCAGAACGCTGCCATCCATCCTGTCATCCCGCAGACACTGAGAAGCGCAGGCATGCTTCCACTCCTCAGTGTCTGGCTGTGACGGCATCCAGATGAGCCGAGGTCATGTCCAATGAACTCAGCTCACCTCATGTACGTCACTGACAGCGTGGGAAAATTCTCCTGCACTCAGCACTTCAGCGTGAGAATTTTCCCACGCTGTCAGTGACGTGCATGAGGTGAGCTGAGTTCATTGGACATGAACTCGGCTCATCTGGATGACGTCACAAAGAGACACTGAGGAGCGCAAGCATGCCTGCGCTTCTCAGTGTCTGCGGGATGACAGGCTGGATGGCAGCGTTCTGCTGCGGTCCAGCCTGTCATCTCGATGTAGCAGAGCTGGAGCTGTCCTGGGAACCATTGAAAGGTAAGGATGAGGTTGCTTTATTATTTTACTTTTATTGCAGGAGATCGTTGGATTCAGCTGGAATGGGCGTGATGGTAAGTATGGTTTAATTTAGAACAATAAAGAATTGTGTCTTTATTTCAATTAAAGGACTTTATTCTGGGTGTTTGTGTTTTCTTTTAACTTTGACTATGGGGTTAGTAATGGGGGTGTCTTATAGACGCCTCTCCATTACCAACCTGGGCTTGATGTCAGCTGGCATTATAAGCTGACATCAACCCCAACCCTATTACCCCCTGCCACCGCACCAGGGCAGCGTGGAAGAGCGAGGCTAAGTGCCAGAATTGGCGCATCCTATGGATGCGCCATTTCTGGGGCGGCTGACGATTCTAGCCTGGGAGGGGGCCAATATTCATGGCACCCTTCCTGGGCTATTAATATCAGCCCCCAGCTGTCTGCCTAGCCTGTGCTAGCTATTAAATTAGGGGGGACCCCATGTTATTTTTTTTGGGGGGTTCCCCCATTTTAATAGCTAGTAAAGGCTAGGTATTCAGCTGGGGGCTGATATTAGTAGCCTGGGAAGCTCCGTGGGTATTACCCCCTTCCCAGGCTTCAAACATCTGCCCCAGCTGTCTGCTTAACCTCCGCTAGAGCCTAAAATTAAGGGGAACCCCACGCCAATTTTTTTTTAAATAAATCCTTTATTTTAACACTAAATGACAAGTACAGTAATCAACACTGTCACTGTACTTCATATATATGTGACTGACATGTTTCTATCTATCTAATCTATGTGTGATTCTCTATTCTTTCTATTCTAAATTGTCGGGTACAGATGCTGAATTGCCGGCCGGCTTTCTTAAAGAGACGGTGCATGAAAACACTATTATTTTTTTAAATAAATCCTTTACACTAAATGACAAGTACAGTAAGCAACACTGTCACTGTACTTCTTATATATGTGACTGACATGTTTCTATCTATCTAATCTATGTGTGAAGCTCTATTCTGTCTGTTATAAATTGTCGGGTACCGCTGCTGAATTGCCGGCTGGCTTTCTTAAAGAGACGGTGCATGAAAACACTAATATTTTTTTTAATAAATCCTTTACACTAAATGACAAGTACAGTAAGCAACATTGTCACTGTACTTCATATATATGTGACTAACATGTTTCTATCTATCTAATCTATGTGTGATGCTCTATTCTTTCTGTTGTAAATTGTCGGGTACCGGTGTATGCCGCTGATGAATTGCCGGCTTTTCATGTCATTCTACATTATTCTTAGTTGTTTTACTTCATGTAGAATTAACCTACAAGGAAAGAAAGGGTTTATTTTCATTCCGATATTTGTGTCCCATTGACTTGCATTGGTTTCCGGTATCGGAATCGGCGATATCCGATACTTTTTGGGTATCGGCCCGATCCAATCCGATACGATATTTCCTGATATCGGAAGGTATCGCTCAACACTAGTCACGTGTAATGAATATCTCCTGCAGTATTGCTAATGCCGATTCCAGTGTCGGTAAATGAGACGACAATTAGTGTTATGGAAGATGAGTCTATGAGAAACGCATTCAACTGGAGAGGAAGAAACTGCTTGTTTTCTGTGGCATAAAATATATAGGTTTTATTAGTAGATGTGAAGAAGAAAACTAAATACTGTAAAATAATAAATCTCCTCAAATGTTTCCCTTATGATCTCCAGTAATTGTATTATTACACAGAATTTTTATGATGTTACATCGGCTCATCTTCTTCTCATTCAGGTCTCTACAATATCAGATCCTCTCAGTGAAGATCTTCTAGATAAGAGAATTTTCTTGATTTACCCATCAAAGATGGATATGGATAGAGACAAGATGACGGAGAGGATATTACACCTCACCCTAGAGATCCTCTTCCGGGTTACTGGAGAGGTGAGAGATTCTGATGACGTCACATTACACCATTCTTATCTATGGGAATAACAGATGGACAGAACTGGAGAGGTGAGGACTCTGGAAATGTCTGGAGTGAGATTTATTAATGTGTCTCTCCATAACCAGGATTACACAGTAGTGAAGAAGACCTCTAGTGAGCGCTGTCAGGACCCTGCGTCTGAGGGATGGAGAAGACCCCTGAGCCCAATCACGGGGCCTCCACCTTACACCCTGATACATGAGGACATCAATGACCAGAAGATCCTAGAACTCACCTACAAGATGATTGAGCTGCTGACTGGAGAGGTGACACTGCTGGGAATGCTGGGACATTATACAGTAATGCTATGAAGAGATCAGGGGATGACTGTATCATTGTATGTGTTAGGTTCCTATAAGGTGTCAGGATGTCGCTGTCTATTTCTCCATGGAGGAGTGGGAGTATTTAGAAGGACACAAAGATCTGTACAAGGACTTCATGATGGAGGTTCCCCAGCCCCTCACATCGCCAGGTAATAGACAGGACTAAATACACATGGCCTATAATTATCTGTATGTAAAGGATGAATTCAGTCCCTGTATGTGTTTCCTCCAGATCTATCCAGTAAGAGAACAACACCAGAGAGATGTCCCCGTCCTCTTCTTTCACAAGACTGTAAACAAGAAGATCCCAGTGTTCCTCAGGATCATCAGGTAGATGAAGAGAAGGTGTCATGAAATCTCCCCTATGATGTATAGATGTCTGTGAAGGTCTTGTGCTCAATTTTGTTTTATCCCCCAGTATTACATGTTTTATACTTGTGAAATGAGAATGGTGGAGATGACAGGATTAGAGCTGATCATGGATGTGACTTCTTCATCTGTCTGTGACTTTTACAATATTTGTTTCAGGGTGAAGATCTGACCCATATTAATACTACAGAGACATATGTGAGGGGTGATGAGCGGTGTAAGGAGGAGATTCCTACATATGACTACCCAGGTGAGTAGTGACCACTAAATGCAGAGAAGTCACAGATTCTTCTCAGTCACCGGCTGTGGCTGCTTTAATGGTGGTGTAGACCGGCCGTATCACAATCGTGTGATCACCATTTTGCCGCTAGACCACAACATTCTCCTCCATCCGAAAATGTTCAAATTACTTTGTGAATTGGGAAAGCCCTTTTCTAGAGAACTTACAACCTGGAGGATCCACCTACCCCCTGGGATTAGGAGACGCTGTCCGTTACCTGCCCAGATCTGTAAACTACAAAGTCAAATGACAGCGTACGTAGAATGTGCTGACAAGTTAGAAAATCACTTGAAGAAAAACATTATGATGGGCCGTAAGAGAAAGTGGAGGGTAATGATGCTGTTGGCTTCCTAGAACCCTGATATCTTATTGGATGAATCTACCTTCTCTCCCTTCTGTGTTGCTGAATGTCCTCATATGGTCCCTACAAGACCAGGTCCAGTCTTTCTGGCCAAACTTCACTTTTATTATCAACAACATTAAATGTGCAGTGAGGCCAAGTGTGAATTTCTGTACAATAACAACAGAGTTTCCCTTTATCTTGACTTTTCAAACCAATTAACTTCAAACAGGATCGTGATAAACTACATAAAAACATTACACCTGCGCCATGATATATCTCTAAGCTGTGCTTGGCTGAAGACTGTAATATACATATATTCACACCTGCAGAAGATGTGTTGGCTCGAGCCCTGGTTTCATGGATTCACTCCACATCATAAATTCCATGTTTTCAATCCTAAGGAATTCAGATTACTGCACAATCTCTCCTGAAATGGGGAGCTGTCACGAAAACACCAATTGGTCAGACCTTGCAGCTCTCTGGCGCCCTTTATCCTGCTGGTCAAACACGGTATTGACCGAGGATAAGCACGGGCGCAGCTGCTCTAATTTATGTCGACTATTGCGGCACGTGATGTGACAGGACGTATATATACCACCAGTTCCTTCCAGGAACGTACAGTGCTGGCCAAAAGTATTGGCACCCCTGCAATTCTGTCAGATAATACTCAGTTTCTTCCTGAAAATGATTGCAATCACAAATTCTTTGGTATTATTCTCTTCATTTAATTTGTCTTCAATGAAAAAAACACAAAAAGAATTGTCCTAAAGCCAAATTGGATATAATTCCACACCAAACCTAAAAAACGGGGTGGACAAAAGTATTGGCACCATTTGAAAAATCATGTGATGCTTCTCTAATTCGTGTAATTAACAGCACCTGTAACTTACCTGTGGCACCTAACAGGTGTTGGCAATAACTAAATCACACTTGCAGCCAGTTAACATGGATTAAAGTTGACTCAACCTCTGTCCTGTGTCCTTGTGTGTACCACATTGAGCATGGAGAAAAGAAAGAAGACCAAACAACTGTCTGAGGACTTGAGAAACCAAATTGTGAGGAAGCATGAGCAATCTCAAGGCTACAAGTCCATCTCCAGAGACCTGAATGTTCCTGTGTCTTCCGTGCGCAGTGTCATCAAGAAGTATAAAGCCCATGGCACTGTGGCTAACCTCCCTAGATGTGGACGGAAAAGAAAAATTGACGAGAGATTTCAACGCAATATTGTGCGGATGGTGGATAAAGAACCTCGACTAACATCCAAACAAGTTCAAGCTGCCCTGCAGTCCAAGGGTACAACAGTGTCAACCCGTACTATCCGTCGGCGTCTGAATGAAAAAGGACTGTATGGTAGGATACCCAGGAAGACCCCACTTCTTACCCCGAGACATAAAAGAGCCAGGCTGGAGTTTGCCAAAACTTACCTGAGAAAGCCTAAAACGTTTTGGAAGAATGTTCTCTGGTCAGATGAGACAAAAGTAGAGCTTTTTGGGAAAAAGCATCAACATAGAGTGTACAGGAAAAAAAAAGAGGCATTCAAAGAAAAGAACACGGTCCCTACAGTCAAACATGGCGGAGGTTCCCTGATGTTTTGGGGTCGCTTTGCTGCCTCTGCCACTGGACTGCTTGACCGTGTGCATGGCATTATGAAGTCTGAAGACTACCAACAAATTTTGCAGCATAATGTACAGTGCCTACAAGTAGTATTCAACCCCCTGCAGATTTAGCTGGTTGACACATGCGGAATTAACTTGGCATTGTGACATTTGTACTGTAGATCAGCCTGGAAGTGGGAAATGCACTGCAGCAAATTTTTTTTTTTTTTTTTTAAAACGTAAAAAGTTAATTCAGAGTGTCATTTATTATTCAACCCCTCAAACCACAAGAATTCTGTTTGGTCCCCCTAAAGTATTAAGAAGTAGTTCAGGCACCAAGAATAATGAGCTTCACATGTGTGGATTAAAGATCTCTTTTGCCAGCCTTTTCTGACTATTTAAGACCCTCCCCAAACTTGTGAACAGCACTCAGACATGGTCAATATGGGAAAGACAAAGGAGCATTCCAAGGCCATCAGAGACAAGATCGTGGAGGGTCACAAGGCTGGCAAGGGGTACAAAACCCTTTCCAAGGAGTTGGGCCTACCTGTCTCCACTGTTGGGAGCATCATCCGTAAGTGGAAGGATTATGGAACTACTGTTAGCCTTCCACGGCCAGGACAGCCTTTGAAAGTGTCCTCCCGTGCCGAGGCCAGGCTTGTCCGAAGAGTCAAGGCTAACCCAAGGACAACAAGGAAGGAGCTCCGGGAAGATCTCATGGCAGTGGGGACATTGGTTTCAGTCAATACCATAAGTAACGTACTCCACCGCAATGGTCTCCGTTCCAGACGAGCCCGTAAGGTACCTTTACTTTCAAAGCGACATGTCAAGGCTCGTCTACAGTTTGCTCATGATCACTTGGAGGACTCTGAGACAGACTGGTTCAAGGTTCTATGGTCTGATGAGACCAAGATCGAGATCTTTGGTGCCAACCACACACGTGACGTTTGGAGACTGGATGGCACTGCATACGACCCCAAGAATACCATCCCTACAGTCAAGCATGGTGGTGGCAGCATCATGCTGTGGGGCTGTTTCTCTGCCAAGGGGCCTGGCCATCTGGTCCGCATCCATGGGAAGATGGATAGCACGGCCTACCTGGAGATTTTGGCCAAGAACCTCCGCTCCTCCATCAAAGATCTTAAGATGGGTCGTAATTTCATCTTCCAACAAGACAACGACCCAAAGCACACAGCCAAGAAAACCAAGGCCTGGTTCAATAGGGAAAAAGTCAAGATGTTGGAGTGGCCTAGTCAGTCTCCTGACCTTAACCCAATTGAAAACTTGTGGAAGGAGCTCAAGAATAAAGTCCACATGAGACACCCAAAGAACCTAGATAACTTGGAGAAGATCTGCATGGAGGAGTGGGCCAAGATAACTCCACAGACCTGTGCCGGCCTGATCAGGTCTTATAAAAGACGATTATTTGCTGTAATTGCAAACAAGGGTTATTCCACAAAATATTAAACATAGGGGTTGTATAATAATTGACCCACACTTTTATGTTTAAAATTTAATAAAATTCAACTGAGCAACATAACTTTTTGGTTTGTAAGATTTATGCTTCTGTTCATAAAACCTACTCTCGTTTGCAGTTTGAAGGCTCTAACTTATTTGCATCTTATCAAACCAGCTAAATCTGCAGGGGGTTGAATACTACTTGTAGGCACTGTAGGGCCCAGTGTGAGAAAGCTCACCTCAGAGGTCATGGGTCTTTCAGCAGGACAATGACCCAAAACACACTTCCAAAAGCACTATAAAATGGTTTGAGAGAAAGCAATGGAGACTTCTAAGGTGGCCAGCAATGAGTCCAGACCTGAATCCCATAGAACACCTGTGGAGAGATCTCAAAATGGCAGTTTGGAGAAGGCACCCTTCAAATATCAGGGACCTGGAGCAGTTTGCCAAAGAAGAATGGTCTACAATTCCAGCAGAGCATTGTAAGAAACTCATTGATGGTTACCGGAAGCGGTTGTTCGCAGTTATTTTGGCTAAAGGTTGTGCAACCAAGTATTAGGCTGAGGGTGCCAATACTTTTGTCCGGCCCTTTTTTGGAGTTTTGTGTCAAATGATCAATGATTTGATTTTTGCTTCATTCTCTTTTGTGTTTTTTCCTTGCAAGCAAATTAAATGAAGAGAATAATACCAAAGAATTTGTGATTGCAATAATTTTCAGGAAGAAACTGAGTATTATCTGACAGAATTGCAGGGGTGCTAATACTTTTGGCCAGCACTGTATATATACCTCCGACCAGCCGCCCTCAAACCACAATATCACATAAATACTGGTATACTGCCACCACCGATCGCTTAACAGGTGGATTGGGTACCCGTTAGGTAATGTGAATTAGCGGGTGAGGAACGTGTTTGCTCGACATAGGACAAGAAGAACGAAGCTGGTAAATAATAATGATTTACTCCCAAAAGTGGGCAGTGTTTACAAAAGATATACAAGATATTATAAAAGAGACAATGTACATATATGAATAAACAGTTATTAAAATAAAAGGGATAAGTAATAGCAAAACCTGTGCCACGTGGTGATGGTCTCAGATTCTGTGGGGGGGACGGCTCCCCGGAAATTAGATGTGATTCTTCCACGCAGCGTGGTGTGCATGCGTCTGACATCCCGGGGCAAGAATGACTTAAAAAATGGCCGTTCTGGTTTTTAGTAAAGGGGCCAAAACATTAGGAGACACCCATGGTGCTTACCTCACACGGGGACTCGGCTTTGTGAACCCACCCAGCTGCAGAAGACCTAAAACTCCTTCAGATTTCATATCTTGGTGTGGGGGGGGGTCCCACATCCAAGATGGAGACATCATGTTTGCTGTCACCACTATTCATGAAGATGGATATCAAATATGAAATCTCTATGATGCTCAGAAGCTCAGAACCCATTTCCCGGGCTTCCGGTGGTCTCCTCGTCACGAAAACCACACCATCACAATTGGAAAAAGATGACCATCTCAAAAATGTGCTCCCTGTGTTTCTGACAGTCATGTGCATGATTAAAATCGACATTAAACATTTGTGCAGCTAAACAATAGGATTGGAGGGAAAAATCCAGGGTATACCAGTGCTTGCTCTGGGCTGAGGCTTTATGACGCTCATAAAAATTCCTGAGGTTTGGGGGAAAAGCAACAGTGAGTTCTATGTAAAACTCTTACAAATGGACAGGGGGGTGGAGATTTGAGACAGCTCTCATTTTTTAAAACTATGACCAAAAATACATTTTGCCTGACAGGAGCACTAATACTTTCTCTACTCTTCTCATCAGGACTCATAGTAGATCCAATGGTCCACCATAAATGACTGCAATTCCGGTTTAGTGTTGTAGTTCTCCCCTGATACATATATTGTTGTTGGGGATGTAACATATCTTTTATTCTGTCTTTTTTTACAGGTTCATTTTGTATGATAGTTTGAGTGTGGTGGAATCGGCCTGACTCACTTATGTGACTCTGTAACTCCCTCGTTGTCTTTAAAAGAAGGTCTCCATTATGTCTTCCCAATGCCCGAGGTCTAAATTTAAGACACCTCAGCTCTGCACTATTATAAAAAGTTCTCTTTAAATGTCTAATATTTCTTCTTGAAACTCCTCTGACAGAAAATATTGGCCCTTATCATAGTTTAGATTACGAAGAGCCACCGAGCCCCATACTCCAATTACCACAGAAAGGTTTCACCACTAGTTACTCGTTTTTAACTGATGGAGACTATTGAGTTTGATCATTTCAGTAGATGTGTTATTGTCTATAGTCACAGTTTTTGACTCAAGTGATCCTCTAATTTAACCTCTTCCTGCAGCCAGTTTTGTGTTCCTAGTCAGGCTCCATTTTCAAATCAGACGTGTGTCACTTTATGTGGTGATAACTTTGTAATTCTTCACAAAGGATAATAGGAAACAAATGGACCTTACAAATTATATTCCAACTTCTCTTGAATTTGACAATACCCTATATACAGCTGTACACTACTGTCTGGGCACATGGCAGGTTAAGAAGGGAAGGAGCGACATTTAGCTATTGTATTGCTGATCTTGCTGGAATAGTTTTCAGACACAATGTATTGGGGGCGCTGTTCATGGTCACCTGACAGCTCAAAAGATGGCCACCACTAACAGGCTTGGTGCTATATAATCCATTTTCCAGATCCCAGGGACTGCCTTGCTTATCCCCAGAGGAGATGGAACACACCATTTAAAGAAGCCTTAATATAATAAAATGACAGAAAACCAGAGCAGTAGAAATCACCATAAAGTAGCTTCATTTTGAAAATTATAACCCTCAGTGAATTAATCTATAGGAGAAGTGAATATTTTGACTCCACAATCACTTTCCAGAAATTAGCACGCAGTGGATGTTGAAGGGTGAAAATTACACATTTGCCATTTTATTACCCAACACATAGTGCCCAGATTGTGCTCTAGGAGACGCACACCGTAAATTAAGTGGGTTCTTCTCACTATAATAATGCCAAATACATGGTTGCTAAATATTGTTTAGGCACACTTCAAGGCTCAGAAGGAAGGGGGAGATTTGACTTTGGGAGACCGGATTTTGCTGCATTGGTTTATGGATGAGTAGAAGTTTTTATTGGTATCATTTTTGCCTACATAACATTTTTTGATGGCTTCTTATTCCATATTTTGGAGACAGAATGAACAAACAGTTGAACACTACGCTCTACTGGTTCATTCTGTGAGGTTTTCACTTTTCACTGTCATTCTGTCAATAACTTGCCATTTCTACAGACATTTAAGTAGAAATGTTCAAAAATGTAAATTCAAGGATATTTCATTCAAAATTATTAATTGTTTTTTTTCTTGGCAGATGACTGTACCTGGAGATCAGAGAGACCGGAGATTTTTAAATCGGATGATCTTGAGATCTTACAGGATACAATTGAAGTTTATGCCATTTCTCCAGATATCCCATCTTCCCTTCAAAGCAAAGATCTATCATCTAAGCCTATGGAACAGATCCTGTCTTCTGATTCATTACCGACTATGAAGGAAAAAAATCAAAATAAAAAAATAAGCATTAAAAAACGAACTGCTCCTAAAGGAAAGAGGTCATTTTCACTTTCAGAAAATGGAAATAGTTTTACCCTCGAAAAGTCTATTCTTAAACATCAAAAAATACACACAGCGGATAATAGATTGTTTTGTTCCAAATGTGGCCGAAGTTTTAACCAGAAATCAGTTTTTGTTGCGCACCAGCGAACTCACATAGCGGAGAAGCCTTTTTCATGTTCAGAATGTGGGAAATGTTTTAACCGGAAATCACTTCTTAATATCCACAAGAGAACTCACACGGGGGAGAAGCCTTTTTCATGTTCGGAATGTGGGAAATGTTTTAACTGGAAATCAGCTTTTGTTAGACACCAGAGAACTCACAGTAAGGAGAAGCCTTTTTCCTGTTCAGAATGTGGGAAATATTTCAACCAGAAATCACTTCTTAATATCCACAAGAGAACTCACACGGGGGAGAAGCCTTTTTCATGTTCAGAATGTGGCAAATGTTTTAACCAGAAATCAGATTTGATTAAGCACCAGAGAACCCACACAGGGGAGAAGCCTTTTTCATGTTCAGAATGTGGGAAATGTTTTAACCAGAAATCCACTTTGGTTAGTCACCAGATAGCTCACACAGGAGAGAAGCCTTTTTCGTGTTCAGAATGTGGGAAATGTTTTAACCAGAAATCAGCTTTGGTTAATCACCAGAGAACTCACACAGGGGAGAAGCCTTTTTCATGTTCTGAATGTGGGAAAAGTTTTAACCAGAAATCAGCTTTGGATAGACACATGAGAACTCACACAGGGGAGAAGCCTTTTTCCTAATCTTTTTTTTTAATCCAATACATTTTTATAGATATTTTTTTATTAGTTTTTTTTTTTTACAAACCAAGAAACCAGTACATACAGTAATAAAATAACATACCATAGGATGACATACATGCATCTCTCCTATATATCCTTTCAGCTTGCCCATTACCGTCTGATAACTTGCAGTCACTATATCTTACAATTAACATTCCACATTCTTGAAATTTCTTATATAACCATACTATTGTATTAAACATTATGATCCTATACACTTATAGGTGTGCTATATTACTGTTAAATATGAATTATGGATATTCATTTTTTAATCTGAATTCTATATAGATCAGCCTCGAGCTAGGTTTTGCTGACAAGACATTCAGGCTATTCTTGTCTTTTTAGCTCAGTGTAAGTTAGTGCCATAAGCAGAACAACAGGTGCTGTGAGGGGCCAATATAACCCACACAGGGTGGGGGTCTCGGGGTCTCTTTTCCATTCTACATTACATGGCTCAGTCCTAGGATCTAAGAGCTGAAGAGACAGCTGATATGTAGGCCCTGACACACGTGCTGGACACAGACAGACGCAACCTACCATTCAGGATCCCAGGAAAAGATAGGTGAATCTCAACTAATAGGCTAATTATGGACAAATGGAAAATCACTTTGTAACTATTTCACCTATTTTATGTAACTGCTGGAATTATTCTTTTTAATGGACAACCCAAGAATAAATAATATATTCTTTGAACAATCGCATCTGATAAACAGTCCTATCTATATATAAATATACAAAAATAATTATATTTAACATTTTGGCGAGCCCCCAGTCCTGAGTTTTTTTGTGCTTTCAAGTGGCTTCCTTCTCCTTGAACAAGGTGGGGGAGAGGAGGAAAGCTTTTGCTGAACACCTGTTGTCCAAGTGTCGGGAAATCCACTAACTTTGTCACAAGAATCAGAAATAACCTACAGATGATTGAGGACTGATATATTCTCCAGATGGATTGACAGGCACCAGAAGTACTACAAGGATCAGAAGTACACTGATGACCAAACCCCAGTGTAAAGGAGAATCTGAGAAATCTGAAGTTAAGGAAAAATATGGATATTATTTCTTCTTTTCTAAGCAAAGTAAACTAAAATTAAAGGCTACTGACGAGACTGACTTAGACGTTTTGTGGCTTAGCTTATGCGCAGAATGTGAAATGGAGAATTTAAAATTAGATTCTAAGCTGGTGTCCTTTTATAGAGACAAAGAGAAGTTGAAAAATATTTTACAATTGGTTGACATTTCACAAACTTGTGTCAGAAAAGTCAAAGCATGACTCTGTAATAGTGTAAAGGATACTAATGATGTTACTGATTCTGACTGTAATGTGGAAATTGAACAGGATAACAGCTACTGAAGGTGACCGTCTGGTGACAAAGAGACTGACATGGGAACGGACAAAAGAGAAACTGACATATTAAGTGATGTAGGAGGAGACATGATAATTGACTCAAGTGATGTAGGAGGAGCTTATGTACAAAGACCATTAAAACTAGAAGAAAACTTAAAAGCTACACAGGCCCAATTCCAAATTAAAGTTAGGAAAAATTTGTTAAAATTATAAAAAATCATGCCAAAATCCATGTCTGTACAGGGTGGGCCATTTATATGGATACACCTAAATAAAATGGGAATGGTTGGTGATATTAGCTTCCGGTTTGTGGCATATTAATATATGGGAGGGGGAAAACTTTTCCAGATGGGTGGTGACCATGGCGGCCATTTTGAAGTCTGCCATTTTGGATCCAACTTTATTTTTTCCATGGGAAGAGGGTCATGTGACACATCAAACTTATTGACAATTTCATAAGAAAAACAATGGTGTGCTTGGTTTTAACGTAACTCTATTCTTTCATGAGTTTTTTACAAGTTTCTCTTTGTTTACAGCCATTGATATGTCACAGAGGTTAACACTTGAGGAGTGGATAGAAATTGTGTTGATGTCTGGTGAACGCGCAGTACTCAGGTCATTGCAGCAGATTCAATGCAAGACACCCTATGAGACCACCCATCTCCCATGCTACAGTTACCAAACTGCTTGCCAAATTTCGTAAAACAGGTTCAGTGAACATCCCTTCAGCGGATATTAGCTACTCACAAATGGCACCCTTGCAAAATCCAGCTGCTGCAGCATCTCAACGAGGATGACCCAGATCAACGCACTGAATTTGCAGAATGGGCAAAACAAAAATTGGAACAGCATCCTCAGTTTACACAGAACATTATATTCAGTGATGAGGCAAACTTTTTGTGAATGGTGAAGTTAACAAACAAAACCACCGCTATTGGTCTGACACTAACCCACAGTGGATAGATCCCTCCAAGACTGTTGGAACACAAAAAATGATAGTATGGTGTGGTATATGGGGTACAAAGATAGTGGGGCCATTCTTCATCAATGGAAACCTCAATGCCACTGGATAGCTGAAATTGCTACATGATGATGTGTTGCTTTCTTTATACACTGAAGATGGCACGTTCCCTGAGTTTTTCCACCAAGATGGTGCCACCACCACATTATGGGTGTCAGGTCCAAGCATTCCTACATGAACAGTTTCCTGGAAAGTGGATTGGTCATCATGGGCCAGTTGAATGGCCACCAAGGTCTCCTGATCTGACCCCCTTAGACTTTTATCTTTGGGGTCATCTGAAGGCAATTGTCTATGCTGTGAAGATATGAGATGTGCAGCATCTGAAACAACTGATACTGGATGCCTGTGCTAGCATTTCTTCTGGGGTGTTGCTATCAGTGTGTCAAGAGTGGGAGAAGAGGGTTGCATTGACAATCCAACACAATGGGCAGCACTTTGAACACATTTTATAAGAGGTCATAAACTTGTAAATAACTCATGAAAGAATAAAGTTTTATGTTAAAACCAAGCTCACCATTGTTTTTCTTATGAAATTCTCAATAAGTTTAATGTCACATGACCCTCTTCCAATTGAAAAAAATAAAGTTGGATCCAAAATGGCCGACTTCAAAATGGCCACCATGGTCACCACCCATCTGGAACAGTTTTCCTCCTCTCATATATTAATGTGCCACAAACAGGAAGTTGATATAACCAACCATTCCCATTTTATTTAGGTGTATCCATATAAATGGCCCACCCTGTATATACAGTTGTGATCAAAAGTTTACATACTCCGGCAGAATTTTTCCTTTCTTGGCCTTGTTTCAGAGAATATGAATGATAACAAAAAAAACTTTTTCTCCACTCATGATTATTGGTTGGGTGAAGCCATTTATTGTCAAACTACTGTGTTTTCTCTTTTTAAATCTTAATGACAACCAAAAACATCCAAATGACCCTGATCAAAAGTTCACATACCCTGGTGATTTTGGCTTGATAATATACACGACTGTTGCTTAATGTGGTAATTATATTATGTGATTTGTTCCAACTGTTTTCATTGGCACATTTTTATTATTTTATAAAAACCTGTTCATTGTGTAGCTATGCAGTGATAAAGAACGCAAGTGAGCGTTCGAAACGCGTCTTGCTCCCCTTCCCTGTCTATGCAACCTTTGTAATTTTTGCAAGTTTTTAATGGATGAAAAATAAAGAAAGAATTATTTTACCAGACTCTGGAACAACTATCCCTTTTTTTAGCATATTCTGGTGTGGAATCACCTGGTTCCGTGCAAGCTAGATTATAAGTATTGGGTGAGCTGGCTTTCCTTTTACTATATGTGAATTCCTATTTTCAGTTGGTGTAACTTAAAGCTTGTAAGCCGAGTAGAGAGAATTTCCAAGACATTTCTATCTTTGCAAGTAAAGGAAATAGTTATATGTATGTGGGGAATATTCAAAGAAATATAAAGATATTAAATTTAATAGTTTACAATGCTCATTGATAATTAGGATATAATAATTTTGTGTTAAAAACATATGTATTCATACCTTTGCATGTTGAATGTATGGTTTGAATAGATCTAGGACAGAGTGAAATGACAGATGAGTACATGAGCAGCTGCAAAATCCCCCCCCCAAAAAAAAGTTTTTATGTGAAGTAATAGAAATACATTTCATTCTGAGAATATTATGATACATAATTAAGTATTATCCACATTATATATATATATATATATATATATATATATATATATATATATATATATATATATATATATAATCTTTAGTAATTATTATTTCTTGATTTAGTTTATAGTGGATAAGTGCAAGCACACATCAAAATGATTTATAAAGGAAATTTACATTTAGAATAATTTAGAATAATTTTCCACATTATAATTTTATAGTATTCAAGGTTAATATTTTTTAATGGTTACCTAGATGAGTACACACATCTTCAGACAAATATATGCTACACATTGATATGAAATGTATGCAAAATATTTATAAAATAATTATTTTTAATTTTGGTGAATTATTTTATAAAATATTTTTTGGGCATTAAGGGGGAAAATGTGTTTTTGATCCTGATTTATATAATCACTTTTGATCAATACTTATTTTTCACACATTTTAATAAAGAAGAAATATTAATAAGGTACAATGGTATAACTAAGAAGGGTATTACATGCGAAGTTGCATAACTTACCGTAGTTTTCGGACTATAAGACACACCTAGGTTTTAGAGAAGGAAAATAGAAAAAAAAATGTAAGCTAAAAATGTGGTCACGATGCACTGTTAAGGGAGAGTGGGTCTGCTGCTGACACTGGAATAGGGGCAATGTCCCCCAATTCTGATAATATCCCCCATCCTGGTAGATATGCCCCCCCCTTCCTATTATACGTGGCTCCCATCCCGATCTTGATGTGCATGGCACCCCTCCATCCTGGTATGCATGGCACCCCTCATCCATATCCTGGTATGCATGGCACCCCTCATCCCTATCCTGGTATGCATGGCACCCCTCATCCCTATCCTGGTATGCATGGCACCCATCATCCCTATCCTGGTATGCATGGCACCCCTCATCCCTATCCTGGTATGCATGGCACCCCTCATCCCTATCCTGGTATGCATGGCACACCTCATCCTTATCCTGGTATGCATGGCCCCCTCATTCTTATCCTGGTATGCATGGCACCCCTAATCCCTATCCTGGTATGTATGGCCCCCTCATCCTTATCCTAGTATGCATGGTCCCCCTAATCCCCATCAGGCTGCACATAAAAAATAAACACTCCTACTCACCTTTCTTCTCTTTCCTCCAGCGCTGCATCCTGTCTGCCCGCACTGATCTCAACATGTGACGTCATGCGCGGCTCACAAGGAGAGATCAGCTGCCGGAAGTCACTGCTCCCCACGTCGGGACTGTGTGCGTGGGGAGCAGTGACTTAAAGCTCCTTAATAGCCGGCACACAGCGTAGTCGCAGTTCATGCTCCTTAATAGCGGCACACAGTGTATCAGCAGCTCGGCTCCTGCTGCGGCCGGGCGATCGCGTGTGCCCACTGTTAAAGAGCATGAATATTCACCCCCTCTCCATGCCCATCAATATTTGATAAAGTAATGTCTAGTACAAGAATATTGCTTCATTAAATATAATGATATGGTTCCACTAAAAGAAAATATTTCAATTTTTTGAGTAAATACAAGTCATTCATTCATTCATATATTTATTCATTTTGGTTCAAGAGTATACATTCTTTGGTATTACTGGTTTAATCAATATCTCTAGTTAATAAAGATATAAACACTTGTTACATCAAAACACACTGACACCTATGGGTTGGAAAAGGAGGTAATTACACCTATGATATGAAAAAATGTTCTATCACATGAAGAACCTGATTAATAATTATTTTCTATTATTGTTTTATTATTCCAAACATCATTGATATTAATATTTTGAAAATAATTAGATGAATATTACTGATTGCTATGGTATGCTGTGATATTATAGGTTAGGAAATTGCCAGATTTGGTATTAGATTAGGGAATGAAGACTTCAATCAAAATACTGCAATTATTAATTTTATCTTAATAAAGACTTTCCATATTTCTAAATCTAAAGAGATTCTCAAAAGTTACAAGAAGAAACAGACGCTATCCAGAAGTATCAGAAGGTAAAATTGCTGAATGCTGAGTGATGATAGATGTGTCAATTCAATACATTCACACCACTGACCACCAGGATTACAGAGGACGATGATCCTAAATGAACTGTGTTGTGTTCAAGTTTTCATCAAGTTCCAGTGGTTTCTTATCTAGTGTTGAGCATTCCGATACTGAAATATCGGGTATCGGCCGATATTCGCGGTATCGGAATTCCGATACTTAATTCCGATACTTTTAGCATATCGTATACCGGAATGCAATGAGCCAGTTTCATTTTATTCAGCCAATGAGGATCCTAAGAAGTGTGGGCACATCCTGTTAGGCATGTAGGCATGTTAACTAATGGCATGGCTGTGATTGGCTGCTGAAATGATGTCATGATACACTATAAAAGCCTCCGCCGCCATTTTGAGCTCACTCTGCTGTGAATTCAGTTAGGCATAGGACGCTGTTGTTCTGAGGGACAGTTTTAGCTACCTATCTGCTCTATTCTGCTTTACCCAAGCTACTTTATAAATCGCTGTGCCTTGCAGCGCTAGTGCACAGTTCTCTGTGCTGTTCACCGCTGTCTGCAAGGTCTGTGTGTGTGAGTGCAGCTCACGCTGTAGTGTGTGCTTCAGCCACGTCTGGTTGTAGTGCGCTCAGCGTGTGTCACTGCCTCATACATTGTCCTTTTTTGCTAATTGATCATTTTTCCTGATTTCTCCTATTAGTGTGGTGGTTCCATCCGTATTCAGCTAAATTGGTTCCAAATACTCTATATAGGAGTAGATAGAGAAATTTTTTTTGTCTTGCAGCACTAGTGCACAGTGCTCTGCATCTGCACTGTTCACGCCTGTCTGCAAGGTCTCTGTGTGTGAGTGCAGCTCACGCTGTAGTGTGTGTAATTGGAGCAACTTTAAAATCTGTAGTAGTGTGAATGTGGACAGAGCAGGAGAAATTGACGTACGCACAGCAGGGGAACAGCTGACGTTACTGAACCCCAATAACACGGCAGCCAGTGTTGACTGTGCAGACGGCACTTCTGAGCGCCAACTGGCGGTGTTGGAGCTCAGGGATAATGCTGAAAACAGAGGAGCCAGAGGTGTAATTGGAGCAACTTTAAAATCTGTAGTAGTGTGAATGTGGACAGAGCAGAAGAAATTGCCGTACACCTCGTACACACGCGGCTCCGCTCCGTACACCCGTAAACGCGCGGCTCCGCTCCGTACACACGTGGCTCCGCTCCGTACACCTCGTACACACGCGGCTCTGCTCCGTACACCTCGTACACGCGCGGCTCCGCTCCGTACACCTCGTACACGCGCGGCTCCGCTCCGTACACCTCGTACACGCGCGGCTCCGCTCCGTACACCTCGTACACGCGCGGCTCCGCTCCGTACACCTCGTACACGCGCGGCTCCGCTCCGTACACCTCGTACACGCGCGGCTCCGCTCCGTACACCTCGTACACGCGCGGCTCCGCTCCGTACACCTCGTACACGCGCGGCTCCGCTCCGTACACCTCGTACACGCGCGGCTCCGCTCCGTACACCTCGAACACACGTGGCTCCGCTCCGTACACCCGTAAACGCGCGGCTCCGCTCCGTACACCTCGTACACACGCGGCTCCGCTCCGTACACCTCGTAAACACACGTCTCCGCTGCGTACACCTCGTACACGTGCGGCTCTGCTCCGTACACCTCGTACACACAGCTCCGCTCCGTACACCTCGTACACACGCGGCTCCGCTCCGTACGCCTCGTACACACGCGGCTCCGCTCCGTACGCCTCGTACACATGGCTCCGCTCCGTACACCTCGTACACACGCGGCTCTGCTCCGTATACTCGTAAACGCGCGGCTCCGCTCCGTACACATGGCTCCGCTCCGTACACCTCGTACACACGCGGCTCTGCTTCGTACACCTCGTACACACGCGGCTCCACTCCGTACACCCGTAAACACACGGCTCCGCTCCGTACACCTCGTACACGCGCGGCTCCGCTCCGTACACCTCGTACACGCGCGGCTCCGCTCCGTACACCTCGTACACGCGCGGCTCCGCTCCGTACACCTCGTACACGCGCGGCTCCGCTCCGTACACCTCGTACACGCGCGGCTCTGCTCCGTACACCTCGTACACACGCGGCTCCGCTCAGTACACCTCGTACACACGAGTCTCTGCTCCGTACAAATGGCTCCGCTTCGTACACCTTGTACACACACGGCTCCGCTCCGTACACCTCGTACACACACGGCTCGGCTCCGTACGCCTCGTACACACACGGCTCGACTTCGTACACCTCGTACACACGCGGCTCCGCTCCGTACACCTCGTACACACGTGGCTCCGCTCCGTACACCCGTAAACGTGCGGCTCCGCTCCGTACACCTCGTACACACACGGCTCCGCTCCGTACACCTCGTACATACGCGGCTCTGCTCCGTACACCTCGTACACACGCGGCTCCGCTCCGTACACCTCGTACATACGCGGCTCTGCTCCGTACACCTCGTACACACACGGCTCGGCTCCGTAAGCCTCGTACACACGCGGCTCCGCTCCGTACACCTCGTACACGTGCGGCTCTCCTCCGTACACCCGCGGCTCCGCTCCGTACACCTCGTACACACGCGGCTCCGCTCCGTACACCCGTAAACGCGCGGCTCCGCTCCGTACACCTCGTACACGCGCGGCTCCGCTCCGTACACCTCGTACACACGCGGCTCCGCTCCGTACACCTCGTACACGTGCGGCTCTGCTCCGTACACCTCGTAGACACGCGGCTCCGCTCAGTACACCTCGTACACACGAGTCTCTGCTCCGTACAAATGGCTCCGCTTCGTACACCTTGTACACACACGGCTCCGCTCCGTACACCTCGTACATACGCGGCTCTGCTCCGTACACCTCGTACACACACGGCTCGGCTCCGTACGCCTCGTACACACACGGATCGACTTCGTACACCTCGTACACACGCGGCTCCGCTCCGTACACCTCGTACACACGTGGCTCCGCTCCGTACACCCGTAAACGTGCGGCTCCGCTCCGTACACCTCGTACACACGCGACTCCGCTCCGTACACCTCGTACACATGCGGCTCCGCTCCGTACAGACGAGGCTCCGCTCCGTACACCTCGTACACACGAGGCTCCGCTCCGTACACCTCGTACACACGAGGCTCCGCTCCGTACAAATGGCTCCGCTTCGTACACCTCGTACACACACGGCTCCGCTCCGTACACCTCGTACATACGCGGCTCTGCTCCGTACACCTCGTACAAACGCGGCTCCGCTCCATACACCCGTAAACGCGCGGCTCCGCTCCGTACACCTCGTATACACGTGGCTCCGCTCCGTACACCCGTAAACGCGCGGCTCCGCTCCGTACACCTCGTACATACGCGGCTCTGCTCCGTACGCCTCGTACACACACGGCTCGGCTCCGTACGCCTCGTACACACGCGGCTCGACTTCGTAAGCCTCGTACACCTCGTACACGTGCGGCTCTCCTCCGTACACCCGCGGCTCCGCTCCGTACACCTCGTACACACGCGGCTCCGCTCCGTACACCCGTACACACGCGGCTCCGCTCCGTACACCTCGTACACACGCGGCTCCGCTCCGTACACCCGTAAACGCGCGGCTCCGCTCCGTACACCCGTAAACGCGCGGCTCCGCTCCGTACACCTCGTACACACGTGGCTCTGCTCCGTACACCTCGTACACGCGCGGCTCCGCTCCGTACACCTCGTACACACGCGGCTCCGCTCCGTACACCTCGTACACGTGCGGCTCTCCTCTTTACACCTCGTACACACGGCTCCGCTCCGTACACCTCGTACGCACGGCTCCGCTCCGTACACCTCGTACACACGCGGCTCCGCTCCGTACACCCGTAAACGCGCGGCTCCGCTCCGTACACCTCGTACACACGCGGCTCCGCTCCGCACACCTCGTACACAAGCGGCTCCGCTCCGTTCACCTCGTATACAAGCGGCTCCGCTCCGTACACCTCATACAGACGCGGCTCCACTCCGTACACCTCGTACACACGCGGCTCCGCTCCGTACACCTCGTACACACGCGGCTCTCCTCCGTACACCTCGTACACACGCGGCTCCGCTCCGTACACCCGTAAACGCGCGGCTCCGCTCCGTACACCTCGTACACACGCGGCTCCGCTCCGTACACCTCGTACACACGCGGCTCCGCTCCGTACACCTCGTACACACGCGGCTCCGCTCCGTACACCTCGTACACACGCGGCTCCGCTCCGTACACCTCGTACACACGCGGCTCCGCTCCGTACACCTCGTACACACGCGGCTCCGCTCCGTACACCTCGTACACACACGGCTCCGCTCCGTACACCTCGTACACACGCGTCTCCTCTCCGTACACCTCGTACACGTGCGGCTCTCCTCTTTACACCTCGTACACACGGCTCCGCTCCGTACACCTCGTATACAAGCGGCTCCGCTCCGTACACCTCATACAGACGCGGCTCCACTCCGTACACCCGTAAACGCGCGGCTCCGCTCCGTACACCTCGCACACGTGCGGCTCCGCTCCGTACACCTCGCACACGTGCGGCTCCGCTCCGTACACCTCGCACACGTGCGGCTCCGCTCCGTACACCTCGCACACGTGCGGCTCCGCTCCGTACACCTCGCACACGTGCGACTCCACTCCGTACACCTCGTACACAAGCGGCTCCACTCCGTACACCTCGTACACACGCGGCTCCGCTCCATACACCTCGTACACACGCGGCTCCGCTCCATACACCCGTAAACGCGCGGCTCCGCTCCGTACACCTCGTACACACACGGCTCCGCTCCGTACACCTCGTACACGTGCGGCTCTGCTCCGTACACCTCGTACACACGGCTCCGCTCCTTACACCTCGCACACGTGCGACTCCGCTCCGTACGCCTCATACACACGCGGCTCCGATCCGTACGCCTCGTACACACGCGGCTCCGCTCCGTACACCTCGTACACATGGCTCCGCTCCGTACACCTCGTACACACTCGGCTCTGCTCCGTACACCTCGTACACACGCGGCTCCGCTCCGTACACCTCGTACACACGCGGCTCCGCTCCGTACACCTCGTACACACGCGGCTCCGCTCCGTACACCTCGTACACACGCGGCTCCGCTCCGTACACCTCGTACACACGCGGCTCCGCTCCGTGCACCTCGTACACACGCGGCTCCGCTCCGTGCACCTCGTACACACGCGGCTCCGCTCCGTACACCTCGTACACACACGGCTCCGCTCCGTACACCTCGTACACACGCGGCTCCGCTCCGTACACCTCGTACACACGCGGCTCCGCTCCGTGCACCTCGTACACACGCGGCTCCGCTCCGTGCACCTCGTACACACGCGGCTCCGCTCCGTACACCTCGTACACACACGGCTCTGCTCCGTACACCTCGTACACACGCGGCTCCGCTCCGTGCACCTCGTACACACGCGGCTCCGCTCCGTACACCTCGTACACACACGGCTCTGCTCCGTACACCTCGTACACACGCGGCTCCGCTCCGTGCACCTCGTACACACACGGCTCCGCTCCGTACACCTCGTACACACGCGGCTCCGCTCCGTGCACCTCGTACACACGCGGCTCCGCTCCGTACACCTCGTACACACACGGCTCTGCTCCGTACACCTCGTACACACGCGGCTCCGCTCCGTGCACCTCGTACACACGCGGCTCCGCTCCGTACACCTCGTACACACACGGCTCTGCTCCGTACACCTCGTACACACGCGGCTCCGCTCCGTGCACCTCGTACACACGCGGCTCCGCTCCGTGCACCTCGTACACACACGGCTCTGCTCCGTACACCTCGTACACACGCGGCTCCGCTCCGTGCACCTCGTACACACGCGGCTCCGCTCCGTACACCTGTCTCCTTGGGCAGTTCCTTTGAGCTCATGATTCTCATTTGGTCTGACATGCACTGTGAGCTGTGAGGTATTATATGGACAGGTGTGTGCCTTTCCAAATCAAGTCCTATCAGTTTAATTAAACACAGCTGGACTCCAATGAAAGAGTAGAACCATCTCAAGGAGGATCACAAGGAAATGGACAGCATGTGACTTAAATATGAGTGTCTGAGCAAAGGGTCTGAATACTTATGACCATGTGATATTTCAGTTTTTCTTTTTTAATAAATTTGCAAATATTTCTACATTTCTGTTTTCTTTCAGACAAGATGGGGTGCAGAGTGGACTTTAATGAGAAAAAAAATGAAGTTTTTAGAATTTACCAAATGGCTGCAATGAAACAGAGTGAAAAATTTAAAGGAGTCTGAATACTTTCTGTACCCACTGTATATATTATTTTCCCTAGCGGGGGTTTCCGGTTCTTCCCCCTAGGATGCAAGTCCTCCTGACAAAGTTTATCAAGGCTCGCTGGGCCGCCATCACTTCAACCAGCCTTGCCCTGCTTGTTGTAGTAGCCTGGACCAACCCCTGTACCATATGTCAGTGCTGGAAGCAGCAGCCTGGCTCACTTGCGCCTCCCACTCTTAACTGTAGCCGTATACTCCCGAGAGGAATCTCCTCGCGGATCTTCGGTGCTTATCCAACTGTGGGCATTTCTCATACCCGAAGTACTGGGGTCTAGTTCTCTGGCCTTGACTGGCGTAGCTATGACTTCGGCTCTTGACCGGCGCAGGTCTGGTTCTTGGGCTTCAGCTAGCATAGACTGGATTCTGGGACTCATCTGGCACCGGCCGGGTTCTGCTTCCCGGCGCACCACAACGCGCTGCCTTGGGTTTTACCCCCGCCTGGTTCCTCGGCTTCAGATTCCCCTGCACATATCGTGCTCGATTCTTTGCTTGGCAACAAATCTGCTCCCATTTTGGGGAGCTGGCCTTTTATGTCAAGAAACTGTGTCATCAAAGTCACCTTACCCGGTGAACCATCTAGACTCCTTCCTGAAACTCGACCTCTTCCCATTGGTTCTGGAGGGTTCCGCTTGGACGACAGATGGCAATCTTCTTATACAAATGCTGCACAACACTGAGGATTTTCTCTTTTTATGGCGCACAATCTTACACTCCTTATGCAGTATGTATGATGCCCCTCACACAGTATAATGTTCCTACAGTACTGCCATCTCTCATACAAAAGATAATATTTCCATAGTTCCACCATCCGCCCCACACACAGTATAATGTTTCCACTGTACAACCATCCCTCACACACATTATAATATTCCCACTGTACCACCATTCCCACCACACACAGTATAATGTTCCCACAGTACTAGCATTCCCCTAGCACAAAGTTTAATGTTCCCACAATACCACCATCCTTCCATGCACATTATAATGTTTCCTGAGGACTGCCATCCCCCACTAACAGTGTAATGTTCCCACAGTACTGCCACCTCCCCACACACAGTAAAATTTTCCCACAGTACTGCCTCCTACATACACAATATGGTACTATCTACCCCACGGCTAATTAATAAATACTTACTTAGCCCCATTCTTGGTGCAGATGCTAATAAACCCAGGACCTATGAGATATTTGCGTATTACCAAATTACTGTAGGGGTAAATAAACCCTAAATAAAGGATTAAAAGCATTAAAACATGATTTATCTTTAAAAGTGGTAGATCAATTTAAAATTTCGCCATATCTCCACTATGACTGCAGGAAGAAAGAGCAAGAAGCTGTTAAGATTTTGGACATAGAAGTGGCCAATTTATTGGTACCTATTGGACCTATGGTGCTAAAGCAAAGGCTTTAAAAGGTAAGTGACTCCATTTTTTATTGCATTATAACTAGTGTTGAGCGATACCTTCCGATATCGGGAAATATCGGATCGGATTGGATCGGACCGATACCCAAAAAGTATCGGATATCGCCGATTCCGATACCGGAAACCAATGCAAGTCAATGGGACAGAAATATCGGAATGAAAATAAACCCTTTCTTTCCTTGTAGGTTAATTCTACATGAAGGAAAACAACTAAGAATAATGTAGAATGTATTGGGGGAGGTGGGGGAGACAATAAAGGCATGGAGGTTTAGCCCAATCAAATGGAATAGCAGGAATTAATATATTTTTTAAGACGTTCTGAGTTACGAAATATTGACTATGTTAAGTATTTTTATATTTTGTCAGATATTTATGTTTCATTACTTCCATGCTCTTCACCTTCTTTTTTAGTTCTCCCACACTCTCTCCTTCATCATCCTCAGCATCAGCATCTTTTTCATCTTCTTCTTCTTCACCTTCTTCATCTTCTTCTTCTTCACCTTCTTTTTATTATTCTTTTTTTTTACATTCTTCATATTCTTCTTATTCA
Organism: Phyllobates terribilis; assembly: GCF_046119375.1. NCBI lineage: Eukaryota > Metazoa > Chordata > Amphibia > Anura > Dendrobatidae > Phyllobates > Phyllobates terribilis. The sequence goes on along the minus strand of NW_027362796.1, from coordinate 595,485 downwards.
ACTATTAATCTTCTTCATATTCTACTTCTTCATCTTCATCATATTCTTATTTGTGGCAGGCATTCCTGTAGTTGTTATCTATAAAAGTTTGAACATTACACCTTTCGTTCTGCGTGTCACAAAAGATTTACAACAGGATTTGTCTGCGTTCAGTTTGGCCTGCAGCAGCAGGTCTTTTCCAGGGGCACCACGAGGAGAAACGGACTCACCCCCATACACTGCTTAGTCATCTTCTGCTTATAATTTAGATATTATCTTTTGTTCTGATTTTTTGTCTTATGCTTAATGTTCTTCCGCTTTTTGTTCTGCAGCTTCTTGTACTTCTGCTTCTTGGTTTTCTGTCTCTTGTTCTTCTGTATCTTGGTGGTTGTCTTCTTCTTCTTTATCCTCTTGGTCAACTTCTTCAGGGTCATCTTCTTGGTCTTCTTCGGGGTGGTCTTCAGGGTCGTCGTCTTCGGGATCCTCGTCTTCAGGGTCGTCGTCTTCGGGGTCCTCGTCTTCTTCGGGTTGGTCTTCAGGGTCCTCGTGTTCAGGGTTGTCGTCTTCGGGGTCCTCGTCTTCTTCGGGGTCGTCTTCAGGATCCTCGTCTTCAGGGTTGTCGTCTTCGGGGTCCTCGTCTTCTTCGGGTTGGTCTTCAGGGTCCTCGTCTTCAGGGTCCTCGTCTTCAGGGTCCTCGTCTTCAGGGTCCTCGTCTTCAGGGTCCTCGTCTTCAGGGTCCTCATCTTCGGGGTCCTCGTCTTCGGGGTCCTCGTCTTCGGGGTCCTCGTCTTCGGGGTCCTCGTCTTCAGGGTCCTCGTCTTCTTCGGGTTGGTCTTCAAGGTCCTCGTCTTCGGGGTCCTCGTTTTCAGGGTCCTCGTCTTCGGGGTCCTCGTCTTCTTCGGGGTGGTCTTCAGGGTCCTCATCTTCAGGGTCCTCGTAAGGGAGATCCAGAGTGATTACCAAGAACCATTTCAAAAAGCTTGAACTTGGAAATGTAGCAGAAGGTACAGCTACCGAGGACCAGCTGACGGTACTGGAATTCAGTTACTAAGCAGGAGGTACCTGTGCCAGAAAGCACTACCAAGGGCCAGCAGACGTTGGTGGAACTTGGATACCGAGAAGGAGGCACCTAAGCCAAAGGCACTGCCGAGAACCAGCTGACGGTACTGGAACCCGGATGGGTAGTAGAAGGTACAAGAGCAAATGGAACTAACGAGGACCAGCTGACGGTACTGGAACCCGGATGGGTAGCAGAAGGTACAAGAGCCAATGGAACTACCGAAGACCAGCTGACGGTACTGGAACTCGGTTACTAAGCAGGAGGTACCTGTGCCAGAAAGCAGTACCAAGGACCAGCAGACGTTGGTGGAACTTGGATACCGAGAAGGAGGCACCTAAGCCAAAGGCACTGCCAAGAACCAGCTGACGGTACTGGAACCCGGAGGGGTAGCAGAAGGTACCCATGTAAAAAAAAAGTTTCAAGGCCGCAAGCCGGCCGCAGTTACCAAAACCCACAGTCCTACAGGGGGTGCTTGTCCTATTGGCACTATGGAACCAGCCTTCATTGCCAGATCCCGCAGCCCACATAGGAGTCACCTAAACTGCAGGCACCATAGAGTCGGCTAACCCGACCGCAACACGACAGGACAATGCATTGGAGGCAAAGTGACGTTGACACTACCCGGAAACAGCTGGCGTGCTGGAACCAGGCTGGGCAGGAGGGAGTACCCGTGCCAAAGACACTGCTGGGAAACAGCTGGAACCCAGGGTAAATAATAAAAACAGAGTGGAGCCAGAGGCGTAATTGGAGCAACTTTAAAATCTGTAGTAGCGTGAATGTGGACAGAGCAGGAGAAATTGCCGGACACACAGCTGGGGATCAGCTGACGTTACTGAACCCCAATAACACTGGAGCAAGCGTTGACTGTGCAGACGGCACTTCTGAGCAGCAACTAGCGGTATTGGAGCCCAGGGTAAATACTAAAAACAGAGGAGCCAGAGGTGTAATTGGAGCAAGTTTTAAATCAGTAGTACAGTGGATGTGGACAAAGCAGGAGAATTTGCCGGACACACAGCTGGGGATCAGCTGACGTTACTGAACCCCAATAACACTGGAGCAAGTGTTGACTGTGCAGACGGCACTTCTGAGCAGCAACTAGCGGTATTGGAGCCCAGGGTAAATACTAAAAACAGAGGAGCCAGAGGTGTAATTGGAGCAACTTTAAAATTTGTAGTAGTGTGAATGAGGACAGAGCAGGAGAAATTGACGTCCGCACAGCAGGGGTACAGCTGACGTTACTGAACCCCAATAACACGGCAGCCAGTGTTAACTGTGCAGACGGCACTTCTGAGCGCCAACTGGCGGTGTTGGAGCTCAGGGATAATACTGAAAACAGAGGAGCCAGAGGAGTAATTTGAGCAACTTTAAAATCTGTAGTAGTGTGATTGTGGACAGAGCAGGAGAAATTGACGTACGCACAGCAGGGGAACAGCTGACGTTACTGAACCCCAATAACACGGTAGCCAGTGTTGACTGTGCAGACGGCACTTCTGAGCGCCAACTGGCGGTGTTGGAGCTCAGGGATAATACTGAAAACAGAGGAGCCAGAGGTGTAATTGGAGCAACTTTAAAATTTGTAGTAGTGTGAATGAGGACAGAGCAGGAGAAATTGACATCCGCACAGCAGGGGTACAGCTGACGTTACTGAGCCCCAATAACCCGGCAGCAAGTGTTGACTGTGCAGACGGCACTTCTGAGCGCCAACTGGCGGTGTTGGAGCTCAGGGATTACAGTTCAGGTGGTAGAAACATGAACACAACAGGAGACCTGGATACTGTTGCCAACCAATTACTTATTCTGGAAGAGGACTGGCAAATTCATGAGAGATCCAGGCCTTGTTCATTTTGAGAAAAGTAAGCCGGTCAACGTTATCGGAGGATAGTCGCATGCGACGGTCTGTTAGTACACCACCTGCGGCACTAAAGACGCGTTCCGATAATACACTAGCAGCAGGGCAAGCTAGCACCTCCAATGCATACTGACTAAGCTCTGGCCATGTATCCAGCTTACAGACCCAAAACTTGAAGGGAGAAGAGCCGTCTGGGAGTACACTGAGAGGGCAAGACATGTAGTCTGTCACCATCTGACGAAAACGTTGCCTCCTGCTGACTGGAGCCGTCTGTGATGGTGTAGACATTTGTGGCGGTGGGGACACAAAACTTTGCCACATTTGGGCCATACTGGTCTTGCCTTGTGCTGAGGCTCTGCTTCTGCTCCCTCTTTGTGCAGAGCTTCCTCCACTGCCTCGAAGCACTGAGCTGCTTTGTAAAGCACTAGCAGCACTGCTCTCGGTTGGAATGGAGAACATGATGGAATGCACCAGTGCGTCTTGGTACTCCCGCATTTTACGCTCCCGGTTCAATGGTGTTATGAGTAGTGTTGAGCGATACCTTCCGATATCAGGAAATATCGTATCGGATTGGATCGGCCGATACCCAAAAAGTATCGGATATCGCCGATTCCGATACCGGAAACCAATGCAAGTCAATGGGACACAAATATCGGAATGAAAATAAACCCTTTCTTTCCTTGTAGGTTAATTCTACATGAAGGAAAACAACTAAGAATAATGTAGAATGACATGAAAAGCCGGCAATTCATCAGCGGCATACACCGGTACCCGACAATTTACAACAGAAAGAATAGAGCTTCACACATAGATTAGATAGATAGAAACATGTCAGTCACATATATATGAAGTACAGTGACAGTGTTGCTTACTGTACTTGTCATTTAGTGTAAAGGATTTATTAAAAAAAATATTAGTGTTTTCGTGCACCGTCTCTTTAAAAAAGCCGGCCGGCAATTCAGCAGCGGTACCCGACAATTTGGAATAGAAAGAATAGAGAATCACACATAGATTAGATAGATAGAAACATGTCAGTCACATATATAAGAAGTACAGTGACAGTGTTGCTTACTGTACTTGTCATTTAGTGTAAAGGATTTATTTAAAAAAATAATAGTGTTTTCATGCACCGTCTCTTTAAGAAAGCCGGCCGGCAATTCAGCATCTGTACCCGACAATTTAGAATAGAAAGAATAGAGAATCACACATAGATTAGATAGATAGAAACATGTCAGTCACATATATATGAAGTACAGTGACAGTGTTGCTTACTGTACTTGTCATTTAGTGTAAAGGATTTATTAAAAAAAATATTAGTGTTTTCGTGCACCGTCTCTTTAAGAAAGCCGGCCGGCAATTCAGCAGCGGTACCCGACAATTTATAACAGACAGAATAGAGCTTCACACATAGATTAGATAGATAGAAACATGTCAGTCACATATATATGAAGTACAGTGACAGTGTTGATTACTGTACTTGTCATTTAGTGTTAAAATAAAGGATTTATTTAAAAAAAAATTGGCGTGGGGTTCCCCTTAATTCTAGGCTCTAGCGGAGGTTAAGCAGACAGCTGGGGCAAATGTTTGAAGCCTGGGAAGGGGGTAATACCCATGGAGCTTCCCAGGCTACTAATATCAGCCCCCAGCTGAATACCTAGCCTTTACTAGCTATTAAAATGGGGGACCCCCCCAAAAAAAATAACGTGGGGTCCCCCCTAATTTAATAGCTAGCACAGGCTAGGCAGACAGCTGGGGGCTGATATTAATAGCCCAGGAAGGGTGCCATGAATATTGGCCCCCTCCCAGGCTAGAAACACCAGCCGTCAGCCGCCCCAGAAATGGCGCATCCATAGGATGCGCCAATTCTGGCACTTAGCCTCGCTCTTCCACGCTGCCCTGGTGCGGTGGCAGGGGGTAATAGGGTTGGGGTTGATGTCAGCTTATAATGCCAGCTGACATCAAGCCCAGGTTAGTAATGGAGAGGCGTCTATAAGACACCCCCATTACTAACCCCATAGTCAAAGTTAAAAGAAAACACAAACACCCAGAATAAAGTCCTTTAATTGAAATAAAGACACAATTCTTTATTGTTCTAAATTAAACCATACTTACCATCACGCCCATTCCAGCTGAAGCCAACGATCTCCTGCAATAAAAGTAAAGTAATAAAGCAACCTCATCCTTACCTTTCCATGGTTCCCACGACAGCTTCAGCTCTGCTACATCGAGATGACAGGCTGGACCGCAGCAGAACTCTGCCATCCAGCCTGTCATCCCGCAGACACTGAGAAGCGCAGGCATGCTTGCGCTCCTCAGTGTCTCTCTGTGACGTCATCCAGATGAGCCGAGTTCATGTCCAATGAACTCAGCTCACCTCATGCACTTCACTGACAGCGTGGGAAAATTCTCCTGCACTCAGCGCTTCAGCGTGAGAATTCTCCCACGCTGTCAGTGACATACATGAGGTGAGGTCATGTCCAATGAACTCAGCTCACCTCATGCACGTCACTGACAGCGTGGGAAAATTCTCACGCTGAAGTGCTGAGTGCAGGAGAATTTTCCCACGCTGTCAGTGACGTACATGAGGTGAGCTGAGTTCATTGGACATGACCTCGGCTCATCTGGATGCCGTCACAGCCAGACACTGAGGAGTGGAAGTATGCCTGCGCTTCTCAGTGTCTGCGGGATGACAGGCAGGATGGCAGCGTTCTGCTGCGGTCCAGCCTGTCATCTCGATGTAGCAGAGCTGAAGCTGTCGTGGGAGCCATGGAAAGGTAAGGATGATGTTGCTTTATTATTTTACTTTTATTGCAGGAGATCGTTGGCTTCAGCTGGAATGGGCGTGACTGTAAGTATGGTTTAATTTAGAACAATAAAGAATTGTGTGTTTATTTCAATTAAAGGACTTTTTTCTGGGTGTTGTGTTTTTTTAAATACTTTACTAGAAATTCATGGTGGTCATGTCTAATATTGGCGTGACCCCATGAATTTCGGGCTTAGGGCCAGCTGATAATGCCAAGCTGGCCTTAACCCCTTTATTACCCAGTGAGCCACCGCACCAGGGCCCTGGATGAGTTGGGTACAGCGCCAGAAGATGGCGCTTCTATGAACGCGCCATTTTCTGGGGCGGCTGCGGACTGCAATTTGCAGCGGGGGTGGCCCAGAAAGCTTGGGTCTCCCTGCGCTGCGGATTCCAGCCCCCAGCTGCCTAGTTGTATCTGGCTGGGCACAAAAATAGGGCGAAGCCCCACGCATTTTTTTTTTTAATTATTTCATGAAATTCATGGAATAATTAAGAAAAAAAGGGCTTCCCTATATTGTTGTGTCCAACCAGGTACAAATAGGCAGCTGGTGGTTGGGGGCAGCCCATTCCTGCCTGCTGTACCTGGCTGGACACAAATATAGTGCGAAGCCCCACGTCAATTTTTTTTTAATTATTTCATGAAATAATTTTTTTAAAAAAGGGCTTCCCTATATTGTTGTGTCCGGCCAGGTACAAATAGGCAGCTGGTGGTTGGGGGCAGCCTGTTCCTGCCTGCTGTACCTGGCTGGACACAAATATAGGGCGAAGCCCCACGTCAATTTTTTTTAAAATAAATCCTTTATTTTAACACTAAATGACATTTGAGGAGTTAATAAAGATGCAGTCCCTAAATTATTATTTATTTTTTAATTAATTTTTCCCAAAACTTTTGACGTGGGCTTCGCCATATTTTTGTATGCCAGCCAGGTACAGCATCCAGCTTCTATGAACGCGCCATTTTCCGGGGTGGCTGCGGACTGCAATTTTCAGCGGGGGGGGGGGGGGCAGAAAGCTTGGGCCTCCCTGCGCTGCAGATTCCATCCCCCAGCTGCCTAGTTCTACCTGGCTGGACACAAAAATAGGGAGAAGCTTCACGTATTTTTTTTTTTTAATTATTTCATGAAATTCATGAAATAATTAAGAAAAAAAGGGCGTCCCTATATTGTTGTGTCCAACCAGGTACAAATAGGCAGCTGGTGGTTGGGGGCAGCCCGTTCCTGCCTGCTGTACCTGGCTGGACACAAATATAGTGCGAAGCCCCACGTCAATTTTTTTTAAATCATTTCAGGAAATTCATGAAATAATTAAAAAAAATTGATGTGGGGCTTCGCCCTATATTTGTGTCCAGTCAGGTACAGCAGGCAGGAACGGGCTGCCCCCAACCACCAGCTGCCTATTTGTACCTGGTTGGACACAACAATATAGGGACGCCCTTTTTTTCTTAATTATTTCATGAATTTCATGAATTTAAAAAAAAAAAAACGTGGAGCTTCGCCCTATTTTTGTGTCCAGCCAGGTACAGCTAGGCAGCTGGGGGCTGGAATCTGCAGCGCAGGGAGGCCCAAGCTTTCTGGGCCCCACCCGCTGCAAATTGCAGTCCGCAGTCGCCCCGGAAAATGGCGCGTTCATAGAAGCGCCATCTTCTGGCGCTGTACCCAACTCATCCAGGGCCCTGGTGCGGTGGCTCACTGGGTAATAAAGGGGTTAAGGCCAGCTTGGCATTATCAGCTGGCCCTAAGCCCGAAATTCATGGGGTCACGCCAATATTAGACATGACCACCATGAATTTCTAGTAAAGTATTTAAAAAAAACACAAACACCCAGAAAAAAGTCCTTTAATTGAAATAAACACACAATTCTTTATTGTTCTAAATTAAACCATACTTACCATCACGCCCATTCCAGCTGAAGCCAACGATCTCCTGCAATAAAAGAAAAATAATAAAGCAACCTCATCCTTACCTTTCCATGGCTCCCACGACGGCTCCAGCTCTGCTACATCGAGATGACAGGCTGGACCGCAGCAGAACGCTGCCATCCAGCCTGTCATCCCGCAGACACTGAGAAGCGCAGGCATACTTCCACTCCTCAGTGTCTGGCTGTGACGGCATCCAGATGAGCCGACAATGAACTCGGCTCACCTCATGTACGTCACTGACAGCGTGGGAGAATTCTCCTGCACTCAGCGCTTCAGCGTGAGAATTTTCCCACGCTGTCAGTGACGTGCATGAGGTGAGGTCATGTCCAATGAACTCGGCGCACCTCATGCACGTCACTGACAGCGTGGGAAAATTCTCACGCTGAAGCGCTGAGTGCAGGAGAATTTTCCCACGCTGTCAGTGACGTGCATGAGGTGAGCTGAGTTCATTGGACATGACCTCGGCTCATCTGGATGCCGTCACAGCGAGACACTGAGGAGCGCAAGCATGCCTGCGCTTCTCAGTGTCTGCGGGATGACAGGATGGATGGCAGCGTTCTGCTGCGGTCCAGCCTGTCATCTCGATGTAGCAGAGCTGAAGCTGTCCTGGGAACCATGGAAAGGTAAGGATGAGGTTGGTTTATTATTTTACTTTTATTGCAGGAGATCGTTGGCTTCAGCTGGAATGGGCGTGACTGTAAGTATGGTTTAATTTAGAACAATAAAGAATTGTGTCTTTATTTCAATTAAAGGACTTTTTTCTGGGTGTTTGTGTTTTTTTTAAATACTTTACTAGAAATTCATGGTGGTCATGTCTAATATTGGCGTGACCCCATGAATTTCGGGCTTAGGGCCAGCTGATAATGCCAAGCTGGCCTTAACCCCTTTATTACCCAGTGAGCCACCGCACCAGGGCCCTGGATGAGTTGGGTACAGCGCCAGAAGATGGCGCTTCTATGAACGCGCCATTTTCCGGGGCGGCTGCGGACTGCAATTTGCAGCGGGTGGGGCCCAGAAAGCTTGGGCCTCCCTGCGCTGCGGATTCCAGCCCCCAGCTGCCTTGTTGTACCTGGCTGGACACAAAAATAGGGCGAAGCCCCACGTATTTTTTTTTTAAATTATTTCATGAAATTCATGGAATAATTAAGAAAAAAAGGGCTTCCCTATATTGTTGTGTCCGGCTAGGTACAAATAGGCAGCTGGTGGTTGGGGGCAGCCCGTTCCTGCCTGCTGTACCTGACTGGACACAAATATAGGGCGAAGCCCCACATAATTTTTTTTTAATTATTTCATGAATTTCCTGAAATAATTAAAAAAAAATTGACGTGGGGCTTTGCACTATATTTGGGTCCAGCCAGGTACAGCAGGCAGGAACGGGCTGCCCCCAACCACCAGCTGCCTATTTGTACCTGGTTGGACACAACAATATAGGGAAGCCCTTTTTTTCTTAATTATTCCATGAATTTCATGAAATAATTAAAAAAAAAAAAACGTGGAGCTTCTCCCTATTTTTGTGTCCAGCCAGGTACAACTAGGCAGCTGGGGGATGGAATCTGCAGCGCAGGGAGGCCCAAGCTTTCTGCCCCCCGCTGAAAATTGCAGTCCGCAGCCGCCCCGGGAAATGGCGCGTTCATAGAAGCTGGATGCTGTACCTGGCTGGCATACAAAAATATGGCGAAGCCCACGTCAAAAGTTTTGGGAAAAATTAATTAAAAAATAAATAATAATTTAAGGACTGCATCTTTATTAACTCCTCAAATGTCATTTAGTGTTAAAATAATGGATTTATTTTAAAAAAAAATGGCGTGGGATCCCCCATAATTTTAGTCTCTAGCGGAGGTTAAGCAGACGGCTGGGGCAGATGTTTGAAGCCTGGGAAGGGGGTAAAACCCACGGAGCTTCCCAGGCTACTAATATCAGCCCCCAGCTGAATACCTAGCCTTTACTAGCTATTAAAATGGGGGACCCCCCCCAAAAAAATGACGTGGGGTCCCCCCTATTTTAATAGCTAGCAAAGGCTAGGCAGACAGCTGGGGGCTGATATTAATAGCCCAGGAAGGGTGCCATGAATATTGGCCCCCTCCCAGGCTAGAAACACCAGTCGTCAGCCGCCCCAGAAATGGCGCATCCATAGGATGCGCCAACTCTGGCACTTAGCCTCGCTCTTCCACGCTGCCCTGGTGCGGTGGCAGGGGGTAATAGTGGTGGGGTTCATGTCAGCGCCAGCTGCCATGAAGCCCAGGTTAGTAATGATGGGCGTCTATAAGACACCCCCATTACTAACCTACAAAGTGTTAAAAAGAAAAAACACACTACACCCAGAAAAAAATAATTTATTTGAAATAAAACACACAATTTTATTTAATTCTTAGTTTACTAAAAATAATAGTTACCTGTCCACGTTCCTGCGCTGATCTCCCATGCACAGCTGTCACATCTGGAGATGGTGACAGCTGTGCATGGCTGCTGTAAGCTCACGCTGCCGGGAACACGTCCGCTCCCGGCAGCGGGAGCCACTGACTGAGGTCACCGGAGTGCATTCAGGCAGCGCAGCTCCGGAGACCTCCTTTACGGCACTGCTGTACCGTGGGAATTTCTCACGATACAGCAGGGCCGTAAAGGAGCTAACCGGAGCAGCGCTGCCTGAACTCCGGTGAACCCTTACGGCCCCGTCATTCTAGCGGCGGCAGCGGTTCAGAGCGGTCACATTCTATGTGGCTGCTCTGAACTGGAGATCTTCGTGGGACACTCGTGGACTGCTACGGAGGGGTAAGGATAAGGTTGTGGTTTATTATTTTATATTTTATTACAGGAGATCGATGGCTTCGGGGAATTAGGTGTCTAGGTGAGTATAGGTGTAGTTTTTTATTTTTTACTTTATTTTAGGTGGCGATCGGCGGGGACAGGTAATGTATGAACTAATTTCTTTTAGGTAACCACTGGCCACCAATGACATGTATTTAACATTTATTGGGGACACAGTAGGGCAATTTAAATAGCAGGATCAGTCTGATGGGAACTACTGCTCCCATCGAGCTGATCCTGCTGGCAGGAGTGGACGGGGGACAGACATAGGCCGATGGGAGTAGTAGTGTCACATCGGCCTATGTCTGCCTGCACGCACACACCCGCACACACACCGCACACACCCGCACACATCGCACAGACACCGCACACACCCGCACACATCGCACAGACACCGCGCACACCCGCACAAACATCGCGCACACACCCCGCACACACACTAATCATGACGGTCTGATCGTCTGGGAGGTGAGGCTGACCTGTGCGGCCGTGGGAAAGTTCATGTGAGTTCATGCAGTCAAGCATGAACTCACATGAACCCTCTGAGGGCACCGCGGCTACTTCAAATGAACAGCTGATCGGCATCAGCTGATACCTCAGCTGTTCATTTGAAATAACCGGCGGGAAAGCGCAGCACAGAACGGGAAAGCCGGCGGTGAAGTCTTTTCACTGCCGGCTTCCCCGCCCGGGTCCTTCGCTCCCCGCTCCTTGGAGCTGCGCTCCCCGCCCGGTCCTAACTTACGATCGGGATGGGAGGTGGCGAGGGGAGCGGAGGATCGGGGTGGGAGGCTGCGGGGAAGCAGTATGGGGCTGTGTGATTGTTTAAAAGCCGGCGGCTTTATACCGCCCGCCGGCTTTTAAACAATCAGGAGAATTCTCCCCCGCTGGGATGGCATTCTGATGACAGGCTGGATCGTGCTGCCATCCAACTTGTCATCCTTCACAGACACTGCAGAGCGCAGGCATTATGGGAACTTCCGATTCCGGTATCCGATATTGTAAAAGTATCGGAATTAAGTATCGGAATTCCGATACCGCGAATATCGGCCGATACCCGATATTACAGTATCGGAATGCTCAACACTAGTTATGAGGCTTTGTAAGTTGTCCCGGTAGCGAGGATCTAGGAGGGTGGACACCCAATAATCAGCCGTGTTGAGAATGTGGGCGATGCGGCGGTCATTTCTCAGGCACTGCAGCATGAAATCAACCATGTGCTGCAGACTGCCAACTGGCCAAGAAACGCTGTCCCCTGCTTGAGGCGTGATCTCTGCCTGCTCTGCATCACCCCACCCTCGCTCTAGATACTGACTACTAGAGCATTGTGTACCTCCCTCCTCTGGACAGATGTCTTCCTCATCCATTGACTCCTCCTCATCCTCCTCACAAAGTGTCCCCTGCCTAGGTCTTTGTGAGGAACCACGTTGCGCAGACTGTAGAGAATCAGATGGCATTTGTGACTCCTCATCCTCCACTTCCAAAACCTTGTCCCTTAGTGCTTGCAGTGTTTTTTCAAGCAGGCAGATAAGGGGGATAGTCATGCTGACTAGTGCATCATCTGCACTCGCCATCCTTTTGGAATAATCGAAGGCATGCAAAACGTGGCAAATGTCCTTCAAAGAGGCCCACTCAGTGGTGGTGAAGTGTGAACGGCGCGCACTGCGACTTTTTTGCGCCTGCTGCAGCTGGTACTCCATTACTGCTGCCTGCTGCTCACACAACCTCTCCAACATATGTAACGTTGAATTCCACCTGGTGGGTAGGTCACATATGATGCGATGTTCCGTAAGACGTAATCGGCGCTGCAGAGCTGCAATGCCTGATCTTGCGTTGCTGGAACGCCGCAAGTGAGCGCACTCTATGCGGACCTTGTGAAGCAGTGCATCAAGATCCGGATAGTCCCTCAAAAAACTCTGCACAACCAAGTTGAGCACATGTGCCAGACATGGGATGTGAGTGAAGTTGCCTAGGCCCAGAGCTGCCACCAGATTTCGGCCATTGTCACACACTACCATGCCTGGCTGGAGATTCGCTGGCACAAACCACACGTCGCTCTACTGCTTGATGGCATTCCAGAGCTCCTGTGCTGTGTGGCTTCGATTCCCCAAAGAAATTAATTTTAATACGGCCTGTTGACGTTTGGCCACAGCTGTGCTCATATCGGTCATCATAACAGGTAACCGTTCACGGGTCGATGTGGAGGTAGACCGTGACGGCTCCTGCAGCGCTGATTCAGAGGAACTGGAGTATGAGGAGGAGTCAATGTGTACAGACTGGATTCCTGCAGTCCTTGGAGTTGGCAGAACACGTACAGCGCCACTCTCAAGATCTGTACCCGGCTCCACAACATTTACCCAATGGGCAGTGAGGGAAAGGTATCGTCCCTGTCCATGCTTACTGGTCCACGCATCGGTGGTCAGGTGGACCTTGCTACTGACGGCGTTTTGTAGCGCATGTTTAATTTTTCCCTCCACATGATGTTGCAGGGCAGGGACGGCTTGCCTGCTGAAATAAAAGCGGCTGGGCACGTTGTATTGTGGGACTGCCAATGCCATAAAGTTACGGAAGGTGTCAGTCTCCACCAGCCTGAATGATAGCATTTCAAGGGCCAGTAGTTTAGCAATGCCAGCATTCAGAGCCTGTGCTCGGGGGTGGTTTGCCGAGTATGGGCGCCTTTTCTCCCATGCCTGTGCTAACGATGGCTGTAGACTGGCCTGGGAGTGTGAGGATGACAGGGAAAGTGGTGCTGTGGGTGGAATTACACTGTGTCTCTGTACAACAGTGCCAGAGATTCTTCCATGGCGATCCTGTGAGGAAGCCGAACCAGCTGTGTGTGAGCTGGAGGAAGAGGCTACAACACGAGCTGAAGAGGTATTAGGTGGCACTGTAGGTTGGCCTAGGTCTTCAGTGTGTTTTTGTAACTCCACCACGTGCTTGGTCCGCACATGTTTCCACATATTTGTGGTATTGAGGTTACTGACACTTTTCCCTCTTTTCACCTTCTGATTACACTGCTTGCATTTGACAAAGCAAATGTCATCTGCAACTGTGTCAAAAAAGGACCAGGCACTGCAAGTCTTGGGAGCGTCCGCTTTGGATTTTGGAAGAGCCATGCTCCTAATGGGTGCCTAAGTGGAGGCTACAGGCAACCAAGTCTGCCCCCTCCCTATCCCTCCTTTTTGGGCTGTTTGGGGAATCTCTTCCTCAGAGCTGCTCCCACCACCTTCCTGTCCCTCACACCATGATGGGTCAAGGACCTCATCATCTACACCACCCTCTTCAAACAACTGCTTCTCCTGGGTAGTCTCGACAGCACAGTACGCACCAGAAAGAGGCACCTGAGTCTCATCATCAGATGCATACTGAGGTGTGCTGCTGACCATAGGCACTGGCCCACCCGCCTCTTCAGATTCAGAGAGACAAAACGGTTGCGCATCACTGCATACTACCTCTTCTTCAAATTCTCGAATTCTGCTTGGCTGGCCCCCTCTTTCCAAGCCAAGAGATTCAGAGAACAGAAGTAGAGATGGCTCCTGTCCAGGGCTCTCTGACTGCCTGGGCAATTTGGCAGGTGGTGAAGAGACAGATGGGTGCTCTTCAGTGCTCTGGACCTGAGGGGATCTGGAACTAATTGAAGTCGATGCGTTAGCTGCCATCCATCCGACAACGGCTTCAATTTGGTCCTCTCGCAGTAGTGGGGTACGGCTAGCTCCTACAAAGCTGCGCATAAAGGACTGTTCCCTGGTAAAACTGGGGGATGCTGAGTCACTGGTGCCCGCAGCAGGCACAGAATCCCCACGTCCTCTCCCTGCAGGCACAGAATCCTCACGTCCTCTCCCTGCAGAAACTCCACGACCACGACCACTCCCTGCCTACTTCATCTTGGTAGTCTGATAAAGATAGGCAGAAAAGTACTAAGGCCTTAGTAAGCTTATTCCTGAACAGCTGCTAACATGTATAAGAAACACTAATTTTATAAAGTATGGACTAGACTTTAATATGAGCTAATGTGGCCTACACAACTGTAAAGTGGAGTGTTTGGTGAACTTTATTTAGTTTTTTTTGTCACAAAAAGACACTGGATGTGCCCAAAGATGTAATACCGATAGTATCACAAACTTTTTGTAGCTATTACAATGTAGGAAGGTAACCTACAATGCAATAGATGAGGCTACAAAAAATAGGCTAATACTAATCTGGCTAGGGCTGCAGGGCGCAATGCTGCAGAAAGGCTCCTCTAACTACTCCTATATAGTGTGTTTGGAACCAATTTAGCTGAATACGGATGGAACCACCACACTAATAGGAGATATCAGGAAAAATTATGAATTGTCAAAAAAGGACAATGTATGAGGCAGTGACACACACTGAGTGCACTACAACCAGACGTGGCTGAAGCACACACTGCAGGGTGAGCTGCACTCACACACACACACAGACCTTGCAGACAGCCGTGAACAGCGCAGAGAACTGTGCACTAGCGCTGCATGGCACAGCGATTTATAAAGTAGCTTGGGTAAAGCAGAATAGACCAAATAGGTAGCTAAAACTGTCCCTCAGAACAGCAGCGTCCTATGCCTAACTGAATTCACAGCAGAGTGAGCTCAAAATGGCGGCGGCGGCTTTTATAGTGCATCATGACATCATTTCAGCAGCCAATCACAGCCATGCCATTAGTTAAGATGCCTACATGCCTAACAGGATGTGCCCACACTTCTTAGGATCCTCATTGGCTGAATAAAATGAAACTGGCTCATTGCATTATGGGAACTTCCGATTCCGGTATACGATATTGTAAAAGTATCGGAATTAAGTATTGGAATTCCGATACCGCGAATATCGGCCGATACCCGATATTTCAGTATCGGAATGCTCAACACTAATTATAACCCCAGCCCCTGAGGAAGCCAGTCATCGAATGGACATAGAGAGTACTACTAAGAAGTTGTACCGATGGACCTCAGCCAGTGAGGTCCTCACAAATCAACTGGGAGCTTAGAGTAGCTCTCAGGGGCCGTAGTGACACAGGGGATGATGGGCCTTCCCATAATGGTTTGCTGGACTGTTGTGGCTTGTAACAAAAGTTATGTACTGCTACATGTAACCAGAAAGTTCCTGACTGCTTCTTCTGCATTATGCATTCATACGCTGCATTCAATCACGCAGTTAAATCTGCATGTGTTCATTGAACAATGCGGATTTACCACATCTAATACATTCTATTGTGGAAATTTCTGTTTGCGGAGACTAGTGTCTCCACAACAGAAATTAACATGCTGTGGCTCGTAAACCCGCACCACCGGTGAGTTTATGCAACGTCAAATAGAAGCACCTTGGGCATGGGATTTCTATAAATCCCATCTACTGTGCTTGTAATGTGGAATGTAGCGTTTTATACGCAGCGCAGGTGAGCTGCATCCAAAACTCTGCTATTCCTGATCGTGGGCACGTACCCTTGGACATTGTTCTTCCTCATTCATCTCCACATCATCTGGTCCAGGCTTGCAGAGTCAGGAGATATGAGTTCTCTATATATATATATATATTTTTTTTTCCTTTTGAGGTTGGGGGGTCCACTTATAGCTATTGTTGTTATGGACGTGACTTACCTAACATTGCGCAGTGAATCTGTTTTCACTATAGTGACTGATATTTCTTGTTGATAAAACTGTGATATTTTTTTCACTTTAAACTTTTTTTTAAACAACACTGATTAGTGTGATCATACAACATACAAACCTCTGATCGCTCCGGTGATGCACTGTACTACTGTAGTGCCGTGTATTATCCCTGCCTGTCAGTGTAATACTAACGACTCCATACATATGAGATAAGTGTTGCCTAAATGGTCATTTGGCAGACGGCTATCTCTCCCGACTCCCCCATACACACAAATATTCCAGCTTTCCTGTGGTTTGTATGAGAGCGTCGCCTCCAGACTCCTCTAGTCGAGGATTATCTACAGGAAAAACAAATGGATTAGCCTCTGAAATTCAGGATGCCAGATCCTTCCCTGCCCTGACATCATCTGTCCGTAGGCCCCGAATACATTGTATAGTCGACTAAACCCCACTGAAATCAGTGCTTTAATGTAACTTTAGTCTAATGTGTATGGGGGTGTTAAAAGGTAACTTATTACTATGGAGTACTTGGGTGAGGAGGGGAATTGAGCCGAACATTGTCAAACCTTCTTAGATGCCATGTTTCCTTTTGACAGCAGCAAGTGGTTAAACTGTCAGGGTTTCTGTTGCAGACGCACCTGTGCCATCTCTGCAGTGTACATCTATGTTCTGGTGCCCTAAAGAGTTATTTTTTTTTTAAAAACAAATGTTTAACCTCTTAAGAAATAACAATGGGCCTAATACGTTTTGCAAGTTTCTTTCTTTTTACAAGAATTGTTGGTGCCAGTTTTCTTTTGAAACATTTTAATATCTGATTTTTTTCTGGTGTATTTCTTGTAATATAGGAAAGCCTGAGTCCAGAAATAAACCCCATAAAAAACTGTATATGGAGACTTTGGTATCAAGTAATTTCTGTCCGCGGTGTTTGTGCAAACAAAAAAGCTTTTATAAAAGCCTCAAACTTCTGTGTGTGAATCAGTCATGAGATCTAACATGGTAGAGCCCGGGGAAGACGGGAAACATTCATATAGATGGCTGGTGGTGATGTAGTAAGTGACAGACTCTGGCCAAAAATGTTTCTGGAGCTGTAGTAGAAGATGAAGATGTCGTCCTCATCATGAAATAGTTATTTCTCATGTCACGTGTAGTGTTGAGCATTCCGATACTGTAATATCGGGTATCGGCCGATATTCGCGGTATCGGTATTCCGATACTTAATTCCGATACTTTTACAATATCGGATACCGGAATCGGAAGTTCCCATAATGCCTGCGCTCTGCAGTGTCTGTGAAGGATGACAAGTTGGATGGCAGCGCGATCCAGCCTGTCATCAGAATGCCATCCCAGCGGGGGAGAATTCTCCTGATTGTTTAAAAGCCGGCGGGCGGTATAAAGCCGCCGGCTTTTAAACAATCACACAGCCCCATACTGCTTCCCCGCAGCCTCCCACCCCGATCCTCCGCTCCCCTCGCCACCTCCCATCCCGATCGTAAGTTAGGACCGGGCGGGGAGCGCAGCTCCAAGGAGCGGGGAGTGAAGGACCCGGGCGGGGAAGCCGGCAGTGAAAACACTTCACCGCCGGCTTTCCCGTTCTGTGCTGCGCTTTCCCGCCGGTTATTTCAAATGAACAGCTGAGGTATCAGGTGATGCCGATCAGCTGTTCATTTGAAGTCGCCGCGTTGCCCTCAGAGGGTTCATGTGAGTTCATGCTTGACTGCATGAACTCACATGAACTTTCCCACGGCCGCACAGGTCAGCCTCACCTCCCAGACCCGTCATGATTAGGGTGTGTGCGGTGTCTGTGCGATGTGTGCGGGGTGTGTGTGCGATGTTTGTGCGGGTGTGCGCGGTGTCTGTGCGTGCAGGCAGACATAGGCCGATGTGACACTACTACTCCCATCGGCCTATGTCTGTCCCCCGTCCACTCCTGCCAGCAGGATCAGCTCGATGGGAGCAGTAGTTCCCATCAGACTGATCCTGCTATTTAAATTGCCCTACTGTGTCCCCAATAAATGTTAAATACATGTCATTGGTGGCCAGTGGTTACCTAAAAGAAATTAGTTCATACATTACCTGTCCCCGCCGATCGCCACCTAAAATAAAGTAAAAAATAAAAAACTACACCTATACTCACCAAGACACCTAATTCCCCGAAGCCATCGATCTCCTGTAATAAAATATAAAATAATAAACCACAACCTTATCCTTACCCCTCCGTAGCAGTCCACGAGTGTCCCACGAAGATCTCCAGTTCAGAGCAGCCACATAGAATGTGACCGCTCTGAACCGCTGCCGCCGCTAGAATGACGGGGCCGTAAGGGTTCACCGGAGTTCAGGCAGCGCTGCTCCGGTTATCTCCTTTACGGCCCTGCTGTATCGTGAGAAATTCCCACGGTACAGCAGTGCCGTAAAGGAGGTCTCCGGAGCTGCGCTGCCTGAATGCACTCCGGTGACCTCAGTCAGTGGCTCCCGCTGCCGGGAGCGGACGTGTTCCCGGCAGCGTGAGCTTACAGCAGCCATGCACAGCTGTCACCATCTCCAGATGTGACAGCTGTGCATGGGAGATCAGCGCAGGAACGTGGACAGGTAACTATTATTTTTAGTAAACTAAGAATTAAATAAAATTGTGTGTTTTATTTCAAATAAATTATTTTTTTCTGGGTGTAGTGTGTTTTTTCTTTTTAACACTTTGTAGGTTAGTAATGGGGGTGTCTTATAGACGCCCATCATTACTAACCTGGGCTTCATGGCAGCTGGCGCTGACATGAACCCCACCACTATTACCCCCTGCCACCGCACCAGGGCAGCGTGGAAGAGCGAGGCTAAGTGCCAGAGTTGGCGCATCCTATGGATGCGCCATTTCTGGGGCGGCTGACGACTGGTGTTTCTAGCCTGGGAGGGGGCCAATATTCATGGCACCCTTCCTGGGCTATTAATATCAGCCTGGGAAGCTCCGTGGGTTTTACCCCCTTCCAGGCTTCAAACATCTGCCCCAGCCGTCTGCTTAACCTCCGCTAGAGACTAAAATTATGGGGGATCCCACGCCATTTTTTTTTATTTAGTCCCTAAATTATTATTTATTTTTTAATTAATTTTTCCCAAAACTTTTGACGTGGGCTTCGCCATATTTTTGTATGCCAGCCAGGTACAGCATCCAGCTTCTATGAACGCGCCATTTTCCGGGGCGGCTGCGGACTGCAATTTTCAGCGGGGAGCAGAAAGCTTGGGCCTCCCTGCGCTGCAGATTCCATCCCCCAGCTGCCTAGTTGTACCTGGCTGGACACAAAAATAGGGAGAAGCTCCACGTTTTTTTTTTTTTTTTTTTTAATTATTTCATGAAATTCATGGAATAATTAAGAAAAAAAGGGCTTCCCTATATTGTTGTGTCCAACCAGGTACAAATAGGCAGCTGGTGGTTGGGGGCAGCCCGTTCCTGCCTGCTGTACCTGGCTGGACCCAAATATAGTGCAAAGCTCCACGTCAATTTTTTTTTAATTATTTCAGGAAATTCATGAAATAATTAAAAAAAAATTATGTGGGGCTTCGCCCTATATTTGTGTCCAGTCAGGTACAGCAGGCAGGAACGGGCTGCCCCCAACCACCAGCTGCCTATTTGTACCTAGCCGGACACAACAATATAGGGAAGCCCTTTTTTTTCTTAATTATTCCATGAATTTCATGAAATAATTAAAAAAAAATACGTGGAGCTTCGCCCTATTTTTGTGTCCAGCCAGGTACAACAAGGCAGCTGGGGGCTGGAATGCCGTCACAGCCAGACACTGAGGAGTGGAAGTATGCCTGCGCTTCTCAGTGTCTGCGGGATGACAGGCTGGATGGCAGCGTTCTGCTGCGGTCCAGCCTGTCATCTCGATGTAGCAGAGCTGGAGCCGTCGTGGGAGCCATGGAAAGGTAAAGATGAGGTTGGTTTATTATTTTTCTTTTATTGCAGGAGATCGTTGGCTTCAGCTGGAATGGGCGTGATGGTAAGTATGGTTTAATTTAGAACAATAAAGAATTGTGTGTTTATTTCAATTAAAGGACTTTTTTCTGGGTGTTTGTGTTTTTTTTAAATACTTTACTAGAAATTCATGGTGGTCATGTCTAATATTGGCGTGCCCCCATGAATTTCGGGCTTAGGGCCAGCTGATAATGCCAAGCTGGCCTTAACCCCTTTATTACCCAGTGAGCCACCGCACCAGGGCCCTGGATGAGTTGGGTACAGCGCCAGAAGATGGCGCTTCTATGAACGCGCCATTTTCCGGGGCGGCTGCGGACTGCAATTTGCAGCGGGTGGGGCCCAGAAAGCTTGGGCCTCCCTGCGCTGCAGATTCCAGCCCCCAGCTGCCTAGTTGTACCTGGCTGGACACAAAAATAGGGCGAAGCTCCACGTTTTTTTTTTTAAATTCATGAAATTCATGGAATAATTAAGAAAAAAGGGCTTCCCTATATTGTTGTGTCCGGCTAGGTACAAATAGGCAGCTGGTGGTTGGGGGCAGCCCGTTCCTGCCTGCTGTACCTGACTGGACACAAATATAGGGCGAAGCCCCACATCAATTTTTTTTTTAATTATTTCATGAATTTCCTGAAATGATTTAAAAAAATTGACGTGGGGCTTCGCACTATATAAAAAAAGGGAAGCCCTTTTTTTCTTAATTATTTCATGAATTTCATGAAATAATTAAAAAAAAAAAATACGTGAAGCTTCTCCCTATTTTTGTGTCCAGCCAGGTACAACTAGGCAGCTGGGGGATGGAATCTGCAGCGCAGGGAGGCCCAAGCTTTCTGCCCCCCCCCCCCCCCCGCTGAAAATTGCAGTCCGCAGCCACCCCGGAAAATGGCGCGTTCATAGAAGCTGGATGCTGTACCTGGCTGCATACAAAAATATGGCGAAGCCCACGTCAAAAGTTTTGGGAAAAATTAATTAAAAAATAAATAATAATTTAGGGACTGCATCTTTATTAACTCCTCAAATGTCATTTAGTGTTAAAATAAAGGATTTATTTTAAAAAAAATTGACGTGGGGCTTCGCCCTATATTTGTGTCCAGCCAGGTACAGCAGGCAGGAACAGGCTGCCCCCAACCACCAGCTGCCTATTTGTACCTGGCCAGACACAACAATATAGGGAAGCCCTTTTTTTAAAAAAATTATTTCATGAAATAATTAAAAAAAAATTGACGTGGGGCTTCGCACTATATTTGTGTCCAGCCAGGTACAGCAGGCAGGAACGGGCTGCCCCCAACCACCAGCTGCCTATTTGTACCTGGTTGGACACAACAATATAGGGAAGCCCTTTTTTTCTTAATTATTCCATGAATTTCATGAAATAATTTAAAAAAAAAATGCGTGGGGCTTCGCCCTGTTTTTGTGCCCAGCCAGATACAACTAGGCAGATGGGGGCTGGAATCCGCAGCGCAGGGAGACCCAAGCTTTCTGGGCCACCCCCGCTGCAAATTGCAGTCCGCAGCCGCCCCAGAAAATGGCGCGTTCATAGAAGCGCCATCTTCTGGCGCTGTACCCAACTCATCCAGGGCCCTGGTGCGGTGGCTCACTGGGTAATAAAGGGGTTAAGGCCAGCTTGGCATTATCAGCTGGCCCTAAGCCCGAAATTCATGGGGTCACGCCAATATTAGACATGACCACCATGAATTTCTAGTAAAGTATTTAAAAAAACACAACACCCAGAAAAAAGTCCTTTAATTGAAATAAAGACACAATTCTTTATTGTTCTAAATTAAACCATACTTACCGTCACGCCCATTCCAGCTGAAGCCAACGATCTCCTGCAATAAAAGTAAAATAATAAAGCAACATCATCCTTACCTTTCCATGGCTCCCACGACAGCTTCAGCTCTGCTACATCGAGATGACAGGCTGGACCGCAGCAGAACGCTGCCATCCATCCTGTCATCCCGCAGACACTGAGAAGCGCAGGCATGCTTCCACTCCTCAGTGTCTGGCTGTGACGGCATCCAGATGAGCCGAGGTCATGTCCAATGAACTCAGCTCACCTCATGTACGTCACTGACAGCGTGGGAAAATTCTCCTGCACTCAGCACTTCAGCGTGAGAATTTTCCCACGCTGTCAGTGACGTGCATGAGGTGAGCTGAGTTCATTGGACATGAACTCGGCTCATCTGGATGACGTCACAGAGAGACACTGAGGAGCGCAAGCATGCCTGCGCTTCTCAGTGTCTGCGGGATGACAGGCTGGATGGCAGCGTTCTGCTGCGGTCCAGCCTGTCATCTCGATGTAGCAGAGCTGGAGCTGTCCTGGGAACCATTGAAAGGTAAGGATGAGGTTGCTTTATTATTTTACTTTTATTGCAGGAGATCGTTGGCTTCAGCTGGAATGGGCGTGATGGTAAGTATGGTTTAATTTAGAACAATAAAGAATTGTGTCTTTATTTCAATTAAAGGACTTTATTCTGGGTGTTTGTGTTTTCTTTTAACTTTGACTATGGGGTTAGTAATGGGGGTGTCTTATAGACGCCTCTCCATTACCAACCTGGGCTTGATGTCAGCTGGCATTATAAGCTGACATCAACCCCAACCCTATTACCCCCTGCCACCGCACCAGGGCAGCGTGGAAGAGCGAGGCTAAGTGCCAGAATTGGCGCATCCTATGGATGCGCCATTTCTGGGGCGGCTGACGATTCTAGCCTGGGAGGGGGCCAATATTCATGGCACCCTTCCTGGGCTATTAATATCAGCCCCCAGCTGTCTGCCTAGCCTGTGCTAGCTATTAAATTAGGGGGGACCCCACGTTATTTTTTTTGGGGGGTTCCCCCATTTTAATAGCTAGTAAAGGCTAGGTATTCAGCTGGGGGCTGATATTAGTAGCCTGGGAAGCTCCGTGGGTATTACCCCCTTCCCAGGCTTCAAACATCTGCCCCAGCTGTCTGCTTAACCTCCGCTAGAGCCTAAAATTAAGGGGAACCCCACGCCAATTTTTTTTTAAATAAATCCTTTATTTTAACACTAAATGACAAGTACAGTAATCAACACTGTCACTGTACTTCATATATATGTGACTGACATGTTTCTATCTATCTAATCTATGTGTGATTCTCTATTCTTTCTATTCTAAATTGTCGGGTACAGATGCTGAATTGCCGGCCGGCTTTCTTAAAGAGACGGTGCATGAAAACACTATTATTTTTTTAAATAAATCCTTTACACTAAATGACAAGTACAGTAAGCAACACTGTCACTGTACTTCTTATATATGTGACTGACATGTTTCTATCTATCTAATCTATGTGTGAAGCTCTATTCTGTCTGTTATAAATTGTCGGGTACCGCTGCTGAATTGCCGGCTGGCTTTCTTAAAGAGACGGTGCATGAAAACACTAATATTTTTTTTAATAAATCCTTTACACTAAATGACAAGTACAGTAAGCAACATTGTCACTGTACTTCATATATATGTGACTAACATGTTTCTATCTATCTAATCTATGTGTGATGCTCTATTCTTTCTGTTGTAAATTGTCGGGTACCGGTGTATGCCGCTGATGAATTGCCGGCTTTTCATGTCATTCTACATTATTCTTAGTTGTTTTACTTCATGTAGAATTAACCTACAAGGAAAGAAAGGGTTTATTTTCATTCCGATATTTGTGTCCCATTAACTTGCATTGGTTTCCGGTATCGGAATCGGCGATATCCGATACTTTTTGGGTATCGGCCCGATCCAATCCGATACGATATTTCCTGATATCGGAAGGTATCGCTCAACACTAGTCACGTGTAATGAATATCTCCTGCAGTATTGCTAATGCCGATTCCAGTGTCGGTAAATGAGACGACAATTAGTGTTATGGAAGATGAGTCTATGAGAAACGCATTCAACTGGAGAGGAAGAAACTGCTTGTTTTCTGTGGCATAAAATATATAGGTTTTATTAGTAGATGTGAAGAAGAAAACTAAATACTGTAAAATAATAAATCTCCTCAAATGTTTCCCTTATTATCTCCAGTAATTGTATTATTACACAGAATTTTTATGATGTTACATCGGCTCATCTTCTTCTCATTCAGGTCTCTACAATATCAGATCCTCTCAGTGAAGATCTTCTAGATAAGAGAATTTTCTTGATTTACCCATCAAAGATGGATATGGATAGAGACAAGATGGCGGAGAGGATATTACACCTCACCCTAGAGATCCTCTTCCGGCTTACTGGAGAGGTGAGAGATTCTGATGACGTCACATTACATCATTCTTATCTATGGGAATAACAGATGGACAGAACTGGAGAGGTGAGGACTCTGGAAATGTCTGGAGTGAGATTTATTAATGTGTCTCTCCATAACCAGGATTACACAGTAGTGAAGAAGACCTCTAGTGAGCGCTGTCAGGACCCTGCGTCTGAGGGATGGAGAAGACCCCTGAGCCCAATCACGGGGCCTCCACCTTACACCCTGATACATGAGGACATCAATGACCAGAAGATCCTAGAACTCACCTACAAGATGATTGAGCTGCTGACTGGAGAGGTGACACTGCTGGGAATGCTGGGACATTATACAGTAATGCTATGAAGAGATCAGGGGATGACTGTATCATTGTATGTGTTAGGTTCCTATAAGGTGTCAGGATGTCGCTGTCTATTTCTCCATGGAGGAGTGGGAGTATTTAGAAGGACACAAAGATCTGTACAAGGACATCATGATGGAGGTTCCCCAGCCCCTCACATCGCCAGGTAATAGACAGGACTAAATACACATGGCCTATAATTATCTGTATGTAAAGGATGAATTCAGTCCCTGTATGTGTTTCCTCCAGATCTATCCAGTAAGAGAACAACACCAGAGAGATGTCCCCGTCCTCTTCTTTCACAAGACTGTAAACAAGAAGATCCCAGTGTTCCTCAGGATCATCAGGTAGATGAAGAGAAGGTGTCATGAAATCTCCCCTATGATGTATAGATGTCTGTGAAGGTCTTGTGCTCAATTTTGTTTTATCCCCCAGTATTACATGTTTTATACTTGTGAAATGAGAATGGTGGAGATGGCAGGATTAGAGCTGATCATGGATGTGACTTCTTCATCTGTCTGTGACTTTTACAATATTTGTTTCAGGGTGAAGATCTGACCCATATTAATACTACAGAGACATATGTGAGGGGTGATGAGCGGTGTAAGGAGGAGATTCCTACATATGACTACCCAGGTGAGTAGTGACCACTAAATGCAGAGAAGTCACAGATTCTTCTCAGTCACCGGCTGTGGCTGCTTTAATGGTGGTGTAGACCGGCCGTATCACAATCGTGTGATCACCATTTTGCCGCTAGACCACAACATTCTCCTCCATCCGAAAATGTTCAAATTACTTTGTGAATTGGGAAAGCCCTTTTCTAGAGAACTTACAACCTGGAGGATCCACCTACCCCCTGGGATTAGGAGACGCTGTCCGTTACCTGCCCAGATCTGTAAACTACAAAGTCAAATGACAGCGTACGTAGAATGTGCTGACAAGTTAGAAAATCACTTGAAGAAAAACATTATGATGGGCCGTAAGAGAAAGTGGAGGGTAATGATGCTGTTGGCTTCCTAGAACCCTGATATCTTATTGGATGAATCTACCTTCTCTCCCTTCTGTGTTGCTGAATGTCCTCATATGGTCCCTACAAGACCAGGTCCAGTCTTTCTGGCCAAACTTCACTTTTATTATCAACAACATTAAATGTGCAGTGAGGCCAAGTGTGAATTTCTGTACAATAACAACAGAGTTTCCCTTTATCTTGACTTTTCAAACCAATTAACTTCAAACAGGATCGTGATAAACTACATAAAAACATTACACCTGCGCCATGATATATCTCTAAGCTGTGCTTGGCTGAAGACTGTAATATACATATATTCACACCTGCAGAAGATGTGTTGGCTCGAGCCCTGGTTTCATGGATTCACTCCACATCATAAATTCCATGTTTTCAATCCTAAGGAATTCAGATTACTGCACAATCTCTCCTGAAATGGGGAGCTGTCACGAAAACACCAATTGGTCAGACCTTGCAGCTCTCTGGCGCCCCCTTATCCTGCTGGTCAAACACGGTATTGACCGAGGATAAGCACGGGCGCAGCTGCTCTAATTTATGTCGACTATTGCGGCACGTGATGTGACAGGACGTATATATACCACCAGTTCCTTCCAGGAACGTACAGTGCTGGCCAAAAGTATTGGCACCCCTGCAATTCTGTCAGATAATACTCAGTTTCTTCCTGAAAATGATTGCAATCACAAATTCTTTGGTATTATTCTCTTCATTTAATTTGTCTTCAATGAAAAAAACACAAAAAGAATTGTCCTAAAGCCAAATTGGATATAATTCCACACCAAACCTAAAAAACGGGGTGGACAAAAGTATTGGCACCATTTGAAAAATCATGTGATGCTTCTCTAATTCGTGTAATTAACAGCACCTGTAACTTACCTGTGGCACCTAACAGGTGTTGGCAATAACTAAATCACACTTGCAGCCAGTTAACATGGATTAAAGTTGACTCAACCTCTGTCCTGTGTCCTTGTGTGTACCACATTGAGCATGGAGAAAAGAAAGAAGACCAAACAACTGTCTGAGGACTTGAGAAACCAAATTGTGAGGAAGCATGAGCAATCTCAAGGCTACAAGTCCATCTCCAGAGACCTGAATGTTCCTGTGTCTTCCGTGCGCAGTGTCATCAAGAAGTATAAAGCCCATGGCACTGTGGCTAACCTCCCTAGATGTGGACGGAAAAGAAAAATTGACGAGAGATTTCAACGCAATATTGTGCGGATGGTGGATAAAGAACCTCGACTAACATCCAAACAAGTTCAAGCTGCCCTGCAGTCCAAGGGTA
The DNA here is from genome assembly GCF_046119375.1 of Phyllobates terribilis. Classification (NCBI taxonomy): domain Eukaryota; kingdom Metazoa; phylum Chordata; class Amphibia; order Anura; family Dendrobatidae; genus Phyllobates; species Phyllobates terribilis. The sequence goes on along the minus strand of NW_027362796.1, from coordinate 568,605 downwards.
CAACAGTGTCAACCCGTACTATCCGTCGGCGTCTGAATGAAAAAGGACTGTATGGTAGGATACCCAGGAAGACCCCACTTCTTACCCCGAGACATAAAAGAGCCAGGCTGGAGTTTGCCAAAACTTACCTGAGAAAGCCTAAAACGTTTTGGAAGAATGTTCTCTGGTCAGATGAGACAAAAGTAGAGCTTTTTGGGAAAAAGCATCAACATAGAGTGTACAGGAAAAAAAAAGAGGCATTCAAAGAAAAGAACACGGTCCCTACAGTCAAACATGGCCGAGGTTCTCTGATGTTTTGGGGTTGCTTTGCTGCCTCTGCCACTGGACTGCTTGACCGTGTGCATGGCATTATGAAGTCTGAAGACTACCAACAAATTTTGCAGCATAATGTACAGTGCCTACAAGTAGTATTCAACCCCCTGCAGATTTAGCTGGTTGACACATGCGGAATTAACTTGGCATTGTGACATTTGTACTGTAGATCAGCCTGGAAGTGGGAAATGCACTGCAGCAAATTTTTTTTTTTTTTTTTTAAAACGTAAAAAGTTAATTCAGAGTGTCATTTATTATTCAACCCCTCAAACCACAAGAATTCTGTTTGGTCCCCCTAAAGTATTAAGAAGTAGTTCAGGCACCAAGAATAATGAGCTTCACATGTGTGGATTAAAGATCTCTTTTGCCAGCCTTTTCTGACTATTTAAGACCCTCCCCAAACTTGTGAACAGCACTCAGACATGGTCAATATGGGAAAGACAAAGGAGCATTCCAAGGCCATCAGAGACAAGATCGTGGAGGGTCACAAGGCTGGCAAGGGGTACAAAACCCTTTCCAAGGAGTTGGGCCTACCTGTCTCCACTGTTGGGAGCATCATCCGTAAGTGGAAGGATTATGGAACTACTGTTAGCCTTCCACGGCCAGGACAGCCTTTGAAAGTGTCCTCCCGTGCCGAGGCCAGGCTTGTCCGAAGAGTCAAGGCTAACCCAAGGACAACAAGGAAGGAGCTCCGGGAAGATCTCATGGCAGTGGGGACATTGGTTTCAGTCAATACCATAAGTAACGTACTCCACCGCAATGGTCTCCGTTCCAGACGAGCCCGTAAGGTACCTTTACTTTCAAAGCGACATGTCAAGGCTCGTCTACAGTTTGCTCATGATCACTTGGAGGACTCTGAGACAGACTGGTTCAAGGTTCTATGGTCTGATGAGACCAAGATCGAGATCTTTGGTGCCAACCACACACGTGACGTTTGGAGACTGGATGGCACTGCATACGACCCCAAGAATACCATCCCTACAGTCAAGCATGGTGGTGGCAGCATCATGCTGTGGGGCTGTTTCTCTGCCAAGGGGCCTGGCCATCTGGTCCGCATCCATGGGAAGATGGATAGCACGGCCTACCTGGAGATTTTGGCCAAGAACCTCCGCTCCTCCATCAAAGATCTTAAGATGGGTCGTAATTTCATCTTCCAACAAGACAACGACCCAAAGCACACAGCCAAGAAAACCAAGGCCTGGTTCAATAGGGAAAAAGTCAAGATGTTGGAGTGGCCTAGTCAGTCTCCTGACCTTAACCCAATTGAAAACTTGTGGAAGGAGCTCAAGAATAAAGTCCACATGAGACACCCAAAGAACCTAGATAACTTGGAGAAGATCTGCATGGAGGAGTGGGCCAAGATAACTCCACAGACCTGTGCCGGCCTGATCAGGTCTTATAAAAGACGATTATTTGCTGTAATTGCAAACAAGGGTTATTCCACAAAATATTAAACATAGGGGTTGTATAATAATTGACCCACACTTTTATGTTTAAAATTTAATAAAATTCAACTGAGCAACATAACTTTTTGGTTTGTAAGATTTATGCTTCTGTTCATAAAACCTACTCTCGTTTGCAGTTTGAAGGCTCTAACTTATTTGCATCTTATCAAACCAGCTAAATCTGCAGGGGGTTGAATACTACTTGTAGGCACTGTAGGGCCCAGTGTGAGAAAGCTCACCTCAGAGGTCATGGGTCTTTCAGCAGGACAATGACCCAAAACACACTTCCAAAAGCACTATAAAATGGTTTGAGAGAAAGCAATGGAGACTTCTAAGGTGGCCAGCAATGAGTCCAGACCTGAATCCCATAGAACACCTGTGGAGAGATCTCAAAATGGCAGTTTGGAGAAGGCACCCTTCAAATATCAGGGACCTGGAGCAGTTTGCCAAAGAAGAATGGTCTACAATTCCAGCAGAGCATTGTAAGAAACTCATTGATGGTTACCGGAAGCGGTTGTTCGCAGTTATTTTGGCTAAAGGTTGTGCAACCAAGTATTAGGCTGAGGGTGCCAATACTTTTGTCCGGCCCTTTTTTGGAGTTTTGTGTCAAATGATCAATGATTTGATTTTTGCTTCATTCTCTTTTGTGTTTTTTCCTTGCAAGCAAATTAAATGAAGAGAATAATACCAAAGAATTTGTGATTGCAATAATTTTCAGGAAGAAACTGAGTATTATCTGACAGAATTGCAGGGGTGCTAATACTTTTGGCCAGCACTGTATATATACCTCCGACCAGCCGCCCTCAAACCACAATATCACATAAATACTGGTATACTGCCACCACCGATCGCTTAACAGGTGGATTGGGTACCCGTTAGGTAATGTGAATTAGCGGGTGAGGAACGTGTTTGCTCGACATAGGACAAGAAGAACGAAGCTGGTAAATAATAATGATTTACTCCCAAAAGTGGGCAGTGTTTACAAAAGATATACAAGATATTATAAAAGAGACAATGTACATATATGAATAAACAGTTATTAAAATAAAAGGGATAAGTAATAGCAAAACCTGTGCCACGTGGTGATGGTCTCAGATTCTGTGGGGGGGACGGCTCCCCGGAAATTAGATGTGATTCTTCCACGCAGCGTGGTGTGCATGCGTCTGACATCCCGGGGCAAGAATGACTTAAAAAATGGCCGTTCTGGTTTTTAGTAAAGGGGCCAAAACATTAGGAGACACCCATGGTGCTTACCTCACACGGGGACTCGGCTTTGTGAACCCACCCAGCTGCAGAAGACCTAAAACTCCTTCAGATTTCATATCTTGGTGTGGGGGGGGGGTCCCACATCCAAGATGGAGACATCATGTTTGCTGTCACCACTATTCATGAAGATGGATATCAAATATGAAATCTCTATGATGCTCAGAAGCTCAGAACCCATTTCCCGGGCTTCCGGTGGTCTCCTCGTCACGAAAACCACACCATCACAATTGGAAAAAGATGACCATCTCAAAAATGTGCTCCCTGTGTTTCTGACAGTCATGTGCATGATTAAAATCGACATTAAACATTTGTGCAGCTAAACAATAGGATTGGAGGGAAAAATCCAGGGTATACCAGTGCTTGCTCTGGGCTGAGGCTTTATGACGCTCATAAAAATTCCTGAGGTTTGGGGGAAAAGCAACAGTGAGTTCTATGTAAAACTCTTACAAATGGACAGGGGGGTGGAGATTTGAGACAGCTCTCATTTTTTAAAACTATGACCAAAAATACATTTTGCCTGACAGGAGCACTAATACTTTCTCTACTCTTCTCATCAGGACTCATAGTAGATCCAATGGTCCACCATAAATGACTGCAATTCCGGTTTAGTGTTGTAGTTCTCCCCTGATACATATATTGTTGTTGGGGATGTAACATATCTTTTATTCTGTCTTTTTTTACAGGTTCATTTTGTATGATAGTTTGAGTGTGGTGGAATCGGCCTGACTCACTTATGTGACTCTGTAACTCCCTCGTTGTCTTTAAAAGAAGGTCTCCATTATGTCTTCCCAATGCCCGAGGTCTAAATTTAAGACACCTCAGCTCTGCACTATTATAAAAAGTTCTCTTTAAATGTCTAATATTTCTTCTTGAAACTCCTCTGACAGAAAATATTGGCCCTTATCATAGTTTAGATTACGAAGAGCCACCGAGCCCCATACTCCAATTACCACAGAAAGGTTTCACCACTAGTTACTCGTTTTTAACTGATGGAGACTATTGAGTTTGATCATTTCAGTAGATGTGTTATTGTCTATAGTCACAGTTTTTGACTCAAGTGATCCTCTAATTTAACCTCTTCCTGCAGCCAGTTTTGTGTTCCTAGTCAGGCTCCATTTTCAAATCAGACGTGTGTCACTTTATGTGGTGATAACTTTGTAATTCTTCACAAAGGATAATAGGAAACAAATGGACCTTACAAATTATATTCCAACTTCTCTTGAATTTGACAATACCCTATATACAGCTGTACACTACTGTCTGGGCACATGGCAGGTTAAGAAGGGAAGGAGCGACATTTAGCTATTGTATTGCTGATCTTGCTGGAATAGTTTTCAGACACAATGTATTGGGGGCGCTGTTCATGGTCACCTGACAGCTCAAAAGATGGCCACCACTAACAGGCTTGGTGCTATATAATCCATTTTCCAGATCCCAGGGACTGCCTTGCTTATCCCCAGAGGAGATGGAACACACCATTTAAAGAAGCCTTAATATAATAAAATGACAGAAAACCAGAGCAGTAGAAATCACCATAAAGTAGCTTCATTTTGAAAATTATAACCCTCAGTGAATTAATCTATAGGAGAAGTGAATATTTTGACTCCACAATCACTTTCCAGAAATTAGCACGCAGTGGATGTTGAAGGGTGAAAATTACACATTTGCCATTTTATTACCCAACACATAGTGCCCAGATTGTGCTCTAGGAGACGCACACCGTAAATTAAGTGGGTTCTTCTCACTATAATAATGCCAAATACATGGTTGCTAAATATTGTTTAGGCACACTTCAAGGCTCAGAAGGAAGGGGGAGATTTGACTTTGGGAGACCGGATTTTGCTGCATTGGTTTATGGATGAGTAGAAGTTTTTATTGGTATCATTTTTGCCTACATAACATTTTTTGATGGCTTCTTATTCCATATTTTGGAGACAGAATGAACAAACAGTTGAACACTACGCTCTACTGGTTCATTCTGTGAGGTTTTCACTTTTCACTGTCATTCTGTCAATAACTTGCCATTTCTACAGACATTTAAGTAGAAATGTTCAAAAATGTAAATTCAAGGATATTTCATTCAAAATTATTAATTGTTTTTTTTCTTGGCAGATGACTGTACCTGGAGATCAGAGAGACCGGAGATTTTTAAATCGGATGATCTTGAGATCTTACAGGATACAATTGAAGTTTATGCCATTTCTCCAGATATCCCATCTTCCCTTCAAAGCAAAGATCTATCATCTAAGCCTATGGAACAGATCCTGTCTTCTGATTCATTACCGACTATGAAGGAAAAAAATCAAAATAAAAAAATAAGCATTAAAAAACGAACTGCTCCTAAAGGAAAGAGGTCATTTTCACTTTCAGAAAATGGAAATAGTTTTACCCTCGAAAAGTCTATTCTTAAACATCAAAAAATACACACAGCGGATAATAGATTGTTTTGTTCCAAATGTGGCCGAAGTTTTAACCAGAAATCAGTTTTTGTTGCGCACCAGCGAACTCACATAGCGGAGAAGCCTTTTTCATGTTCAGAATGTGGGAAATGTTTTAACCGGAAATCACTTCTTAATATCCACAAGAGAACTCACACGGGGGAGAAGCCTTTTTCATGTTCGGAATGTGGGAAATGTTTTAACTGGAAATCAGCTTTTGTTAGACACCAGAGAACTCACAGTAAGGAGAAGCCTTTTTCCTGTTCAGAATGTGGGAAATATTTCAACCAGAAATCACTTCTTAATATCCACAAGAGAACTCACACGGGGGAGAAGCCTTTTTCATGTTCAGAATGTGGCAAATGTTTTAACCAGAAATCAGATTTGATTAAGCACCAGAGAACCCACACAGGGGAGAAGCCTTTTTCATGTTCAGAATGTGGGAAATGTTTTAACCAGAAATCCACTTTGGTTAGTCACCAGAGAGCTCACACAGGAGAGAAGCCTTTTTCGTGTTCAGAATGTGGGAAATGTTTTAACCAGAAATCAGCTTTGGTTAATCACCAGAGAACTCACACAGGGGAGAAGCCTTTTTCATGTTCTGAATGTGGGAAAAGTTTTAACCAGAAATCAGCTTTGGATAGACACATGAGAACTCACACAGGGGAGAAGCCTTTTTCCTAATCTTTTTTTTTAATCCAATACATTTTTATAGATATTTTTTTATTAGTTTTTTTTTTTTACAAACCAAGAAACCAGTACATACAGTAATAAAATAACATACCATAGGATGACATACATGCATCTCTCCTATATATCCTTTCAGCTTGCCCATTACCGTCTGATAACTTGCAGTCACTATATCTTACAATTAACATTCCACATTCTTGAAATTTCTTATATAACCATACTATTGTATTAAACATTATGATCCTATACACTTATAGGTGTGCTATATTACTGTTAAATATGAATTATGGATATTCATTTTTTAATCTGAATTCTATATAGATCAGCCTCGAGCTAGGTTTTGCTGACAAGACATTCAGGCTATTCTTGTCTTTTTAGCTCAGTGTAAGTTAGTGCCATAAGCAGAACAACAGGTGCTGTGAGGGGCCAATATAACCCACACAGGGTGGGGGTCTCGGGGTCTCTTTTCCATTCTACATTACATGGCTCAGTCCTAGGATCTAAGAGCTGAAGAGACAGCTGATATGTAGGCCCTGACACACGTGCTGGACACAGACAGACGCAACCTACCATTCAGGATCCCAGGAAAAGATAGGTGAATCTCAACTAATAGGCTAATTATGGACAAATGGAAAATCACTTTGTAACTATTTCACCTATTTTATGTAACTGCTGGAATTATTCTTTTTAATGGACAACCCAAGAATAAATAATATATTCTTTGAACAATCGCATCTGATAAACAGTCCTATCTATATATAAATATACAAAAATAATTATATTTAACATTTTGGCGAGCCCCCAGTCCTGAGTTTTTTTGTGCTTTCAAGTGGCTTCCTTCTCCTTGAACAAGGTGGGGGAGAGGAGGAAAGCTTTTGCTGAACACCTGTTGTCCAAGTGTCGGGAAATCCACTAACTTTGTCACAAGAATCAGAAATAACCTACAGATGATTGAGGACTGATATATTCTCCAGATGGATTGACAGGCACCAGAAGTACTACAAGGATCAGAAGTACACTGATGACCAAACCCCAGTGTAAAGGAGAATCTGAGAAATCTGAAGTTAAGGAAAAATATGGATATTATTTCTTCTTTTCTAAGCAAAGTAAACTAAAATTAAAGGCTACTGACGAGACTGACTTAGACGTTTTGTGGCTTAGCTTATGCGCAGAATGTGAAATGGAGAATTTAAAATTAGATTCTAAGCTGGTGTCCTTTTATAGAGACAAAGAGAAGTTGAAAAATATTTTACAATTGGTTGACATTTCACAAACTTGTGTCAGAAAAGTCAAAGCATGACTCTGTAATAGTGTAAAGGATACTAATGATGTTACTGATTCTGACTGTAATGTGGAAATTGAACAGGATAACAGCTACTGAAGGTGACCGTCTGGTGACAAAGAGACTGACATGGGAACGGACAAAAGAGAAACTGACATATTAAGTGATGTAGGAGGAGACATGATAATTGACTCAAGTGATGTAGGAGGAGCTTATGTACAAAGACCATTAAAACTAGAAGAAAACTTAAAAGCTACACAGGCCCAATTCCAAATTAAAGTTAGGAAAAATTTGTTAAAATTATAAAAAATCATGCCAAAATCCATGTCTGTACAGGGTGGGCCATTTATATGGATACACCTAAATAAAATGGGAATGGTTGGTGATATTAGCTTCCGGTTTGTGGCATATTAATATATGGGAGGGGGAAAACTTTTCCAGATGGGTGGTGACCATGGCGGCCATTTTGAAGTCTGCCATTTTGGATCCAACTTTATTTTTTCCATGGGAAGAGGGTCATGTGACACATCAAACTTATTGACAATTTCATAAGAAAAACAATGGTGTGCTTGGTTTTAACGTAACTCTATTCTTTCATGAGTTTTTTACAAGTTTCTCTTTGTTTACAGCCATTGATATGTCACAGAGGTTAACACTTGAGGAGTGGATAGAAATTGTGTTGATGTCTGGTGAACGCGCAGTACTCAGGTCATTGCAGCAGATTCAATGCAAGACACCCTATGAGACCACCCATCTCCCATGCTACAGTTACCAAACTGCTTGCCAAATTTCGTAAAACAGGTTCAGTGAACATCCCTTCAGCGGATATTAGCTACTCACAAATGGCACCCTTGCAAAATCCAGCTGCTGCAGCATCTCAACGAGGATGACCCAGATCAACGCACTGAATTTGCAGAATGGGCAAAACAAAAATTGGAACAGCATCCTCAGTTTACACAGAACATTATATTCAGTGATGAGGCAAACTTTTTGTGAATGGTGAAGTTAACAAACAAAACCACCGCTATTGGTCTGACACTAACCCACAGTGGATAGATCCCTCCAAGACTGTTGGAACACAAAAAATGATAGTATGGTGTGGTATATGGGGTACAAAGATAGTGGGGCCATTCTTCATCAATGGAAACCTCAATGCCACTGGATAGCTGAAATTGCTACATGATGATGTGTTGCTTTCTTTATACACTGAAGATGGCACGTTCCCTGAGTTTTTCCACCAAGATGGTGCCACCACCACATTATGGGTGTCAGGTCCAAGCATTCCTACATGAACAGTTTCCTGGAAAGTGGATTGGTCATCATGGGCCAGTTGAATGGCCACCAAGGTCTCCTGATCTGACCCCCTTAGACTTTTATCTTTGGGGTCATCTGAAGGCAATTGTCTATGCTGTGAAGATATGAGATGTGCAGCATCTGAAACAACTGATACTGGATGCCTGTGCTAGCATTTCTTCTGGGGTGTTGCTATCAGTGTGTCAAGAGTGGGAGAAGAGGGTTGCATTGACAATCCAACACAATGGGCAGCACTTTGAACACATTTTATAAGAGGTCATAAACTTGTAAATAACTCATGAAAGAATAAAGTTTTATGTTAAAACCAAGCTCACCATTGTTTTTCTTATGAAATTCTCAATAAGTTTAATGTCACATGACCCTCTTCCAATTGAAAAAAATAAAGTTGGATCCAAAATGGCCGACTTCAAAATGGCCACCATGGTCACCACCCATCTGGAACAGTTTTCCTCCTCTCATATATTAATGTGCCACAAACAGGAAGTTGATATAACCAACCATTCCCATTTTATTTAGGTGTATCCATATAAATGGCCCACCCTGTATATACAGTTGTGATCAAAAGTTTACATACTCCGGCAGAATTTTTCCTTTCTTGGCCTTGTTTCAGAGAATATGAATGATAACAAAAAAAACTTTTTCTCCACTCATGATTATTGGTTGGGTGAAGCCATTTATTGTCAAACTACTGTGTTTTCTCTTTTTAAATCTTAATGACAACCAAAAACATCCAAATGACCCTGATCAAAAGTTCACATACCCTGGTGATTTTGGCTTGATAATATACACGACTGTTGCTTAATGTGGTAATTATATTATGTGATTTGTTCCAACTGTTTTCATTGGCACATTTTTATTATTTTATAAAAACCTGTTCATTGTGTAGCTATGCAGTGATAAAGAACGCAAGTGAGCGTTCGAAACGCGTCTTGCTCCCCTTCCCTGTCTATGCAACCTTTGTAATTTTTGCAAGTTTTTAATGGATGAAAAATAAAGAAAGAATTATTTTACCAGACTCTGGAACAACTATCCCTTTTTTTAGCATATTCTGGTGTGGAATCACCTGGTTCCGTGCAAGCTAGATTATAAGTATTGGGTGAGCTGGCTTTCCTTTTACTATATGTGAATTCCTATTTTCAGTTGGTGTAACTTAAAGCTTGTAAGCCGAGTAGAGAGAATTTCCAAGACATTTCTATCTTTGCAAGTAAAGGAAATAGTTATATGTATGTGGGGAATATTCAAAGAAATATAAAGATATTAAATTTAATAGTTTACAATGCTCATTGATAATTAGGATATAATAATTTTGTGTTAAAAACATATGTATTCATACCTTTGCATGTTGAATGTATGGTTTGAATAGATCTAGGACAGAGTGAAATGACAGATGAGTACATGAGCAGCTGCAAAATCCCCCCCCCAAAAAAAAGTTTTTATGTGAAGTAATAGAAATACATTTCATTCTGAGAATATTATGATACATAATTAAGTATTATCCACATATATATATATATATATATATATATATATATATATATATATATATATATATATAATCTTTAGTAATTATTATTTCTTGATTTAGTTTATAGTGGATAAGTGCAAGCACACATCAAAATGATTTATAAAGGAAATTTACATTTAGAATAATTTAGAATAATTTTCCACATTATAATTTTATAGTATTCAAGGTTAATATTTTTTAATGGTTACCTAGATGAGTACACACATCTTCAGACAAATATATGCTACACATTGATATGAAATGTATGCAAAATATTTATAAAATAATTATTTTTAATTTTGGTGAATTATTTTATAAAATATTTTTTGGGCATTAAGGGGGAAAATGTGTTTTTGATCCTGATTATATAATCACTTTTGATCAATACTTATTTTTCACACATTTTAATAAAGAAGAAATATTAATAAGGTACAATGGTATAACTAAGAAGGGTATTACATGCGAAGTTGCATAACTTACCGTAGTTTTCGGACTATAAGACACACCTAGGTTTTAGAGAAGGAAAATAGAAAAAAAAATGTAAGCTAAAAATGTGGTCACGATGCACTGTTAAGGGAGAGTGGGTCTGCTGCTGACACTGGAATAGGGGCAATGTCCCCCAATTCTGATAATATCCCCCATCCTGGTAGATATGCCCCCCCCTTCCTATTATACGTGGCTCCCATCCCGATCTTGATGTGCATGGCACCCCTCCATCCTGGTATGCATGGCACCCCTCATCCATATCCTGGTATGCATGGCACCCCTCATCCCTATCCTGGTATGCATGGCACCCCTCATCCCTATCCTGGTATGCATGGCACCCATCATCCCTATCCTGGTATGCATGGCACCCCTCATCCCTATCCTGGTATGCATGGCACACCTCATCCTTATCCTGGTATGCATGGCCCCCTCATTCTTATCCTGGTATGCATGGCACCCCTAATCCCTATCCTGGTATGTATGGCCCCCTCATCCTTATCCTAGTATGCATGGTCCCCCTAATCCCCATCAGGCTGCACATAAAAAATAAACACTCCTACTCACCTTTCTTCTCTTTCCTCCAGCGCTGCATCCTGTCTGCCCGCACTGATCTCAACATGTGACGTCATGCGCGGCTCACAAGGAGAGATCAGCTGCCGGAAGTCACTGCTCCCCACGTCGGGACTGTGTGCGTGGGGAGCAGTGACTTAAAGCTCCTTAATAGCCGGCACACAGCGTAGTCGCAGTTCATGCTCCTTAATAGCGGCACACAGTGTATCAGCAGCTCGGCTCCTGCTGCGGCCGGGCGATCGCGTGTGCCCACTGTTAAAGAGCATGAATATTCACCCCCTCTCCATGCCCATCAATATTTGATAAAGTAATGTCTAGTACAAGAATATTGCTTCATTAAATATAATGATATGGTTCCACTAAAAGAAAATATTTCAATTTTTTGAGTAAATACAAGTCATTCATTCATTCATATATTTATTCATTTTGGTTCAAGAGTATACATTCTTTGGTATTACTGGTTTAATCAATATCTCTAGTTAATAAAGATATAAACACTTGTTACATCAAAACACACTGACACCTATGGGTTGGAAAAGGAGGTAATTACACCTATGATATGAAAAAATGTTCTATCACATGAAGAACCTGATTAATAATTATTTTCTATTATTGTTTTATTATTCCAAACATCATTGATATTAATATTTTGAAAATAATTAGATGAATATTACTGATTGCTATGGTATGCTGTGATATTATAGGTTAGGAAATTGCCAGATTTGGTATTAGATTAGGGAATGAAGACTTCAATCAAAATACTGCAATTATTAATTTTATCTTAATAAAGACTTTCCATATTTCTAAATCTAAAGAGATTCTCAAAAGTTACAAGAAGAAACAGACGCTATCCAGAAGTATCAGAAGGTAAAATTGCTGAATGCTGAGTGATGATAGATGTGTCAATTCAATACATTCACACCACTGACCACCAGGATTACAGAGGACGATGATCCTAAATGAACTGTGTTGTGTTCAAGTTTTCATCAAGTTCCAGTGGTTTCTTATCTAGTGTTGAGCATTCCGATACTGAAATATCGGGTATCGGCCGATATTCGCGGTATCGGAATTCCGATACTTAATTCCGATACTTTTAGCATATCGTATACCGGAATGCAATGAGCCAGTTTCATTTTATTCAGCCAATGAGGATCCTAAGAAGTGTGGGCACATCCTGTTAGGCATGTAGGCATGTTAACTAATGGCATGGCTGTGATTGGCTGCTGAAATGATGTCATGATGCACTATAAAAGCCTCCGCCGCCATTTTGAGCTCACTCTGCTGTGAATTCAGTTAGGCATAGGACGCTGTTGTTCTGAGGGACAGTTTTAGCTACCTATCTGCTCTATTCTGCTTTACCCAAGCTACTTTATAAATCGCTGTGCCTTGCAGCGCTAGTGCACAGTTCTCTGTGCTGTTCACCGCTGTCTGCAAGGTCTGTGTGTGTGAGTGCAGCTCACGCTGTAGTGTGTGCTTCAGCCACGTCTGGTTGTAGTGCGCTCAGCGTGTGTCACTGCCTCATACATTGTCCTTTTTTGCTAATTGATCATTTTTCCTGATTTCTCCTATTAGTGTGGTGGTTCCATCCGTATTCAGCTAAATTGGTTCCAAATACTCTATATAGGAGTAGATAGAGAAATTTTTTTTGTCTTGCAGCACTAGTGCACAGTGCTCTGCATCTGCACTGTTCACGCCTGTCTGCAAGGTCTCTGTGTGTGAGTGCAGCTCACGCTGTAGTGTGTGTAATTGGAGCAACTTTAAAATCTGTAGTAGTGTGAATGTGGACAGAGCAGGAGAAATTGACGTACGCACAGCAGGGGAACAGCTGACGTTACTGAACCCCAATAACACGGCAGCCAGTGTTGACTGTGCAGACGGCACTTCTGAGCGCCAACTGGCGGTGTTGGAGCTCAGGGATAATGCTGAAAACAGAGGAGCCAGAGGTGTAATTGGAGCAACTTTAAAATCTGTAGTAGTGTGAATGTGGACAGAGCAGAAGAAATTGCCGTACACCTCGTACACACGCGGCTCCGCTCCGTACACCCGTAAACGCGCGGCTCCGCTCCGTACACACGTGGCTCCGCTCCGTACACACGCGGCTCTGCTCCGTACACCTCGTACACGCGCGGCTCCGCTCCGTACACCTCGTACACGCGCGGCTCCGCTCCGTACACCTCGTACACGCGCGGCTCCGCTCCGTACACCTCGTACACGCGCGGCTCCGCTCCGTACACCTCGTACACGCGCGGCTCCGCTCCGTACACCTCGTACACGCGCGGCTCCGCTCCGTACACCTCGTACACGCGCGGCTCCGCTCCGTACACCTCGTACACGCGCGGCTCCGCTCCGTACACCTCGAACACACGTGGCTCCGCTCCGTACACCCGTAAACGCGCGGCTCCGCTCCGTACACCTCGTACACACGCGGCTCCGCTCCGTACACCTCGTAAACACACGTCTCCGCTGCGTACACCTCGTACATGTGCGGCTCTGCTCCGTACACCTCGTACACACAGCTCCGCTCCGTACACCTCGTACACACGCGGCTCCGCTCCGTACGCCTCGTACACACGCGGCTCCGCTCCGTACGCCTCGTACACACGCGGCTCTGCTCCGTATACTCGTAAACGCGCGGCTCCGCTCCGTACACATGGCTCCGCTCCGTACACCTCGTACACACGCGGCTCTGCTTCGTACACCTCGTACACACGCGGCTCCGCTCCGTACACCTCGTACACGCGCGGCTCCGCTCCGTACACCTCGTACACGCGCGGCTCCGCTCCGTACACCTCGTACACGCGCGGCTCCGCTCCGTACACCTCGTACACGCGCGGCTCCGCTCCGTACACCTCGTACACGCGCGGCTCCGCTCCGTACACCTCGTACACGCGCGGCTCTGCTCCGTACACCTCGTACACACGCGGCTCCGCTCAGTACACCTCGTACACACGAGTCTCTGCTCCGTACAAATGGCTCCGCTTCGTACACCTTGTACACACACGGCTCCGCTCCGTACACCTCGTACATACGCGGCTCTGCTCCGTACACCTCGTACACACACGGCTCGGCTCCGTACGCCTCGTACACACACGGCTCGACTTCGTACACCTCGTACACACGCGGCTCCGCTCCGTACACCTCGTACACACGTGGCTCCGCTCCGTACACCCGTAAACGTGCGGCTCCGCTCCGTACACCTCGTACACACACGGCTCCGCTCCGTACACCTCGTACATACGCGGCTCTGCTCCGTACACCTCGTACACACTCGGCTCCGCTCCGTACACCTCGTACATACGCGGCTCTGCTCCGTACACCTCGTACACACACGGCTCGGCTCCGTAAGCCTCGTACACACGCGGCTCCGCTCCGTACACCTCGTACACGTGCGGCTCTCCTCCGTACACCCGCGGCTCCGCTCCGTACACCTCGTACACACGCGGCTCCGCTCCGTACACCCGTAAACGCGCGGCTCCGCTCCGTACACCTCGTACACGCGCGGCTCCGCTCCGTACACCTCGTACACACGCGGCTCCGCTCCGTACACCTCGTACACGTGCGGCTCTGCTCCGTACACCTCGTACACACGCGGCTCCGCTCAGTACACCTCGTACACACGAGTCTCTGCTCCGTACAAATGGCTCCGCTTCGTACACCTTGTACACACACGGCTCCGCTCCGTACACCTCGTACATACGCGGCTCTGCTCCGTACACCTCGTACACACACGGCTCGGCTCCGTACGCCTCGTACACACACGGATCGACTTCGTACACCTCGTACACACGCGGCTCCGCTCCGTACACCTCGTACACACGTGGCTCCGCTCCGTACACCCGTAAACGTGCGGCTCCGCTCCGTACACCTCGTACACACGCGACTCCGCTCCGTACACCTCGTACACATGCGGCTCCGCTCCGTACAGACGAGGCTCCGCTCCGTACACCTCGTACACACGAGGCTCCGCTCCGTACACCTCGTACACACGAGGCTCCGCTCCGTACAAATGGCTCCGCTTCGTACACCTCGTACACACACGGCTCCGCTCCGTACACCTCGTACATACGCGGCTCTGCTCCGTACACCTCGTACAAACGCGGCTCCGCTCCATACACCCGTAAACGCGCGGCTCCGCTCCGTACACCTCGTATACACGTGGCTCCGCTCCGTACACCCGTAAACGCGCGGCTCCGCTCCGTACACCTCGTACAACGCGGCTCTGCTCCGTACGCCTCGTACACACACGGCTCGGCTCCGTACGCCTCGTACACACACGGCTCGACTTCGTAAGCCTCGTACACCTCGTACACGTGCGGCTCTCCTCCGTACACCCGCGGCTCCGCTCCGTACACCTCGTACACACGCGGCTCCGCTCCGTACACCCGTAAACGCGCGGCTCCGCTCCGTACACCTCGTACACACGCGGCTCCGCTCCGTACACCTCGTACACACGCGGCTCCGCTCCGTACACCCGTAAACGCGCGGCTCCGCTCCGTACACCTCGTACACACGTGGCTCTGCTCCGTACACCTCGTACACGCGCGGCTCCGCTCCGTACACCTCGTACACGTGCGGCTCTCCTCTTTACACCTCGTACACACGGCTCCGCTCCGTACACCTCGTACGCACGGCTCCGCTCCGTACACCTCGTACACACGCGGCTCCGCTCCGTACACCCGTAAACGCGCGGCTCCGCTCCGTACACCTCGTACACACGCGGCTCCGCTCCGCACACCTCGTACACAAGCGGCTCCGCTCCGTTCACCTCGTATACAAGCGGCTCCGCTCCGTACACCTCGTACACACGCGGCTCCGCTCCGTACACCTCGTACACACGCGGCTCTCCTCCGTACACCTCGTACACACGCGGCTCCGCTCCGTACACCCCGTACACACGCGGCTCCGCTCCGTACACCTCGTACACACGCGGCTCCGCTCCGTACACCTCGTACACACGCGGCTCCGCTCCGTACACCTCGTACACACGCGGCTCCGCTCCGTACACCTCGTACACACGCGGCTCCGCTCCGTACACCTCGTACACACGCGTCTCCTCTCCGTACACCTCGTACACACGCGTCTCCTCTCCGTACACCTCGTACACGTGCGGCTCTCCTCTTTACACCTCGTACACACGGCTCCGCTCCGTACACCTCGTATACAAGCGGCTCCGCTCCGTACACCTCATACAGACGCGGCTCCACTCCGTACACCCGTAAACGCGCGGCTCCGCTCCGTACACCTCGTACACACACGGCTCCGCTCCGTACACCTCGCACACGTGCGGCTCCGCTCCGTACACCTCGCACACGTGCGGCTCCGCTCCGTACACCTCGCACACGTGCGACTCCACTCCGTACACCTCGTACACACGCGGCTCCGCTCCATACACCTCGTACACACGCGGCTCCGCTCCATACACCCGTAAACGCGCGGCTCCGCTCCGTACACCTCGTACACACACGGCTCCGCTCCGTACACCTCGTACACGTGCGGCTCTGCTCCGTACACCTCGTACACACGGCTCCGCTCCTTACACCTCGCACACGTGCGACTCCGCTCCGTACGCCTCATACACACGCGGCTCCGCTCCGTACGCCTCGTACACACGCGGCTCCGCTCCGTACACCTCGTACACATGGCTCCGCTCCGTACACCTCGTACACACTCGGCTCTGCTCCGTACACCTCGTACACACGCGGCTCCGCTCCGTGCACCTCATACACACGCGGCTCCGCTCCGTACACCTCGTACACACGCGGCTCTGCTCCGTACACCTCGTACACACGCGGCTCCGCTCCGTGCACCTCGTACACACGCGGCTCCGCTCCGTACACCTCGTACACACACGGCTCTGCTCCGTACACCTCGTACACACGCGGCTCCGCTCCGTGCACCTCGTACACACACGGCTCTGCTCCGTACACCTCGTACACACGCGGCTCCGCTCCGTGCACCTCGTACACACGCGGCTCCGCTCCGTACACCTCGTACACACACGGCTCTGCTCCGTACACCTCGTACACACGCGGCTCCGCTCCGTGCACCTCGTACACACGCGGCTCCGCTCCGTACACCTCGTACACACACGGCTCTGCTCCGTACACCTCGTACACACGCGGCTCCGCTCCGTGCACCTCGTACACACACGGCTCTGCTCCGTACACCTCGTACACACGCGGCTCCGCTCCGTGCACCTCGTACACACGCGGCTCCGCTCCGTACACCTGTCTCCTTGGGCAGTTCCTTTGAGCTCATGATTCTCATTTGGTCTGACATGCACTGTGAGCTGTGAGGTCTTATATAGACAGGTGTGTGCCTTTCCAAATCAAGTCCTATCAGTTTAATTAAACACAGCTGGACTCCAATGAAAGAGTAGAACCATCTCAAGGAGGATCACAAGGAAATGGACAGCATGTGACTTAAATATGAGTGTCTGAGCAAAGGGTCTGAATACTTATGACCATGTGATATTTCAGTTTTTCTTTTTTAATAAATTTGCAAATATTTCTACATTTCTGTTTTCTTTCAGACAAGATGGGGTGCAGAGTGGACTTTAATGAGAAAAAAAATGAAGTTTTTAGAATTTACCAAATGGCTGCAATGAAACAGAGTGAAAAATTTAAAGGAGTCTGAATACTTTCTGTACCCACTGTATATAATATTTTCCCTAGCGGGGGTTTCCGGTTCTTCCCCCTAGGATGCAAGTCCTCCTGACAAAGTTTATCAAGGCTCGCTGGGCCGCCATCACTTCAACCAGCCTTGCCCTGCTTGTTGTAGTAGCCTGGACCAACCCCTGTACCATATGTCAGTGCTGGAAGCAGCAGCCTGGCTCACTTGCGCCTCCCACTCTTAACTGTAGCCGTATACTCCCGAGAGGAATCTCCTCGCGGATCTTCGGTGCTTATCCAACTGTGGGCATTTCTCATACCCGAAGTACTGGGGTCTAGTTCTCTGGCCTTGACTGGCGTAGCTATGACTTCGGCTCTTGACCGGCGCAGGTCTGGTTCTTGGGCTTCAGCTAGCATAGACTGGATTCTGGGACTCATCTGGCACCGGCCGGGTTCTGCTTCCCGGCGCACCACAACGCGCTGCCTTGGGTTTTACCCCCGCCTGGTTCCTCGGCTTCAGATTCCCCTGCACATATCGTGCTCGATTCTTTGCTTGGCAACAAATCTGCTCCCATTTTGGGGAGCTGGCCTTTTATGTCAAGAAACTGTGTCATCAAAGTCACCTTACCCGGTGAACCATCTAGACTCCTTCCTGAAACTCGACCTCTTCCCATTGGTTCTGGAGGGTTCCGCTTGGACGACAGATGGCAATCTTCTTATACAAATGCTGCACAACACTGAGGATTTTCTCTTTTTATGGCGCACAATCTTACACTCCTTATGCAGTATGTATGATGCCCCTCACACAGTATAATGTTCCTACAGTACTGCCATCTCTCATACAAAAGATAATATTTCCATAGTTCCACCATCCGCCCCACACACAGTATAATGTTTCCACTGTACAACCATCCCTCACACACATTATAATATTCCCACTGTACCACCATTCCCACCACACACAGTATAATGTTCCCACAGTACTAGCATTCCCCTAGCACAAAGTTTAATGTTCCCACAATACCACCATCCTTCCATGCACATTATAATGTTTCCTGAGGACTGCCATCCCCCACTAACAGTGTAATGTTCCCACAGTACTGCCACCTCCCCACACACAGTAAAATTTTCCCACAGTACTGCCTCCTACATACACAATATGGTACTATCTACCCCACGGCTAATTAATAAATACTTACTTAGCCCCATTCTTGGTGCAGATGCTAATAAACCCAGGACCTATGAGATATTTGCGTATTACCAAATTACTGTAGGGGTAAATAAACCCTAAATAAAGGATTAAAAGCATTAAAACATGATTTATCTTTAAAAGTGGTATATCAATTTAAAATTTCGCCATATCTCCACTATGACTGCAGGAAGAAAGAGCAAGAAGCTGTTAAGATTTTGGACATAGAAGTGGCCAATTTATTGGTACCTATTGGACCTATGGTGCTAAAGCAAAGGCTTTAAAAGGTAAGTGACTCCATTTTTTATTGCATTATAACTAGTGTTGAGCGATACCTTCCGATATCGGGAAATATCGGATCGGATTGGATCGGACCGATACCCAAAAAGTATCGGATATCGCCGATTCCGATACCGGAAACCAATGCAAGTCAATGGGACAGAAATATCGGAATGAAAATAAACCCTTTCTTTCCTTGTAGGTTAATTCTACATGAAGGAAAACAACTAAGAATAATGTAGAATGTATTGGGGGAGGTGGGGGAGACAATAAAGGCATGGAGGTTTAGCCCAATCAAATGGAATAGCAGGAATTAATATATTTTTTAAGACGTTCTGAGTTACGAAATATTGACTATGTTAAGTATTTTTATATTTTGTCAGATATTTATGTTTCATTACTTCCATGCTCTTCACCTTCTTTTTTAGTTCTCCCACACTCTCTCCTTCATCATCCTCAGCATCAGCATCTTTTTCATCTTCTTCTTCTTCACCTTCTTCATCTTCTTCTTCTTCACCTTCTTTTTATTATTCTTTTTTTTTACATTCTTCATATTCTTCTTATTCAACTATTAATCTTCTTCATATTCTACTTCTTCATCTTCATCATATTCTTATTTGTGGCAGGCATTCCTGTAGTTGTTATCTATAAAAGTTTGAACATTACACCTTTCGTTCTGCGTGTCACAAAAGATTTACAACAGGATTTGTCTGCGTTCAGTTTGGCCTGCAGCAGCAGGTCTTTTCCAGGGGCACCACGAGGAGAAACGGACTCACCCCCATACACTGCTTAGTCATCTTCTGCTTATAATTTAGATATTATCTTTTGTTCTGATTTTTTGTCTTATGCTTAATGTTCTTCCGCTTTTTGTTCTGCAGCTTCTTGTACTTCTGCTTCTTGGTTTTCTGTCTCTTGTTCTTCTGTATCTTGGTGGTTGTCTTCTTCTTCTTTATCCTCTTGGTCAACTTCTTCAGGGTCATCTTCTTGGTCTTCTTCGGGGTGGTCTTCAGGGTCGTCGTCTTCGGGATCCTCGTCTTCAGGGTCGTCGTCTTCGGGGTCCTCGTCTTCTTCGGGTTGGTCTTCAGGGTCCTCGTGTTCAGGGTTGTCGTCTTCGGGGTCCTCGTCTTCTTCGGGGTCGTCTTCAGGATCCTCGTCTTCAGGGTTGTCGTCTTCGGGGTCCTCGTCTTCTTCGGGTTGGTCTTCAGGGTCCTCGTCTTCAGGGTCCTCGTCTTCAGGGTCCTCGTCTTCAGGGTCCTCGTCTTCAGGGTCCTCGTCTTCAGGGTCCTCATCTTCGGGGTCCTCGTCTTCGGGGTCCTCGTCTTCGGGGTCCTCGTCTTCAGGGTCCTCGTCTTCTTCGGGTTGGTCTTCAAGGTCCTCGTCTTCGGGGTCCTCGTTTTCAGGGTCCTCGTCTTCGGGGTCCTCGTCTTCTTCGGGGTGGTCTTCAGGGTCCTCATCTTCAGGGTCCTCGTAAGGGAGATCCAGAGTGATTACCAAGAACCATTTCAAAAAGCTTGAACTTGGAAATGTAGCAGAAGGTACAGCTACCGAGGACCAGCTGACGGTACTGGAATTCAGTTACTAAGCAGGAGGTACCTGTGCCAGAAAGCACTACCAAGGGCCAGCAGACGTTGGTGGAACTTGGATACCGAGAAGGAGGCACCTAAGCCAAAGGCACTGCCGAGAACCAGCTGACGGTACTGGAACCCGGATGGGTAGTAGAAGGTACAAGAGCAAATGGAACTAACGAGGACCAGCTGACGGTACTGGAACCCGGATGGGTAGCAGAAGGTACAAGAGCCAATGGAACTACCGAAGACCAGCTGACGGTACTGGAACTCGGTTACTAAGCAGGAGGTACCTGTGCCAGAAAGCAGTACCAAGGACCAGCAGACGTTGGTGGAACTTGGATACCGAGAAGGAGGCACCTAAGCCAAAGGCACTGCCAAGAACCAGCTGACGGTACTGGAACCCGGAGGGGTAGCAGAAGGTACCCATGTAAAAAAAAGTTTCAAGGCCGCAAGCCGGCCGCAGTTACCAAAACCCACAGTCCTACAGGGGGTGCTTGTCCTATTGGCACTATGGAACCAGCCTTCATTGCCAGATCCCGCAGCCCACATAGGAGTCACCTAAACTGCAGGCACCATAGAGTCGGCTAACCCGACCGCAACACGACAGGACAATGCATTGGAGGCAAAGTGACGTTGACACTACCCGGAAACAGCTGGCGTGCTGGAACCAGGCTGGGCAGGAGGGAGTACCCGTGCCAAAGACACTGCTGGGAAACAGCTGGAACCCAGGGTAAATAATAAAAACAGAGTGGAGCCAGAGGCGTAATTGGAGCAACTTTAAAATCTGTAGTAGCGTGAATGTGGACAGAGCAGGAGAAATTGCCGGACACACAGCTGGGGATCAGCTGACGTTACTGAACCCCAATAACACTGGAGCAAGCGTTGACTGTGCAGACGGCACTTCTGAGCAGCAACTAGCGGTATTGGAGCCCAGGGTAAATACTAAAAACAGAGGAGCCAGAGGTGTAATTGGAGCAAGTTTTAAATCAGTAGTACAGTGGATGTGGACAAAGCAGGAGAATTTGCCGGACACACAGCTGGGGATCAGCTGACGTTACTGAACCCCAATAACACTGGAGCAAGTGTTGACTGTGCAGACGGCACTTCTGAGCAGCAACTAGCGGTATTGGAGCCCAGGGTAAATACTAAAAACAGAGGAGCCAGAGGTGTAATTGGAGCAACTTTAAAATTTGTAGTAGTGTGAATGAGGACAGAGCAGGAGAAATTGACGTCCGCACAGCAGGGGTACAGCTGACGTTACTGAACCCCAATAACACGGCAGCCAGTGTTAACTGTGCAGACGGCACTTCTGAGCGCCAACTGGCGGTGTTGGAGCTCAGGGATAATACTGAAAACAGAGGAGCCAGAGGAGTAATTTGAGCAACTTTAAAATCTGTAGTAGTGTGATTGTGGACAGAGCAGGAGAAATTGACGTACGCACAGCAGGGGAACAGCTGACGTTACTGAACCCCAATAACACGGTAGCCAGTGTTGACTGTGCAGACGGCACTTCTGAGCGCCAACTGGCGGTGTTGGAGCTCAGGGATAATACTGAAAACAGAGGAGCCAGAGGTGTAATTGGAGCAACTTTAAAATTTGTAGTAGTGTGAATGAGGACAGAGCAGGAGAAATTGACATCCGCACAGCAGGGGTACAGCTGACGTTACTGAGCCCCAATAACCCGGCAGCAAGTGTTGACTGTGCAGACGGCACTTCTGAGCGCCAACTGGCGGTGTTGGAGCTCAGGGATTACAGTTCAGGTGGTAGAAACATGAACACAACAGGAGACCTGGATACTGTTGCCAACCAATTACTTATTCTGGAAGAGGACTGGCAAATTCATGAGAGATCCAGGCCTTGTTCATTTTGAGAAAAGTAAGCCGGTCAACGTTATCGGAGGATAGTCGCATGTGACGGTCTGTTAGTACACCACCTGCGGCACTAAAGACGCGTTCCGATAATACACTAGCAGCAGGGCAAGCTAGCACCTCCAATGCATACTGACTAAGCTCTGGCCATGTATCCAGCTTACAGACCCAAAACTTGAAGGGAGAAGAGCCGTCTGGGAGTACACTGAGAGGGCAAGACATGTAGTCTGTCACCATCTGACGAAAACGTTGCCTCCTGCTGACTGGAGCCGTCTGTGATGGTGTAGACATTTGTGGCGGTGGGGACACAAAACTTTGCCACATTTGGGCCATACTGGTCTTGCCTTGTGCTGAGGCTCTGCTTCTGCTCCCTCTTTGTGCAGAGCTTCCTCCACTGCCTCGAAGCACTGAGCTGCTTTGTAAAGCACTAGCAGCACTGCTCTCGGTTGGAATGGAGAACATGATGGAATGCACCAGTGCGTCTTGGTACTCCCGCATTTTACGCTCCCGGTTCAATGGTGTTATGAGTAGTGTTGAGCGATACCTTCCGATATCAGGAAATATCGTATCGGATTGGATCGGCCGATACCCAAAAAGTATCGGATATCGCCGATTCCGATACCGGAAACCAATGCAAGTCAATGGGACACAAATATCGGAATGAAAATAAACCCTTTCTTTCCTTGTAGGTTAATTCTACATGAAGGAAAACAACTAAGAATAATGTAGAATGACATGAAAAGCCGGCAATTCATCAGCGGCATACACCGGTACCCGACAATTTACAACAGAAAGAATAGAGCTTCACACATAGATTAGATAGATAGAAACATGTCAGTCACATATATATGAAGTACAGTGACAGTGTTGCTTACTGTACTTGTCATTTAGTGTAAAGGATTTATTAAAAAAAATATTAGTGTTTTCGTGCACCGTCTCTTTAAAAAAGCCGGCCGGCAATTCAGCAGCGGTACCCGACAATTTGGAATAGAAAGAATAGAGAATCACACATAGATTAGATAGATAGAAACATGTCAGTCACATATATAAGAAGTACAGTGACAGTGTTGCTTACTGTACTTGTCATTTAGTGTAAAGGATTTATTTAAAAAAATAATAGTGTTTTCAAGCACCGTCTCTTTAAGAAAGCCGGCCGGCAATTCAGCATCTGTACCCGACAATTTAGAATAGAAAGAATAGAGAATCACACATAGATTAGATAGATAGAAACATGTCAGTCACATATATATGAAGTACAGTGACAGTGTTGCTTACTGTACTTGTCATTTAGTGTAAAGGATTTATTAAAAAAAATATTAGTGTTTTCGTGCACCGTCTCTTTAAGAAAGCCGGCCGGCAATTCAGCAGCGGTACCCGACAATTTATAACAGACAGAATAGAGCTTCACACATAGATTAGATAGATAGAAACATGTCAGTCACATATATATGAAGTACAGTGACAGTGTTGATTACTGTACTTGTCATTTAGTGTTAAAATAAAGGATTTATTTAAAAAAAAATTGGCGTGGGGTTCCCCTTAATTCTAGGCTCTAGCGGAGGTTAAGCAGACAGCTGGGGCAAATGTTTGAAGCCTGGGAAGGGGGTAATACCCATGGAGCTTCCCAGGCTACTAATATCAGCCCCCAGCTGAATACCTAGCCTTTACTAGCTATTAAAATGGGGGACCCCCCCAAAAAAAATAACGTGGGGTCCCCCCTAATTTAATAGCTAGCACAGGCTAGGCAGACAGCTGGGGGCTGATATTAATAGCCCAGGAAGGGTGCCATGAATATTGGCCCCCTCCCAGGCTAGAAACACCAGCCGTCAGCCGCCCCAGAAATGGCGCATCCATAGGATGCGCCAATTCTGGCACTTAGCCTCGCTCTTCCACGCTGCCCTGGTGCGGTGGCAGGGGGTAATAGGGTTGGGGTTGATGTCAGCTTATAATGCCAGCTGACATCAAGCCCAGGTTAGTAATGGAGAGGCGTCTATAAGACACCCCCATTACTAACCCCATAGTCAAAGTTAAAAGAAAACACAAACACCCAGAATAAAGTCCTTTAATTGAAATAAAGACACAATTCTTTATTGTTCTAAATTAAACCATACTTACCATCACGCCCATTCCAGCTGAAGCCAACGATCTCCTGCAATAAAAGTAAAGTAATAAAGCAACCTCATCCTTACCTTTCCATGGTTCCCACGACAGCTTCAGCTCTGCTACATCGAGATGACAGGCTGGACCGCAGCAGAACTCTGCCATCCAGCCTGTCATCCCGCAGACACTGAGAAGCGCAGGCATGCTTGCGCTCCTCAGTGTCTCTCTGTGACGTCATCCAGATGAGCCGAGTTCATGTCCAATGAACTCAGCTCACCTCATGCACTTCACTGACAGCGTGGGAAAATTCTCCTGCACTCAGCGCTTCAGCGTGAGAATTCTCCCACGCTGTCAGTGACATACATGAGGTGAGGTCATGTCCAATGAACTCAGCTCACCTCATGCACGTCACTGACAGCGTGGGAAAATTCTCACGCTGAAGTGCTGAGTGCAGGAGAATTTTTCCACGCTGTCAGTGACGTACATGAGGTGAGCTGAGTTCATTGGACATGACCTCGGCTCATCTGGATGCCGTCACAGCCAGACACTGAGGAGTGGAAGTATGCCTGCGCTTCTCAGTGTCTGCGGGATGACAGGCAGGATGGCAGCGTTCTGCTGCGGTCCAGCCTGTCATCTCGATGTAGCAGAGCTGAAGCTGTCGTGGGAGCCATGGAAAGGTAAGGATGATGTTGCTTTATTATTTTACTTTTATTGCAGGAGATCGTTGGCTTCAGCTGGAATGGGCGTGACTGTAAGTATGGTTTAATTTAGAACAATAAAGAATTGTGTGTTTATTTCAATTAAAGGACTTTTTTCTGGGTGTTGTGTTTTTTTAAATACTTTACTAGAAATTCATGGTGGTCATGTCTAATATTGGCGTGACCCCATGAATTTCGGGCTTAGGGCCAGCTGATAATGCCAAGCTGGCCTTAACCCCTTTATTACCCAGTGAGCCACCGCACCAGGGCCCTGGATGAGTTGGGTACAGCGCCAGAAGATGGCGCTTCTATGAACGCGCCATTTTCTGGGGCGGCTGCGGACTGCAATTTGCAGCGGGGGTGGCCCAGAAAGCTTGGGTCTCCCTGCGCTGCGGATTCCAGCCCCCAGCTGCCTAGTTGTATCTGGCTGGGCACAAAAATAGGGCGAAGCCCCACGCATTTTTTTTTTTAATTATTTCATGAAATTCATGGAATAATTAAGAAAAAAAGGGCTTCCCTATATTGTTGTGTCCAACCAGGTACAAATAGGCAGCTGGTGGTTGGGGGCAGCCCATTCCTGCCTGCTGTACCTGGCTGGACACAAATATAGTGCGAAGCCCCACGTCAATTTTTTTTTAATTATTTCATGAAATAATTTTTTTAAAAAAGGGCTTCCCTATATTGTTGTGTCCGGCCAGGTACAAATAGGCAGCTGGTGGTTGGGGGCAGCCTGTTCCTGCCTGCTGTACCTGGCTGGACACAAATATAGGGCGAAGCCCCACGTCAATTTTTTTTAAAATAAATCCTTTATTTTAACACTAAATGACATTTGAGGAGTTAATAAAGATGCAGTCCCTAAATTATTATTTATTTTTTAATTAATTTTTCCCAAAACTTTTGACGTGGGCTTCGCCATATTTTTGTATGCCAGCCAGGTACAGCATCCAGCTTCTATGAACGCGCCATTTTCCGGGGTGGCTGCGGACTGCAATTTTCAGCGGGGGGGGGGGGGGGGCAGAAAGCTTGGGCCTCCCTGCGCTGCAGATTCCATCCCCCAGCTGCCTAGTTGTACCTGGCTGGACACAAAAATAGGGAGAAGCTTCACGTCAATTTTTTTTAAATCATTTCAGGAAATTCATGAAATAATTAAAAAAAATTGATGTGGGGCTTCGCCCTATATTTGTGTCCAGTCAGGTACAGCAGGCAGGAACGGGCTGCCCCCAACCACCAGCTGCCTATTTGTACCTGGTTGGACACAACAATATAGGGACGCCCTTTTTTTCTTAATTATTTCATGAATTTCATGAATTTAAAAAAAAAAAAACGTGGAGCTTCGCCCTATTTTTGTGTCCAGCCAGGTACAGCTAGGCAGCTGGGGGCTGGAATCTGCAGCGCAGGGAGGCCCAAGCTTTCTGGGCCCCACCCGCTGCAAATTGCAGTCCGCAGTCGCCCCGGAAAATGGCGCGTTCATAGAAGCGCCATCTTCTGGCGCTGTACCCAACTCATCCAGGGCCCTGGTGCGGTGGCTCACTGGGTAATAAAGGGGTTAAGGCCAGCTTGGCATTATCAGCTGGCCCTAAGCCCGAAATTCATGGGGTCACGCCAATATTAGACATGACCACCATGAATTTCTAGTAAAGTATTTAAAAAAAACACAAACACCCAGAAAAAAGTCCTTTAATTGAAATAAACACACAATTCTTTATTGTTCTAAATTAAACCATACTTACCATCACGCCCATTCCAGCTGAAGCCAACGATCTCCTGCAATAAAAGAAAAATAATAAAGCAACCTCATCCTTACCTTTCCATGGCTCCCACGACGGCTCCAGCTCTGCTACATCGAGATGACAGGCTGGACCGCAGCAGAACGCTGCCATCCAGCCTGTCATCCCGCAGACACTGAGAAGCGCAGGCATACTTCCACTCCTCAGTGTCTGGCTGTGACGGCATCCAGATGAGCCGACAATGAACTCGGCTCACCTCATGTACGTCACTGACAGCGTGGGAGAATTCTCCTGCACTCAGCGCTTCAGCGTGAGAATTTTCCCACGCTGTCAGTGACGTGCATGAGGTGAGGTCATGTCCAATGAACTCGGCGCACCTCATGCACGTCACTGACAGCGTGGGAAAATTCTCACGCTGAAGCGCTGAGTGCAGGAGAATTTTCCCACGCTGTCAGTGACGTGCATGAGGTGAGCTGAGTTCATTGGACATGACCTCGGCTCATCTGGATGCCGTCACAGCGAGACACTGAGGAGCGCAAGCATGCCTGCGCTTCTCAGTGTCTGCGGGATGACAGGATGGATGGCAGCGTTCTGCTGCGGTCCAGCCTGTCATCTCGATGTAGCAGAGCTGAAGCTGTCCTGGGAACCATGGAAAGGTAAGGATGAGGTTGGTTTATTATTTTACTTTTATTGCAGGAGATCGTTGGCTTCAGCTGGAATGGGCGTGACTGTAAGTATGGTTTAATTTAGAACAATAAAGAATTGTGTCTTTATTTCAATTAAAGGACTTTTTTCTGGGTGTTTGTGTTTTTTTTAAATACTTTACTAGAAATTCATGGTGGTCATGTCTAATATTGGCGTGACCCCATGAATTTCGGGCTTAGGGCCAGCTGATAATGCCAAGCTGGCCTTAACCCCTTTATTACCCAGTGAGCCACCGCACCAGGGCCCTGGATGAGTTGGGTACAGCGCCAGAAGATGGCGCTTCTATGAACGCGCCATTTTCCGGGGCGGCTGCGGACTGCAATTTGCAGCGGGTGGGGCCCAGAAAGCTTGGGCCTCCCTGCGCTGCGGATTCCAGCCCCCAGCTGCCTTGTTGTACCTGGCTGGACACAAAAATAGGGCGAAGCCCCACGTATTTTTTTTTTTAATTATTTCATGAAATTCATGGAATAATTAAGAAAAAAAGGGCTTCCCTATATTGTTGTGTCCGGCTAGGTACAAATAGGCAGCTGGTGGTTGGGGGCAGCCCGTTCCTGCCTGCTGTACCTGACTGGACACAAATATAGGGCGAAGCCCCACATAATTTTTTTTTAATTATTTCATGAATTTCCTGAAATAATTAAAAAAAAATTGACGTGGGGCTTTGCACTATATTTGGGTCCAGCCAGGTACAGCAGGCAGGAACGGGCTGCCCCCAACCACCAGCTGCCTATTTGTACCTGGTTGGACACAACAATATAGGGAAGCCCTTTTTTTCTTAATTATTCCATGAATTTCATGAAATAATTAAAAAAAAAAAAACGTGGAGCTTCTCCCTATTTTTGTGTCCAGCCAGGTACAACTAGGCAGCTGGGGGATGGAATCTGCAGCGCAGGGAGGCCCAAGCTTTCTGCCCCCCGCTGAAAATTGCAGTCCGCAGCCGCCCCGGGAAATGGCGCGTTCATAGAAGCTGGATGCTGTACCTGGCTGGCATACAAAAATATGGCGAAGCCCACGTCAAAAGTTTTGGGAAAAATTAATTAAAAAATAAATAATAATTTAAGGACTGCATCTTTATTAACTCCTCAAATGTCATTTAGTGTTAAAATAATGGATTTATTTTAAAAAAAAATGGCGTGGGATCCCCCATAATTTTAGTCTCTAGCGGAGGTTAAGCAGACGGCTGGGGCAGATGTTTGAAGCCTGGGAAGGGGGTAAAACCCACGGAGCTTCCCAGGCTACTAATATCAGCCCCCAGCTGAATACCTAGCCTTTACTAGCTATTAAAATGGGGGACCCCCCCCAAAAAAATGACGTGGGGTCCCCCCTATTTTAATAGCTAGCAAAGGCTAGGCAGACAGCTGGGGGCTGATATTAATAGCCCAGGAAGGGTGCCATGAATATTGGCCCCCTCCCAGGCTAGAAACACCAGTCGTCAGCCGCCCCAGAAATGGCGCATCCATAGGATGCGCCAACTCTGGCACTTAGCCTCGCTCTTCCACGCTGCCCTGGTGCGGTGGCAGGGGGTAATAGTGGTGGGGTTCATGTCAGCGCCAGCTGCCATGAAGCCCAGGTTAGTAATGATGGGCGTCTATAAGACACCCCCATTACTAACCTACAAAGTGTTAAAAAGAAAAAACACACTACACCCAGAAAAAAATAATTTATTTGAAATAAAACACACAATTTTATTTAATTCTTAGTTTACTAAAAATAATAGTTACCTGTCCACGTTCCTGCGCTGATCTCCCATGCACAGCTGTCACATCTGGAGATGGTGACAGCTGTGCATGGCTGCTGTAAGCTCACGCTGCCGGGAACACGTCCGCTCCCGGCAGCGGGAGCCACTGACTGAGGTCACCGGAGTGCATTCAGGCAGCGCAGCTCCGGAGACCTCCTTTACGGCACTGCTGTACCGTGGGAATTTCTCACGATACAGCAGGGCCGTAAAGGAGCTAACCGGAGCAGCGCTGCCTGAACTCCGGTGAACCCTTACGGCCCCGTCATTCTAGCGGCGGCAGCGGTTCAGAGCGGTCACATTCTATGTGGCTGCTCTGAACTGGAGATCTTCGTGGGACACTCGTGGACTGCTACGGAGGGGTAAGGATAAGGTTGTGGTTTATTATTTTATATTTTATTACAGGAGATCGATGGCTTCGGGGAATTAGGTGTCTAGGTGAGTATAGGTGTAGTTTTTTATTTTTTACTTTATTTTAGGTGGCGATCGGCGGGGACAGGTAATGTATGAACTAATTTCTTTTAGGTAACCACTGGCCACCAATGACATGTATTTAACATTTATTGGGGACACAGTAGGGCAATTTAAATAGCAGGATCAGTCTGATGGGAACTACTGCTCCCATCGAGCTGATCCTGCTGGCAGGAGTGGACGGGGGACAGACATAGGCCGATGGGAGTAGTAGTGTCACATCGGCCTATGTCTGCCTGCACGCACACACCCGCACACACACCGCACACACCCGCACACATCGCACAGACACCGCACACACCCGCACACATCGCACAGACACCGCGCACACCCGCACAAACATCGCGCACACACCCCGCACACACACTAATCATGACGGTCTGATCGTCTGGGAGGTGAGGCTGACCTGTGCGGCCGTGGGAAAGTTCATGTGAGTTCATGCAGTCAAGCATGAACTCACATGAACCCTCTGAGGGCACCGCGGCTACTTCAAATGAACAGCTGATCGGCATCAGCTGATACCTCAGCTGTTCATTTGAAATAACCGGCGGGAAAGCGCAGCACAGAACGGGAAAGCCGGCGGTGAAGTCTTTTCACTGCCGGCTTCCCCGCCCGGGTCCTTCGCTCCCCGCTCCTTGGAGCTGCGCTCCCCGCCCGGTCCTAACTTACGATCGGGATGGGAGGTGGCGAGGGGAGCGGAGGATCGGGGTGGGAGGCTGCGGGGAAGCAGTATGGGGCTGTGTGATTGTTTAAAAGCCGGCGGCTTTATACCGCCCGCCGGCTTTTAAACAATCAGGAGAATTCTCCCCCGCTGGGATGGCATTCTGATGACAGGCTGGATCGTGCTGCCATCCAACTTGTCATCCTTCACAGACACTGCAGAGCGCAGGCATTATGGGAACTTCCGATTCCGGTATCCGATATTGTAAAAGTATCGGAATTAAGTATCGGAATTCCGATACCGCGAATATCGGCCGATACCCGATATTACAGTATCGGAATGCTCAACACTAGTTATGAGGCTTTGTAAGTTGTCCCGGTAGCGAGGATCTAGGAGGGTGGACACCCAATAATCAGCCGTGTTGAGAATGTGGGCGATGCGGCGGTCATTTCTCAGGCACTGCAGCATGAAATCAACCATGTGCTGCAGACTGCCAACTGGCCAAGAAACGCTGTCCCCTGCTTGAGGCGTGATCTCTGCCTGCTCTGCATCACCCCACCCTCGCTCTAGATACTGACTACTAGAGCATTGTGTACCTCCCTCCTCTGGACAGATGTCTTCCTCATCCATTGACTCCTCCTCATCCTCCTCACAAAGTGTCCCCTGCCTAGGTCTTTGTGAGGAACCACGTTGCGCAGACTGTAGAGAATCAGATGGCATTTGTGACTCCTCATCCTCCACTTCCAAAACCTTGTCCCTTAGTGCTTGCAGTGTTTTTTCAAGCAGGCAGATAAGGGGGATAGTCATGCTGACTAGTGCATCATCTGCACTCGCCATCCTTTTGGAATAATCGAAGGCATGCAAAACGTGGCAAATGTCCTTCAAAGAGGCCCACTCAGTGGTGGTGAAGTGTGAACGGCGCGCACTGCGACTTTTTTGCGCCTGCTGCAGCTGGTACTCCATTACTGCTGCCTGCTGCTCACACAACCTCTCCAACATATGTAACGTTGAATTCCACCTGGTGGGTAGGTCACATATGATGCGATGTTCCGTAAGACGTAATCGGCGCTGCAGAGCTGCAATGCCTGATCTTGCGTTGCTGGAACGCCGCAAGTGAGCGCACTCTATGCGGACCTTGTGAAGCAGTGCATCAAGATCCGGATAGTCCCTCAAAAAACTCTGCACAACCAAGTTGAGCACATGTGCCAGACATGGGATGTGAGTGAAGTTGCCTAGGCCCAGAGCTGCCACCAGATTTCGGCCATTGTCACACACTACCATGCCTGGCTGGAGATTCGCTGGCACAAACCACACGTCGCTCTACTGCTTGATGGCATTCCAGAGCTCCTGTGCTGTGTGGCTTCGATTCCCCAAAGAAATTAATTTTAATACGGCCTGTTGACGTTTGGCCACAGCTGTGCTCATATCGGTCATAATAACAGGTTACCGTTCACGGGTCGATGTGGAGGTAGACCGTGACGGCTCCTGCAGCGCTGATTCAGAGGAACTGGAGTATGAGGAGGAGTCAATGTGTACAGACTGGATTCCTGCAGTCCTTGGAGTTGGCAGAACACGTACAGCGCCACTCTCAAGATCTGTACCCGGCTCCACAACATTTACCCAATGGGCAGTGAGGGAAAGGTATCGTCCCTGTCCATGCTTACTGGTCCACGCATCGGTGGTCAGGTGGACCTTGCTACTGACGGCGTTTTGTAGCGCATGTTTAATTTTTCCCTCCACATGATGTTGCAGGGCAGGGACGGCTTGCCTGCTGAAATAAAAGCGGCTGGGCACGTTGTATTGTGGGACTGCCAATGCCATAAAGTTACGGAAGGTGTCAGTCTCCACCAGCCTGAATGATAGCATTTCAAGGGCCAGTAGTTTAGCAATGCCAGCATTCAGAGCCTGTGCTCGGGGGTGGTTTGCCGAGTATGGGCGCCTTTTCTCCCATGCCTGTGCTAACGATGGCTGTAGACTGGCCTGGGAGTGTGAGGATGACAGGGAAAGTGGTGCTGTGGGTGGAATTACACTGTGTCTCTGTACAACAGTGCCAGAGATTCTTCCATGGCGATCCTGTGAGGAAGCCGAACCAGCTGTGTGTGAGCTGGAGGAAGAGGCTACAACACGAGCTGAAGAGGTATTAGGTGGCACTGTAGGTTGGCCTAGGTCTTCAGTGTGTTTTTGTAACTCCACCACGTGCTTGGTCCGCACATGTTTCCACATATTTGTGGTATTGAGGTTACTGACACTTTTCCCTCTTTTCACCTTCTGATTACACTGCTTGCATTTGACAAAGCAAATGTCATCTGCAACTGTGTCAAAAAAGGACCAGGCACTGCAAGTCTTGGGAGCGTCCGCTTTGGATTTTGGAAGAGCCATGCTCCTAATGGGTGCCTAAGTGGAGGCTACAGGCAACCAAGTCTGCCCCCTCCCTATCCCTCCTTTTTGGGCTGTTTGGGGAATCTCTTCCTCAGAGCTGCTCCCACCACCTTCCTGTCCCTCACACCATGATGGGTCAAGGACCTCATCATCTACACCACCCTCTTCAAACAACTGCTTCTCCTGGGTAGTCTCGACAGCACAGTACGCACCAGAAAGAGGCACCTGAGTCTCATCATCAGATGCATACTGAGGTGTGCTGCTGACCATAGGCACTGGCCCACCCGCCTCTTCAGATTCAGAGAGACAAAACGGTTGCGCATCACTGCATACTACCTCTTCTTCAAATTCTCGAATTCTGCTTGGCTGGCCCCCTCTTTCCAAGCCAAGAGATTCAGAGAACAGAAGTAGAGATGGCTCCTGTCCAGGGCTCTCTGACTGCCTGGGCAATTTGGCAGGTGGTGAAGAGACAGATGGGTGCTCTTCAGTGCTCTGGACCTGAGGGGATCTGGAACTAATTGAAGTCGATGCGTTAGCTGCCATCCATCCGACAACGGCTTCAATTTGGTCCTCTCGCAGTAGTGGGGTACGGCTAGCTCCTACAAAGCTGCGCATAAAGGACTGTTCCCTGGTAAAACTGGGGGATGCTGAGTCACTGGTGCCCGCAGCAGGCACAGAATCCCCACGTCCTCTCCCTGCAGGCACAGAATCCTCACGTCCTCTCCCTGCAGAAACTCCACGACCACGACCACTCCCTGCCTACTTCATCTTGGTAGTCTGATAAAGATAGGCAGAAAAGTACTAAGGCCTTAGTAAGCTTATTCCTGAACAGCTGCTAACATGTATAAGAAACACTAATTTTATAAAGTATGGACTAGACTTTAATATGAGCTAATGTGGCCTACACAACTGTAAAGTGGAGTGTTTGGTGAACTTTATTTAGTTTTTTTTGTCACAAAAAGACACTGGATGTGCCCAAAGATGTAATACCGATAGTATCACAAACTTTTTGTAGCTATTACAATGTAGGAAGGTAACCTACAATGCAATAGATGAGGCTACAAAAAATAGGCTAATACTAATCTGGCTAGGGCTGCAGGGCGCAATGCTGCAGAAAGGCTCCTCTAACTACTCCTATATAGTGTGTTTGGAACCAATTTAGCTGAATACGGATGGAACCACCACACTAATAGGAGATATCAGGAAAAATTATGAATTGTCAAAAAAGGACAATGTATGAGGCAGTGACACACACTGAGTGCACTACAACCAGACGTGGCTGAAGCACACACTGCAGGGTGAGCTGCACTCACACACACACACAGACCTTGCAGACAGCCGTGAACAGCGCAGAGAACTGTGCACTAGCGCTGCATGGCACAGCGATTTATAAAGTAGCTTGGGTAAAGCAGAATAGACCAAATAGGTAGCTAAAACTGTCCCTCAGAACAGCAGCGTCCTATGCCTAACTGAATTCACAGCAGAGTGAGCTCAAAATGGCGGCGGCGGCTTTTATAGTGCATCATGACATCATTTCAGCAGCCAATCACAGCCATGCCATTAGTTAAGATGCCTACATGCCTAACAGGATGTGCCCACACTTCTTAGGATCCTCATTGGCTGAATAAAATGAAACTGGCTCATTGCATTATGGGAACTTCCGATTCCGGTATACGATATTGTAAAAGTATCGGAATTAAGTATTGGAATTCCGATACCGCGAATATCGGCCGATACCCGATATTTCAGTATCGGAATGCTCAACACTAATTATAACCCCAGCCCCTGAGGAAGCCAGTCATCGAATGGACATAGAGAGTACTACTAAGAAGTTGTACCGATGGACCTCAGCCAGTGAGGTCCTCACAAATCAACTGGGAGCTTAGAGTAGCTCTCAGGGGCCGTAGTGACACAGGGGATGATGGGCCTTCCCATAATGGTTTGCTGGACTGTTGTGGCTTGTAACAAAAGTTATGTACTGCTACATGTAACCAGAAAGTTCCTGACTGCTTCTTCTGCATTATGCATTCATACGCTGCATTCAATCACGCAGTTAAATCTGCATGTGTTCATTGAACAATGCGGATTTACCACATCTAATACATTCTATTGTGGAAATTTCTGTTTGCGGAGACTAGTGTCTCCACAACAGAAATTAACATGCTGTGGCTCGTAAACCCGCACCACCGGTGAGTTTATGCAACGTCAAATAGAAGCACCTTGGGCATGGGATTTCTATAAATCCCATCTACTGTGCTTGTAATGTGGAATGTAGCGTTTTATACGCAGCGCAGGTGAGCTGCATCCAAAACTCTGCTATTCCTGATCGTGGGCACGTACCCTTGGACATTGTTCTTCCTCATTCATCTCCACATCATCTGGTCCAGGCTTGCAGAGTCAGGAGATATGAGTTCTCTATATATATATATATTTTTTTTTTTCCTTTTGAGGTTGGGGGGTCCACTTATAGCTATTGTTGTTATGGACGTGACTTACCTAACATTGCGCAGTGAATCTGTTTTCACTATAGTGACTGATATTTCTTGTTGATAAAACTGTGATATTTTTTTCACTTTAAACTTTTTTTTAAACAACACTGATTAGTGTGATCATACAACATGCAAGCCTCTGATCGCTCCGGTGATGCACTGTACTACTGTAGTGCCGTGTATTATCCCTGCCTGTCAGTGTAATACTAACGACTCCATACATATGAGATAAGTGTTGCCTAAATGGTCATTTGGCAGATGGCTTTCTCTCCCAACTCTACCATACACACAAATATTCCAGCTTTCCTGTGGTTTGTATGAGAGCGTCGCCTCCAGACTCCTCTAGTCGAGGATTATCTACAGGAAAAACAAATGGATTAGCCTCTGAAATTCAGGATGCCAGATCCTTCCCTGCCCTGACATCATCTGTCCGTAGGCCCCGAATACATTGTATAGTCGACTAAACCCCACTGAAATCAGTGCTTTAATGTAACTTTAGTCTAATGTGTATGGGGGTGTTAAAAGGTAACTTATTACTATGGAGTACTTGGGTGAGGAGGGGAATTGAGCCGAACATTGTCAAACCTTCTTAGATGCCATGTTTCCTTTTGACAGCAGCAAGTGGTTAAACTGCCAGGGTTTCTGTTGCAGACGCACCTGTGCCATCTCTGCAGTGTACATCTATGTTCTGGTGCCCTAAAGAGTTATTTTTTTTTTAAAAACAAATGTTTAACCTCTTAAGAAATAACAATGGGCCTAATACGTTTTGCAAGTTTCTTTCTTTTTACAAGAATTGTTGGTGCCAGTTTTCTTTTGAAACATTTTAATATCTGATTTTTTTCTGGTGTATTTCTTGTAATATAGGAAAGCCTGAGTCCAGAAATAAACCCCATAAAAAACTGTATATGGAGACTTTGGTATCAAGTAATTTCTGTCCGCGGTGTTTGTGCAAACAAAAAAGCTTTTATAAAAGCCTCAAACTTCTGTGTGTGAATCAGTCATGAGATCTAACATGGTAGAGCCCGGGGAAGACGGGAAACATTCATATAGATGGCTGGTGGTGATGTAGTAAGTGACAGACTCTGGCCAAAAATGTTTCTGGAGCTGTAGTAGAAGATGAAGATGTCGTCCTCATCATGAAGTAGTTATTTCTCATGTCACGTGTAGTGTTGAGCATTCCGATACTGTAATATCGGGTATCGGCCGATATTCGCGGTATCGGAATTCCGATACTTAATTCCGATACTTTTACAATATCGGATACCGGAATCGGAAGTTCCCATAATGCCTGCGCTCTGCAGTGTCTGTGAAGGATGACAAGTTGGATGGCAGCGCGATCCAGCCTGTCATCAGAATGCCATCCCAGCGGGGGAGAATTCTCCTGATTGTTTAAAAGCCGGCGGGCGGTATAAAGCCGCCGGCTTTTAAACAATCACACAGCCCCATACTGCTTCCCCGCAGCCTCCCACCCCGATCCTCCGCTCCCCTCGCCACCTCCCATCCCGATCGTAAGTTAGGACCGGGCGGGGAGCGCAGCTCCAAGGAGCGGGGAGTGAAGGACCCGGGCGGGGAAGCCGGCAGTGAAAACACTTCACCGCCGGCTTTCCCGTTCTGTGCTGCGCTTTCCCGCCGGTTATTTCAAATGAACAGCTGAGGTATCAGGTGATGCCGATCAGCTGTTCATTTGAAGTCGCCGCGTTGCCCTCAGAGGGTTCATGTGAGTTCATGCTTGACTGCATGAACTCACATGAACTTTCCCACGGCCGCACAGGTCAGCCTCACCTCCCAGACCCGTCATGATTAGGGTGTGTGCGGTGTCTGTGCGATGTGTGCGGGGTGTGTGTGCGATGTTTGTGCGGGTGTGCGCGGTGTCTGTGCGTGCAGGCAGACATAGGCCGATGTGACACTACTACTCCCATCGGCCTATGTCTGTCCCCCGTCCACTCCTGCCAGCAGGATCAGCTCGATGGGAGCAGTAGTTCCCATCAGACTGATCCTGCTATTTAAATTGCCCTACTGTGTCCCCAATAAATGTTAAATACATGTCATTGGTGGCCAGTGGTTACCTAAAAGAAATTAGTTCATACATTACCTGTCCCCGCCGATCGCCACCTAAAATAAAGTAAAAAATAAAAAACTACACCTATACTCACCAAGACACCTAATTCCCCGAAGCCATCGATCTCCTGTAATAAAATATAAAATAATAAACCACAACCTTATCCTTACCCCTCCGTAGCAGTCCACGAGTGTCCCACGAAGATCTCCAGTTCAGAGCAGCCACATAGAATGTGACCGCTCTGAACCGCTGCCGCCGCTAGAATGACGGGGCCGTAAGGGTTCACCGGAGTTCAGGCAGCGCTGCTCCGGTTATCTCCTTTACGGCCCTGCTGTATCGTGAGAAATTCCCACGGTACAGCAGTGCCGTAAAGGAGGTCTCCGGAGCTGCGCTGCCTGAATGCACTCCGGTGACCTCAGTCAGTGGCTCCCGCTGCCGGGAGCGGACGTGTTCCCGGCAGCGTGAGCTTACAGCAGCCATGCACAGCTGTCACCATCTCCAGATGTGACAGCTGTGCATGGGAGATCAGCGCAGGAACGTGGACAGGTAACTATTATTTTTAGTAAACTAAGAATTAAATAAAATTGTGTGTTTTATTTCAAATAAATTATTTTTTTCTGGGTGTAGTGTGTTTTTTCTTTTTAACACTTTGTAGGTTAGTAATGGGGGTGTCTTATAGACGCCCATCATTACTAACCTGGGCTTCATGGCAGCTGGCGCTGACATGAACCCCACCACTATTACCCCCTGCCACCGCACCAGGGCAGCGTGGAAGAGCGAGGCTAAGTGCCAGAGTTGGCGCATCCTATGGATGCGCCATTTCTGGGGCGGCTGACGACTGGTGTTTCTAGCCTGGGAGGGGGCCAATATTCATGGCACCCTTCCTGGGCTATTAATATCAGCCTGGGAAGCTCCGTGGGTTTTACCCCCTTCCAGGCTTCAAACATCTGCCCCAGCCGTCTGCTTAACCTCCGCTAGAGACTAAAATTATGGGGGATCCCACGCCATTTTTTTTTATTTAGTCCCTAAATTATTATTTATTTTTTAATTAATTTTTCCCAAAACTTTTGACGTGGGCTTCGCCATATTTTTGTATGCCAGCCAGGTACAGCATCCAGCTTCTATGAACGCGCCATTTTCCGGGGCGGCTGCGGACTGCAATTTTCAGCGGGGAGCAGAAAGCTTGGGCCTCCCTGCGCTGCAGATTCCATCCCCCAGCTGCCTAGTTGTACCTGGCTGGACACAAAAATAGGGAGAAGCTCCACGTTTTTTTTTTTTTTTTTTTAATTATTTCATGAAATTCATGGAATAATTAAGAAAAAAAGGGCTTCCCTA
Source organism: Phyllobates terribilis (assembly GCF_046119375.1). NCBI lineage: Eukaryota > Metazoa > Chordata > Amphibia > Anura > Dendrobatidae > Phyllobates > Phyllobates terribilis. The sequence continues at coordinate 529,424 of NW_027362796.1, read as the reverse complement.
TATTGTTGTGTCCAACCAGGTACAAATAGGCAGCTGGTGGTTGGGGGCAGCCCGTTCCTGCCTGCTGTACCTGGCTGGACCCAAATATAGTGCAAAGCTCCACGTCAATTTTTTTTTAATTATTTCAGGAAATTCATGAAATAATTAAAAAAAAATTATGTGGGGCTTCGCCCTATATTTGTGTCCAGTCAGGTACAGCAGGCAGGAACGGGCTGCCCCCAACCACCAGCTGCCTATTTGTACCTAGCCGGACACAACAATATAGGGAAGCCCTTTTTTTTCTTAATTATTCCATGAATTTCATGAAATAATTAAAAAAAAATACGTGGAGCTTCGCCCTATTTTTGTGTCCAGCCAGGTACAACAAGGCAGCTGGGGGCTGGAATGCCGTCACAGCCAGACACTGAGGAGTGGAAGTATGCCTGCGCTTCTCAGTGTCTGCGGGATGACAGGCTGGATGGCAGCGTTCTGCTGCGGTCCAGCCTGTCATCTCGATGTAGCAGAGCTGGAGCCGTCGTGGGAGCCATGGAAAGGTAAAGATGAGGTTGGTTTATTATTTTTCTTTTATTGCAGGAGATCGTTGGCTTCAGCTGGAATGGGCGTGATGGTAAGTATGGTTTAATTTAGAACAATAAAGAATTGTGTGTTTATTTCAATTAAAGGACTTTTTTCTGGGTGTTTGTGTTTTTTTTAAATACTTTACTAGAAATTCATGGTGGTCATGTCTAATATTGGCGTGCCCCCATGAATTTCGGGCTTAGGGCCAGCTGATAATGCCAAGCTGGCCTTAACCCCTTTATTACCCAGTGAGCCACCGCACCAGGGCCCTGGATGAGTTGGGTACAGCGCCAGAAGATGGCGCTTCTATGAACGCGCCATTTTCCGGGGCGGCTGCGGACTGCAATTTGCAGCGGGTGGGGCCCAGAAAGCTTGGGCCTCCCTGCGCTGCAGATTCCAGCCCCCAGCTGCCTAGTTGTACCTGGCTGGACACAAAAATAGGGCGAAGCTCCACGTTTTTTTTTTTAAATTCATGAAATTCATGGAATAATTAAGAAAAAAGGGCTTCCCTATATTGTTGTGTCCGGCTAGGTACAAATAGGCAGCTGGTGGTTGGGGGCAGCCCGTTCCTGCCTGCTGTACCTGACTGGACACAAATATAGGGCGAAGCCCCACATCAATTTTTTTTTTAATTATTTCATGAATTTCCTGAAATGATTTAAAAAAATTGACGTGGGGCTTCGCACTATATAAAAAAAGGGAAGCCCTTTTTTTCTTAATTATTTCATGAATTTCATGAAATAATTAAAAAAAAAAAATACGTGAAGCTTCTCCCTATTTTTGTGTCCAGCCAGGTACAACTAGGCAGCTGGGGGATGGAATCTGCAGCGCAGGGAGGCCCAAGCTTTCTGCCCCCCCCCCCCCGCTGAAAATTGCAGTCCGCAGCCACCCCGGAAAATGGCGCGTTCATAGAAGCTGGATGCTGTACCTGGCTGCATACAAAAATATGGCGAAGCCCACGTCAAAAGTTTTGGGAAAAATTAATTAAAAAATAAATAATAATTTAGGGACTGCATCTTTATTAACTCCTCAAATGTCATTTAGTGTTAAAATAAAGGATTTATTTTAAAAAAAATTGACGTGGGGCTTCGCCCTATATTTGTGTCCAGCCAGGTACAGCAGGCAGGAACAGGCTGCCCCCAACCACCAGCTGCCTATTTGTACCTGGCCGGACACAACAATATAGGGAAGCCCTTTTTTTAAAAAAATTATTTCATGAAATAATTAAAAAAAAATTGACGTGGGGCTTCGCACTATATTTGTGTCCAGCCAGGTACAGCAGGCAGGAACGGGCTGCCCCCAACCACCAGCTGCCTATTTGTACCTGGTTGGACACAACAATATAGGGAAGCCCTTTTTTTCTTAATTATTCCATGAATTTCATGAAATAATTTAAAAAAAAAATGCGTGGGGCTTCGCCCTGTTTTTGTGCCCAGCCAGATACAACTAGGCAGCTGGGGGCTGGAATCCGCAGCGCAGGGAGACCCAAGCTTTCTGGGCCACCCCCGCTGCAAATTGCAGTCCGCAGCCGCCCCAGAAAATGGCGCGTTCATAGAAGCGCCATCTTCTGGCGCTGTACCCAACTCATCCAGGGCCCTGGTGCGGTGGCTCACTGGGTAATAAAGGGGTTAAGGCCAGCTTGGCATTATCAGCTGGCCCTAAGCCCGAAATTCATGGGGTCACGCCAATATTAGACATGACCACCATGAATTTCTAGTAAAGTATTTAAAAAAACACAACACCCAGAAAAAAGTCCTTTAATTGAAATAAAGACACAATTCTTTATTGTTCTAAATTAAACCATACTTACCGTCACGCCCATTCCAGCTGAAGCCAACGATCTCCTGCAATAAAAGTAAAATAATAAAGCAACATCATCCTTACCTTTCCATGGCTCCCACGACAGCTTCAGCTCTGCTACATCGAGATGACAGGCTGGACCGCAGCAGAACGCTGCCATCCATCCTGTCATCCCGCAGACACTGAGAAGCGCAGGCATGCTTCCACTCCTCAGTGTCTGGCTGTGACGGCATCCAGATGAGCCGAGGTCATGTCCAATGAACTCAGCTCACCTCATGTACGTCACTGACAGCGTGGGAAAATTCTCCTGCACTCAGCACTTCAGCGTGAGAATTTTCCCACGCTGTCAGTGACGTGCATGAGGTGAGCTGAGTTCATTGGACATGAACTCGGCTCATCTGGATGACGTCACAGAGAGACACTGAGGAGCGCAAGCATGCCTGCGCTTCTCAGTGTCTGCGGGATGACAGGCTGGATGGCAGCGTTCTGCTGCGGTCCAGCCTGTCATCTCGATGTAGCAGAGCTGGAGCTGTCCTGGGAACCATTGAAAGGTAAGGATGAGGTTGCTTTATTATTTTACTTTTATTGCAGGAGATCGTTGGCTTCAGCTGGAATGGGCGTGATGGTAAGTATGGTTTAATTTAGAACAATAAAGAATTGTGTCTTTATTTCAATTAAAGGACTTTATTCTGGGTGTTTGTGTTTTCTTTTAACTTTGACTATGGGGTTAGTAATGGGGGTGTCTTATAGACGCCTCTCCATTACCAACCTGGGCTTGATGTCAGCTGGCATTATAAGCTGACATCAACCCCAACCCTATTACCCCCTGCCACCGCACCAGGGCAGCGTGGAAGAGCGAGGCTAAGTGCCAGAATTGGCGCATCCTATGGATGCGCCATTTCTGGGGCGGCTGACGATTCTAGCCTGGGAGGGGGCCAATATTCATGGCACCCTTCCTGGGCTATTAATATCAGCCCCCAGCTGTCTGCCTAGCCTGTGCTAGCTATTAAATTAGGGGGGACCCCACGTTATTTTTTTTGGGGGGTTCCCCCATTTTAATAGCTAGTAAAGGCTAGGTATTCAGCTGGGGGCTGATATTAGTAGCCTGGGAAGCTCCGTGGGTATTACCCCCTTCCCAGGCTTCAAACATCTGCCCCAGCTGTCTGCTTAACCTCCGCTAGAGCCTAAAATTAAGGGGAACCCCACGCCAATTTTTTTTTAAATAAATCCTTTATTTTAACACTAAATGACAAGTACAGTAATCAACACTGTCACTGTACTTCATATATATGTGACTGACATGTTTCTATCTATCTAATCTATGTGTGATTCTCTATTCTTTCTATTCTAAATTGTCGGGTACAGATGCTGAATTGCCGGCCGGCTTTCTTAAAGAGACGGTGCATGAAAACACTATTATTTTTTTAAATAAATCCTTTACACTAAATGACAAGTACAGTAAGCAACACTGTCACTGTACTTCTTATATATGTGACTGACATGTTTCTATCTATCTAATCTATGTGTGAAGCTCTATTCTGTCTGTTATAAATTGTCGGGTACCGCTGCTGAATTGCCGGCTGGCTTTCTTAAAGAGACGGTGCATGAAAACACTAATATTTTTTTTAATAAATCCTTTACACTAAATGACAAGTACAGTAAGCAACATTGTCACTGTACTTCATATATATGTGACTAACATGTTTCTATCTATCTAATCTATGTGTGATGCTCTATTCTTTCTGTTGTAAATTGTCGGGTACCGGTGTATGCCGCTGATGAATTGCCGGCTTTTCATGTCATTCTACATTATTCTTAGTTGTTTTACTTCATGTAGAATTAACCTACAAGGAAAGAAAGGGTTTATTTTCATTCCGATATTTGTGTCCCATTGACTTGCATTGGTTTCCGGTATCGGAATCGGCGATATCCGATACTTTTTGGGTATCGGCCCGATCCAATCCGATACGATATTTCCTGATATCGGAAGGTATCGCTCAACACTAGTCACGTGTAATGAATATCTCCTGCAGTATTGCTAATGCCGATTCCAGTGTCGGTAAATGAGACGACAATTAGTGTTATGGAAGATGAGTCTATGAGAAACGCATTCAACTGGAGAGGAAGAAACTGCTTGTTTTCTGTGGCATAAAATATATAGGTTTTATTAGTAGATGTGAAGAAGAAAACTAAATACTGTAAAATAATAAATCTCCTCAAATGTTTCCCTTATTATCTCCAGTAATTGTATTATTACACAGAATTTTTATGATGTTACATCGGCTCATCTTCTTCTCATTCAGGTCTCTACAATATCAGATCCTCTCAGTGAAGATCTTCTAGATAAGAGAATTTTCTTGATTTACCCATCAAAGATGGATATGGATAGAGACAAGATGGCGGAGAGGATATTACACCTCACCCTAGAGATCCTCTTCCGGCTTACTGGAGAGGTGAGAGATTCTGATGACGTCACATTACATCATTCTTATCTATGGGAATAACAGATGGACAGAACTGGAGAGGTGAGGACTCTGGAAATGTCTGGAGTGAGATTTATTAATGTGTCTCTCCATAACCAGGATTACACAGTAGTGAAGAAGACCTCTAGTGAGCGCTGTCAGGACCCTGCGTCTGAGGGATGGAGAAGACCCCTGAGCCCAATCACGGGGCCTCCACCTTACACCCTGATACATGAGGACATCAATGACCAGAAGATCCTAGAACTCACCTACAAGATGATTGAGCTGCTGACTGGAGAGGTGACACTGCTGGGAATGCTGGGACATTATACAGTAATGCTATGAAGAGATCAGGGGATGACTGTATCATTGTATGTGTTAGGTTCCTATAAGGTGTCAGGATGTCGCTGTCTATTTCTCCATGGAGGAGTGGGAGTATTTAGAAGGACACAAAGATCTGTACAAGGACATCATGATGGAGGTTCCCCAGCCCCTCACATCGCCAGGTAATAGACAGGACTAAATACACATGGCCTATAATTATCTGTATGTAAAGGATGAATTCAGTCCCTGTATGTGTTTCCTCCAGATCTATCCAGTAAGAGAACAACACCAGAGAGATGTCCCCGTCCTCTTCTTTCACAAGACTGTAAACAAGAAGATCCCAGTGTTCCTCAGGATCATCAGGTAGATGAAGAGAAGGTGTCATGAAATCTCCCCTATGATGTATAGATGTCTGTGAAGGTCTTGTGCTCAATTTTGTTTTATCCCCCAGTATTACATGTTTTATACTTGTGAAATGAGAATGGTGGAGATGGCAGGATTAGAGCTGATCATGGATGTGACTTCTTCATCTGTCTGTGACTTTTACAATATTTGTTTCAGGGTGAAGATCTGACCCATATTAATACTACAGAGACATATGTGAGGGGTGATGAGCGGTGTAAGGAGGAGATTCCTACATATGACTACCCAGGTGAGTAGTGACCACTAAATGCAGAGAAGTCACAGATTCTTCTCAGTCACCGGCTGTGGCTGCTTTAATGGTGGTGTAGACCGGCCGTATCACAATCGTGTGATCACCATTTTGCCGCTAGACCACAACATTCTCCTCCATCCGAAAATGTTCAAATTACTTTGTGAATTGGGAAAGCCCTTTTCTAGAGAACTTACAACCTGGAGGATCCACCTACCCCCTGGGATTAGGAGACGCTGTCCGTTACCTGCCCAGATCTGTAAACTACAAAGTCAAATGACAGCGTACGTAGAATGTGCTGACAAGTTAGAAAATCACTTGAAGAAAAACATTATGATGGGCCGTAAGAGAAAGTGGAGGGTAATGATGCTGTTGGCTTCCTAGAACCCTGATATCTTATTGGATGAATCTACCTTCTCTCCCTTCTGTGTTGCTGAATGTCCTCATATGGTCCCTACAAGACCAGGTCCAGTCTTTCTGGCCAAACTTCACTTTTATTATCAACAACATTAAATGTGCAGTGAGGCCAAGTGTGAATTTCTGTACAATAACAACAGAGTTTCCCTTTATCTTGACTTTTCAAACCAATTAACTTCAAACAGGATCGTGATAAACTACATAAAAACATTACACCTGCGCCATGATATATCTCTAAGCTGTGCTTGGCTGAAGACTGTAATATACATATATTCACACCTGCAGAAGATGTGTTGGCTCGAGCCCTGGTTTCATGGATTCACTCCACATCATAAATTCCATGTTTTCAATCCTAAGGAATTCAGATTACTGCACAATCTCTCCTGAAATGGGGAGCTGTCACGAAAACACCAATTGGTCAGACCTTGCAGCTCTCTGGCGCCCCCTTATCCTGCTGGTCAAACACGGTATTGACCGAGGATAAGCACGGGCGCAGCTGCTCTAATTTATGTCGACTATTGCGGCACGTGATGTGACAGGACGTATATATACCACCAGTTCCTTCCAGGAACGTACAGTGCTGGCCAAAAGTATTGGCACCCCTGCAATTCTGTCAGATAATACTCAGTTTCTTCCTGAAAATGATTGCAATCACAAATTCTTTGGTATTATTCTCTTCATTTAATTTGTCTTCAATGAAAAAAACACAAAAAGAATTGTCCTTAAGCCAAATTGGATATAATTCCACACCAAACCTAAAAAACGGGGTGGACAAAAGTATTGGCACCATTTGAAAAATCATGTGATGCTTCTCTAATTCGTGTAATTAACAGCACCTGTAACTTACCTGTGGCACCTAACAGGTGTTGGCAATAACTAAATCACACTTGCAGCCAGTTAACATGGATTAAAGTTGACTCAACCTCTGTCCTGTGTCCTTGTGTGTACCACATTGAGCATGGAGAAAAGAAAGAAGACCAAACAACTGTCTGAGGACTTGAGAAACCAAATTGTGAGGAAGCATGAGCAATCTCAAGGCTACAAGTCCATCTCCAGAGACCTGAATGTTCCTGTGTCTTCCGTGCGCAGTGTCATCAAGAAGTATAAAGCCCATGGCACTGTGGCTAACCTCCCTAGATGTGGACGGAAAAGAAAAATTGACGAGAGATTTCAACGCAATATTGTGCGGATGGTGGATAAAGAACCTCGACTAACATCCAAACAAGTTCAAGCTGCCCTGCAGTCCAAGGGTACAACAGTGTCAACCCGTACTATCCGTCGGCGTCTGAATGAAAAAGGACTGTATGGTAGGATACCCAGGAAGACCCCACTTCTTACCCCGAGACATAAAAGAGCCAGGCTGGAGTTTGCCAAAACTTACCTGAGAAAGCCTAAAACGTTTTGGAAGAATGTTCTCTGGTCAGATGAGACAAAAGTAGAGCTTTTTGGGAAAAAGCATCAACATAGAGTGTACAGGAAAAAAAAAGAGGCATTCAAAGAAAAGAACACGGTCCCTACAGTCAAACATGGCCGAGGTTCTCTGATGTTTTGGGGTTGCTTTGCTGCCTCTGCCACTGGACTGCTTGACCGTGTGCATGGCATTATGAAGTCTGAAGACTACCAACAAATTTTGCAGCATAATGTACAGTGCCTACAAGTAGTATTCAACCCCCTGCAGATTTAGCTGGTTGACACATGCGGAATTAACTTGGCATTGTGACATTTGTACTGTAGATCAGCCTGGAAGTGGGAAATGCACTGCAGCAAATTTTTTTTTTTTTTTTTTTAAAACGTAAAAAGTTAATTCAGAGTGTCATTTATTATTCAACCCCTCAAACCACAAGAATTCTGTTTGGTCCCCCTAAAGTATTAAGAAGTAGTTCAGGCACCAAGAATAATGAGCTTCACATGTGTGGATTAAAGATCTCTTTTGCCAGCCTTTTCTGACTATTTAAGACCCTCCCCAAACTTGTGAACAGCACTCAGACATGGTCAATATGGGAAAGACAAAGGAGCATTCCAAGGCCATCAGAGACAAGATCGTGGAGGGTCACAAGGCTGGCAAGGGGTACAAAACCCTTTCCAAGGAGTTGGGCCTACCTGTCTCCACTGTTGGGAGCATCATCCGTAAGTGGAAGGATTATGGAACTACTGTTAGCCTTCCACGGCCAGGACAGCCTTTGAAAGTGTCCTCCCGTGCCGAGGCCAGGCTTGTCCGAAGAGTCAAGGCTAACCCAAGGACAACAAGGAAGGAGCTCCGGGAAGATCTCATGGCAGTGGGGACATTGGTTTCAGTCAATACCATAAGTAACGTACTCCACCGCAATGGTCTCCGTTCCAGACGAGCCCGTAAGGTACCTTTACTTTCAAAGCGACATGTCAAGGCTCGTCTACAGTTTGCTCATGATCACTTGGAGGACTCTGAGACAGACTGGTTCAAGGTTCTATGGTCTGATGAGACCAAGATCGAGATCTTTGGTGCCAACCACACACGTGACGTTTGGAGACTGGATGGCACTGCATACGACCCCAAGAATACCATCCCTACAGTCAAGCATGGTGGTGGCAGCATCATGCTGTGGGGCTGTTTCTCTGCCAAGGGGCCTGGCCATCTGGTCCGCATCCATGGGAAGATGGATAGCACGGCCTACCTGGAGATTTTGGCCAAGAACCTCCGCTCCTCCATCAAAGATCTTAAGATGGGTCGTAATTTCATCTTCCAACAAGACAACGACCCAAAGCACACAGCCAAGAAAACCAAGGCCTGGTTCAATAGGGAAAAAGTCAAGATGTTGGAGTGGCCTAGTCAGTCTCCTGACCTTAACCCAATTGAAAACTTGTGGAAGGAGCTCAAGAATAAAGTCCACATGAGACACCCAAAGAACCTAGATAACTTGGAGAAGATCTGCATGGAGGAGTGGGCCAAGATAACTCCACAGACCTGTGCCGGCCTGATCAGGTCTTATAAAAGACGATTATTTGCTGTAATTGCAAACAAGGGTTATTCCACAAAATATTAAACATAGGGGTTGTATAATAATTGACCCACACTTTTATGTTTAAAATTTAATAAAATTCAACTGAGCAACATAACTTTTTGGTTTGTAAGATTTATGCTTCTGTTCATAAAACCTACTCTCGTTTGCAGTTTGAAGGCTCTAACTTATTTGCATCTTATCAAACCAGCTAAATCTGCAGGGGGTTGAATACTACTTGTAGGCACTGTAGGGCCCAGTGTGAGAAAGCTCACCTCAGAGGTCATGGGTCTTTCAGCAGGACAATGACCCAAAACACACTTCCAAAAGCACTATAAAATGGTTTGAGAGAAAGCAATGGAGACTTCTAAGGTGGCCAGCAATGAGTCCAGACCTGAATCCCATAGAACACCTGTGGAGAGATCTCAAAATGGCAGTTTGGAGAAGGCACCCTTCAAATATCAGGGACCTGGAGCAGTTTGCCAAAGAAGAATGGTCTACAATTCCAGCAGAGCATTGTAAGAAACTCATTGATGGTTACCGGAAGCGGTTGTTCGCAGTTATTTTGGCTAAAGGTTGTGCAACCAAGTATTAGGCTGAGGGTGCCAATACTTTTGTCCGGCCCTTTTTTGGAGTTTTGTGTCAAATGATCAATGATTTGATTTTTGCTTCATTCTCTTTTGTGTTTTTTCCTTGCAAGCAAATTAAATGAAGAGAATAATACCAAAGAATTTGTGATTGCAATAATTTTCAGGAAGAAACTGAGTATTATCTGACAGAATTGCAGGGGTGCTAATACTTTTGGCCAGCACTGTATATATACCTCCGACCAGCCGCCCTCAAACCACAATATCACATAAATACTGGTATACTGCCACCACCGATCGCTTAACAGGTGGATTGGGTACCCGTTAGGTAATGTGAATTAGCGGGTGAGGAACGTGTTTGCTCGACATAGGACAAGAAGAACGAAGCTGGTAAATAATAATGATTTACTCCCAAAAGTGGGCAGTGTTTACAAAAGATATACAAGATATTATAAAAGAGATAATGTACATATATGAATAAACAGTTATTAAAATAAAAGGGATAAGTAATAGCAAAACCTGTGCCACGTGGTGATGGTCTCAGATTCTGTGGGGGGGACGGCTCCCCGGAAATTAGATGTGATTCTTCCACGCAGCGTGGTGTGCATGCGTCTGACATCCCGGGGCAAGAATGACTTAAAAAATGGCCGTTCTGGTTTTTAGTAAAGGGGCCAAAACATTAGGAGACACCCATGGTGCTTACCTCACACGGGGACTCGGCTTTGTGAACCCACCCAGCTGCAGAAGACCTAAAACTCCTTCAGATTTCATATCTTGGTGTGGGGGGGGGGTCCCACATCCAAGATGGAGACATCATGTTTGCTGTCACCACTATTCATGAAGATGGATATCAAATATGAAATCTCTATGATGCTCAGAAGCTCAGAACCCATTTCCCGGGCTTCCGGTGGTCTCCTCGTCACGAAAACCACACCATCACAATTGGAAAAAGATGACCATCTCAAAAATGTGCTCCCTGTGTTTCTGACAGTCATGTGCATGATTAAAATCGACATTAAACATTTGTGCAGCTAAACAATAGGATTGGAGGGAAAAATCCAGGGTATACCAGTGCTTGCTCTGGGCTGAGGCTTTATGACGCTCATAAAAATTCCTGAGGTTTGGGGGAAAAGCAACAGTGAGTTCTATGTAAAACTCTTACAAATGGACAGGGGGGTGGAGATTTGAGACAGCTCTCATTTTTTAAAACTATGACCAAAAATACATTTTGCCTGACAGGAGCACTAATACTTTCTCTACTCTTCTCATCAGGACTCATAGTAGATCCAATGGTCCACCATAAATGACTGCAATTCCGGTTTAGTGTTGTAGTTCTCCCCTGATACATATATTGTTGTTGGGGATGTAACATATCTTTTATTCTGTCTTTTTTTACAGGTTCATTTTGTATGATAGTTTGAGTGTGGTGGAATCGGCCTGACTCACTTATGTGACTCTGTAACTCCCTCGTTGTCTTTAAAAGAAGGTCTCCATTATGTCTTCCCAATGCCCGAGGTCTAAATTTAAGACACCTCAGCTCTGCACTATTATAAAAAGTTCTCTTTAAATGTCTAATATTTCTTCTTGAAACTCCTCTGACAGAAAATATTGGCCCTTATCATAGTTTAGATTACGAAGAGCCACCGAGCCCCATACTCCAATTACCACAGAAAGGTTTCACCACTAGTTACTCGTTTTTAACTGATGGAGACTATTGAGTTTGATCATTTCAGTAGATGTGTTATTGTCTATAGTCACAGTTTTTGACTCAAGTGATCCTCTAATTTAACCTCTTCCTGCAGCCAGTTTTGTGTTCCTAGTCAGGCTCCATTTTCAAATCAGACGTGTGTCACTTTATGTGGTGATAACTTTGTAATTCTTCACAAAGGATAATAGGAAACAAATGGACCTTACAAATTATATTCCAACTTCTCTTGAATTTGACAATACCCTATATACAGCTGTACACTACTGTCTGGGCACATGGCAGGTTAAGAAGGGAAGGAGCGACATTTAGCTATTGTATTGCTGATCTTGCTGGAATAGTTTTCAGACACAATGTATTGGGGGCGCTGTTCATGGTCACCTGACAGCTCAAAAGATGGCCACCACTAACAGGCTTGGTGCTATATAATCCATTTTCCAGATCCCAGGGACTGCCTTGCTTATCCCCAGAGGAGATGGAACACACCATTTAAAGAAGCCTTAATATAATAAAATGACAGAAAACCAGAGCAGTAGAAATCACCATAAAGTAGCTTCATTTTGAAAATTATAACCCTCAGTGAATTAATCTATAGGAGAAGTGAATATTTTGACTCCACAATCACTTTCCAGAAATTAGCACGCAGTGGATGTTGAAGGGTGAAAATTACACATTTGCCATTTTATTACCCAACACATAGTGCCCAGATTGTGCTCTAGGAGACGCACACCGTAAATTAAGTGGGTTCTTCTCACTATAATAATGCCAAATACATGGTTGCTAAATATTGTTTAGGCACACTTCAAGGCTCAGAAGGAAGGGGGAGATTTGACTTTGGGAGACCGGATTTTGCTGCATTGGTTTATGGATGAGTAGAAGTTTTTATTGGTATCATTTTTGCCTACATAACATTTTTTGATGGCTTCTTATTCCATATTTTGGAGACAGAATGAACAAACAGTTGAACACTACGCTCTACTGGTTCATTCTGTGAGGTTTTCACTTTTCACTGTCATTCTGTCAATAACTTGCCATTTCTACAGACATTTAAGTAGAAATGTTCAAAAATGTAAATTCAAGGATATTTCATTCAAAATTATTAATTGTTTTTTTTCTTGGCAGATGACTGTACCTGGAGATCAGAGAGACCGGAGATTTTTAAATCGGATGATCTTGAGATCTTACAGGATACAATTGAAGTTTATGCCATTTCTCCAGATATCCCATCTTCCCTTCAAAGCAAAGATCTATCATCTAAGCCTATGGAACAGATCCTGTCTTCTGATTCATTACCGACTATGAAGGAAAAAAATCAAAATAAAAAAATAAGCATTAAAAAACGAACTGCTCCTAAAGGAAAGAGGTCATTTTCACTTTCAGAAAATGGAAATAGTTTTACCCTCGAAAAGTCTATTCTTAAACATCAAAAAATACACACAGCGGATAATAGATTGTTTTGTTCCAAATGTGGCCGAAGTTTTAACCAGAAATCAGTTTTTGTTGCGCACCAGCGAACTCACATAGCGGAGAAGCCTTTTTCATGTTCAGAATGTGGGAAATGTTTTAACCGGAAATCACTTCTTAATATCCACAAGAGAACTCACACGGGGGAGAAGCCTTTTTCATGTTCGGAATGTGGGAAATGTTTTAACTGGAAATCAGCTTTTGTTAGACACCAGAGAACTCACAGTAAGGAGAAGCCTTTTTCCTGTTCAGAATGTGGGAAATATTTCAACCAGAAATCACTTCTTAATATCCACAAGAGAACTCACACGGGGGAGAAGCCTTTTTCATGTTCAGAATGTGGCAAATGTTTTAACCAGAAATCAGATTTGATTAAGCACCAGAGAACCCACACAGGGGAGAAGCCTTTTTCATGTTCAGAATGTGGGAAATGTTTTAACCAGAAATCCACTTTGGTTAGTCACCAGAGAGCTCACACAGGAGAGAAGCCTTTTTCGTGTTCAGAATGTGGGAAATGTTTTAACCAGAAATCAGCTTTGGTTAATCACCAGAGAACTCACACAGGGGAGAAGCCTTTTTCATGTTCTGAATGTGGGAAAAGTTTTAACCAGAAATCAGCTTTGGATAGACACATGAGAACTCACACAGGGGAGAAGCCTTTTTCCTAATCTTTTTTTTTTAATCCAATACATTTTTATAGATATTTTTTTATTAGTTTTTTTTTTTTACAAACCAAGAAACCAGTACATACAGTAATAAAATAACATACCATAGGATGACATACATGCATCTCTCCTATATATCCTTTCAGCTTGCCCATTACCGTCTGATAACTTGCAGTCACTATATCTTACAATTAACATTCCACATTCTTGAAATTTCTTATATAACCATACTATTGTATTAAACATTATGATCCTATACACTTATAGGTGTGCTATATTACTGTTAAATATGAATTATGGATATTCATTTTTTAATCTGAATTCTATATAGATCAGCCTCGAGCTAGGTTTTGCTGACAAGACATTCAGGCTATTCTTGTCTTTTTAGCTCAGTGTAAGTTAGTGCCATAAGCAGAACAACAGGTGCTGTGAGGGGCCAATATAACCCACACAGGGTGGGGGTCTCGGGGTCTCTTTTCCATTCTACATTACATGGCTCAGTCCTAGGATCTAAGAGCTGAAGAGACAGCTGATATGTAGGCCCTGACACACGTGCTGGACACAGACAGACGCAACCTACCATTCAGGATCCCAGGAAAAGATAGGTGAATCTCAACTAATAGGCTAATTATGGACAAATGGAAAATCACTTTGTAACTATTTCACCTATTTTATGTAACTGCTGGAATTATTCTTTTTAATGGACAACCCAAGAATAAATAATATATTCTTTGAACAATCGCATCTGATAAACAGTCCTATCTATATATAAATATACAAAAATAATTATATTTAACATTTTGGCGAGCCCCCAGTCCTGAGTTTTTTTGTGCTTTCAAGTGGCTTCCTTCTCCTTGAACAAGGTGGGGGAGAGGAGGAAAGCTTTTGCTGAACACCTGTTGTCCAAGTGTCGGGAAATCCACTAACTTTGTCACAAGAATCAGAAATAACCTACAGATGATTGAGGACTGATATATTCTCCAGATGGATTGACAGGCACCAGAAGTACTACAAGGATCAGAAGTACACTGATGACCAAACCCCAGTGTAAAGGAGAATCTGAGAAATCTGAAGTTAAGGAAAAATATGGATATTATTTCTTCTTTTCTAAGCAAAGTAAACTAAAATTAAAGGCTACTGACGAGACTGACTTAGACGTTTTGTGGCTTAGCTTATGCGCAGAATGTGAAATGGAGAATTTAAAATTAGATTCTAAGCTGGTGTCCTTTTATAGAGACAAAGAGAAGTTGAAAAATATTTTACAATTGGTTGACATTTCACAAACTTGTGTCAGAAAAGTCAAAGCATGACTCTGTAATAGTGTAAAGGATACTAATGATGTTACTGATTCTGACTGTAATGTGGAAATTGAACAGGATAACAGCTACTGAAGGTGACCGTCTGGTGACAAAGAGACTGACATGGGAACGGACAAAAGAGAAACTGACATATTAAGTGATGTAGGAGGAGACATGATAATTGACTCAAGTGATGTAGGAGGAGCTTATGTACAAAGACCATTAAAACTAGAAGAAAACTTAAAAGCTACACAGGCCCAATTCCAAATTAAAGTTAGGAAAAATTTGTTAAAATTATAAAAAATCATGCCAAAATGCCAAAAAAGGGTGGGCCATTTATATGGATACACCTAAATAAAATGGGAATGGTTGGTGATATTAGCTTCCGGTTTGTGGCATATTAATATATGGGAGGGGGAAAACTTTTCCAGATGGGTGGTGACCATGGCGGCCATTTTGAAGTCTGCCATTTTGGATCCAACTTTATTTTTTCCATGGGAAGAGGGTCATGTGACACATCAAACTTATTGACAATTTCATAAGAAAAACAATGGTGTGCTTGGTTTTAACGTAACTCTATTCTTTCATGAGTTTTTTACAAGTTTCTCTTTGTTTACAGCCATTGATATGTCACAGAGGTTAACACTTGAGGAGTGGATAGAAATTGTGTTGATGTCTGGTGAACGCGCAGTACTCAGGTCATTGCAGCAGATTCAATGCAAGACACCCTATGAGACCACCCATCTCCCATGCTACAGTTACCAAACTGCTTGCCAAATTTCGTAAAACAGGTTCAGTGAACATCCCTTCAGCGGATATTAGCTACTCACAAATGGCACCCTTGCAAAATCCAGCTGCTGCAGCATCTCAACGAGGATGACCCAGATCAACGCACTGAATTTGCAGAATGGGCAAAACAAAAATTGGAACAGCATCCTCAGTTTACACAGAACATTATATTCAGTGATGAGGCAAACTTTTTGTGAATGGTGAAGTTAACAAACAAAACCACCGCTATTGGTCTGACACTAACCCATAGTGGATAGATCCCTCCAAGACTGTTGGAACACAAAAAATGATAGTATGGTGTGGTATATGGGGTACAAAGATAGTGGGGCCATTCTTCATCAATGGAAACCTCAATGCCACTGGATAGCTGAAATTGCTACATGATGATGTGTTGCTTTCTTTATACACTGAAGATGGCACGTTCCCTGAGTTTTTCCACCAAGATGGTGCCACCACCACATTATGGGTGTCAGGTCCAAGCATTCCTACATGAACAGTTTCCTGGAAAGTGGATTGGTCATCATGGGCCAGTTGAATGGCCACCAAGGTCTCCTGATCTGACCCCCTTAGACTTTTATCTTTGGGGTCATCTGAAGGCAATTGTCTATGCTGTGAAGATATGAGATGTGCAGCATCTGAAACAACTGATACTGGATGCCTGTGCTAGCATTTCTTCTGGGGTGTTGCTATCAGTGTGTCAAGAGTGGGAGAAGAGGGTTGCATTGACAATCCAACACAATGGGCAGCACTTTGAACACATTTTATAAGAGGTCATAAACTTGTAAATAACTCATGAAAGAATAAAGTTTTATGTTAAAACCAAGCTCACCATTGTTTTTCTTATGAAATTCTCAATAAGTTTAATGTCACATGACCCTCTTCCAATTGAAAAAAATAAAGTTGGATCCAAAATGGCCGACTTCAAAATGGCCACCATGGTCACCACCCATCTGGAACAGTTTTCCTCCTCTCATATATTAATGTGCCACAAACAGGAAGTTGATATAACCAACCATTCCCATTTTATTTAGGTGTATCCATATAAATGGCCCACCCTGTATATACAGTTGTGATCAAAAGTTTACATACTCCGGCAGAATTTTTCCTTTCTTGGCCTTGTTTCAGAGAATATGAATGATAACAAAAAAAACTTTTTCTCCACTCATGATTATTGGTTGGGTGAAGCCATTTATTGTCAAACTACTGTGTTTTCTCTTTTTAAATCTTAATGACAACCAAAAACATCCAAATGACCCTGATCAAAAGTTCACATACCCTGGTGATTTTGGCTTGATAACATACACGACTGTTGCTTAATGTGGTAATTATATTATGTGATTTGTTCCAACTGTTTTCATTGGCACATTTTTATTATTTTATAAAAACCTGTTCATTGTGTAGCTATGCAGTGATAAAGAACGCAAGTGAGCGTTCGAAACGCGTCTTGCTCCCCTTCCCTGTCTATGCAACCTTTGTAATTTTTGCAAGTTTTTAATGGATGAAAAATAAAGAAAGAATTATTTTACCAGACTCTGGAACAACTATCCCTTTTTTTAGCATATTCTGGTGTGGAATCACCTGGTTCCATGCAAGCTAGATTATAAGTATTGGGTGAGCTGGCTTTCCTTTTACTATATGTGAATTCCTATTTTCAGTTGGTGTAACTTAAAGCTTGTAAGCCGAGTAGAGAGAATTTCCAAGACATTTCTATCTTTGCAAGTAAAGGAAATAGTTATATGTATGTGGGGAATATTCAAAGAAATATAAAGATATTAAATTTAATAGTTTACAATGCTCATTGATAATTAGGATATAATAATTTTGTGTTAAAAACATATGTATTCATACCTTTGCATGTTGAATGTATGGTTTGAATAGATCTAGGACAGAGTGAAATGACAGATGAGTACATGAGCAGCTGCAAAATCCCCCCCCCAAAAAAAAGTTTTTATGTGAAGTAATAGAAATACATTTCATTCTGAGAATATTATGATACATAATTAAGTATTATCCACATTATATATATATATATATATATATATATATATATATATATATATATATATATATATATATATAATCTTTAGTAATTATTATTTCTTGATTTAGTTTATAGTGGATAAGTGCAAGCACACATCAAAATGATTTATAAAGGAAATTTACATTTAGAATAATTTAGAATAATTTTCCACATTATAATTTTATAGTATTCAAGGTTAATATTTTTTAATGGTTACCTAGATGAGTACACACATCTTCAGACAAATATATGCTACACATTGATATGAAATGTATGCAAAATATTTATAAAATAATTATTTTTAATTTTGGTGAATTATTTTATAAAATATTTTTTGGGCATTAAGGGGGAAAATGTGTTTTTGATCCTGATTATATAATCACTTTTGATCAATACTTATTTTTCACACATTTTAATAAAGAAGAAATATTAATAAGGTACAATGGTATAACTAAGAAGGGTATTACATGCGAAGTTGCATAACTTACCGTAGTTTTCGGACTATAAGACACACCTAGGTTTTAGAGAAGGAAAATAGAAAAAAAAATGTAAGCTAAAAATGTGGTCACGATGCACTGTTAAGGGAGAGTGGGTCTGCTGCTGACACTGGAATAGGGGCAATGTCCCCCAATTCTGATAATATCCCCCATCCTGGTAGATATGCCCCCCCCTTCCTATTATACGTGGCTCCCATCCCCATCTTGATGTGCATGGCACCCCTCCATCCTGGTATGCATGGCACCCCTCATCCATATCCTGGTATGCATGGCACCCCTCATCCCTATCCTGGTATGCATGGCACCCCTCATCCCTATCCTGGTATGCATGGCACCCATCATCCCTATCCTGGTATGCATGGCACCCCTCATCCCTATCCTGGTATGCATGGCACACCTCATCCTTATCCTGGTATGCATGGCCCCCTCATTCTTATCCTGGTATGCATGGCACCCCTAATCCCTATCCTGGTATGTATGGCCCCCTCATCCTTATCCTAGTATGCATGGTCCCCCTAATCCCCATCAGGCTGCACATAAAAAATAAACACTCCTACTCACCTTTCTTCTCTTTCCTCCAGCGCTGCATCCTGTCTGCCCGCACTGATCTCAACATGTGACGTCATGCGCGGCTCACAAGGAGAGATCAGCTGCCGGAAGTCACTGCTCCCCACGTCGGGACTGTGTGCGTGGGGAGCAGTGACTTAAAGCTCCTTAATAGCCGGCACACAGCGTAGTCGCAGTTCATGCTCCTTAATAGCGGCACACAGTGTATCAGCAGCTCGGCTCCTGCTGCGGCCGGGCGATCGCGTGTGCCCACTGTTAAAGAGCATGAATATTCACCCCCTCTCCATGCCCATCAATATTTGATAAAGTAATGTCTAGTACAAGAATATTGCTTCATTAAATATAATGATATGGTTCCACTAAAAGAAAATATTTCAATTTTTTGAGTAAATACAAGTCATTCATTCATTCATATATTTATTCATTTTGGTTCAAGAGTATACATTCTTTGGTATTACTGGTTTAATCAATATCTCTAGTTAATAAAGATATAAACACTTGTTACATCAAAACACACTGACACCTATGGGTTGGAAAAGGAGGTAATTACACCTATGATATGAAAAAATGTTCTATCACATGAAGAACCTGATTAATAATTATTTTCTATTATTGTTTTATTATTCCAAACATCATTGATATTAATATTTTGAAAATAATTAGATGAATATTACTGATTGCTATGGTATGCTGTGATATTATAGGTTAGGAAATTGCCAGATTTGGTATTAGATTAGGGAATGAAGACTTCAATCAAAATACTGCAATTATTAATTTTATCTTAATAAAGACTTTCCATATTTCTAAATCTAAAGAGATTCTCAAAAGTTACAAGAAGAAACAGACGCTATCCAGAAGTATCAGAAGGTAAAATTGCTGAATGCTGAGTGATGATAGATGTGTCAATTCAATACATTCACACCACTGACCACCAGGATTACAGAGGACGATGATCCTAAATGAACTGTGTTGTGTTCAAGTTTTCATCAAGTTCCAGTGGTTTCTTATCTAGTGTTGAGCATTCCGATACTGAAATATCGGGTATCGGCCGATATTCGCGGTATCGGAATTCCGATACTTAATTCCGATACTTTTAGCATATCGTATACCGGAATGCAATGAGCCAGTTTCATTTTATTCAGCCAATGAGGATCCTAAGAAGTGTGGGCACATCCTGTTAGGCATGTAGGCATGTTGACTAATGGCATGGCTGTGATTGGCTGCTGAAATGATGTCATGATGCACTATAAAAGCCTCCGCCGCCATTTTGAGCTCACTCTGCTGTGAATTCAGTTAGGCATAGGACGCTGTTGTTCTGAGGGACAGTTTTAGCTACCTATCTGCTCTATTCTGCTTTACCCAAGCTACTTTATAAATCGCTGTGCCTTGCAGCGCTAGTGCACAGTTCTCTGTGCTGTTCACCGCTGTCTGCAAGGTCTGTGTGTGTGAGTGCAGCTCACGCTGTAGTGTGTGCTTCAGCCACGTCTGGTTGTAGTGCACTCAGTGTGTGTCACTGCCTCATACATTGTCCTTTTTTGCTAATTGATCATTTTTCCTGATTTCTCCTATTAGTGTGGTGGTTCCATCCGTATTCAGCTAAATTAGTTCCAAACACACTATATAGGAGTAGATAGAGAATTTTTTTTTGTCTTGCAGCGCTAGTGCACAGTGCTCTGCATCTGCACTGTTCACGCCTGTCTGCAAGGTCTCTGTGTGTGAGTGCAGCTCACGCTGTAGTGTGTGCTTCAGCCACGTCTGGTTGTAGTGCGCTCAGCGTGTGTCACTGCCTCATAAATTGTCCTTTTTTGCTAATTGATCATTTTTCCTGATTTCTCCTATTAGTGTGGTGGTTCCATCCGTATTCAGCTAAATTGGTTCCAAACACACTATATAGGAGTAGATAGAGGAGCCTTTCTGCAGCATTGTGCCGTGCAGCCCCAGCCAGATTAGTATTAGCCTATTTTTTGTAGCCTCATCTATTGCATTGTAGGTTACCTTCCTGCATTGTAATAGCTACAAATAGTTTGTGATACTATCGGTATTACATCTTTGGGCACATCCAGTGTCTTTTTGTGACAAAAAAATCCTAAATAAAGTTCACCAAACACTCCACTTTACAGTTGTGTAGGCCACATTAGCTCATATTAAAGTCTAGTCCACACTTTATAAAATTAGTGTTTCTTATACCTGTTAGCAGCTGTTCAGGAATAAGCACACTAAGCCCTTAGTACTTTTCTGCCTATCTTTATCAGTCGACCAAGATGAAGAAGGCAGGGAGTAAGGCTTGTGGGCGTGGAGTTTCTGCAGGGAGAGGACGTGAGGATTCTGTGCCTGCAGGGAGAGGACGTGGGGATTCTGTGCCTGCCGCGGGCACCAGTGACTCAGCATCCCCCAGTTTTACCAGGGAACAGTCCTTTATGCGCAGCTTTGTAGGAGCTAGCCGTACCCCACTGCTGCGGGAGGACCAAATTGAAGCTGTTGTTGGATGGATGGCAGCTAACACATCGACTTCAATTAGTTCCAGATCCTCTCAGGTCCTGAGCACTGAAGAGCACCCATCTGTCTCTTCACCACCTGCCAAACTGCCCAGGCAGTCAGAGAGCCCTGGACAGGAGCCATCTCTACTTCTGTTCTCTGAATCTCTTGGCTTGGAAAGAGGGGGCCAGCCAAGCAGAATTCGAGAATTTGAAGAAGAGATAGTATGCAGTGATGTGCAACCGTTTTGTCTCTCTGAATCTGAAGAGGCGGGTGGGCCAGTGCCTATAGTCAGCAGCACACCTCAGTACGCATCTGATGATGAGACTCAGGTGCCACTTTCTGGTGCGTACTGTGCTGTCGAGACTACCCAGGAGAAGCAGTTGTTTGAAAAGGGTGGTGTAGATGATGAGGTCCTTGACCCATCATGGCATGAGGGACAGGAAGGTGGTGGGAGCAGCTCTGAGGAAGAGATTCCCCGAATGGCCCAAAAAGGAGGTAGAGGGAGGGGGCAGACTTGGTTCCCTGTAGCCTCCACTTCGGCACCCATTAGGAGCATGGCACTTCCAAAATCCAAAGCGGGCGCTCCCAAGACTTGCAGTGCCTGGTCCTTTTTTGACACAGTTGCAGATGACATTTGCTTTGTCAAATGCAAGCTGTGTAATCAGAAGGTGAAAAGAGGGAAAAGTGTCAGCAACCTCAATAACACAAATATGTGGAAACATGTGCGGACCAAGCACGTGGTGGAGTTACAAAAACACACTGAAGACCTAGGCCAACCAACAGCGCCACCTACCACCTCTTCAGCTCGTGTTGTAGCCTCTTCCTCCAGCTCACACACAGCTGGTTCGGCTTCCTCACAGGATCACCATGGAAGAACCTCTGGCACTGTTGTACAGAGACACAGTGTAATTCCACCCACAGCACCACTTTCCCTGTCATCCTCACACTCCCAGGCCAGTCTACATCCATCGTTAGCACAGGCACGGGAGAAAAGGCGCCCATACTTTGCAAACCACCCCCGAGCACAGGCTCTGAATGCTGGCATTGCTAAACTACTGGCCCTTGAAATGCTATCATTCAGGCTGGTGGAGACTGACACCTTCCGTAACTTAATGGCATTGGCAGTCCCACAATACAACGTGCCCAGCCGCTTTTATTTCAGCAGGCAAGTCGTCCCTGCCCTGCAACAGCATGTGGAGGGAAAAATTAAACATGCGCTACAAAACGCCGTCAGTAGCAAGGTCCACCTGACCACCGATGCGTGGACCAGTAAGCATGGACAGGGACGATACCTTTCCCTCACTGCCCATTGGGTAAATGTTGTGGAGCCGGGTACAGATCTTGAGAGTGGCGTTGTACGTGTTCTGCCAACTCCAAGGATTGCAGGAATCCAGTCTGTACACATTGACTCCTCCTCATACT
This sequence comes from Phyllobates terribilis, assembly GCF_046119375.1. Classification (NCBI taxonomy): domain Eukaryota; kingdom Metazoa; phylum Chordata; class Amphibia; order Anura; family Dendrobatidae; genus Phyllobates; species Phyllobates terribilis. Next base: position 506,744 of record NW_027362796.1, on the reverse strand, counting down.
CCAGTTCCTCTGAATCAGCGCTGCAGGAGCCGTCACGGTCTACTTCCACATCGACCCGTGAACGGTTACCTGTTATGATGACCGATATGAGCACAGCCGTGGCCAAACGTCAACAGGCCGTATTAAAATTAATTTCTTTCGGGAATCGAAGCCACACAGCGCAGGAGCTCTGGAATGCCATCAAGCAGCAGAGCGACGTGTGGTTTGTGCCAGCGAATCTCCAGCCAGGCATGGTACTGTGTGACAATGGCCAAAATCTGGTGGCAGCTCTGGGCCTAGGCAACCTCACTCACATCCCATGTCTGGCACATGTGCTCAACTTGGTCGTGCAGAGTATTTTGAGGGACTATCCGGATCTTGATGCACTGCTTCACAAGGTCCGCATAGAGTGCGCTCACTTGCGGCGTTCCAGCAACGCAAGATCGCGCATTACAGCTCTGCAGCGCCGATTACGTCTTCCGGAACATCGCATCATATGTGACCTACCCACCAGGTGGAATTCAACGTTACATATGTTGGAGAGGTTGTGTGAGCAGCAGGCAGCAGTAATGGAGTACCAGCTGCAGCAGGCGCAAACAAGTCGCAGTGCGCGCCGTTCACACTTCACCACCACTGAGTGGGCCTCTATGAAGGACATTTGCCACGTTTTGCGTGCCTTCGATTATTCCATGCGGATGGCGAGTGCAGATGATGCACTAGTCAGCATGACTATCCCCCTTATCTGCCTGCTTGAAAAAACACTGCAAGCACTAAGGGACGAGGTTTTGGAAGAGGTGGAGGATGAGGAGTCACAAATGCCATCTGCTTCTGCACAGTCTGCGCAACGTAGTTCCTCACAAAGGCCTAGGCAGGGGACACTTTGTGAGGAGGATGAGGAGGAGTCAATGGAGGAGGAAGACATCTGTCCAGAGGAGGGAGGTACACAATGCTCTAGTAGTCAGTATCTAGAGCGAGGGTGGGGTGATGCAGAGCAGGCAGAGATCACGCCTCAAGCAGGGGACAGCGTTTCTTGGCTAGTTGGCAGTCTGCAGCACATGGTTGATTTCATGCTGCAGTGCCTGAGAAACGACCACCGCATCGCCCACATTCTCAACACGGCTGATTATTGTGTGTCCATCCTCCTAGATCCTCGCTACCGGGACAACTTACAAAGCCTCATAACACCGTTGAACCGGGAGCGTAAAATGCGGGAGTACCAAGACGCACTGGTGCATTCCATCATGTTCTCCATTCCAACCGAGAGCAGTGCTGCTAGTGCTTTACAAAGCAGCTCAGTGCGTCGAGGCAGTGGAGGAAGCTCTGCACAAAGAGGGAGCAGAAGCAGCGCCTCAGCACAAGGCAAGACCAGTATGGCCCAAGTGTGGCAAAGTTTTGTGTCCCCGCCGCCACAAATGTCTACACCATCACAGACGGCTCCAGTCAGCAGGAGGCAACGTTTCCGTCAGATGGTGACAGACTACATGTCTTGCCCTCTCAGTGTACTCCCAGACGGCTCTGCCCCCTTCAAGTTTTGGGTCTCTAAGCTGGATACATGGCCAGAGCTTAGCCAGTATGCATTGGAGGTGCTAGCTTGCCCTGCTGCTAGTGTATAATCGGAACGCGTCTTTAGTGCCGCAGGTGGTGTACTAACAGACCGTCGCATGCGACTATCCTCCGATAACGTTGACTGGCTTACTTTTCTGAAAATGAACAAGGCCTGGATCTCGCATGAATTTGCCAGTTCTCTTCCGGAATAAATAATTGGTTGGCAACAGTATCCAGGTCTCCTGTTGTGTTCATGTTTCTACCACCTGAACTGTAATCCCTGAGCGACAACACCGCTAGTTGCTGCTCAGAAGTGCCGTCTGCACAGTCAACGCTTGCTGCCGTGTTATTGGGGTTCAGTAATGTCAGCTGATCCCCAACTGTGTGTCCGATAAATTCTCCTGCTCTGTCCACATCCACTGTACTACAGATTTAAAACTTGCTCCAATTACACCTCTGGCTCCTCTGCTTTTAGTATTTACCCTGGGCTCCAACACCGCTAGTTGCTGCTCAGAAGTGCTGTCTGCACAGTCAACACTTGCTGCCGTGTTATTGGGGTTCAGTAACGTCAGCTGTTCCCCTGCTGTGCGTACGTCAATTTCTCCTGCTCTGTCCACATTCACACTACTACAGATTTTAAAGTTGCTCTAATTACACCTCTGGCTCCTCTGTTTTCAGTATTATCCCTGAGCTCCAACACCGCCAGTTGGCGCTCAGAAGTGCCGTCTGCACAGTTAACACTGGCTGCCGTGTTATTGGGGTTCAGTAACGTCAGCTGTTCCCCTGCTGTGCGTACGTCAATTTCTTCTGCTCTGTCCACATTCACACTACTACAGATTTTAAAGTTGCTCCAATTACACCTCTGGCTCCTCTGTTTTCAGCATTATCCCTGAGCTCCAACACCGCCAGTTGGCGCTCAGAAGTGCCGTCTGCACAGTCAACACTGGCTGCCGTGTTATTGGGGTTCAGTAACGTCAGCTGTTCCCCTGCTGTGCGTACGTCAATTTCTCCTGCTCTGTCCACATTCACACTACTACAGATTTTAAAGTTGCTCCAATTACACCTCTGGCTCCTCTGTTTTCAGCATTATCCCTGAGCTCCAACACCGCCAGTTGGCGCTCAGAAGTGCCGTCTGCACAGTCAACACTGGCTGCCGTGTTATTGGGGTTCAGTAACGTCAGCTGTTCCCCTGCTGTGCGTACGTCAATTTCTCCTGCTCTGTCCACATTCACACTACTACAGATTTTAAAGTTGCTCCAATTACACCTCTGGCTCCTCTGTTTTCAGCATTATCCCTGAGCTCCAACACCGCCAGTTGGCACTCAGAAGTGCCGTCTGCACAGTCAACACTGGCTGCCGTGTTATTGGGGTTCAGTAACGTCAGCTGTTCCCCTGCTGTGCGTACGTCAATTTCTCCTGCTCTGTCCACATTCACACTACTACAGATTTTAAAGTTGCTTCAATTACACCTCTGGCTCCTCTGTTTTCAGCATTATCCATGAGCTCCAACACCGCCAGTTGGCGCTCAGAAGTGCCGTCTGCACAGTCAACACTGGCTGCCGTGTTATTGGGGTTCAGTAACGTCAGCTGTTCCCCTGCTGTGCGTACGTCAATTTCTCCTGCTCTGTCCACATTCACACTACTACAGATTTTAAAGTTGCTCCAATTACACCTCTGGCTCCTCTGTTTTCAGTATTATCCATGAGCTCCAACACCGCCAGTTGGCGCTCAGAAGTGCCGTCTGCACAGTCAACACTGGCTGCCGTGTTATTGGGGTTCAGTAACGTCAGCTGTTCCCCTGCTGTGCGTACGTCAATTTCTCCTGCTCTGTCCACATTCACACTACTACAGATTTTAAAGTTGCTCCAATTACACCTCTGGCTCCTCTGTTTTCAGTATTATCCCTGAGCTCCAACACCGCCAGTTGGCGCTCAGAAGTGCCGTCTGCACAGTCAACACTGGCTGCCGTGTTATTGGGGTTCAGTAACGTCAGCTGTTCCCCTGCTGTGCGTACGTCAATTTCTCCTGCTCTGTCCACATTCACACTACTACAGATTTTAAAGTTGCTCCAATTACACCTCTGGCTCCTCTGTTTTCAGTATTATCCCTGAGCTCCAACACTGCCAGTTGGCGCTCAGAAGTGCCGTCTGCACAGTCAACACTGGCTACCGTGTTATTGGGGTTCAGTAACGTCAGCTGTTCCCCTGCTGTGCGTACGTCAATTTCTCCTGCTCTGTCCACAATCACACTACTACAGATTTTAAAGTTGCTCAAATTACTCCTCTGGCTCCTCTGTTTTCAGTATTATCCCTGAGCTCCAACACCGCCAGTTGGCGCTCAGAAGTGCCGTCTGCACAGTCAACACTGGCTGCCGTGTTATTGGGGTTCAGTAACGTCAGCTGTTCCCCTGCTGTGCGTACGTCAATTTCTCCTGCTCTGTCCTCATTCACACTACTACAGATTTTAAAGTTTCTCCAATTACACCTCTGGCTCCTCTGTTTTCAGTATTATCCCTGAGCTCCAACACCACCAGTTGGCTCTCAGAAGTGCCGTCTGCACAGTCAACACTGGCTGCCGTGTTATTGGGGTTCAGTAACGTCAGCTGTTCCCCTGCTGTGCGTACGTCAATTTCTCCTGCTCTGTCCACATTCACACTACTACAGATTTTAAAGTTGCTCCAATTACACCTCTGGCTCCTTTGTTTTCAGTATTATCCCTGAGCTCCAACACCGCCAGTTGGCGCTCAGAAGTGCCGTCTGCACAGTCAACACTGGCTGCCGTGTTATTGGGGGTTCAGTAACGTCAGCTGTTCCCCTGCTGTGCGTACGTCAATTTCTCCTGCTCTGTCCACATTCACACTACTACTGATTTTAAACTTGCTCCAATTAGGCCTCTGGCTCCACTCTGTTTTTAGTATTTACCCTGGGTTCCAGCACCGCCAGCTGTTTACCAGCTGTGTCTTTGGCATGGGTACTCCCTCCTGCCCAGCTTGGTTCCAGCACGCCAGCTGTTTCCGGGTAGTGTCAACGTCCCTTTGCCTCCAATGCGTTGTCCTGTCGTGTTGCGGTCGGGTTAGCCGACTCTATGGTGCCTGCAGTTTAGGTGACTCCTATGTGGGCTGCGGGATCTGGCAATGAAGGCTGCTTCCATAGTGCCAATAAGACAAGCACCCCCTGTAGGACTGTGGGTTTCGGTAACTGCGGCCGGCTCGCGGCCTTGCAACTTTTTTTACATGGGTACATTCTGCTACCCATCCGGGTTCCTGTACCGTCAGCTGGTTCTCGGCAGTGCCTTTGGCTTAGGTGCCTCCTTCTCGGTATCCAAGTTCCACCAACGTCTGCTGGTCCTTGGTAGTGCTTTCTGGCACAGGTACCTCCTGCTTAGTAACCGAGTTCCAGTACCGTCAGTTGGTTCTCGGTAGTTCCATTGGCTCTTGTACCTTCTGCTACCCATCCGGGTTTCAGTACTGTCAGCTGATCCTCGGTAGTTCCATTTGCTCTTCTACCTTCTGCTACCCATCCGGGTTCCAGTACCGTCAGCTGGTTCTCGGCAGTGCCTTTGGCTTAGGTGCCTCCTTCTCGGTATCCGAGTTCCACCAACGTCTGCTGGTCCTTGATAGTGCTTTCTGGCACAGGTACCTCCTGCTTAGTAACCGAGTTCCAGTACCGTCAGCTGGTCCTCGGTAGTTCCATTGGCTCTTGTACCTTCTGCTACCCATCCGAGTTCCAGTACCGTCAGCTGGTTCTCGGCAGTGTCTTTGGCACGGGTACTCACTCCTGCCCAGCCTGGTTCCAGCACGCCAGCTGTTTCCGGGTAGTGTCAACGACACTTTGCCTCCAATGCGTTGTCCTGTCGTGTTGCGGTCGGGTTAGCCGACTCTATGGTGCCTGCAGTTTAGGTGACTCCTATGTGGGCTGCGGCATCTGGCAATGAAGGCTGGTTCCATAGTGCCAATAAGACAAGCACCCCCTGTAGGACTGTGGGTTTCGGTAACTGCGGCCGGTTCGTGGCCTTGCAACTTTTTTTTACATGGGTACCTTCTGCTACCCATCCGGGTTCCAGTACCGTCAGCTGGTTCTCGGCAGTGCCTTTGGCTTAGGTGCCTCCTTCTCGGTATCCAAGTTCCACCAACGTCTGCTGGTCCTTGGTAGTGCTTTCTGGCCCAGGTACCTCCTGCTTAGTAACTGAGTTCCAGTACCGTCAGCTGGTCCTCGGTAGTTCCATTGGCTCTTGTACCTTCTGCTACCCATCCGAGTTCCAGTACCATCAGCTGGTTCTCGGCAGTTCCTCAGCCTTCTTGTACCTTCTGCTACATTTCCAAGTTCAAGCTTTTTAAAATGGCTCTTGGTAATCACTCTGGATCTCCCTGACGAGGACCCTGAAGACGAGGACCCTGAAGACCACCCCGAAGAAGACGAGGACCCCGAAGACGAGGACTCTGAAGACCAACCCGAAGAAGACGAGGACCCCGAAGATGACGACCCTGAAGACCACCCCGAAGAAGACGAGGACTCCGAAGACGACGACCCTAAACACTAGGACCCTGAAGACCACCCCGAAGAAGACGAGGACCCTGAAGACGACGACCCTGAAGACGACGACCCTGAAGACCACCCCGAAGAAGATGAGGACCCCCAAAACGACGACCCTGAACACGAAGACCCTGAAGACCACCCCGAAGAAGACGAGGACCATGAAGACGAGGACCCTGAAGACGAGGACCCTGAAGACGAGGACCCTGAAGACCACCCCTAAGAAGACGAGAAGCCCGAAGACGACGACCCTGAAGACGAGGACCCTGAAGACCACCCTGAAGAAGACGAGGACCCCGAAGACGACGACCCTGAAGACAAGGACCTTGAACACCACCCCGAAGAAGATGAGGACCCCGAAGATGACGACCCTGAACACGAGGACCCTGAAGACCACCCCGAAGAAGACGAGGACCCCGAAGACGACGACCCTGAAGACGACGACCCTGAAGACCACCCCGAAAAAGACCAAAAAGATGACCCTGAAGAAGATGACCAAGTGGACAAAGAACAAGAAGACAACCACCAAGATACAGAAGAACAAGAGACAGAAAACCAAGAAGCAGAAGTACAAGAAGCTGCAGAACAAAAAGCAGAAGAACATTAAGCATAAGACTAAAAATCAGAGCAAAAGATATTATCTAAATTATAAGCAGAAGAAGACTAAGCAGTGTATGGGGGTGAGTCCGTTCCTCCTCGTGGTGCCCCTGGAAAAGACCTGCTGCTGCAGGCCAAACTGAACGCAGACAAATCCTGTTGGTATTCTTTTGTGATGGGCAGAACGAAAGGTGTAATGTTCAAACTTTTATAGATAACAACTACAGGAATGCCTGTCACAAATAAGAATATGAAGAAGATGAAGAAGTAGAATATGAAGAATAAGAATAGTTGAATAAGAAGAATATGAAGAATGTAAAAAAAAAGAATAATACGAAGAAGGTGAAGAAGAAGAAGATGAAGTAGGTGAAGAAGAAGTTGATGAAAAAGATGCTGATGCTGAGGGTGATGAAGGGGAAAGTGTGGGAGAAGTAAAAAAGAAGGTGAACAGCATGGAAGTAGTGAAACATAAATATCTGACAAAATATAAAAAAGCTTAACATAGTCAATATTTCCATAACTCAGAACGTCTTAAAAAAAATATTAATTCCTTCTATTCCATTTGATTGGGCTAAACCTCTATGCCTTTATTGTCTCCCCCACCTCCCCCAATACATTCTACATTATTCTTAGTTGTTTTCCTTCATGTAGAATTAACCTACAAGGAAAGAAAGGGTTTATTTTTATTCCGATATTTCTGTCCCATTGACTTGAATTGGTTTCCGGTATCAGATCAGCGATATCCGATACTTTTTGGGTATCGGTCCGATCCAATCCGATCCGATATTTCCCGATATCGGAAGGTATCGCTCAACACTATTCTTATCACCTGCAACGCTTCAATGAAAGCTGGTGAAAATGAAAGGTGATTGTCAGGAAGCTATCATCCTGACATATGTGTCCTGTACATTAAGGATTAAGTACTGGTTATGTTGCTATATAAAGCAGGGAAGTGTCAAATTAACCCTTGCTATGCTGACCAAAGATGTCACATCTGTTCCAAAAGTCACAAAGGACACGAGACCAGTGCGGATTCCAGAATTATCCAATGACAATCCAATGTAAGTCCAGGTGACACTGCACAGATATTAAAGCTACATATAATCTATGGACTTTGTTTTCTTATCAACATTTAATTTATGGACTTTGATTGACACATGACACATAGTACAGTTTATGGACTGAACAATAATGAATACAATTATGGACTGTACAATAGCTACACGCTATAATTTATTTCAAAGGAGTTTTTTTCTAAAGACTGTTGTAAAAGAACCAAGAAGAAGACGAGACGAAGACCCAATGACATCAGAGGATGACGATTGGACCTGTGATTGCTTCGATTTAGATTTAGGGAAGTATAATTATACATTTTATATGAATATTAGTTACGGCTTACCATAACATGAATTCACATCATTATGCTATTCAATACAGTACAGACCAAAAGTTTGGACGCACCTTCTCATTTAAAGAATGCCAAGAGTGTGCAAAGCAGTCATCAAAGCAAAAGGTGGCTACTTTGAAGAACCTAGAATATAAGACATATTTTCAGTTGTTTCACACTTTTTTGTTAAGTATATAATTCCACATGTGTTAATTCATAGTTTTGATGCCTTAAGTGTGAATGTACAATTTTCATAGTCATGAAAATACAGAAAAATCTTTAAATGAGAAGGTGTGTCCAAACTTTTGGTCTGTACTGTACATTTACCCATACTGACTCTACATCAGGGATGTAAAACTTAAAAACACGCAGAGGGCCAAAATGAAAAACTTGAACAAAGTCGTGGGCCAACCAGTATACTGTATAATGAGCCCCACATAGTCCTCCATACAGTTTAGTGGGCCCTGTATAGCTTTCCATACAATATAATGGGCCCCACAAAGTCCTCTATGCAGAATAATAGCCCCACATAGGTGTGGTGGTTCTGGTGTCGCATGCCAAATATAATCACCCAAAATCGGGCATGTCTGCTCTACATTGTTGAAGCTGCCCCCCATGTCGTCATTGAGCTCAAGGTCTTAAGTTGGATTTAACAAAATTACCCACCCCTCTACCTTCTTTTCTTTCCTATCCTTTTGAATGTAGTGTAACCCTCTATGTTTGTCACCCAGTCATGGCTTTTATCCAGCCAGGTTTCTGTAATGGCCACTACATCGTAATCTGTGGCTGACATAAGAGTCTCTAATTCATTTATTTTGTTTTCAAGACTTCTTGCATTTGTCTGCAGACATTTAATACTATTAGCACATTTATTACTGCTACTCGCCTTCTTTCTTTCCTTGAATGTTCCAGCCCCCCTAAATCCTCATTGACCCCTACTGTGTCACTCTGTCTACTCTACTCCCTTATTTGGACAGCTACCCTCCCTCCCCCACATCCTAGTTTGAAAGCTCCTCCATCCATCTAACCATTTTTTCCCCCAGCACAGCTGCACCCTCCCCATTAGAATTGTAGCCTGTCTCTATCGTAGAGCCTGTAGCTGACAGAAAAGTCAGCCCAGTTCTCCATGAACCCAAACCCTTTCTTCCTGCTACTTAATTATCTCCTTAAGCTCCCCCTGACTTTCTAGTGATGCTAGTGGAATCAGCAGTATTTCTGAGAACACCGCCATGGAGGTCCTATACTTCAGCTTCTCTCCTAATTTCCTGTAATCATTTTTAAAGACCTTCCACCTCCCTCTAACTCTGTCATTGGTACCAATGTGTACCATGACCGCTAGGTTTTCCTCAGCCCCACCCAATAATCAGTTTATCTGATCGCATGAAGATCCACTGAATTAACTTAGGAATTATCTTAAGGACCATTATCTTTTTACTTAATGAGATAATGCAGACAGCACCTGACCCACCTGGAACCAAGAACTCTCCCTACCTCATACTCCCGATACCCTTCCAAATCCACCTCAATTATGTCTTGAGGTCCCCTCAAACTTTTTTTAAAAGAGAAGAATGGAAAGAATTATTGATTTTCCAGGCAAAAGGAAGCTGCAACTTAACTGTCACAGGATTTAAAATTTTAATTTTATAAGAACTTACAAATTTAAGTGCAAACTTTCTAGATGTGATCTTTAAGCGCAGAGTTTTTGAGGACAACCACACAAAATCCCCCACCCTAAAGACAGGAGCCTTCCTATGTCTGCGATTAGCACCTCTTTTGGCCTGGTCACCAGCTACCAAAAGATACCTTTCGACCTCCTTCCACACCTTAATTAATTGGGAACAAAATCTCTCCTCCTCTGGCATAGAGGACTGTAATCCTGAAAAATTCCCAAACACTGGATGAAAACTACCGCAGCTAAAAATACCTCAGTACCCTTTGAGGAATGTTTATTTAGCGCATACTTTGTAAGGGGCAGAAATTCCACCTTGTCTTCCTGATTAGAGGAGACAAAACATCCCTAATTCCCTAATACTGCTCTATTCCCTGGTTCATTCTTTCCATTTGACCATTAGTCTCGGGATGATAGACTGAGAGAAAAGACAGCTTGATACCCAAGCAGCTTTTGAAGAGGGACCAAAAGAACCATTTTGCTAAAACGGTACACCACCAACAACACTACAGTATTACCACCAGTGTTAAGCAAATCGGTGACAAAGTACATGGACGTAGGTCCAGGGTTGCGACGGAACATCGTTAGCACCGTCAATATACAACAGGTTGTTATGATCGGTCAAGACAGTCACCTTATGTGCTGGACCTGCTGGATCTCAAATTGACATTTCTCCAGTTTAGCAAATAAAGGTTGTCATGTGGAACCTGGAGAAACTGTCTGACATGCTCACGATGCTCCTCCAGAGTATGTGAATTAATCAATGTCATCTGGGTAAATCACCACAAATCTACCCACCAGTGAGCAAAAAGTGTATGAAATTTAGAAAGACGGCCGGAGCATTGGTTAACCCAAATTACATCACCAAATTTTCAAAATGACACTGAGGAATATTGAACAGGGCTGTAGAGTCAGAGTCAGTGTCCATTTTGATGGAGTCGGTATAAAATAGACCGACTCCATCTCCTAAAATATATAATAAATTGGGTACAGTAGTTCAATGCAGTTTGTGGGGAATATATTTTTCATAAGAATTTGGGAAAGTTATGAAATGTCCTGTAAATGTCTGTCCTATCCCTGATCTAAGGGTCTAGACTTTTAGCTGAGATGAATCTGTGCAACAGTAAATTAAACATGAGCCATGTATGAGGGAGTCGGAGTAGGTGTCATGGAAATTGCGGAGTCTGAGTCAGAGGCTTAGCGTATCGACTCCACAGCCCTGGTATTGAATGCGGTCTTCCATTCGTCACCCTGACGTACGAGTATAAGGTTATATGCCCCTCTCAAGAAACGTTTAGAAAACCATGTAGCTCCAGATAATATAAGGGATAAAGGATAGGGATTGTGAACCGTTATTTTATTAATCTCTCTAAAATCCAAGCACAAATGCAACCCTCCAACCTTTTTTAACAAGAAAACCCCCCAAGGCGACTGGAGAGGTGGATGGCTATATATGAGGCTACGACCCCACTATCAGTATTTGGTGAGTATTTTTTCTCAGGAATGCGTGATAAATGCAGAATTGGTGACTTGTTTCTATTCTACCTTTTCTCTGATTGTTCCTCATCTGGTTTTGGCTCCCACTCCTGAGTTAAAATACTAGTAGTAGAGAATTCATATAATCCATCAAACTCAATCTGACAGGTGCCCCGTCCCGTCCCCATCAAAGTGTATCAAACTGTCTAACCCCTCCCCTTTTTGCAGAGCTTGACCCCTCCCCTTTGACACTATGAAATTGATAGTGTTATTAGTGTATCAATTAAAATTGATAGGGTCATTATCAAATTATTTAATTTTGATTAAATTAATTGATTTGATAATGTTACTATCAATTTCCGGGGTTTATTATTATTTTTGGGTCTGTGCTGCACAATGAAATTGATAGTGACACTATTAAAATAGATTCGATAGTGTTACTATCAATTAAATGTCCGGGGGCTATTATTATTATTATTATTATTATTATGTTGTTTGAATTTGGTTGAATTTGATTGTGGCATATTATGTATGTCACTATCAAATTCACTATTATTATTACACTGTGTGCAGAATTATTAGGCAAATGAGTATTTTGATCACATGATACTTTTTATACATGTTGTTCTACTCCAAGCTGCATAGGCTTGAGAGCCAACTACCAATTAAGTAAATCTGGTGATGTGCATCTCTGTAATGAGGAGGGGTGTTGACTAATGACATCAACACCCTATATAAGGTGTGCTTAATTATTAGGCAACTTCCTTTCCTTTGGCAAAATGGGTCAGAAGAGAGTTTTGACAGGCTCTGAAAAGTCCAAAATTGTGAGATGTCTTGCAGAGGGATGCAACAGTCTTGAAATTTCCAAACTTTTGAAGCGTGATCACCGAACAATCAAGCGTTTCATGGCAAATAGCCAACAAGGTCGCAAGAAGCGTGTTGGCCAAAAATGGCGCAAAATAACTGCCCATGAATTGAGGAAAATCAAGCGTGAAGCTGCCAAGATGACATTTGCCACCAGTTTTGCCATATTTCAGAGCTGCAACATTACTGGAGTATCAAAAAGCACAAGGTGTGCGATACTCAGGGACATGGCCAAGGTAAGGAAGGCTGAAAAACGACCACCTTTGAACAAAAAACATAAGATAAAACATCAAGAATGGGCCAAGAAATATGTTAAGACTGATTTTTCAAAGGTTTTATGGACTGATGAAATGAGAGTGACTCTTGATGGGCCAGATGGATGGGCCAGAGGCTGGATCAGTAAAGGGCAGAGAGCTCCACTCCGACTCAGACGCCAGCAAGTTGGAGGTGGGGTACTGGTATGGGCTGGTATCATCAAAGATGAACTTGTGGGACCTTTTCTGGTTGAGGATGGAGTGAAGCTCAACTCCCAGACCTACTTTAAGTTTATGGAAGACAACTTCTTCAAGCAGTGGTACAGGAAGAAGTCGGTATCGTTCAAGAAAAACATGATTTTCATGCAGGACAATGCTCCATCACATGCATCCAACTACTCCACAGGGTGGCTGGCCAGTAAAGGTCTAAAAGAAGAAAAAATAATGACATGGCCCCCTTGTTCACCTGATCTGAACCCCATAGAGAACCTGTGGTCCATCATAAAATGTGAGATCTACAGGGAGGGAAAACAGTACACCTCTGGGAACAGTGTCTGGGAGGCTGTGGTGGCTGCTGCACGAAATGTTGATGGAAATCAGATCAAGCAACTGACAGAATCTATGGATGGAAGGCTGTTGAGTGTCCTCATAAAGAAAGGTGGCTATATTGATCACTAATTTTTTTGGTTTTTGTTTTTGCATGTCAGAAATGTTTATTTCTAAATTTGTGCACTGATATTGGTTTACTTGGTGAAAAGAAACAAGTGAGAAGAGATTATATTTGGTTTTTATTCAGTTGCCTAATAATTCTGCACAGTAATAGTTACCTGCACAAACAGATATCCTCCTAAGATAGCCAAATCTAAAAAAAAAACACTCCAACTTCCAAAAATATTAAGCTTGGATATTTATGAGTCTTTTGGGTTGATTGAGAACATAGTTGTTGATCAATAATAAAAATAATCCTCTAAAATACAACTTGCCTAATAATTCTGCACACAGTGTATGTTGTTGTACTGCACAGTGAATATGAAAGGCACTTTATAAGTTTTAATGATTTTATTAAAAAATAGAATGTATCAGACACATCACATTTCAGCCAAATTGCAGAGTGATGTAAAGCATTACAATAACATAAGGTGTTGAATTTAAAAAAATATGTTTTACAAGTGTTCAGAATAATATAAAAAGTATTTCATAATATGTAGTAGCACAGGCATTTTACAAGCGCGACTCAGACCGCTGACCCCTACACATGGAGGATGTCGCAGGGCCAGCATCATTTTCAGCATGGTCAGAGACTGTTTTTAGAGCGATTACCAGCTAGGTGCCCTGGCTACCAGATAAAATGACCACTAACCCAGCAACGCCTCGTCCTGACCAGATAGTGTCCAGTGTTATCATCTGATAGCGTGATGCCGCAGTGTGGTCAGCTCAAAGCAATTCCACATCACATTGTCAGCTAAACACCGCCATACTAGGGTAACACAGAAAAAGTGTATTTTTACTCACTAGAAAATAAACCTAATTTATGTCTGCAATCAAAGAATTCATTATCGCATTAGCAACTATAACGATAATTTTAGCTTTTATCACAAAGGGCCAAACAACGCTGCTTATAAAGGTAGCTTGTTCTATAGGATGAATGTGCAGGACATAGATTATTCTTCAGAAACGGGGTCACTATTTGCCCAATTTGATTTAAATTTGTATTGAAGAAGCTCAATATCTTCTTATAGGTCAGCCCCCGGGCAAAATGATTCAGAAAAGATACACAGAAATGTCCGCACACACTACTAAATGTATCATGCAACTGCCGATTTTGATAGGCATATGTTGCATAGTTCCTATTCAAGAATGTCGCAAAATCACGGGGAAATAAAATATTATTTGGCTCACATCCGTAACTGTCGAAAAATATGGTCTTTTTATCATTGCAAAGCACGATCAATATTCAGTGCCGACTGGGACGACCTAAGGGATCCGTGTTGATAATGAAGGCGGCGGGTCTATTGTTCACTCTCTCAGACAGCAGCAAGTCACACGGCGGCACACCTGCAAATATGCGCTCTGTATAGCGGTCGGCCTTCAGCAGGGCTGTGAGTTCTAGAGTATCCATTATCAGTTAAAATCGTACAAGACCTCTCTTTGATGATTTAATTCCAAGATGGCCGTACTGGTCAAATCTACAGTCATGGCCAAAAGTATTGAAAATGAGACAAATAGTAATTTTTCCAAAGTTTACTGCTTCATTTTTTGTAATGGCAATTTGCATATACTCCTGAATGTCAGAGTGATCAGCTTAACAGCAATTACTGTACTTGCAAAGTCAATATTTGCCAAGAAAATGAACTTTAACCCCCAAAACACATTTCAACATCATTGCAGTCCTGCCTTAAAAGGAGCAGTTAACATTGTTTTAGTGATTGATCCATTAAGACAGGTGTGGGTGTTGATGAGGACAGGGCTGGCGATCAATCAGTCATGATTAAGTAAGAATAACATCACTGGACACTTTAAAAGGAGGCTGGTTCTTGGTATCATTGTTTCTCTTCAGTTAACCATGGTTATCTCTAAAGAAACACGTGCAGCCATCATTGCACTGCACAAAAATGGCCTAACAGGTTAGAGTATCGCAGCTACAAAGATTGCACCTCAGTCAACAATCTATCGCATCATCAAGAACTTCAAGGAGAGAGCTTCCATTGTTGTCAAAAAGGCTCCAGGGCGCCCAAGAAAGACCAGCAAGCGCCAGGACCGTATCTTAAAACTGTTTCAGCTGCGGGATCGGACTACCAGCAGTGCCGAGCTTGCTCAGGAATGGCAGCAGGCTGGTGTGAGTGCTTCTGCACGCACTGTGAGGCGGAGACTCTTTGAGCAAGGGCTGGTTTCAAGGAGGGCAGCAAAGAAGCCACTTCTCTCCAGAAAAAACATCAGGGACCGACTGATATTCTGCAAAAGGTACAGTGAGTGGACTGCTGAGGACTGGGGCAAAGTCATTTTCTCTGATGAAACCCCTTTTCGATTGTTTGGGACATCTGGAAAATAGCTTATTCGGAGAAGAAGAGGTGAGCGCTACCACCAGTCTTGTCTCATGCCAACTGTCAAGCATCCTGAAACCATTCATGTGTGGGGTTGCTTCTCAGCCAAGGGAATCGGCTCACTCACAGTCTTGCCTAAAAACACAGCCATGAATAAAGAATGGTACCAGAATGTCCTCCAAGAGCTACTTCTCCCAACCGTCCAAGAGCAGTTTGGCGCCCAAAAATGCCTTTTCCAGCATGATGGAGCACCTTGCCATAAAGCAAAGGTGATAACTAAATGGCTCATGGAACAAAACATAGAGATTTTGGGTCCATGGCCTGGAAACTCCCCAGATCTTAATCCCATTGAGAACTTGTGGTCAATCATCAAGAGGCGGGTGGACAAACAAAAACCAACAAATTCTGGCAAAATGCAAGCATTGATTATGCAAGAATGGACTGCTATCAGTCAGGATTTGGTCCAAAAGTTGATTGAGAGCATGCCAGGGAGAATTACAGAGGTCTTGAAGAAGAAGGGGCAACACTGCAAATATTGACTTGCTGCATTAACTCATTCTAACTGTCAATATAACCTATTGGTACTCATAATATGATTGCAATTATATTTCTGTATGTGATATAAACATCAGACAAACACTAATAAAAACCAGAGGCCAGCAGATCATGTGAAAATATAATTTTGGTGTCATTCTCAAAACTTTTGGCCATGACTGTACAATCATGCTAACCGTGTGGGGTGTCGGTAGGGCAAAACATACTTCAGCACGCAGGTTACCTGTTTTAATGAAGGAGAAATGACCTCCCAGTTCTTGATCGGGTGATAAATCAAACGCAAACAAGGTGAACCAGTCCATAAATTCTTCACAGTCTATTGACAGTCCGCTATTAGACTTGTACTTACCAGATATGTGCGCAAGTGCCATATACTCCCTGACTGCTAAATTGACATTAAAATAAGGCTGAAAGGGCCTTGCATGGATATGTTGTCCGTCCAGGTATAGCGCGGCGTGGTTCACATTATGATGATGGAACAGCAATGAATTTTTATTACTTGTGCCGCTAAATGCTTCATTATTGACAAAACCTAATATAACGGTTTTAGGTAGCTGCCTGAGGAAGATATTTTCGTGATTTCTTACGCTCGTACCAGCTGGAATACTGTAAACTTTTAAACAAGCCCGATCAAGTGCATATTTGGCAGTGGCCGCTAGTAGTGCCTGGCTGTGGCCTATATGGACAGCCGGTGAGACTTGCACCCTCTTTACATAGAGAGCGGCCTGTAAGATTTGCACCTTGAACGAGTCGGTTTCTGCGGACATGAGACAGAAAGCATCCTTACTTCTCGATAACTTCACCTTAAGGTCAAGCCCGTCCAATATAAGCTTCGGTTTGTTAGAAAAATTAACACTTCCTTTCTCTAGGTAAGGACACGGTGAAGATAGAAGAAAAGCAATCTTGAGTTGTGTGGATAAAACAAAAGCTTATTTAATGTTCATTTAAAAGTGATTACAAAAATGGAAAAAATAGTTCAGAACACACAAAAAGAAGTATCAAGTTCAAAAGAGAAAAGAAATAATTATAAGTTCTTACGTATCCAGTCTTAGAAGCATGAGATGATCCATGGTGGAGATTCTCAAGGTATGAGATATCTCCTCTCCATACAACTGTCTCTGCTTATATACCATCTTGCCCCATAGGCAAACTGTTAGGAGGGCGGTTGCAGACAACTTTATTTAATGGAACACAACCGACCCCGGGGTCCGCGATGCTGCCTAGAGGACTGCTGCCGAACACTTTCCAGGTGGAAAGGCAAACGACAACTTAAATGTAAAACCCTTCCGTGTTACTTCACACAGGAACGGGTAAAGCGGTATGCTCTATCTCCGTTAGCTGCACGGAGGGAGAGCGACTGGCGACACACCTAACAACAATCTTAGCCCTTCGTGTTAAAGCACACGGAAGAGTAAGACGGTTCGCACAATCTCCAAGAACCGCAGGGAGACGTGCGACCGTGGGAAAAGCAGTAGCCCTTTCTTTGATACAGGCGCTACGCTATGGGGATTGGCGCTAAAGCGGTTCACACAATCTCCAAGAACCGCAGGGAGATGTGTGACCAGACTAGGAGCAGTAGCCCTGTCTTCGATACAGGCGCTACGCTATAGGAGACGGCGCTAGCGTGCGGGTGTGATTCCCACCGGGTATTCGAGCACTCAGCTGGCGTGCTACCGGACTGAGCAAACCCCCTCTATATAGCTCACAGGCGGCTCGGGGTGTAAGGCGAACCCCCTGGTTAGAGCCAGTCTGCAAGGAGAAGCTACCTGCCTACTTTTTCTAATCTGCCTATCTAAAGCTATGGCTCTTCGAGGAGCCCAAGAGTAAGCGTGCACACCACATACAGCCAGCTCAAATGATCTGAGCACGTCGCCATCTTTGTGGGCGGGCCTTTTAAAGATTAAGCCCTGCCCACCGACGCGCTATTGGTGACGTTACCCGTGAACCAATCAGGCGGTGCCAGGTCACCGGGTCAGGTGGGTGCCAACCCACCAATCATGATCCGCCAGGTCACGGACATGCTCAGTGCGGCAAATCCTGGACTTAGATTCCACAAGCCCTGTCTCACTCTTCAACCCAGGCTTAACATTGCTAGGCACAACTACCTGGGAGACAAACAGGGCTTGCGGACCAGCTTGGCGTTGGGGCTGATGGTGATGCTGAGCAGCATCAGCCCTGGCTGGACTGAAATGGGAGACCACAGAAAGTCCTGGACCCATTTCGAATCCAGCACCAGACCAACGCCTAACACATACATTGAAGATTATTTTTACAGTTTCATAACCCAATATGGCGACTTGCTAATATATTCGTAGCTTCTCCATATTAAGGCAGACCTAGTAATGGAATATGTATTTTGACTACGTGCACAATTACCTCATGTTGGCATATGTCTAATGACCTTTAAAAGGATCATTAGTTATCTCCAAATAACCCATATTGACAAAGGCCCTATAGGCTTGACGTACAGAACAGGGGTCCCTGCCAAGATCTTCAAAATAACCCCTCAGTCTTTCTCTAAAAATATTTAAAACTAAATATGGTTCGAACCAAAGCTTCAAAGTTTCTTATTATGTATTATTTTTATCATAAGAGATTAATATTTTACAGTCCCCCCTGATTATGATTTAAGAAATATCATAATCAATCCTAAACTCATTCTCTCACCATTCGTATCACATTCATTCTTTATTCTGAAAACCTTGTAACAACTCCTGTATTGAATGTCATCTGAGTTCCCAAAAACTTCTAAATTAAAAAATAAAAATAAAAATTCACTCAAAAAGTACATTTTTTTCTTTTTAGCATTTCTCTTAAAATATCATCCTCCTTTTTCATTTCTGTCATTATCTTTTTTTATATTTTCTTAATTTTACACATTATTAAAATCCGATAAATGATATACAGCAAGATCAAAATAAATATGATTATAATTGGATTTGTTAATACATTTCTTGCTGCCATTTTCACTGAAGACTGTGACCAACTAGTTACTGATCATCCTAGATTCCTCCAACAAGATGAGGCTGACATACTTGTCCATTCATGTTCAATATCATTTAAATGACCTTGTTCATGTCTAAATACAATCTCAGCTTCTTTTAGTTGTTTTGTTAACAAACCTATCATAGAATCATAATCATAGAATGGTAGAGTTGGAGGGGACCTCCTGGGTCATCTGGTCCAACCCCCTGCTCAAAGCAGGATTCACTAAATCATCTCATTCAGATGTCTGTCCAGCCTCACCACCTCTCGTGGCAGCCTGTTCCACTCATTGATCACCCTAACTGTGAAAAAGTTTTTTCTAATATCTAATCTGTGTCTCCTCCCATTCAGTTTCATCCCATTGCTTCTAGTCTTTCCTTGTGCAAATGAAAATAAAGATGATCCTTCTACAATGTGACAGCCCTTGAAATATTTGTAGACAGCTATTAAGTCTCCTCTCAGTCTTCTTTTTTGCAAGCTAAGCATTCCCAAATCCTGCAACCGTCCCTCATAGGACATGGTTTGCAGACCGGTCACCATTCTGGTCGCTCTTCTCTGAACTTGCTCTAGTTTGTCGATGTCTTTTTTAAAATGTGGTTCCCAAAACTGCACACAGTATTCCAAATGAGGTCTGACCAAAGAGGAGTAAAGTCTGATAATGACTTCACGTGATCTAGACTGTATGCTTCTGTTAATACATCCCAGAATTGTATTTGCCTTTTTTGCAGCTGCATCACACTGTTGACTCCTGTTCAGTCTATGATCTATTAGTATACTTAAGTCTTTTTCACATGTACTGTTGCTTAGCTCTATTCCTCCCATTTTGTATATGCTTTTTTCATTTTTATTGCCCAGATGTAGTACTTTGCATTTTTCCCTGTTAAAAACCATTCTGTTAGTTGCTTCCCACTGCTCCAGTTTATTTAGGTCTTTTGACTCCTCTCTCTCTCTTCTCTAGTATTAGCTATCCCTACTAGCTTTGTGTCATCAGCAAATTTAATCAGATTACCCTCAGTTCCTTCATCTAAATCATTGATAAAGATGTTGAGCAATACAGGTCCCAGGACAGAGCCCTGTGGTACCCCACTTGAGACATTTACGACCACTCTTTGAATCCGATCACTAAACCAGTTATGAATCCACCTAACAGTTGCCTTGTCCATTCCATACTTGGTCATTTTTTCAATAAGGATGGCGTGAGATACTTTGTCAAATGCTTTGCTGAAGTCAAGATATACTATTTCTACAGCATTTCCCTGATCCACCCAGTTAGTGATTCTGTCATAGAAGGAAATTAAGTTAGTCTGACATGACTTGTTAGTTACAAACCCATGCTGACTCTGGTTAATCACTTCATTCTTATCCAGGTATTTACATACCTGTTGTTTAATAATTTGTTCAAAGATCTTTCCTGGTATTATAGTTCCCTGGGTCCACATCTTTCCCCTTTTTGAAGATAGGAACAACATTTGCTCTTCTCCAGTCGTCTGGGACTTCTCCTGTTCTCCAAGAATTTTCAAAGATTATGGAGAGTGGTTCTAAAATTTCTTCTACGATCTCCTTCAGTACTCTGGGGTGTAATTCATCTGGACCTGGAGACTTGAACTCATTTATGTTAGCTAAATATTCCCTCACAATCTTTCTGTTTACAGATAACCTGGATTCTTCTATTCCTTTAATAGGACAGTGAAGATCAGTTGATGTTACATTTTCTTTCTGAGAGAAAACAGATGCAAAATATGAATTAAAAAGTTTGACCTTCTCAACATCCTTTCTTACTATTTCACCATTTTCATCCTGTAAAAATCCTATAGCATCTTTGACTTTTCTTTTACTTTTGACATACCCCCAAAATCCCTTTTTATTGCTTTTGACATCTCTTGCAAGCCTTAATTCATTGTCAGCTTTAGCTAACCTGATACGTGCCCTACAGGTTCTGCAGACTGCATTATAATCTTCTTTAGATATGCCTCCCTCTTTCCATTTGATAAACTTTGATAAACATTTCTTTCTTTCTTTTTAGCATGTGTTTAAGTTCTGTGTTCATCCATCCTGGTTTCCTTAAATGCTTCCCATTCTTCCTACTTTTCGGGATTGTTAACGATTGTGCTTTGAGAATCTCATTTTTAAAAATTTCCCATCCTTCCTGGACATTTTTGTCCTTAAGGACATCCAGCCATTGGATCCCTCATATTCTCTTTCTGAGTCGCTTAAAATCTGCCTTTCTGAAATCTAACCTTGAAGTTTGAGTCTTCACATGTCTTCCTCCTCTAGTTATCCAAAATTCTATAATAGCATGATCGCTGCCTCCTAGGGTTCCAGCCACTTTTACCTCCTCAACCATTTCCTCCCTGTTTATAAGGATTAGATCCAAAGTAGCAGGTACCCTTGTTTTCTCCCCTACCTTTTGGAAGATAAATTTGTCAGCAAGAGAGGATAAGAATTTGCTTGACCTGTTAGCTTTACTTGAGAGAGATTCCCAACAAATGTCTGGATAGTTGAAATCTCCCATGACCACTATGTCTTATTTTTTGGAGAACTTGGTCATTTGATACATAAAGAGTTCATCCATATCTTCAGCTTTCCCAGGTGGCCTGTAGTAAATGCCTACAATGGTGTCCTTTCCGTTGTTCTCTCCTTGTATTCTTACCCAAACAGTTTCCACAGAACTCCCAGTCTCTGAAGCTTCAATCTCTGTGCAGATATATGCTTTTCTAACATACAATGCGACACCTCCTCCTCGTTTATCAAGTCTGTTTCTTGCAAATAAGTTGTATCCTTTGAGCCTTGTATTCCAATCATGTGTATCGTCCCATCAAGTTTCAGTGACTCCAATGACATCATATTCCTTTTCCTGCATTAGTAGTTCCAGTTCTCCTTGTTTGTTGCCCATGCTTTGTGCATTTGTATAAAAACATTTGTTTGTGATTGGTTTCTCTTCCTCCCATATTTTTATTATTTAGATTTTTTTGTCTGTGTTCTTTCTTTCCACTTCCAGTAGCAGAGATCTCAATAGTATTTGTCAGCTGTATAGCTTTTTCTGGCCTTTTCTTCCCTACCTACATTGTTCTAGTTTAAAGCTCTCCTGATGAGTGTAGCAAGGCGACTTCCAAATACATGTTTTCCAGTCTTCGTAAGGTGCACCCCATCTCTAGCAAGTAGTCCATCATATAGGTAATTCATTCCGTGATCCAGAAATCCAAATCCTTGTTGATGGCACCATCGACGTAGCCAGTTGTTCACCTGTAGAATCGTATTCCACCTCATTGTTCCATGGCCATCCACTGGGAGGATGGATGAGAAGACCACCTGCGCTCCCAATTCTTTCACTTTCTTGCCTAAATCTTCAAAGTCACTGCAGATGGTTTCCAGGTCCTTTCTTGCGGTGTCATTTGTCCCCACATGTATTAGCAGGAATGGGTAGTGATCTGTAGGTCTGAAAAGTCTTGATATCATGTCAGACACATCTTTAATTTTTGCTCCTGGAAGACAGCACATTTCTCTTCAGGTCATATCTGGTCTGCAGATAGCGGCCTCTGTTCCTTTCATCAGGTAATCCCCCATGGCCACCACTCTCCGTTTTTTCTTCACAACATTTTTCTCTCTCCATCCAGGAGGATTCTGAGGGCTTACAAGGTTATTCATTGTGGGCAAAGTGTTATCTTGCTGTATTTCTTCATGGTTCTCCTGCGTGAGAGCCTGGTACTGGTTCCTGAGCAGTATAGGTGCTGACTGCCTCTTTATCCTCCTGCTTCTCTGGGTCACAGGCTTCCATTCCTCTGTTTCGTCAGGTGCAGTTCGAATTTCTTCTCTTTCTGTATCATGAAGAGATAATTCTGCTCTGTCTAAGAACTCTTCACCTTCCTTAAGGCCCCGTCACACTAAGCGAGATCGCTAGCGTGATCGCTGCTGAGTCACAAGTTTTGTGACGCAACAGTGACTTCAGTAGCGATCTCGCTACGTTTGACACTTAGCAGCGATCAGGCCCCTGCTGTGAGATCGCTGGTCGTGTCGGAATGGTCTGGACCTTTTTTTGATCGTTGAGGTCCCGCTGGGTAGCATGCATCGGTGTGTTTGACACCTTACCAACGACCTTGTTGACGACTCAGACACAGAAACACATAGGCATGCATCGTTATACAGGTCGCTACGGGTCGCCGCATCGTTGCTGCGTCGTTGGGAAGATCTGACTGTTTGACATCTCACCAGAGACCACATAGCGACACAGCAACGATCCCTGACAGGTCGTATCGTTGTCGGGATCGCTGTAGCGTCGCTTAGTGTGACGGGGCCTTTAATGATTTTCAAGGTAGTTAGCCTCTCTTCTAGATTTCGCAACTTTTCCTCCAACAGGGACACAAGCTTGCATTTCTGGCATGTGAAGTTTGGCTTTTCCACTGGCAAATCTATGTCTTTCTTTATCTCATTTGTCCACATATCCCAAGGGAAATTATTTATTTCGGACAAATTGAACTATATTGGAAGGATTTTCAGATTTCTTGTCCCTATTGACGTAATATTAATACTTCCTTCCTTCTTGGAGATATTTTTCACATTTCCCTCAATATAATATAAACCTATTGTCAGATTTTCAGCATGTACACAAGATGAGAAGAATGCAGAAAAAAAATATTTTTCTGACATAACTTGGAAACAAATTTTGTTCGAGCTTATTGGAGTCACCAAGTCATGTATCGTGTGCACATTCTCAACTCTGGCATGATATGAGGTATGATTATGGAAACACGAGTTATAAATGATTTTATCCTGTCCAGGTAGACACATTACCTTAGAAACTAAATGTAAGCATGAAGAAATGTCTAATTGTTCAGTGTTTGTACCATCAAATGCAAAATCTGTGTACTGTAATAGATAATATAGTAATTGTGTATTACTAACAGGAATGCCCAGAACAGTAATTGGAACCATGGTTTCTTCTCTTCCCGATATTGGGATTAGTGTTCCTACACAAATGTTCTGTTCACATCCTAACCACTTATTTACCCACAAATCTGTGTGATTTAACGCAAAATTATATTCTGTAGGCAAATTTCACATTATTCCTAAAGGTGTAATTCTACTTTGCAATGCCTGTGCAATCATTTTCAGATTGGTGGAGTATTCAATCTGAATTTCTAGACATGCTCCGGCCATTGGGATTCCTGCTCACTTTCCATTAGAGCTAAAGTAGCATCTTGTAGATGTGACACTGAAGATCCCAACACAGCAGCAGTGTTCAAAACCATCTTCTCAAGGAGTTGATGAAAACTTTTCAAAACTTTTCAAAACTTTGCCTCCAATATACCCAATATTTTCTAAATCTGATTTAAGTGTATGTATGTCCATAGTGTTAATTAAACTTCCCACTGTTCCTAATCCCCCCAAAATACCTTCTAATATCCCCCTCTTACTTCTAACCTGTGTTGATGTTCTTCTCCCAAACCATTGTTCTATTCCCATTTCCATGTTAATGAGATGTGATTGACATTGGGGATATCTGGACGAGATTTTCCAACTAGACATGTTAAAAGTCCAGACCATAGTCATCAACACTCCATCCCTTAATAGAGGTTTAGATTGGAATTGATTGATTTGGAAAGGAGTAGATGGTTGAAACCTTGTCTGTGTACATACATTATCTACTGCTGACCAAACATTTACATCTTTACATTGTTTGTAATTATTTTTAGTTAAAACACAACACTGGTAAAGTTCAGAATCCTTAGGAGATGGATTATCTAGAGAAATATCAAAATTCTTATCCAACCATCTCACATTCCCGTATTGACTTCTATATATAACATTTGTTGGACCATTTGAAAAACTTCCCAAAAATATTTTGTTTCTGGTCCATGTTAACAAAGACTCGGGAGGTAACGCTAACCTTGTGTTGCATTTCAATTAAAGAGGAGACATATTTTCTTGACTATGTACTGCTTGTGGTGCAACCCTTACTTCTGGAACGATAGTACTTGTTACTGTAAAAACTACAGATACTTGTACTGATTCTCTGGTTATCGGGAAATTCCATGTTTTTACCCAATCTTCATCTCCTTCTGTAATAGAAAGTAATGAAGGATAAAAAATTTTCCCCAAAAGTTGTGTCTTTAACACAATCTCTGTTTCGGATGTTCTAACTGTCCCTTTTGTGATCATATCATTAGTAATATCACCCAACCACACAGTTTTCTCTTCACCTCTTATCTCTATATTCCAGTATAACACATCTGTAGGATTACATTTCCATATGCCTGTCATGCCATGTGATACATAATGTATCTAATAATGTATCTGATCTCCTTGTAATTGTGTAAATTTAGACTTAGGTCCTATGGCAGCATGTAATATTAAGTGTAGTGTATGAAGTGTAGCTCAATTCAGCATTTTACACCATAACACATGCAAATGTTTCCAGTAATATCTACTGAATCGTCCGGTATGTCTTCATCTATTAGATTTTGTATACTTGATCCTCTTGGTTTCCGTGATTGTAAAGTTCCTTTGATATGTCCATTCACTTCACTAGTATTTGTTCCATGATATAAAATATCTTCTGTGTAGATCACAACGGAAATAGTACAAAGTAGCAGAAATGTAGTTCCATCAGATAGTAGCTTTTCCTGGGAAACTTTTTCTTTTCTTGAAGGATTGGTGTTGAATTCCTTCCATTAGTGTTGAGCGAGCACTAAAATGCTCGGGTGCTCGAAGCTCGGGCCGAGCTCACCGTGATACTCGGGTGCTCTAGCCCAATGTTAGTCTATGGGAGACCAGAGCATTTTTGCGGCGACACCCCCGGAAGTCTGTAGAAAGCCTAACAAGTGCCCAAAACGATAGTGACAGTGCTCAAATGACATGGGGACAGCATGGGGATCGCCCCAGGAAGCATTTCTGACCCCCAGGTCACTGCTGTCAACAACGTGGTCAGAGGTATTAAGCCACTTTTACGGGCTCACAATAAAACGTTCAAAAACGAAACTGAAACTGCTTTCCTGTGAAATATTTTAAGGAATTTCCTTTCCAGGGTAAAGACTTGTGTATTAGGTAAAATAAATAAGCAAAAACAAAAATACTCCTCCACACCTTGGGCTATGTTCACAAGTAGCATTTTTCATGCGTTTTTGCACTTTTGTATTGCTTTCAACCGTGACAAATGCATTCACCGGGAAATGTCATTTTAACATTTTACAACCTTATCTGGCCATGTGCTGTGTGACACATGCATACAGTGCTGAAAAGACATGGGAACAGCATGGGGAAGACCCCTGGAAGCATCTCTGACTCCCAGGTCACTGCCTAAAAGTGTGCCCATCAGAAGTCATCCTTGCCGCATCAGAAGATGCCGACTTGCAACTATCCCCGTGCAAGTCTTTGTCTCAGGGCAGTGTTCAATTGTACCTCCCCCATTCCTTGCAATGCAAGCGCAAATATGCAGCCAACCACCCACCCACCCGCAGGCTGCAATACCATAATGCTAGCTTTCACTTAAAATGGGGCCTTTTAGTTTGGAGGAGGCCGAAGCTGGCCACTACCTCATGGCTGCTTCGGCAGCGAGGTATCCATACTCAGTCCCCAGCCGCTCGGCGGCCGGGTGGTATCCACGCTCGGTCCCCAGCCACCAGGGGGCGGCCAGGTGTCCATACTCGGTCCCCAGCCGCCCCGCGGCCGAGTGTCCACACACGGTCCCCAGCCGCCTGGGGGCGGCCGGGTGTCCATAAACGGTCCCCAGCCGCCCCTATTTCTCCTGTCACCTTCCGCCACACTTTTCTTAGCCTGGCCTGCTTTAGGGCAGCATTGGACGAGCCCATCAGAGAACCAGACTCCTCCGGTGGGCCCTGGATTCTCCATCAGGGGAGTTGAGAGTGCCAAGGTGAGGAGCATGATGATGATGATAGAAGTTAGCATCTGCTTTGTTTTCTTGGAATGCGAGCGTAAGTGTGCAGCCTGCCACCCACCCACCCCCAGGCTGCAATGCCATACTGCTAGCTTGCACTTGAAATGGGGCCTTTTAGTTTGGAGGAGGCCGAAGCTGGCTACTACCTCATGGAAACTTCGGCAGCGAGGTATCCATACTCAGTCCCCAGTCGCATGGCGGCCGGGTGTCCACGCTCGGTCCCCAGCCGCCAGAGGGCGGCCGGGTGTCCATACTCGGTCCCCAGCCGCCCCATGGCCGGGTGTCCACACACGGTCCCCAGCTGCCTGGGGGCGGCCGGGTGTCCATAAACGGTCCCCAGCCGCCCCTATTTCTCCTGTCACCTTCCCCTACACTTTTCTTAGCCTGGCCTGCTTTAGGGCAGCATTGGACGAGCCCACCAGAGAACCAGACTCCTCCGGTGGGCCCTGGCTTCTCCATCAGGGGAGTTGAGAGTGCCAAGGTGAGGAGCATGATGATGATGATAGAAGTTAGCATCTGCTTTGTTTTCTTGGAATGCAAGCGCATGTATGTAGTAGCGGCTAGGCCTGAGGTGGTCAGCGTTTTGGCGCATATCCTACCTCCTCCGAGGATTGATGGATGTTTTCCTGCTACTATCCCAGTTCTATGACTCCCGTTAAAACAAAGCTTCAGGTGATAAATGATGGATGAGGTGGTGGCAAAGGAGAAAGAACAGGAGGAACAGGGACCATTCACATCAATATCAGGCCAGTCAACCACGCGTCTTGTAGGATATGTTTCTGTAACAAAAGGTGCGGTTCGGCTACACAGTTATAGGGCATACAGTGAGTGCAATGCCTACCAAAAATTTCGAGGCACTCCAATGCCCCTTGGAAATGACATGGAGGTCAGAGGGCCTTAACTAAACCGTTTTTTCCATTTATAGCAACTGGGTCTCCAGTACACTGTTGGCCTAAGCAGTGAATGGAAGGCTTTCCAAAAATTATGAGGAACTGCAATGCCCCTTGAAACAGACGTGGATTACAGCATACTAAAAACCTTCTACCCATTATTGGGGAGTGGGTCTCCCTTTGTTTTCACCTTTGCATTGAAAAGCAAAAGCTGACTAAAATTAGGAGGAAATGCAATGCCCGTTGGAAGAGTCGTGGAGGTTAGAGATAATTAAAAACAACATTTCAATGCCCCTTGGAAGAGCTGTGGAGTTCAGAGTGGTTTAAGAAGACACTTTTAATGCCCCTTTGAAGAGACATGGAGGTCACAGTAGCTTAACAAGATGGTTTTAATGCCCCTTGGAAAAGTGGTGGAGGTCACAGTAGCTTAACAAGATAGTTTTAATGCCACTTACAAGAGCCATACAGTACAGCATCTTAAAAATATTATTCCCATTATTGGGGAGTGGGTCTCCCACAGTCTTTGCTTATGCCTTCCAAGCAAAAGATGACAAAAATAAGGATGGAGGAACTTTCAATAATGGCAACATGGACCACGGTCACCCTGGTGGTATAGTGGTGGTGGAGGCTGAGGATAAGGAGAAGAACATAAAACAGCCGAAATGAGGAAGCGTATACCCATGTGTGGGTGTGAAGCGGTGCATGTGAATACACCTCCCGAAATAACACAGTGGATTTGACTTTATGATACTCTGCTGTCATTTGGTGGTGATGAGAAGTCTGGCCCAATCTAGCCCTTGTTCATTTTGATAAGGGTCAGCTTGTCAGCATTGTCAGTTGACAGGCGAGTGCGCTTATCAGTTATAATTCGCCCAGCGGCACTTACAACTTTGCTCCGATAACACGGTAGCGGCAGGGCAGGCCACGACCTCCAAGGTGTACAGAGCGAGTTCATTCCAAGTGTCCAGCTTGGTGCCCCAATAATTAAAAGGCACAGAGGAATCACGGAGGACGCTGGTACAGTCGGAAAGGTACTCCCTCACCATCTTTTGAAACTTTCCACTCCTTGTGAGAGTACCCCGCGCCTCAGGGTCTGTACGAAGGGAGGGTCTGAGAAAACTGTCCCAGAACATTGACAGTGTTCCCCTGCCTCTGCTGGATTGGAGTTGCGTCTCTCTCGCATGTTGGGCAACGAACTGTGACCTCTTCCGCTAGCGTGTTCAGATGGGAATTTTTTTAACAGTTCTGCAGCAAGGGCCTTCAGGTACTGCCCCATTTTTGTAGACCTCTCCACCTCAGGAATAAGAGAGTGAAAGTTCTCCTTGTAGCGGGGGTCTAAAAGTGTCACCAACCAGTAATGACTGTCACCCAACATTTTGACAACGCGAGGGTCACGGTTAAGGCAGCGTAACATAAAGTCAGCCATGCGTGCCAAACTGGTAATGGGCAAGACTTCCGTGTCCTCACCAAGATGACGACTGACCATGCTCTCCTCCTCCTCCTCCTCCCCCCTGTCCTCAGGCCACCCACGCTGAACCGACAGTATGACAGTTGTACAGGTACTACCGTCTACAGCACATGATACCAGCTCCTGTTCTTCCTCCTCCTCCTCATTGTCCCCCAATGCACGTTGGGATGAGATGAGGCTGGGCTGTGTGTAATCGACTGCTACGGCTTCTTGATCCATCTCATCATACTCTGACTGCAATGCCTCCTCTTTAATTCTCTGCAGGGAGCGTTGCAAAAGATAGACAAGTGGAATGCTGACGCTAATGATGGCATCATCGCCACTCACCATCTTGGTGGACTCCTCAAAGTTTGTCAAGATGGTACATATGTGAGACATCCAGGTCCACTCCTGAGGTCTTATGTGTGGAGTATGACCTGAATATCGACGGCCTTGTTGCAGCTGGTACTCCACAACTGCTCTCTTCTGCTCACAAATCCTTTGCAACATGTGGAGGGTAGAGTTCCAACGTGTGGGGACATCACACACCAGTCGGTGTGACGGAAGCTGCAAACGCTGCTGCAACACAGCAAGGGCGGCGGAAGCTGTAGCCGACTTGCGAAAATGAGCTGACAGGCGGCGTACTTTCACGAGCAGATCTGGCAACTCGGGGTATGATTTAAGAAACCGCTGAACCACGAGGTTAAGCACATGAGCCAGGCATGGTACGTGTGTGATCTCGCCTCGCCTCAGAACCGCCACCAGCCATGCCTGGCTGTAGGTTCAGCGGTCTCAGCCACAGATCTGCCTGCTCTTTCACAGCTGTCCACAACTCACAAGCAGTGTGAGGTTTCTCACCTAAGCTTATGAGTTTCAGCACAGCCTGTTGCTGCTTGGCAAGTACTGCTGTGGCACCCCAGGGGTCTGGTTACCACAGTAATAGAAATATTACATCTGAGAGCAAGTGGGAGGTTTCCTGGTCAGGAGCCCTTAAGCATGCAACACCTCCTGCCTAGACCTGGGAGGGGAGGAATCTGCCCTATATAAACTGGGTCTGGGGCAGGGTTAGACAGTCAGAGCCTGGAGTGAAGTTCCAGACGCAGGACAAGAGACAGCTAGGAGCTCTGTAGGAGCAGGAACTGAGTGCCAGGGACTGGAAGCAGATATATTGCTCATCCTGGCTGAAGAGACTAATACCGGACAACGGAGTCCGAGGCTGTGGGAACCTCTAAGTCCAGCAGCAGAACCCAGCCGGCAGGGGATTCCAGGTCCTCTGGCCATAGAAGCCCGGAGGCTCAGTCTCAAGGAAGGGACCAGCACCGCCATCGAGGAGCAGAGGCTATCAGAAGGCCCCAAGTCACCAGCCATACGGGTGAGCACCACACGGTATACTCAGGGACGTGGGCTACTTCCACTCGCTTACAGCAAGGTAGCCAGGAAGAGTGCAGATAGACAGGGAGGCCTACAACTCCACCTGGCCAGGGGAACTCCTGCTTGCTCGCAGGCTGACCAAGCCCCTTATGCTAGCCAGTACTCCCGGGAGGGTCTGCCTTAATATCATCAGTAAAGACCCTGAACTGCACTGCAAAGACTCTGAGTCGTTCCTGCTTTCTCACCGCATACAGCACTACTAGTACTGGGACGCCGGCGCACCATCACTCCCATCATCCACATTCCCTGCCCTGAGGCCATACTCTTCCCGTGGGGAGTTATCCCATCTTTAGCTGCGCACACCACACCCGCCTCAGCAGACTGCCTCGCAGCGGCGGTACACCCTGACCGCAATCCACGGGTGGCGTAGTCGGACATTAAACCACAAAAACCCTATAAAGACTGCCACTGCTTTGACCACCCTGAGCCACGGGACCGGGTCGCCGCCACGGAGACTACAACCCCCAGAGACCCGGCTCCGGGTAACCCACACGCGTGCACACACGGCCCAGGGGGTGCGTCACTGCAGTGCTTCCAGCTTGTAACTGATGGGGTGATATCTGAAATGGAGGCTGAACATGAGGAGGAGGAGGAGGAAGATGATGCGCAGGAGCTGTACACTGTGGGGGCAACTCTGACTGACATAGGGCCCACAATCCTCGGTGTGGGGAGGATGTGTTCCGTCCCAAGGTTCGACTGGGTCCCGGCTTCCACTATGTTTATGTAGAACCCGTGGGTTCGGTCGCTACAGAGGTATTGCACCTCAACCAGAGGTGTGATATCCCACTCACGGGTAAGGATGATGTGTGGACCGGGACTCAGTTAGCTGCATGCATCACACACACCCCATTTCCGGTGGACAGCTCAACGGTGCTCCCATTAGTACAGTAATGCAGGCACGACAGATCATGTCCCTGGCTGGAGTGGGGAGGGGGGAGGAAAACCCAGTGATGTAGGAGCAGGAGTGGACGGTTTCTGGGCATAGGTAGGAGCCCATTGGTTGCAAGTCACCTGGGCTCATACACAGAGAGGGAGGTATATAAGGTGGGCACCATCTTGGTTCAAAGTGAAGAAGGTCAGTTCAGTCGGTGGAGTGAGAGAAGAAGTTCAGCCAGAGAGGGCTGACAGGGAGCTGTGGCTCAGTCTGGGCCCAGCTCCACGAGGCAGGCCTAGGGTGAAGGCCGAAGCCAGAAGGAAGGAACAGAAACAGAAAGGAACAGAAAGGAACAGCAAAGAAAGAGAAGTACCCAAAGTGTAGAAGAGCCCAGAGACACGAAGGCAGAAGGAACCCTAAGGACCCAGGAGATTGCGGGTGACGGGTTGGCAGAACAGGGTACCGGATCCCAAGTTGGTGGAGGCGACTAATCCTTAACCAAGGACCGGCGGTCGTGATCATTTACTGGTGCGACCCCTCACTACACCTACTAGGAAGGCACACCACATAGGGTCAGGGAAGTGGACACCCAGTCCTCCCAGGAGAAGACCCGAGGCAGCTGGACAGAAGTAGTGTCACTGGTGGGGCACGGCTGACAAAAGGATAGAAGGGAGTCCTGTGCCACACTCCGGAATTGCCTGGGGGTTGATCGAGCCCCCTGCCTGGTGGACGCAGCACGGCTCAGGCGGTCCTATCTGTGCACAAGTGACCTGGATGAGAACTGTGAGTAAAGAACCTGAACTGCAACACCTTGTCTTTGTGCTTTCTCACCGCATACAGCACTACTAGTACTGGGACTCCCCACGCCACTACCACCATCATCACTCTACATTGCCCTGAGGCTATACTCCTCCCGTGGGGAGTTGTACTACACTCTGCTGCACCCACAACACCAGCCTCAGAGGTCTGCCCTGCAGCGGCGGTTCATCCTGAAAGCAATCCACTGGTGGCGTAGTCGGACATTAAACCATAAAAACCCCATAAATAGACTGCCACTGGTTTGACCACCCTGAGCCACGGGACCGGGTCGCCGCCACGGTGACTACAACCCACAGCATCCCACAAAAGGCCCGGTTCCGGGTTCCCCACGCGGCCCAGGGGGCGCGTCATTTACCCAGTGTGCCGTCAGGGAGATGTACCGTCCCTGGCCACAAGCACTTGTCCCCGTGTCCGTTGTCAGGTGGACTCTCCCAGTAACTGCGTTGTTGAGGGCACGGCAGATGTTTTGGGACACGTGCTTGTGTAGTGCGGGGATGGCACACCGGGCAAAATAGTGTCGACTGGGGACCGAGTACCAAGGGACGGCCACCGCCATACGGTTGCGGAAGGATTCCGTCTCCACCAGCCTAAAAGGCAGCATTTCCAACGCAAGCAGTCACGAAATGTGCGAATTTAGGACTGTGGCCTATGGGGCGTTGGCTGCGAATTTCTGCTTTCGTTCAAAGGTCTGGGATATGGACAATTGAACGCTGTAGTGGGACGTGGACGTTGATGCCGTTTCTTGAGAAACTGCCATAACAAGTGAAGACTGAGAGGAGGGGGCATCTTTGCATGCAGTATGGACAGGGGATTGCCTTGCACACACAACAGGGGATTCTATTGCACGGACCACAGCGGATGAAGCAGTGGTGACACGCGCTGACACTGGTCGTGGACCCTGGGGTTCACCCCACAAAGTCGGGTGCTTTGCTGCCATGTGCCTGATCATGCTGGTGGTGGTCAGGCTGGTAGTTTTGTCACCCCTGCTGATGCTGGCATGGCAGGTGGTACAAATGGCCTTTTTGGGGTTATCAGCAGTCTTTAAAAAAATTCCAGACTCTGGAAGACCTACAGGTTGTACTGCCAACGTCCCTCGTGTTGGTGTTACGGGGAACTGTTGCCTGCCTTCTGTATGCGGCCACCACACTGCTTCTTCCTGCCTGTTGGGGTACTCTGCCTCCCTCACCCTGTGTGCTGCTGGCCTCGCTCTGCATGTCCTCCTGACACATTGGGTCAGTTACTAGATAATCCACCACCTCCTCCTCTTCCACTTGCGCACCACGATCCTCCTCCTCACTTCCTGGCAATTGTGTCTCGTCATCGTCCACCTCTTGTGACAAATTGCCATCGTCGACTTACTGTGGCTGTGGCTGTTCAAATATTTGGGCATCGCTACATGGGATCTCCTCTTCCACCACTTCAAGCGGAGCAGGCGAGGGGCACAAATCTGGAAATGGACCAGTGAACAGCTCTTCATAGTGTCCAAGTGTGGGATCAGTTCCTGTCTGACGACACTCGGCATGGTGGGAGGAAGGAGCATCAGGGTGAGGAGGAGTATGCGGTCGAGACTCACGGCTACTAAGATTTGACCGTGTGGAAGACAGACCGGAGGTGGTGTTGCCCAGGTAACTGGAAGTATTATCTGCTATCCAATTATTAACCTGTTCACACTGATCAGGTCGCAATACTGGTGTTGTTCTGTGCTACCCTAGTAATTCGGTCAAGAACTGGGAGTGAGAAGATGTGGCTGTTGGTTGTGGCACATTTTCACCTTGGCCACAGCCCCGTCCTCTGCACGCACCATCACCAGAACGTCCAGTTCCACGTCCCTTGCCACGTGCCTTGCCCATTGTAAATCAAGTAAAATAGCTTACACTCGCACTATCAATGGAAAAAGGGTAATAAAAAGGAGATTAGAACCGTGGAAGAGGAAAACCACAGTTCTATTTCTCTGGCCTACACCCGACTCTTTTAAACAATCTGAACAATCAGGGAGAAACTATTACTGTTTTTCTTTACGGAAAAAATACCAAAAGCTGGATAATAGAGATTTTTGAACGTGAAACGGCAAAACCACAGTTATAATTTACTTGGGTATACCTGACTCTTTGAAACAGATATATTTGTGTCTGAACAATCAGGGAGACACTATTACAGTTTTTTTTACGGCAAAAAATGCCAAAAGCAGGATAATAGAGATTTTTTACCGTGGAACGGCAAAACCACAGTTATAATTTACTTGGGTATACCAGACTTTTTTAAATAGATATATTTGCGGCTGAACAGTGAGCGACACACTCAAACTGTTTTTTTTTTAGGTAAATATGGCCCAAAAGTGGATAATACAGAGATCTGACCCGTGGAACTGCAAAACCACACTTCTATTTCTCTGGCCTACACCAGACTCTTTTAAACAGATATATTTGAGTCTAAACTGTCACACACTTTTTTTTTTTTTGGGGGGGGGGTCACCAAAAGGTTAATAAGACGGGTATTTGTGCAGTGTGAAGGAGGAAAAAAAAAAAAGAGGATTTAGATGAAAAAAAAAAGGATTTTTCCTGGCCCCCCAGGACCTGGAGCTAAGTCCAGAAATTTCAGAAACAGGAGCGCACAGGACTGTAATGTAGCTTTTGCTGGTATAACCACAGCATCTCCTATACAGCCTGCCTGCCTGATATCTGGGATGGATATTAGTCCTGAGAAGGTCTGTTTGTTTGATTTGGCAGCCTTTACAGACCCTACACTAACTATTTCGCAGTATATATCTCTCCCTAAATCAGCAGCCCTGTCCCTACACTGTCTGATCCCGGCCGTCTGTGTCCAAGATGGCGGCGCCCGGTTTTAAATACTCGAGGTGACGCTGTGCGGCCAGCCAATCAATGTAATGCCCACAACCAACATGGCTCCGGCATTACAGTGACTGGCTGGCAATCCCTGCATGTTCATTGGCTCTGTAAAGAGCTCCAAACATGCAGGGCGGAGACCTGAGCTCCCGCCCGAGTAACCCGGAAATGCTCGGTGCTCGCCGAAAATCCCGAGTAGCGTGTTGCTCGGGCGAGTACCAAGCAGTGTCGAGTATGCTCGCTTAACACTAACTTCCATCAAGGACATGGTATTCCGTATTCCAGCTCTTATTGGAATCCATTTCTTCCTAAAAGAAATGCAGTATCATTATTTTGCAATATACAATTTGCACTGATCAACGTGTACCCACAATTTTTGTTGTCTGCGGATATTTTTAACCATGTTGGATGCTGGTTGCACTAGGATCATAACTTGTCCCATGGTATCGATTATTTCAAAGGGACCCTCCCAGTTACTTTCCCAAAGTCCACTCTTCCTGAAAGATTTAATCATGACTAGAGCCCCTTTTTTGAATTTGGATTCATATGGTGGCTCCATCCTCTGCATTCATGTGGAAGAATGGTTTTCAAGTTTTCCTGCAACAATTGCAACCATTTGGACCTTGCAACAGCATCTTTTTGAGGTGTGGACAAAAATGGTTCATGTGGGAAAATCAATGGCATTTTCCTTCCTGTCATTAGTTCAAAAGGAGTAAACTGAGTTGTGGAGGAAGTTGTTCCTCTAACACTCAACAGTACAAAAGGTACTGCATCCACCCAAGTATTACCTTTGTCCAATAACATTTTGGCAAATCTGGATTTTTTGTCCTATTCATCCTTTCTACAATACCAGCAGACTGTAGATGGTAAGGTACATGAAACTGTTGTTGTACCCCTAGAATAGTACAAACTGCTCGCATGATCTTTCCTGTGAAGTGACTTCCTCGATCAGAGGTAATCATTCTTGGGATCCCCCAAGTACAAAAGACACGATTAACTAATGCTCTAGCTGTAGACAAAGCATCATCTTTCCTGACAGGTAAAATTTCAACCCATTTAGAAAAAACATCTACTACAACCAATGCATACCTGAGACCATTTTTACCTGATGGTAATGGACCAATGTAGTCGATTTGTAATGTAGACCATGGACCATCTGCTGGTGCGGTTCGCAGTAGTGGCGGCTTCTGTCCTTTTGGTCTTGGATTAATTTGGGCACAAATGAGACATGATTGAACAATACTTTGTACAGTCTCTTCCATCTTTTCCCAGTAAAATTTCTCTTTGAGAATGCCTAACAATTTCGGTTGGCCTAAATGACCCAAGCTTTCATGATTATATCTCGTGAACTCATCGTGTAGATGTTTTGGTACAACAGGACGCAAGTCCCTGTTTAAGTCATGACACAAAACCCAATTTTCATGAACAAAGGGAGGTTTTGGAAGCAACAAGAGTTGTATCTTTTTCTTGTTCTTCCGCAAAAGAAGGGATATGCGTGTCTGTTCTTTGAACTGCTGAAACCTCGAGAGGATCAGGTTCAAACATTTATTCTCCTGTCAGGGCTGCCTCTTTGGCTAACATATCTGCGGTTGCATTTCCAACAGATAATTCATCATCAGACTTTTTATGGGCAGGAACTTTGACAATAGCAAAACCATTAGGGGTTTTTGAAGCTATCTCAAAAATTGTTTTCAGTGTGTCACTAGGTACAAGAGTCTTGTTAGAAGAATCTACATAGCCTCGTTTTTACCAAACTGGCAGGTAATCTGTCAATGATCTCACAACATAGGAGCTATCACTGAAGATTACAATGGGACACTGATTGTCAGCCTCATTCAGCTGTAGCACCATTTTTACTGCTTCTAGTTCTGCCCTCTGAGCTGAAAAATTATTCTGTAACTTGTGTTTTACCACCTGTCCTCTTGTGGGATAAAAAATGGCATATCCTGTATAATAGTGCCCATCTGAATAGAATCTGGAACCATCTACAAAGACTGCTTAATCTGTTACCTCTGCCTACCGTCTGAAAAGTGATGGAGTCGGATCCTGAAAGGACTGGAGACAATCATGAGTTTGCCCTTCATATTGCATCAACTGAGGAAGAACATATTTGGCTTTATAATCTACCTCAATTTGATTGGGAGACAATGACAGTAACCAATGGGCAAATCTCTGATGTGACACACCTGGGATATTTTTCTCAATGACAAGTTTTAATGGAGAATGAGGAGTTTGCAGAATGATTTTGTTGAAACCAACAATGTGTTCAGTTGCTCTGACTGCAATGTTGATGCCTACCAAGTGTCTTGCACAAGTTTCAAAACCTCTTTCAACTGGTGAGAGAAGCTTAGAAAAATAGCCAAAAATTCTCCACTCTTCTCCCTGCAATTGTAACAGAACAGCAGACACCGCTGTCTCTGATGTGTGAACTTGCAAAGCAAATGGAGCTGAAGGATCTACTGTGGACAAAGCAGGTGCATTATGTAAATTCATTTTCAATTGTTCAAATGAGGTTTGTTGTTCACCATCCCAAGGACCAAAATAATCATTATTTTCACCTTTCAAAAGATCGTACAAAGGCCTGGCCTTATCAGCAAAATCCTCAATGAAATCCCTAGAATAGTTTACAAGACCCAAAAAATGTCACAATGCCTTGTGTGTGGTTGGGATTGGGAGAGAAGCGATTGCCTCTATTCTTTCCTGCAATGGCGGTCTTTTTTCTGGACTCAACAATACTCCCAGAAACCTGACCTCAGTCTGCATCAATTTGACCTTTTTAGTGTTCAATTTCAACCCTGCGTCATGCAACAGTTCAAACAATTCTGTCAAAAGAGAAGCATGTGACTCCTTATCCTCAGTAGACAACAGAATATCATCCACATACTGCAGTATGCAATCAGGCCTAGAAAATCTGGATAATACCTTTACCAACACCTGATGAAAAACACTAGGTGACAAATGTGCTCCTTGATGTAACCTGCAAAACAGATATTGTTCATCCAAGAAAGTAAATGCAAACTTGTACTGACAGCTCCTTTCAAGAGGTATACTGAAAAAAACATTACTGATGTCTAGTACAGAGAAATATTTTACCTTTGCATTTAGCCTTGCCATCATGTCATGAGTATCGGCAACAATGGGAGCAACATTGGGAGTATGTTTATTAAGCATCCACAAATCCAATATCATTCGATATGTACCATCAGATTTCAATACACACCATAAAGGATTGTTACTTACAGAGTTAGCCTTAC
Organism: Phyllobates terribilis; assembly: GCF_046119375.1. NCBI lineage: Eukaryota > Metazoa > Chordata > Amphibia > Anura > Dendrobatidae > Phyllobates > Phyllobates terribilis. The sequence continues at coordinate 468,411 of NW_027362796.1, read as the reverse complement.
GTATGACACCTTGAGCTAACAATTCCTGTATGATCTTAGACATAGAACCAATTGAATCTGGAGGCAATTTATACTGACGCTGTGGAGGAGGATCACGTCCTTCTACATTCACAATTACATCCTTCATTGTACCCACCTCATTCCTGAACTGAGCCCAAAGAGAAGGAAAACATTGTACAATATCAGTCAGTACTTCATCACCACCAGTTTCAGGCCATAAATTATCTGATGACACAACATCATTCATGCAAATGCTTCCAACATGGCTATATTTACTAGGGTCTATGACTATGGGTTTACGTCCATTAGAATCTTTCCAGATCACTTGATTCCCTAGATCAATTACCCATCCTAATCTCTGCATAAAATCTGTGCCAAGTATATTCTCAGAATCACGACAATACCAAATGTCAATTTCTGTTTTGAAAGAACCAGGTATTTCCAACATAACATTGGGAACGAGCTTTGCTTTTGCTTTTCCTTTTCCGCTGAATCCAATAATATTACAACTTGGAGATTCTGGTTTTACCATCAAATCAAGGTTATTAACACTTAATTGCGCCCCTGTATCAATAAGAAACACAGCACTTTGTTCTGCCAAAATCACATTGAGAAATGGTCTTCCACAGTCATCCAATGAGTCACAAATTCCAATGGATGGGGTGTGGGAGCATTCTTTGCTAGTCAGAGAGATGGAGATGAGAGCAGATCAGTGTCTTCTAAAAGCACTGTCCCTGCAATTTGACTCCTTCACTGTCATTTCTCTGATCTGTCTGATTAATGGAGCATACTGTGACTGTGTTTGTGTATTGTCAGTGTGAGGGTATGTGAGAGAATTGAATGGAGGAGCGGAAGGTTTGTTGGATGATTTTGGAATAAGTCAGTTTCCCTTCCAAGCTTACCTGTTCCTGGTGTACCTGCCTCTGATTCTGCTCTCAAAAATGTCCTGCCTTGCCACTTTAAGTGTTCAGGTATACCACAAAAATAACAATGGATATTGTTCCTTTGTGTGATATTTTTACCTCTATGTTCAGTGTAATCTCTGTTCCTAGATGTTAATGTGGGTTTAGGGTTTGGTTGATTTTCTCTGATGTCAGTTGTCTATCTTTTTCCTCATGAACTACAGCTATTTTTGCCTTGACCTGGTTCCGCTTCATGGATTTCCTAATTTTGTCGATAAAAGGTGTTGCCTCCTGCAATGATGTCTGAACACTAGTCAATGTCGCTGAAACAGGATCTAGGTACTTGAATTTTGTTACATACAATTTGATCATCGCTGTTGGTTCCTCATTAGGCCCAACAGGCATCACCATTCTATAGGCCTGTTCAAATTTGACCAAAAAAGCAAACAGGTCATCATGGACACTCGCACTCAATTGTTGCAAAATGTCAAGAGAGGGCATGTCTCCTGTGGTACATAATAGCAATTGTCTAAGTCTGTCTTCTTTTGTACTATGTGTCAGTTCAGTATCATCATTTAATCTGGGTGTAGTCTGTAATGTTTTTGCCATATGTGAGGGTAACCATACTCTGAATGTCTTGTTTTTTTTGTTCATCATTAAGATTGAATTTATTTATTTGTATTAGATTCAAAAATGTCTGCATTATCAAAAGCATCCATCTTCTCATTGTACTTTGGAATGTCTTTTACAATTTTCATTAATTGATCGTGTATTTTAAGATTGATTCGTGCTGCTCTGTCATGTAATTTTTTCCTTTGTAATTCATTTCCCTGTAAACCTTCTACTGAAATATCTGGATCTTGTGTGTCTGGTACAAATGATGTAGAGGTATTATCTTCACTTTTACTATTTAATCTTGTACTTACAGAAACCTTTTTTATGTCTTGGTGTAATTTGGACAATAACTCTGTCCGAGTATCAATTTGATCCAATTGTTCAATATGTTCTGCCAAAATCAAACAATTTGGACAATCAAAGTAATCCCCGTCAGCGTCTTGTGTCTCACTCAGTATGACTGGTCTCTTGTGTGTCCACCTGTTTGTCAGTATGAGTGATGTCCTGTGTGATAATCCATGCTTTCTGTGTGTCAGTTTTTTCAAAAAGCAAATTATTGTACTCACGGACCATATGCATCACATTTTGAAGTTTTCTCTGTAACTTTTTTACAGAAAAAAAACTTTTATCAATACTAAGATTCTCTGCTTCACATTGGCTATACAAACTAGACCATAATTGTGCATCTGTATGACTATGAACAAACTTAAATTGTATGTTACTTTTTTAAGAATAGTCATGAATAAAATCCATTTCTCACCTATGGAATGGCTTTTCCTCTCCTGGATTGATCCAACCGTCAATGGATGGTCCTTTGTGGCTTTTCTGTGTTCCGCAGACCTCCACGTGGTTGTATGCTTTGGAGACACTCCTCAACGTCCTGTAGATTCCGTCTGATCCTTGTGAATGTATGAAATTCCTAAGACTTGTACAAGTAGATTTTTAGCACAAACTCTCTCCACCCCCATTTGTACAAGGAGAAGGATTCCACACAAAAATAGCACAAAAAAAATCAGAACTGGCTGTGGCTCGCCATTAAGGTTAGAAAAATTAAGACTTCCTTATTTTAGGTAAGGACACGGTGAAGATAGAAGAAAAGCAATATTGAGTTGTGCGGATAAAACAAAAGCTATTTAATGTTCATTCAAAAGTGATTACAAAAATGGAAAAATAGTTCATAGCACACAAAAGAAGTATCAGGTTAAAAAGAGAAAGGAAGCAATTATAAGTTCTTACGTATCCAGTCTTAGAATCATGAGATGATCCGTGGTGGAGATTCTCAAGGTGTGAGATATCTACTCTCCATACAACTGTCTCTGCTTATATACCATCTTGCCCCATAGACATACATTGGAGACTATTTTTACAGTTTTATAACCCAATATGGCGACTTGCTGATATATTAGTAGCTTCTCCATATTAAGAAAAACTAGTAATGGAATATGCATTTTGACTACGTGCACAATTACCTCATGTTGACATATTTTAAACATATGGCTAATGATCATTAGTTATCTCCAAATAACCCATATTGACAAGAGCCCTATAGGTTTGACATATAGAACAGGTGTCTCTGCCAAGATCTTCAAAATATCCCCTCAGTCTTTTTCTGAAAATATTTAAACCTAAGCATGATTCGGACCAAAGCTTATGTTTTTTTTTTATCATAAGAGATTAATCGGCTTTCTGTGGCAACTTTGCTTCCATGTGCCCCATGCAGCCTGATTAATTGCAGAGATCATATGGGACGAAACATTTTGTACAGTTTTATTGTAAAGTGACATAAGTTTCTTTTGGCTGAGGGTCTGACTGGTGGTACCCCCACTGTTCCATAGGACAGGCTCTGGAAGAGGTCATGCTACATATTTTACAGAGGGGTAAAAATACTCCTCTTAGCAATTTTGATGAGTATGTTTAGCCAACATGATTTGCAGTAACCCAAATCTATAGTACATGGATAGGTATACATAATACTAAGATCTCACTATTAAGGGAAACTGTATCGTATAAACGAAGCTTACAAATGGTCCTCATTAAATATTTCAAACTGCAACCCATCCTTTTCATGTGTCAGGATGGGTTGCAGACTTAAGAAACAGCTCAAGAAATGCAACAATTGTCAGAGGAGCAGCGCGGGGTAATTGTTGAACAACCATACGTCACTCAGCCACTGGGCAGGGCTGTGACATGAGAACAAATATAACCTCCCCGCTGACTGAGCACAACAGGGTTTTTTTCTCTCCAGACTCAGTTCTACATGCTCAGTCCGTCACCATTCCCTGTTGTAACGCCGTCAGGCAGACAGAGCAGAACGGGTATACAGTTAAGCATAGAGGAGGATGAAGCAGAAGAAAAACCCCTGTTGTGCTCAGTCAGCGGGAGGATTTATTTTTTATCATGTCACAGCCCTGCTCTTTGGCTACCTGAGGTTTGTTTGTTCATGACGCCGCTTCTCAGAAAGTTGAGACACTTCTCAAGCTGTGTTTCTTCATTCTGCAACCCATCCTGACACGTGACTAGGACAAACTGCACTCTGAAATATGTGACAAAGGCCATCTTTATGACATTGCTGGAGAACCCCTGGAGAACAGTTTTATTGTTTTGGCATATTTGAATGCTGTATCACCCCATGCATTAAAAGGAGAACAAAGAACTAGTTTGAAGGCTGCGATTAGTTATCACCTAATCCTTAACCCCGTCATGACATTTGACGTACCTATACATCATGGTCGGATGGGGTTTCCGACTGATGTTGTATAGGTACGACATGGCTATCATGCGTGGCACAGAAGCTGTGACAGCGTGATCGCTGCCAGGGTCTTGGCTACATGATAGCCAAGCCACAATTCTCATAGCCAGGTGCAGTGCCTGCACCTAGTGGTTTAACCCACTAAATGCTGCGATCGATATCAATCGCAATATTTAGTAGGCTAGGAGAGGTAAGGGATTCCCTCTCCTGTCCAATCATTGCCCCCAGAATGTCATCGAGAGGGCCCTATGGTTATCAAATCAACCCGAGGTCGTCATGATGACATCCAGTCTGCCAGCAACAGTGGTCTGCTTAGATGATGCCAGTAGCATGGGTAACTATCCTCCTAAACATGCCTCTCTTGGGCTATAAGCCTACAATTTTAAGTGGGCAGGTAGAAACCAACACTAAATAAAAGCACCCTTGGGCTGATGGGTGGAGTGCAGAGTCAGAAAAGGAGGCAGTCAAAACTCCATGGTAAACTGCAAGAAAACAAAAAACCTGACCAGCACCTCCATATAGTGTGAACAGGTGCACGCTGCAATGACGGCATAACATATAATAAGAAAGCACAGCAGCACACTGTAAGGGCCAAGACACATGCAAACACTGAGAACATAAGAGCTAAACTGCATTATTGCTAAATAAAATGTACTTACAAAAAATTAAGGTTCTTAGGCTTGTAGCCTAAAAGAAGCATGTTTAGGAGGATAGTTACCCATCATGCGGAGGTCACCTTGCAGTGGTTGATGGGCATACATAAATTTGCCAATTTATGTGCTAAGAACCTTCATTTTTTTGTAAGATGCCAGTAGCATGGTGTAAGAGGCTTATGTCAGTGTAACACTGGTGTGATGCATTGCAGTGATGGTGCATACAATTCTGTGACACACCTCTGGTGTCAATATGAGCACTGCACCCATAGATGTCTTCATTGAGAGTGGTTATTTATAAATGGGATCATTTAAGGGGGGTCTATGAAAGAGTTAAGCTAGCACCAGGACTCGTTCATCCAGAGCAGACGTCCTCAGGAGAGATTTGCTGCAGGATCAGCCTAGGGTCAGCGGTGCTAATACCCAGAGTCCATGTATATGCAGTAAGTGAATAGAAGAATGGTAGCACTCACCATAGGTATGTGGGATCTGCAATCTTTATTTGGATAGACATAAAGGAGAACTGGTGCAGGAGGAGTGCGGGGAAGAACGTTACTGGACTACGGCCATTTCACGTTTAATTGCGCTTCTACAGGTCCACTGTACATTATACGGATGTAGACCCGTAGAAGCAAAATCAAGCGTGAAACGTCCGTAGTCCAGTAACGTTCTCCCCCGCACTCCTCCTGCACCACTGTTCCTTTATGTCTTTATCCAAATAAATATTGCAGATCCCGCATACTTATGGTGAGTGCTACCATTCTTCTATTCACTTAAGGGGGATTCTGCTGTTCTGGAACCTCAGGGGCTCTGCCAATGTGACATGGCACCCACAAACCATAACAGAAAAATCTGCACTGTAAAATGGTGTTCCTTCCCTTCTGAGCTACGCACTGTGCCTCAAAAGTAGTTTTTGACCACGTATGGGGTATTGACGTATTCAGGAGAAATTGCATAATAAATTGTATTGTTTGTTTTCTCCAATTACAAACTTAGGGCCAAAGTAACGTTTTGGTGGAAAAAATGATATTTCTTTTGCTCAGCTCAATGTTATACAATTCTGTGAGTCGCCTGAGGGTTAAAAATGCTCACTACTCCCTTAGTTGAATTCCTCTAGAGGTGTAGTTTCCAAAATGGGGTCACCTGAGGGGGTTTCTGCTGTTTTGGCATGTCAGCGGCTCTTCAAATGAGACATGGTGTCCGCTACCTATTCCAGCCAAAATGGCATCCCTTCCCTTCAGAGCCGCGCAATGTGTTAGTTTTCCACCACATAAGGGTTAACAGCTTACTCAGGAGAAATTGCACAACCAATTTTGGAGTCGATTTTCTCCTGTAACTTTTGTGAAAATAAAAAAATTGGGGCTAAAACAACATTTTTGTGGGGAAAATTAGTTTTTTTTATTTTCACGGCTCATGAAGCACCTTGGGGTTCAAGGTGCTCACCACACATTGGAAAAATGAGAAATTGATGATAAACTTTTAACCCTTCTAGCTTCCTAACATAAAAAATTATGTTTCAATAATGGTGCTGATGTAAAGTAGACATGTGCGAAATGTTATTTATTAACTATTTTGTGTCGCAGAACTCTTAAGTTCAATGGCATAAAAATTAAAAATTTGAAAATTGTGAAACTTTCGCCAAATTTGTTATATTTTCACAAATAAAAGCAAAAAATATCGTCCTAAATTGACCACTAACATGAAGAACAATTTGTCAAGAAAACTCAATCTCAGAATCAATGGGATCCGCTGAAGCTCCAGAGTTATTACCTCATAAAGTGCTACTGCTCAGGAAGGTGAAAAAACAGGCTCTGGGGAGAAAGGGTTAATAGGACTTACAGGAGGAACCGGTCCAGAAAGCAGAAGATCCATTGAGTACCTGCCACATACAGTATTCTGTGATAGAACTAGGAGAGGAATAATGGCGGTGAGGACTTCTCTGGGCTTCTGTCCTTCATCCTGCAGTCGTCTGAATGGATCTAATGTGGACGGGAACCAGCTAAGCCGCATTCTGTACACAGCTGTTACCTCACTGTTCACACCACACAGAGACCCCAAAAGAGTCTCAGTGCTGAAGGGGTTAATGCCCCCCCAGCGCCCAGTAAAGGGGGATCTCCAGATACCTCCACCTGCAGAGCCGGTGGAGAAACTTCTCCGCAGTCAGTGACATTTCCGGCATTATTTGCCCCTCACTACTGGCACAATTACCCCGCGCCGCCTTTTCTACAGTTTTGTGTGTGGAATGTAACGTGGGATTTTCTCTGCTTGGAGACAAATAGACGACACATGAGGTGATTATTACCAGTTACCGGACGTCTACTATATGGCGGCATATGATTGTGCTATCCACTTCATACCAGGAGCTAAAATGCAGAAATCTCGTATGTTTAACCCCTTCCAGGGAGGGCGGCCTTGAAAAACTATATTCAGAAGAGTCCAGCTAAGGGCTCATACCCATACGTGAAAAAAAAATTCCGTATTCTGGACCGAAAAACGGAAGAGTTCCATGCGATTTTGATGAGAGGAAAATGCGATTTTTCGCACCTAACATCCGTATGGGTTTTTTTTCTCTGCAACTATTATTCTGCCATCATTTACAGGACCATTTACAGTGTTCTGTGCTACAGAATGATAATGTATCCATAAAAATCGGATGGCATACGGCTGGTCCCATTAACTTGCATTGGCGAGTCTCGTCCGATATACGCAGTATGCTGCGATTTTTTTCTCAGTCCAATTTCAGCTGAGAAAAAAAATCACAGATGAGATGTACCTCATAGATTAACATTGATCAGAGTGCAATCCGATTTATTATCGGATTGCTCTAGTCTGTTTTTCTTGCATAGGGCTCATACTCATCTGCGTGAAAAAACGGATGAGTGCAATCCGATAAAAAATCAAAGCATGCTGCAATTTGCCACATATATCGGACAAGACTCGCCAATGCAAGTCAATGGGCGCGAGAAAAAAAAAACGGATGGCACACGGACCATCCATATGGCATCCAATTTTTACGGCTACATTACCATTCTGTAGCATATAACACTGTAAATGATTATCGAATAATAGTTGCAGAGAAAGCAAAATGCATTGCATACGGATGTCATATGGATGCTAGGTGTGAAAAATCGCATAGTCCTCATGAAAATCGCATGACACTCATCTGATTTTCCGGTCCATATATCAAAACGTTTTTTTCACACATATGGGTATGAGCCCTAAGGGTCATATACGGCCATCCACCTCTCCAGTCACAGAGGGGTGGGTGAAGATCTTAGGCAGCACATTCAGGATGCTCAGGACAGTGCGCAGGAAGGTTTACCTATGAACAAGCTTTATGTACTGCCCTCTTTACGTGTAGATCTTTTTGATGAAGAACATGATTCCGTTTTAACTGGGCACGCGGGTTCGTCTGCCACTAGGAGATCTCTTTCTAGGTCCTTTTGGTGGCAGAATGCTCTTAAGGATATTGGAGAGTATGTTTGGAAATGCAAAGTCTGTTCCAAGGCTAAAGCCTCTCATCAAGCTCAGTGGGTTATTTCTTCCCTAACGATGTTTCGTTGCAGCCCTGGACCCACTTGTCCATGGACTTTGTCAATGATTTGCTTAACTCTGGTGGTATTACTGTCGTGTGGGTGGTGGTGGAACGTTTGAGCAAAAAGGTTCTTTTGGTCCTGCTTCAAAAGTTGCCAACTGCTAGGATCTTAGCAACTTTGTTAATTTCTCATAGATTAAATTTCATGGTGTTCCCAAAAATCTAATTTTTGATTCAGCGGTTCAATTTCTGGCTAGTTTTTGCTCCAGATTGGGTAATAAGCTGCTTTTTTCTCTCAGTCTATCATACCGAGACTAATGGTCAACCAGAAGGATGAACCAGGAAATAGAGCAGTATTAGTGATGTTTTGTCTCCTCTAATCAGGAAGACTGGGTGGAATTTCTGCCCCTTATCGAGTGTGCTCTAAATAACTGTTCCTCAAAGGCTACCGGGACCTTGCCTTTTTTTAGCTGCTGTAGTTTTAATCCAGTGTTTGGGAATATTTCAGGATTACAATCTTCCCTGCCAGAGGAGGAGAGATTTTGTCCCCAACTAATTAAGGTCTTGAGGGAGGACAAAAGGGATTTTTGGTAGCTAGTGACCAGGCCAAAAGTGGTGCTAACTGCAGACGTAGGAATGCTTCTATCTTTAGGGTGGGGGATTTTGTGTGGTTGTCCTCAAAATATCTGCACTTAAAGATCACATCTAAAAAGTTTGCACCTAAATTTGTAGGTACTTATAAAATTATTACAAATTTAAATCCTGTGACAGTTAATTTGCAACTTCTTATTACCTGGAAAATCATAATTCTTTCCATTCTTCTCTTTTCAAAAAATTTGAGGGGACCTCAAGACATAAATGAGGTGGATTTGGAAGGGTGTCGGGAGTATGAGGTAGAGCGAGTTCTTAGTTCCAGGTGGGTCAGGCGCTGTCTGCACTATCTCGTTAAGTGGAAATATTATGGTCCTTAAGGTAGCTCCCAAGTTAATATGGGGGATCTTCCTGCGATCAGATAAACAGATTATTGGGTGGGGCTGGGGAAAACCCAGCAGTCATGGTACACATTGGTACCAATGACAAAGTTAGAGGAAGGTGGAAGGTCACAGGGAATTAGGAGAGAAGTTGAAGTACAGGACCTCTAAGGTAGTGTTTGCAGAAATACAGCCGATTCCACTAGCGTCACTAGAAAGTTAGCGGGAACTTAAGGAGATAAATAAGTGGCAGGATAAAGGGTTTGGGTTCATGGAGAACTGGGCCTACTTCTGTTGGCTACAGGCTCTACGATAGGGACAGGCTGAACCTCAACTGGGGGGGGGTGCAGATGTGCTGCAGTGAAAAATGGTCAGATGGATGGAAGAGCTTTTAAACTGGGATCTGGGGGGAGGGAGGTTTTTTGTGAAAATAAGGGGATAGAGTAGACAGAGAGAGAGACAGTAGGGGTCAATGAGGATTTAGGGGGCTGGGACATTCAAGGAAAGTAAGGAGGCAAGAAGGAGTAATAAATAGTTAATAGTATTAAATGTCTGCTGGCAAATGCAAGAGGTCTTGCAAACAAAATTAATGAATTAGAGACTCTTAATGTCAGCCACAGATTACAATGTGGTGGGCATTACGGAAACCTGGCTGGCAAGTCACGACTGAGTGATAAACAGAGGATTACACTACATTCAAAAGGTTAGGAAAGATAAAAAGGTAGAGGGGTGGGTATTTTCATTAAATCCAACTTAAGACCTGCGCTAAATGACGACATTGGAGGGGAGCTTCGACAATGTAGAGTCAGTATGGGTAAATGTACAAGGAAATGCCAATAATGTAACGCTGTTAATTGGAATTTGCTACAAGCCTTCTAATATAGCTGAACATGTAGAGGATGAAATGCTGCAACAAAAACAAGTCATGGTCAAAGTGTTGGCTCCCTTGAAATTGTTCCAGAAAATGACGTAATTCTCCCAGAAAATTATTGCAATTACACATATTTTGTTATACATGTTTATTTCCTTTATGTGTATGTGAACAACACAAAAAAAAAACAGATAAAAAAAGGCAAAGTGAACATAATTTCACACAAAACCACAAAAAATGGACCGGTCAAAATTGTTGGCACCTTTTCTCAAAATTGTGGGGTGTGGGTAAACAACTTCGTTTCAAGCATGTGAAACTCGTTCATACTCAATTGTGGCAAGTAACAGGTGTGGGCAACATGAAAATCACACCTGAAACCAGATAAAAAGGGAGAAGTTGATTCAATCTTTGCATTGTGTGCAAGCGTGTGCCACACTAAGCATGGAGGACAGAAAGAGAAGAAGAGAACTGTTTGAGGACTTGAGAACCAAAATTGTTCTAATCTTGAAATTCTTGATATTTTTCAAGTCCATCTCCAGAGATCCGGATGTTCCTTTGTCCATGGTGCACAACATAATCAATACATTTACAACCCATGTCACTGTAGCTAATCTCCCTGGATGTGGACAGAAGAAAAACTGACGAAAGGGTAGTCCAGATGGTGAATAAGTAGCCCCACCAAAGTTGCAAAGAAATTCAAGCTGTCTTGCATGCTCAGGGTGCTTCAGTGCCAACGTGAACCAGCCGTCAACATTTGAATTAAATGAAACGCTATGGCAGGAGAATAAGGCGGACCCCACAGCTGACACAGAGGCATACAAAAGCTACACTGCAGTTTGCCAAAATGTACATGAGTAAGCTAAAACCCTTTCTGGGGAAGCGTCTTGTGGACAGAAGAGACCAATATAGAGCTTTTCGGTAAAAGCACATCGTTCTACTGTTTAAACAGAATGAAGCATGCAAAGAAAAGATCACAGTAACTACAGTGGAATATGGTGGAGGTTCAAAGATGTTTTGGAGTGGTTTTACTGCCTCTGGCATTGGGTGCCTTCACTGTGTGCAAGTCATCATGAAATCTGAAGATTACCAAAGGATTTTGTGTGGCAATGTAGTGCCTAGTCTCAGAAAGCTGGGTTTGCGTTCTAGGTCATGGGTTGCCAGCATGGCAATGACCCCAAACATACATCAAGAAGCACCCAGAAATGGATGGAAACAAAGTGCTGGAGAGTTGTGAAGTGACCGCCAATGAGCTTGGATCTAAATCCCATTGAACACCTGTGGAGAAATCTTAAAATTGCTGTTTGGAGAAAAATATTAAAATTTGAGAGTCTTCAGTAGTTGATACCTTTGGCTAACTGAAAAATTTCAAGACTACTCAGGTCTCTTTTCAGACACAGTATAACACAAAATCTGAAGTGTCATATATTTATACACAACAGGGCACAGGAATAATGCAATAGATAAGACAAGTGGCGTGAAGCAGAACTATTAGCATGGGAGAGGGAGAAGCAGTTGTGGCCATGAATATTGGAACAGTTCATTGATAAGGAGTGTGAAAGTTTTATTGTCCTGTGATTGAGGTCTGGTCCATGATTGTGACGCCCAAAACGGTCTGAGGAGCACGTTCCTTAGTTGACATAAATCCATATGACACATTAACTTCTGATCTGTGAGTGTGTCAAAGATTGTCATAAGTTTGTAATTCCACATTTTTCTGTCTCTCTGAGATTTGAAGTTCCCTTTTAATACAAGTAATTTCATGTCCATGATGCTGTGATCAGGGATAAAAAATGTTTGGCCACAGGTAGATCTATTCTTTTTTCTTTTATTGTGTGGCGATGAGAATTCATCCTTGTTCTAAGTTTTTGCCCTGTCTCCCCTATGTACAGACCGCCAGCTGGACATTTGGTACATATAATTAAGTACACTACATTAGAAGTGATGAAGCTGAAAGTACCTGGGATCGTGTGGTTGTCTCCTGATTTGAGTTGGGAATCCTTATCTTGTCAGTGGTCATTATAAATAGACAGGTTTTACATTTTTTTCTGGCTGCAGGGAAAAGTTCCTGTAGCTGTTGGAGAGGACAGGGAGTTTCTGATAATGATGCTTCTTAGATTTGGGGGCTGCCTAAATCACAGAAGTGCTGGGTCTGGAAATATAGATTGTAATCAGCATCTTTTTGTAATAATGGTTGTAATTTCCATGCAGATCCCATTGGCATCTCCAGATTTGGATTGTAGGTGACTACTAGAGACACCAGATTGCTTTCTTGTTTAGTTTTGAAATGTAGGAGATGATTCCTTGATATTCTGGTGGCTCTTGCAATCTGGTTTACAATTGTTCTTGTATGGTAGCTCTCGTTCAAAAAGGCCTTTCTGAGGCCACCAAGGTGTTAATTTCAGTACAGGAGTAGTTGAGTGTTAAGTTGATGGTGAGATGAAATTGATTAAAGTGTTCATGGAACGTCTTAAGCTGTTGCTGAGATTCCGTCCAGATGATTAAATTATCGTCAATGTAACGGTAGTAGGCAAGAGGCCTGATGGGACATGAGGACAAGAAGTCACTATAAAGCTTGGCCACAAAAAGATTTGCGTACTGTGGAGCCATTTTACTTCCCATTGCTGTACCAGTCTCCTGTAGATAAATGTTATCAAATTCAAATAATTGTGGGTGAGGATGAATTTTGTAAGTTTCACCACAAAGGTGAAACAATCCTCCTTGTCTGTTTTCTTTCTACCACTGTTAGGTTTCTGGGAAGTTATACTTATTCCTTTTATTTTTGGTCCTCATTAGCTTGCCTTCTTTGCCCTATATGAATGTGTCTTAGTTTCTCACTCTGGGTTTTCATATCTTCACACTTTTCTTTCCTCTTGTTGACAGTGTGTTGCGGCCTCCCCTCTGATTCCTCAGGAGGTAAGAGAAACTCTTCAACTGCCTATTAGGGAGTTAGGTCTGAGGTGTTATTTTTAGTTAGCTAGGGCCTGTCTGCACAGAGACCAATTGGGTGTAGTTGCTGCATTCTTCCCTGTGTGGGTTCTCTGGTGGCAATCAAGATGCGCTTTCTGGTTAAAAGATTTCCCAAATTTTGAACATGAAAAAGGCTTCTCTGCCCAACTCTCCTGAATCTCTTTTGCTCTTTATGATCCAAACTAGTCTCACAAAATACAAAAGTTCTTTAATAAGCTACCTTATACAGGCTGCTAAGAATATCATTCCTCGTCACTGGAAAAGTACTTCTCCACCTACTCTGGAGGAGTGGTTCTGTGACATAGCTCTTCTAAATAGGATGGAACATTTGATTGCCCGATCCCCCACTGGTTGTGATAGATACTGTGAGTCTTGGAGAGACTGGATTGAATTCCAGGAATCCGATGCCTACCGTCTTACATCAGACTGATGTGACCCACCCTTTTCTCTGGTGCGTTTCTTCTCTGTCCAGATTGTGCTCCGCATTGGTTCACGTCTGGCTGCACTATGTATGGTTTCCATTGGATTTTACAATTGTAATACTGATGGCCTAAAATGTTCCATTCCTTCCTTTTCCTTCCTATAACTTGATGTTTTATTGGACGTTATACTTATATTCTATGATATACTGATGCTGATATTGTCCTGGTTATTGTTTTTTTTTTGTTTTGTTTTTTGTATTTTTGTAATTGAAAATTATTTAACCTTTCAATAAAAATTGAATTTTGAAAAAGGCTTCTCCCCTGTGTGACTTCTCTGATGTTTATTAAGAGTTGCTTTCCGCGTAAAATATTTCCCACATTCTGAACATGAAAAAGGCTTCTCCTCTGTATGAGTTCTCTGGTGAATAACAAGACCATATTTCTGTTTAAAATATTTCCCACATTCTGAACATGAAAAAGGCTTCTCCTCTGTATGAGTTCTCTGGTGTATAACAAGACCGTATTTCTGTTTAAAATGTTTACCACATTCTGAACATGAAAAAGGCTTCTCCCCTGTGTGACTTCTCTGATGTTTATTAAGAGCTGCTTTTCGTGTAAAATATTTCCCACATTCTGAGCATGAAAAAGGCTTCTCCTCTGTATGAGTTATCTGGTGTATAACAAGACCGTATTTCTGTTTAAAATGTTTACCACATTCTGAACATGAAAAAGGCTTCTCCCCTGTGTGACTTCTCTGATGTTTATTAAGAGCTGCTTTTCGTGTAAAATATTTCCCACATTTTGAACATGAAAAAGGCTTCTCCTCTGTATGAGTTATCTGGTGTATAACAAGACTGTATTTCTGTTTAAAATGTTTACCACATTCTGAACATGAAAAAGGCTTCTCCCCTGTATGAGTTCTGTGGTGTTTAACAAGATTGCATTTCTGTTCAAAATGTTTACCACATTCTGAACATGAAAAAGGCTTCACCCCTGTGTGAGTTCTGTGGTGTTTAACAAGACTTGATTTCTGGTTAAAACATTTCCCACATTCTGAACATGAAAAAGGCTTCTCCCCTGTGTGAGTTCTCTGGTGCCTAGAAAAATTTGATTTGTGGTTAAAACATTTCTCACATTCTGAACATGAAAAAGGCTTCTTCCCAGTGTGAATTCTCTGGTGAATAACTAAATCTGATTTCTGGTAAAAACATTTCTCACATTCTGAACAGGAAAAAGGCTTCTCCCCTGTGTGAATTCTCTGGTGACTAACTAAATATGATTTCTGGTAAAAACATTTCTCACATTCTGAACATGAAAATGGCTTCTCCCCTGTGTGAGTTTTCTGGTGCTTAACAACATTGGATTTTTTTGTAAAACATTTCCCACATTCTGAACATGAAAAAGGCTTCTCCCCTGTGTGAGTTCCCTGGTGTTTAACAAGATCTGATTTCTTGTTAAAATATTTCCCACACTTGGAACAATAAAATCTATTCTCGGCTGTGTGAATTTTTTGATGTTTAGGAAAAGATTTTTCGAGAGGAAAACTATTTCCATATTCTAAAAATGTCTTCTTTGCTTTAGGAGCAGTTTGTTTTTTAATGCTTAATTTGTGACTATGATTTTCCTTAGTAGTCAGTAATGAATCAGAAGACAGGACCTGTTTCAAAGGATCAGATGACAAATCTTTGCTGTGAAGGGATGATGGTATATCTGGAGTAATAGCATTCACTTCAATTGTATATTGTGGGATCTCAAGATCTTCTGATTTAAAAATTGAAGATGTCAGCTGTCCCTCTGATCTCCAGGTACAGTTATCTGCTAAGATAAAAATCTATTATTTTTCAATAAAATATCCTTGGGTTTTATTTTTTTAAATTTCTACTTAAACAGTCTATAATAATGGCAAGTTATGTACCGTATTTTTCGGACTATAAGACGCACCGGACCATAAGATGCACCTAGGTTTTAGAGGAGGAAAATAAAAAAATAAAAATTTAAGCAAAAAATGTGGTCATGATGCACTTTTAAGGGGGAGGAGGGTCTTCTGCTGACACTGGTATAGGGGTTATGTCCCCCAATTCTGACAATATCCCCCATCCTGGTATATATGCCGCCCCATTCCTTTTATACGTGGTCCCAATCCCCATCCTGGTATGCCTGGCATCCCTCCATCCTGGTATGCATGGCACCCCTCATCCTTATCCTGGTATGCATGGCACCCCTCATACCTATCCTGATATGCATGGCACCCCTCATCCCTGTCCTAGTATGCATGGTACCCCTCATCCCTGTCCTAGTATGCATGGCACCCCTAATCCCTATCCTGGTATGCATGGCACCCATCATCCCTGTCCTGGTATGCATGGCACCCCTCATCCCTGTCCTGGTATGCATGGCACCCCTCATCCCTGTCCTGGTATGCATGGCACCCATCATCCCTATCCTGGTATGCATGGCACCCCTCATCCCTGTCCTGGTATGCATGGCACCCCTCATCCCTGTCCTGGTATGCATGGCACCCCTAATCCCTGTCCTGGTATGCATGGCACCCCTAATCCCTGTCCTAATATGCATGGCACCCCTAATCCCCATCATGCTGCACATTAAAAAAAAATAAACACTCCTACTCACCTTTCTTCTCTCTCCTCAAGCGCTGCATCCTGTCTGTCTGCACTGATCTCTCCATGTGAGCCGTGCATGATGTCACTGCCATGCGCGGCTCACAAGGAGAGATCAGCTGCCGGAAGTCACTGCTTCCCACGCCGGGACTGTGTGCGCGGGGAGCAGTGACTTCAGTCTCCTTCATAGCCGGCACATAGCGGAGCCGCGCTGCGGCTGCTGGCTATCTCCTGTGCCCGCTCATTAAAGGGCATGAATATTCACCCCCTCCCCATGCCCATGGGCGTGGAGAGAGGTTGAATATTCATGCCCTTTAACAGCGGGCATAGGAGAAAAAAAAAGGAGGAAAAAAGTGCGTCTTATAGTCCGAAAAATACGGTAAATACATTGAATTAATTATTCACCAAGACACTGACATTTCAAAATCGAATAGAAAACCTCATAGGATGAACCAGTAGAGCGTTGTTTTCAACTGTTTGTTCATTCTGCCTCCCAAATATGGAATAAAAAGCCACCAAGTTATGTAGGCAACAATAATACCAATAAAAACTTCTACTCATCTCACAAACAACAAGCCCCACTCAGGTCCATCGTCTGTAAATGAAAAAAATCATAGTTACCGGTAACAGGATTTTACAGAGCCCATGATAGCACCACCTGAGAGATGGTATCCGCCCACCCAGGACAGGAAACCTGCTGAATAAAAAAGGCGGTACCTCTCCTCCACATCAGTTTTGTTTTTGAGCATGAGAGGACCTCCAGACAGTATGTTAGTACACAACTACCACCAATAAAACATTTCATACTATACACCCATATATAGAGAACACCATAAGTGATCAAAAAAGGGGATTTGGGGGGCATATGAGGGTGCTGTCATGGGCTCTGGAAAATCCCATTACCGGTAGGTAACTATGATTTTTTTCCCTTTCTCCTATGATGGCACCACCTGAGAGATTTATATAGAACAGACACCTTAGGGATGGATCACCGCTTGCAACACCTTTCTCCCAAAGGATAGATCAGCAGATGAAGAAAGATCAAGCCGGTAATGGTTATAGAAGGTAGAAGGAGATTACCATGTTGCTGCCTTACATATGTTATCAATGGACACTTCCACCTTCTCAGTCCAGGAGGCTGCACTAGCTCTGTGGAATGGCCCTTCAGTTTCTCTGAAACCGGCACATTACTAGGGAAATATGCTAAGCTAACGGTGTCCCTGATCCATCTAACTATAGTTCCCCTTGTAACTTTAAGTCCCTTTCTTGCTCCCTGGAAGGAGACAAATAAGGCATCACTTCTCCTCCAAGGCCTTGTTACCTCCAAATACTGAACCAAAACCAGTCTAACATCTAGAGTTTGAAGCCTCTGTTCCTCTAAATCTTTTGGGTTAGGATACAATGAGGGGAGAATGATCTCCTGTGTTCTGTGGAATTTGGAGGCCACCTTCGGAAAATAGGCCGGGTCTGGTCTTAACGTAACTCCATCTACAGTGACCTGTGTAAAAGGATGATTTACTGACAGAGCTTGTAAGTCACTAACTCTACGGGCTGATGTTAGCGCTATCAGTATCGCTGTCTTCAGAGTGAGAGTTCTTTCTGTCACACTTCCTTAAGTCTCAAAAAGGAGACTTAGTCAGGGCTTCCAGGAACAGGTTTAGATCCCAGGGAGGCATTCTCGGGGTAGCAATAGGTCTGGATCTATCGCACACCTTTTTAAACCTGATAACCCATCTATCTGCTGCCAAATTATAGTTATATAAAGCTCCAAGCGCTGATACTTGCGCCTAAAGGGTACTGGTAGCCAACCCCATAACTAAGACCCTTTGAAGAAATTCCAGAATAGCTTTAATAGGAATTTTAACCTTAGCTGACTGCGCCGAAATAGATAGGAATTTTGCCGATGTCCTACCATAGATCTTAGTCGTCACAGGCTTCTTGCTTTTGAGCAGAGTAGTGACTAGACCTGGGGAAAACCCTTACTGGATTACTAACAACCTTTCAAACTCCAGGCCATCAAAAGCCCGACCTCTGAGCATGGAAGACTGGGCCTTGCTTGAGGAGATCTGGAGCATCTGGAAGGACCCATGGATCTGACTGGGACATCCTCTTTATCCAGGTGAACCAGGGTCTCTTGGGCCAGAATGGGGCGATTAGTATGACCCTTGCCTGTTCCTCTCGGATCTTCCTCAAAATCGTTGGCATTAACATTAGCGGGGGGAAAGCATAGGCTAGGCCAAAGCTCCAGGGTATTTGTAATGCATCTACTTTCTTTTGGATTTAAGGAGCAGAAGATCCTTATTTTTCTGTTTTGTTTGTTTGCGAAAAGATCTATTTCTGGTTGACCCCAGCGATCCACAATTTGCTGGAATACTGTTGGATTCAGCTCCCATTCGCCCTGCTTCAGTATATTCTGACTCAGAAAATCTGATCTTTAGTTTTCTTTGCCTCTTATATGCAGAGCCGAGAGCATAAATTGATGTTCTGCAAACTGTAGAATCTGCTCTTTCACTAACAGGAGAGGTCGGGATCTCGTGCCCCCGATGATTGACATAGGCGACTGTTGTCCTGTTGTCTGACATGATTCGGATGTGTTGTCCCTGTAGTTGGGAACTGAACTTCATCACTGCACTCTTTACCGCCGACAAATCCTTCATGTTTTGAGGAGAAGCCTTTCTCGCTGTCCGACCAGACTCCTTGTATTACACGATCTCCCAGATGTGCTCCCAGCCATCTGAGCTTGAGTCCGCTGTAATTATGTCCCACACCTGATACGACCAAAGAACTCTCTGTGACAGGTTCTCCCGATCCAGCCACCATGCGATTGAGATGATGGCTGTATTGGAAAGTGTCATCTTCCTGTCCAAGTGTCCCCTGAGTCTAGAGACATAATTCTGTTTTTCTTGTCTTCCGGTAGCAGACAAGTCTATCCCTCTGAGTCCAAGATAAGCCCTAAAAAAGACGGAACCTTCCGAGGCTCCAGGTTTGACTTCTCTAGATTCAGTATCCATTCAAGATTGATCAGGCTGGCTCTGACTCTTGTCAATGCGAGTTTTCAATGCTCTCTTGATCTGCATACTACCAGGAAGTCGTCAAGGTAAGGGACAACTAGAGTATCTTGTTCTCTCAAATGCGCCATTACTTCCAGAATGATCTTCATAAAGATTCTTGGAGCCATGGAGAGGCCGAAGGGCAGAGCTGTGAACTGAAATTGCCTCACACGATTGATGATATACACAGCTACTCTCAGATACTGCTGGTATCCTGTATGGATTGGGACGTGGTAATAGGCGTCCTTCAAGTCGAGGACACTCATATAACAACCCGGGAATAACACCTTTATGGCTGATATTATACAGTACAGACCAAAAGTTTGGACACACCTTCTCATTTAAAGATTTTTGTGTATTTTCATGACTATGAAAATTGTACATTAACACTGAAAACTATGAATTAACACATGTGGAATTATATACTTAACAAAAAAGTGTGAAACAACTGAAAATATGTCTTATATTCTAGGTTCTTCAAAGTAGCCACCTTTTGATTTGATGACTGTTTTGCACACTCTTGGCATTCTCTTGATGAGCTTCAAGAGGTAGTCACCGGAAATGGTCTTCCAACAATCTTGAATTAACACATGTGTTAATTCATAGTTTTGATGCCTTCAGTGTGAATATACAATTTTCATAGTCATGAAAATACAGAAAAATCTTTAAATGAGAAGGTGTGTCCAAACTTTTGGTCTGTACTGTAGATTCCATCTTGAAGGGTCTGTAGATTAGAAAGTTGTTTAGGCCCTTCTAGTTGATTTAGGCCCTTCAAGCCGTCCGGCTTCTTTATCAGAAACAGGGGCGAATAGAATCCTTTGCCCTGCTCGCTTATTAGTCTCTCTCAGAACCTTCTTTTCCACTACGTTTACTATCTCTTGCTCCAGGGCTGTTAGCTCTCTCGGCCTCCTGGGAGACGAAATCCTGAAGGTCTGCAGGAGAATGGATCTGAATTCCAGTCTCAGTCCTGTCTTTATAATCCCTAATATCCAGGCACTGGATGTAATTTTTTCCCAGGTAGGCAGGAAGTGGGACAGTCTTCCTCCTACCTGGGGAGGCCCATCACTTAGGGTTTTTTCTGTTCTCAGAGGAAGGGCCTCCGAACATGAAGCCTCCACTCCTTGTCCTTCTATCTGCCCTGGTCTCTGGAAAATTTACCTATTCTATACTTCCTTTTACGAAAGGAAGTCTTGTACTGAGGCATCAACACACTGGAAAACCCGTGTTTCTTATCTGCGGCTTTATCCAGTAGGTCATCTAGAGCTTTGCCAAAAAGAAACTCCCCTTCACACGGGATTGAACACAGTTTCATCTTAGACTGTACATCACCTGACCAGCTCTTGAGCCACAGAGCTCTGCGAGCTGCGTTGGATAAATTCGCTGATCTGGCGGCCAGCCTTACTGAATCTGCCGACGCGTCCGCGAGGAAGGCAGCCGCCCCCTGCATTAGCGGAAGACTGGCCAGGATTTTTTCCCTTGGAATGTCCCCTTTAATCTTGTCTTCTAGCTGCTGCAACCAGACCATCATTGACCTGGCTGTGCAAGTGGCTGCGACTGCCCGTTTCAATGCTCCCGCTGGTCACTCCCAGGTTTGTTTTAATAAGGTTTCCGCTTTTTTTATCAAGAGGATCCTTGAAAGCTCCTAAATCCTCAAACGGCAGGGCGGATTTTTTTTTTAGAGAATTTTGATACTGTCACGTCAATTTTTAGGGTTTTATCTCACCTGGTTGATTCTTCTTCCTCAAACGGGTATCTTCTCTTTGAAGGTGATGGTAACTGCCCTCTCCTATCAGGTCTTTTCCATTCCCTGTCGATGAACGATCCTCTCTTTGACGGGGAATGTGCGCCTCTTCTTCTGATCCAGACCCCCAAACATAATGTCCTGAACAGTCCTAGAGGTCTTGGTATCGGCTATGCCCATAGTTGTTCTGATGGCTTTAATCAGCTTATCTGTGTTTTGCGCTGGAAAACATGGCCTACCTCCTGTATCGCTATCTGAGGAAGATGATGATGAGGATAACGAGTAGGTAGGAGAGGAAATAGACTTCCCCTTGCCCTGGAATACTACAGATTCCTCTGAGTCTGATGTATGACGTTTCAGCTTCCTACTCTTTTTACGTGTAGCCAACGTCTTTAGGGAGTCCCTAACCTCCGTCTGGATTAAAGATTTTAAATCCATAGCAAAATTAGGTGTTTCCTCTGATATGGTTTCTTGGATACAACTCGAGCAAAGCTTTTTAGTATAAGTGCTGGGAAAATTAACACCGCACAGCTCACACTACTTGTTATTCCTCTTGGCACTACACTTTTGGGGTTTTTCCTAGTACAAAAAATATGGTGAACTTTCATGTAGATCACTCACTACTCTGCCGTTCAGGGTACCGGAGATTGAGGCTGGATAAATTCATATGATTGCTCCTGGCTGGAGGTTGTGGACTCGCGACCTGCCCTGCTCCTCTGGCTGGTCTTGCTGCCGCTTGTCCGACTGCCACTGCTGCGGCCTTGATGATGGAGCTGCTGTTGCTGCTGAGGCTGCTTTGGTGGCTTCTGCTGCTGCTGCTCTGGAGATCGCACCCTACTAAAGCTGGAAGCATATTGCCGGAAGCTGCCAGATACAGCCTTGTTCTCCTCTGGTTCAGTCCTCTGTGCTCAGCTCCCGGCTTGTGTATTTGTTTCTGTTGGGACCCCGACCCGTTTACTGACTACTCTTGTGTCTTCTGATTTTGTATTTTCTCTGCTCTCCTGGTTCTGACCCGGCTACCTGACTATTCTTCTTCCCATCTCACACCATAGAACAGCAGGTAACACCGTGGCCCAAGCCTAGGGGTCTCTGTATAACGCCAGATCCATGTAGAAGGGTTAAAGAATAATGAGCAAAGCAATCCCTGGGATCTGGAAAACAGGGTAGATAGCGCCAAACCTGTTTGTGGTGGCCATCTTTTGAGCTGCCAAGTGACCACGATACATTGTGTCTGCAAACTAATCCACCAAGATCAGCATTCAAACAGCTAAATGCCGCTCCTTCCCTTCTTAACCTGCCTTGTGCCCAGACAATAGTGTACAACCGTATATAGGGTACTGTCAGATTAAAGAGAAGTTGGAAAATAATTTGTATAGTCCATTCATTTCCTATTATCCTTTGAGAAGAATTCCAAAATTATTCCCGCATAAAGTGACACACATCAGATTTGAAAAAATGGGGCCTGATTAGGAACACAAAAGTGGCTGTGGGAAGGGGTTAAATCAGAGTATGTTGAGCACCAATTACTGTAGTCAAAAACTGAATATAGACAAGAACACATCTACTGAAATGATCAAACTCAACAGTCTTCATCAAAAAATGACTAATGGAGTTTGGCCAGAAAGACTGGACCTGGTCTTGTAGGGACCATATGAGCACATTCAGCAGCACAGAAGGGAGAGAAGGTAGATTCATCCAATAAGATATCAAGGTTCTAGGAAGCCAACAGCATCATTACCCTCCGCTTTCTCTTACAGGCCCATCATAATATTTTTCTTTAAGTGATTTTCTAACTTGTCAGCACATTCTACGTACGCTGTCATTTGGCTTTGTAGTTTACAGATCTGGGCAAGTAACGGTCAGCGTCTCCTAATCCCAGGGGGTAGGTGAATTCTCCAGGTTGTAAATTCTATAGAAAAGGTCTTTCACAATTACACAAAGTAATTTGAACATTTTCGCACGGAGGAGAATGTTGTGGTCTAGCAGCAAAATGGTGATCACCCGATTGTGATACGGCCGGACTACACCACCGATAAAGCAGCCACAGCCGGTGACTGAGAAGAATCTGTGACTTCTCTGCCTTTAGTGGTTACTACTCACCTGGGTAGTCATATGTAGGAATCTCCTCTTTACACCACTCATCAACCCTCACATATGTCTCTGTAGTATTAATATGGGTCAGATCTTCACCCTGAAACAAATATTGTAAAAGTCACAGACAGATGGAGAGGTCACATCTATGATCAGCTCTAATCCTGCCATCTCCACCGTTCTCATTACACAAGTATAAAACATATAATACTGGTGGATAAAACAAGACTGAGCACCAGGGCTGTGGAGTCGGTAAGCCAAAACTCCGACTCCTCAATTTCCATGACACCGACTCCAAGACTCCCTCATACATGGTCCATTATTAAAGTGATAAATTTACTGTAGCACAGATTCATCTCAGCTAAAAGTCTAGACCCTTAGATCAGGAATACGACAGACATTTATAGGACATTTCATAACTTTCCCAAATTCTTATGAAAAAATATTCCCCACAAACTGCATTGAACTACTGTACCCAATTTATTATATATTTTAGGAGTCGGTCCATTTGATACCACTCCAAATCCACCAAAATGGGCTCCGACTCCGACACCACAGCCCTGCTGAGCACAAGACCTTCACAGCCGTCTACACATCATAGAGAAGATCTCATGATATCTTCTCTCTATCTACCTGATGATCCTGAGGAACATTGGGATCTTCTTGGTTACAGTCCTGTGGAAGAAGAGGACGGTGACATCTCTCTGGCGTTGTCCTCTTACTGGATAGAACTGGAGAAAACACATACAGGGACTGAATTCATTCTTTACATACAGATAATTATAGGCCGTGTGTATTTAGTCCTGTTTATTACCTGGTGATGTGAGAGGCTGAGGAACCTCCATCATGACATCTTTGTACAGATCTTTGTGTCCCTCTAAATACTCCCACTCCTCCATGGAGAAATAGATAGCGACATCCTGACACCTTATAGGAACCTGACACATACAATGATAATGTCATCCCCCCGATCCCTTCATAGCTTTACTGTATAATGTCCCAGCATTCCCAGCAGTGTCACCTCTCCAGTCAGCAGCTCAATCATCTTGTAGATGAGTTCTAGGATCTTCTGGTCATTGATGTCCTCATGTAGCAAGGGTTGAGGTGGAGGTCCTGTGATTGGGCTCAGGGGTCTTTCCCATCCCTCAGACACAGGGGCCTGACAGCGCCCACTAGAGGTCCTCTTCACTACTGTGTAATCCTGGTTATGGAGAGATACATTAATAAATCTCACTACAGACATTTCCAGAGTCCTCACCTCTCCAGTTCTGTCCATCTGTTATTCCTATAGATAAGAATGATGTAATGTGACGTCATTAGAATCTCTCACCTCTCCAGTAAGCCGGAAGAGGATCTCTAGGGTGAGGTGTAATATTTTCTCTGCCATCTTGACCTTGTCCATATCCAGTTTTGATGGGTAAATCAGGAAAACTCTCTTATATAGAAGATTGTCACTGAGCGGATCGAATATTGTAGAGACCTGAATGAGAAGAAGATAAGTAGATATAACATCATAAAAATCCCTTGTAATAATACAATTACTGGAGATAATTAGAGAAAAATATGAGGAGATTTATAATTTTATACTATTTAGTTTTTTTCTTTATATCTGCTAATAAAACCTATATATTTTAGGCCACAGACAACAAGCAGTTTCTTCCTCGGAGTCTGCAGCTGAATACGTTTCTCATAGACTCATCTTCAATAACGCTAGTTGTCGTCTCATTTACGGACACTACAATCGGCATTAGCAATACTGCAGGAGATATTCATTACACGTGACATGAGAAATAACTACTTCATGATGTGGACGACATTTTCATCTTCTTATACAGCTCCAGAAACATATTTGGCCAGAGTCCATCACTGACTACATCTCCACCTGTCTATATGAATGTTTCCCGTCTTCCCCGGACTGTAATCTTCTATCTCGTTAGATCTTATGTCTGATTCACACACAGAAGTTTGATGCTTTTATGAAACCTTTTTTGTTTACACAAATATTGTGGGCAGAAATTATTAGATATCAAAGTTTCCAGGTAAAGTGATTTATGGGGTTTATTTCTGGCCTTAGGCGTTCCTATATTACAAGAAAAACACCAGAAAAAAAGCAGAAATTAAAATGTTTCAAAAGAAAATTGGCACCAACAATTCTTATAAAAAGAAAAAAACATGCAAAAATCATAAGACACATTTTGTTATTTTCTAACACATTAAACATTTGTTTTAATATAATTAATTCCTTTGAGCACCAGAACATAGATGTACACCGCAGGGATGGCACAGGTGCGGCTGCAACATAAACCCTGGCAGTTTACCAAATTGCTGCTGTCAAAAGCAAACATGGCATCTCAGAAGGTGTGACAGAGTTTGGCTGAATGCCCCTCCTCCCCCAAGTACTCAATAGTATGGGGCTGCCTAGTTACTATGATACTTAAATACCTAATAATGGTGTCTGGGCCTGCAATGTACGAAAGTCTATTAGGCTGGGCCAGAGGCAGCGTCAAATGAGTTACATTTTAAAGCCCCCATACACATTAGACTAAAGTTGCATGGAAGTAATGAATTCGGGGTTGGCTAACTATATAATGACAGATGATGTCAGGGCAGAGAAGGATCTGGCATCCTGAATTTTAGAGGCTAATTGTTTGCTTTTCCTGTAGATACTCCCCTGCTAGAGGAGTCTGGAGGTGACCCTCATACAGACCACAAGAAAGCTGGAATATTTGTGTGTATGGTGGAGTCGGGAGAGATAGTCATCTGCCAAATGACTGTTCAGCCAACACTTATCTCGTGTATGGGGCTGTTACGTACACTACTCAAAAATATAAAGGGAACACTTAAACAACACAATGTAACTCTAAGTCAATCACACTTCTGTGAAATCTATCTGTCCAGTTATGAAGCCACACTGATTGTGAAGCAATTTCTCCTGCTGTTGTGTAAATGGTACAGACAACTGGTAGAAATGAGATTCAATTAGCAAGACACCCCCTATAAAGGAGTGGTTCTGCAGAACATTTCTCTGTTCTCATCCTTTTTGGCTGTTTTGGTCACTTTTGCATTTTATCATTGCTCTCACCCCTAGACGTACATTAGCATGAGGCAGTGTCTACAACCCAAGGAAGTAGCTCATGTAGTGCAGCTCATCCAGGATGGCACATCAATGAGAGCTGTGGCAAGAAGGGTAACTGTGTGTCAGCACAGTGTCCAAAGCATGGAGCATATACTGTACCAGGAGACAGGTCAGTACACCAGGAGATGTGGAGGGGGCCTTAGGAGGGCAACAACCCAGCATCAGGACCGCTACCTCCTCCTTTGTGCAAGGAGGAACAGGAGGAGCATGCCAGAGCCCTGCAAAATGACGTCCAACAGGCCACTAACATTTATTTGTCAGCTCAAACTGTCAGAAACAGATTCCATGAGGGTGGTATGAAGGCTTGAAGTCCACAAGTGGGTGTTGTGCTTATAGTACAACATGGTAAAGGGTCATTGGCATTTGGCAGAGAACACCAAGATTGGCAGATTACACATTGACGGCCTGTGTTCTTCACGGATGAGAGCAGGTTCACACTGCACACATGTGACAGACGTGACAGAGTCTGGAGATGCTGTGGAGAACGTTCTCCAGAATGACCGGTTGGCAGTGGGTCAATAATGGTGTGGGGAGGCATTTCCTTGTAGGGCCGCACAGCTTTCCATGTGCTCGCCAGAGGTAGCCTGACTGCCATTAGTTACCGAGATGAGATCCTCAGACCCCTTGTGAGACCATATGCTGGTGCAGTTGGCCCTGGATTCCTCCTAATGCAGGACAATGCCAGACCTCATGTGGCTGGAGTGTGTCAGCAGTTCCTGCATGATGAAGGCATTGATGCTTTGGAATGGCCTGTCCATTCCCCAGACCTGAATCCAATCGAGCACATCTGAGACATCATGTCTTGTTCCATCCACCAATGCCACATTGCATCACAGACTTTAATTTGGTGGAGTCATATTTCCCGACTCTGAAGACCGTATGCTGCCACTGCACTTGGCAGGCCCAGTCCAGATGGTATGGAGATAAATGAAGGAGACCAAAGTCCAAAAATAAACTTTACTTTACTTAACAAGAACTTGATGACAAGTATATATATCAGATAACAGGCACAACACTTTATGAATGTTTCTCCTGCATTATGCAGAGTCAAGAACTTTTGTTAAAAGCTACAACAGTATAGCAAGCCATTATGGGAAGGTCCATCATCCCTGTAAGGACCATACAGGTTGAGATGTGTCGTTACAGCCCTTGTTCGTCTAAGATAAGGAATCCTTCCTTAATTCCCTTTACTCACAGTGGCATGTAAAGGTTGAAACATCCATGGTCAAAATTACAAAACGGAAAATGGGCCGATGCAAAAGTTTGGACACCCTGATTGGTTAGTACCTAGTAGCACCATCTTTTGCAAGTATCACAGCTTGTAAACGTTTTTTGTAGCCAGACAAGAGTTTTTAAATTCTTGTTTGAGGGATTTTCATCCATTCTTCCTTGGAAAATTCTTCCAGTTCTGTGAGATTCCTGGGTCGTCTTGCATGCACTGCTATTTTGACGTCTAGCCACAGATTTTCAATGATGTTCAGATCAGAGGACTGTGAGGGCCATTGTAAAACCTTCATCTTGTGCCTTTGTGGTTGTCTATTGTGGATTTTGAAGTGTGTTTAGAATCCATTATCCATTTGAAGAAGCCATCCTCTTTTCAACATCAGCTTTTTTTACAGATGGTGTTATTGCATTAAGAATTTGTTGAAACTTCATTGAATCCATTCTTCTCTCTACCCATGAAATAATCCCATGCCATTGGCTGCAACACAACCCTAAAGCATGATTGATCAACCTCCAGGCTTAATGGTTGGCAAGGCATTCTTTTCTTGAAATTCTGTGCTCTTTTTTCTCCACACATACCTTTGATCATTGTGGCCAAAGAGTTTTATTTTAACCTCATCAGTACACAGAACATGTTTCCAAAATGCATCAGGCTTATTTAGATGTTCTTTTGCATACGTCTGACACAGAATTTTATAGTGAGGACTCAGGAGAGGTTTTCTTCTGATGACTCTTTCATGAAGGCCATATTTGAGCAGGTGTCTCTGAACAGTTGAAAAATGTGCAACAACTAAAGAATCTTCTATATCTTTCTGAAGGTCTTTTGCAGGGGGGGTTTCTGATTTGCCTCTCCAGCAATCCTACGAGCAGCTCTCACTGAAATTTAGCTTGGTCTTCCTTGCTGTTGCTGTTAACTGCCATTTCTTAACCACATTTCGAACTGAAGAAAGAGTGTAAAGATAAGTGTCCTAAAATATGTATGCACATATACATACATTATATATATATATATATATATATATATATATATATATATATATATATATATATATATATATATATATATAAAGTACAGACCAAAAGTCTGGACACACCTTCTCATTTAAAGATTTTTCTGTATTTTCATGACTATGAAAATTGTACATTCACACTGAAGGCATCAAAACTATGAATTAACACATGTGGAATTATATACTTAACAAAAAAGTGTGAAACAACTGAAAATATGTCTTATATTCTAGGTTCTTCAAAGTAGCCACCCTTTGCTTTGATGACTGCTTTGCACACTCTTGGCATTCTCTTGATGAGCTTCAAGAGGTAGTCACCGGAAATGGTCTTCCAACAATCTTGAAGGAGTTCCCAGAGATGCTTAGCATTTGTTGGCCCTTTTACCTTCACTCGGCGGTCCAGCTCACCCCAAACCATCTCGATTGGGTTCAGGTCTGGTGACTGTGGAGGCCAGGTCATCTGGCGTAGCACCCCATCACTCCGCCTCTTGGTCAAATAGCCCTTACACAGCCTGGAGGTGTGTTTGGGGTCATTGTCCTGTTGAAAAATAAATGATGGTCCAACTAAACGCAAACCGGATGGAAGAGCAAGCCACTGCAAGATGCTGTGGTAGCCATGCTGGTTCAGTATGCCTTCAATTTTGAATAAATCTCCAACAGTGTCACCAGCAAAGCACCCCCACACCATCACACCCCCTCCTCCATGCCTCACGGTGGGAACCAGGCATGTAGAGTCCATCCATTCACCTTTTCTGCATCGCACAAAGACACGGTGGTTGGAACCAAAGATCTCAAATTTGAACTCATCAGACCAAAGCACAGATTTCCACTGGTCTAATGTCCATTCCTTGTGTTCTTTAGCCCAAACAAGTCTCTTCTGCTTGTTGCCTGTCCTTAGCAGTAGTTTCTTAGCAGCTATTTTACCATGAAGGCCTGCTGCACAAAGTCTCCTCTTAACAGTTGTTGAAGAGGTGTGTCTGCTGCTAGAACTCTGTGTGGCATTGACCTGGTCTCTAATCTGAGCTGCTGTTAACCTGCGATTTCTGAGGCTGGTGACTCGGATAAACTTATCCTCAGAAGCAGAGGTGACTCTTGGTCTTCCTTTCCTGGGGCGGTCCTCATGTGAGCCAGTTTCTTTGTAGCGCTTGATGGTTTTTGCAACTGCACTTGGGGACACTTTCAAAGTTGGCCCAATTTTTCGCACTGACTGACCTTCATTTCTTAAAGTAATGATAGCCACTCGTTTTTTTTTACTTAGCTGCTTTTTTCTTGCCATAATACAAATTCTAACTGTCTATTCAGTAGGACTATCAGCTGTGTATCCACCAGACTTCTGCACAACACAACTGATGGTCCCAACCCCATTTATAAGGCAAGAAATCCCACTTATTAAACCTGACAGTGGACACCTGTGAAGTGAAAACCATTTCCGGTGACTACCTCTTGAAGCTCATCAAGAGAATGCCAAGAATGTGCAAAGCAGTCATGAAAGCAAAAGGTGGCTACTTTGAAGAACCTAGAATATAAGACATATTTTCAGTTGTTTCACACTATTTTGTTAAGTATATAATTCCACATGTGTTAATTCATAGTTTTGATGCCTTCAGTGTGAATGTACAATTTTCATAGTGATGAAAATACAGAAAAATATTTAAATGAGGTGTGTCCAACTTTTGGTCTGTACTGTATGTTTTTTCATACTACCATGTATGCGAATTCATATATATACACAGGTGCATCTCACTAGAATATCATCAAAAAGCCATTTATTTCAGTTCTTCAATAAAAAAAGGAAACTCATATTATATAGAGTCATTACAAACAGGGTGATCTATTTCAATTGTTTAGTTCTGTTAATGTTGATGATTATGGCTTAAAGCCAATGAAAACACAAAAAAGTCATTATCTCAGAAAATTAGAATAATTAACAAAAAAACATCTGCAAAGGCTTCCTAAGCATTTAAAAAGGTCCCTTAGTCTGTTTCAGTAGGCTCCACAATCATGGGGAAAACTTCTGACTTGACAGATGTCCAGAAGGCAGTCATTGACACACCCCACAAGGAGGGTAAGCCACAAAAGGCCATTGCTAAAGAAGCTGGCTGTTCACAGAGTGCTGTATCCAAGCATATTAATAGAAAGTTGAGTGGAAGGAAAAAGTGTGGTAGAAAAAGGTGCACAAGCAACCGGGATAACCGCAACCTTGAAAGGATTGTTGAGAAAAGGCCATTCAAAAATGTGGGGGAGATTCCCAAGGAGTGGATTGCTGCTGGAGTCATTGCTTCAAGAGCCACCACACACAAACATATCCAGGACATGGGCTACAAGTGTCGCATTCCTTGTGTCAAGCCACTCATAACCAATAGACAACGCCAGAAGCGTCTTACCTGGGCCAAGGAGAAAAAGACCTGGACTTTTGCTCAGTGGTCCAAGGTGTTGGAATCAAGGTCCCAGAGTCTGGAGGAAGAATGGAGAGGTCACAATCCAAGCTGCTTGAGGTCTAGTGTGAAGTTTCCACAATCAGTGATGGTTTGGGGAGCCATGTCATCTGCTGGCGAAGGTCCACTGTGTTTTATCAAGACCAAAGTCAGCGCAGCCGTCTACCAGGAAATTTTAGAGCAGTTCAAGCTTCCCTCTACTGACAAGCTTTTTGGAGATCGAAATTTCATTCTCCAGCAGGATTTGGCAACTGTCCACACTGCCAAAAGTACCAATACCTGGTTAACAAACAACAGTATCACTGTGCTTGATTGGCCAGCAAACTCTTCTGACCTTAACCCTATAGAGAATCTGTGGGGTATTGTCAAGAAGAAGACGAGAGACCCCAGACGCAACAATGCAGATGAGCTGAAGGCTGCTATCAAAGCCACCTGGGCTTCCATAACACCTCAGCAATGTCACAGTTGATCGCCTCCATGCCACGAAGCATTGATGCAGTATTGATGCAAAAGGAGCCCCGACCAAGTATTGAGTGCATTTACTGAACATACATTTCAGTAGGCCAACATTTCAGATTTTAAAATAATTTTCAAGCTGGTGTTATAAAGTATTCTAATTTACTGAGATAATGACTTGTGTGTTTTCATTGGCTGTAAGCCATAATCATCAACCTTAACTGAAATAAACTCTTAAAATAGATCACTCTGTTTGTAATGACTCTATATAATATATGAGTTTCACTTTTTTGTATTGAAGAACTGAAATAAATTAACTTTTTGATGATATTCTAATTTAGTGAGAAGTACCTGTATATGCATGTGTATATACACTGCGTGCCGAATTATTAGGCAAGTTGTATTTTAGAGGATTATTTTTATTATTGATCAACAACTATGTTCTCAATCAACCCAAAAGACTCATAAATATCCAAGCTTAATATTTTTGGAAGTTGGAGTGTTTTTTTTTTAGATTTGGCTATCTTAGGAGGATATCTGTTTGTGCAAGTAACTATTACGGTGCAGAATTATTAGGAAACAATAAAAACCAAATATAATCACACCTCACTTGTTTATTTTCACCAGGAAAACCAATATCGGTGCACAAAATTTAGAAATAAACATTTCTGACATGCAAAAACAAAAAAATTAGTGATCAATATAGCCACCTTTCTTTATGATGACACTCAACAGCCTTCCATCCATAGATTCTGTCAGTTGCTTGATCTGTTTTCGATCAACATTGCGTGCAGCAGCCACCACAGCCTCCCAGACACTGTTCCGAGAGGTGTACTGTTTTCCCTCCCTGTAGATCTCACATTTTATGATGGACCACAGGTTCTCTAAGGGGTTCAGATCAGGTGAACAAGGGGGCCATGTCATTATTTTTTCTTCTTTTAGACCTTTACTGGCCAGCCACGCCGTGGAGTGGTTGGATGCATGTGATGGAGCATTGTCCTGCATGAAAATCATGTTTTTCTTGAACGATACCGACTTCTTCCTGTACCACTGCTTGAAGAAGTTGTCTTCCAGAAAATGGCAGTAGGTCTGGGAGTTGAGCTTCACTCCATCCTCAACCCGAAAAGGTCCCACAAGTTAATCTTTGATGATACCAGCCCATACCAGTACCCCACCTCCACCTTGCTGGCATCTGAGTCGGAGTGGAGCTCTTTGCCCTTTACTGATCCAGCCAATGGCCCATCCATCTGGCCCATCAAGAGTCACTCTCATTTCATCAGTCCATAAAACCTTTGAAAGATCAGTCAAGATATTTCTTTGCCCATTCTTGACATTTTATTTTATGTTTCTTGTTCAAAAGTGGTCATTTTTCAGCCTTCCTTACCGTGGCCATGTCCCTGAGTATCGTACACCTTGTGCTTTTTGATACTCCAGTAACGCTGCAGCTCTGAAATATGGCAAAACTGGTGGCAAATGGCATCTTGGCAGCTTCACGCTTGATTTTCCTCAATTCATGGGCAGTTATTTTGCGCCTTTTTTGGCCAACACGCTTCTTGCGACCCTGTTGGCTATTTGCCATGAAACGCTTGATTGTTCGGTGATCACGCTTCAAAAGTTTGGAAATTTCAAGACTGCTGCATCCCTCTGCAAGACATCTCACAATTTTGGACTTTTCAGAGCTTGTCAAATCTCTCTTCTGACCCATTTTGCCAAAGGAAAGGAAGTTGCCTAATAATTAAGCACACCTTATATAGGGTGTTGATGTCATTAGTCAACACCCCTCCTCATTGCAGAGATGCACATCACCAGATTTACTTAATTGGTAGTTGGCTCTCAAGCCTATGCAGCTTGGAGTAGGACAACATGTATAAAAAATATCATGTGATCAAAATACTCATTTGCCTAATAATTCGGCACACAGTGTATTGCCTTATGTGCCTATGTCCCCATGTGTCCCCACACTTATATATGCCCACATGCACATAAATATAATTGTGCCTCCACACATATATAGTTGGCCCCCTTATAATAATTCCCCCACTTTTCAGATATGCCCAGGACAAGAAAAGTCTGGGCATGTCAAAAGAAGATGGACAGATGTCCATCTATTGCCTGTGACTATAGGCTGACATGGTTAATTACCATGTCAGTAGAGAGTCACACTGCTAGGATAAAAGGATCAAAGAGATCCTTGTCCTGGCAATAGCCGCTGCCTGCAGGCGTCCAGACGCCAGCACTGATATAATCATATCAGTGTGGGCGTCCCGCACTTCAAAGCGCCCTGCCGCCGGGTGCGCAAAGGTGCATACAGGGATGCCTGTGCATGCAGTGTCATCATAACGCCATGCTGGCACTCGCGTCCTGCATGCTTGGCAGGAGGACGGCGGAGGTCGTGGCAAAACGGCAGTGCTTGCACGCTCTACTCTTCTACTTCCCTGCCTGCCTCCACCTGACCTGCCGCTGTTCCCCTCCTCTCTAGCTCCACGTGTCATCCTTTGCCCGCAGTCCCTTCATCTCCTCTGCTCTCCAGCCTCAGCCCTGCTCCCGTCCTGCACTGTACTCCGCAGCAGCCCCTTCATCCATGGCCCCCTCCTCCTCTATGACGTAGTGGTCATGGGAGATTTCAACTATCCAGACATTTGTTGGGAATCTCTCTCAAGTAAAACTAACAGGTCAAGCAAATTCTTATCCTCTCTTGCTGACAACTTTATCTTCCAAAAGGTAGGGGAGAAAACAAGGGGATCTGCTACTTTGGATCTAATCCTTATAAACAGGGAGGAAATGGTTGAGGAGGTAAAGGTGGCTGGGACCCTAGGAGGCAGCGATCATGCTATTATAGAATTTTGGATAACTAGAGGAGGAAGACATGTGAAGACTCAAACTTCAAGGTTAGATTTTAGAAAGGCAGATTTTAAGAGACTCAGAAAGAGAATAGGAGGGATCCAATGGCTGGATGTCCTTAAGGACAAAAATGTCCAGGAAGGATGGGAAATTTTTAAAAATGAGATTCTCAAAGCACAATCGTTAACAATCCCGAAAAGTAGGAAGAATGGGAAGCATTTAAGGAAACCAGGATGGATTAACACAGAACTTAAACACATGCTAAAAAGAAAGAAAGAAATGTTCATTAAATGGAAAGAGGGAGGCATATCTAAAGAAGATTATAATGCAGTCTGCAGATCCTGTAGGGCACGTATCAGGTTAGCTAAAGCTGACAATGAATTAAGGCTTGCAAGAGATGTCAAAATCAATAAAAAAGGATTTTGGGGGTATGTCAAAAGTAAAAGAAAAGTCAAAGATGCTATAGGATTTTTACAGGATGAAAATGGAGAAATGGTAAGAGAGAATGTTGAGAAGGCCGAACTTTTTAACTCCTATTTTGCATCTGTTTTCTCTCAGAAAGAAAATGTAACATCAACTGATCTTCACTGTCCTTTTAAAGGAATAGAGGAATCCAAGTTATCTGTAAACAGAAAGATTGTGAGGGAATATTTAGCTAACATAAATGAGTTCAAGTCTCCAGGTCCAGATGAATTACACCCCAGAGTACTGAAGGAGATCGTAGAAGAAATTTTAGAACCACTCTCCATAATCTTTGAAAATTCTTGGAGAACAGGAGAAGTCCCAGAAGACTGGAGAAGAGCAAATGTTGTTCCTATCTTCAAAAAGGGGAAGAATGTGGACCCAGGGAACTATAGGCCGGTGAGTCTGACTTCTATACCAGGAAAGATCTTTGAACAAATTATTAAACAACATGTATGTAAGTACATGGATAAGAATGAAGTGATTAACCAGAGTCAGCATGGGTTTGTAACTAACAAGTCATGTCAGACTAACTTAATTTCCTTCTATGACAGAATCACTGACTGGGTGGATCAGGGAAATGCTGTAGATATACCGTGTTTCCCCGAAAGTAAGACCCCCCCGAAAGTAAGGCAGGGTGGGGGGTTTCGGGGGGTCCGCCAATGTAGGGCACCCCCCGATTGTAAGGCAGGGTAGCGGGGGGGGGCCGGGGAATGTAAGGCTGATTCGTCACAGGCTCCCTAGCCGGCTCGCAGCTGATTGGCCGATCAGCCTGTTCGTCACAGGCTCCCTAGCCGGCTCGCAGCTGATTGGCCGATCAGCCTGTTCGTCACAGGCTCCCTAGCCGGCTCGCAGCTGATTGGCCGATCAGCCTGTTCGTCACAGGCTCCCTAGCCGGCTCGCAGCTGATTGGCCGATCAGCCTGTTTGTCACAGGCTCCCTAGCCGGCTCGCAGCTGATTGACCGATCAGCCTGTTCGTCACAGGCTCCCTAGTCCCTGCTGGCCATCAGCTCGAGTGTGATTGGCCAGTCAGCCGGCTCGCAGCTGATTGGCCGAATCAGCTGCGACGTCACCGCCTGCAGGCTCGCTCCGATTGGTCCAGCTTCCCCGGCATCCGAATCGTCAGCCCGGCACCGCAGAGGAGATCGAAACAGAAGGAAAGTAACGGTAAGTTCCGAAACTCTCTCTGTGTGTGTGTGTGTGTGTGTGTGTATACGATATGTGTACGGTATGTGTATGGGTGCCGTATGGGGCTGTGTGTGTGTGTGTATACGATATGTGTACGGTATGTGTATGGGTGCCGTATGGGGCTGTGTGTGTGTGTGTATACGATATGTGTACGGTATGTGTATGGGTGCCGTATGGGGCTGTGTGTGTGTGTGTGTGTGTGTGGTGGCAGAGTGGGGGGCAGAACCACTGTATGGGGAGGCTGCATACTGTTCAGCCTGTTTTTTTTCCCAATGTAAGGCCTCCCCCGAAAGTAAGGCAGGGTGGGACTTTTGGGGGTAAAATTAATGTAAGACAGGGCCTTACTTTCGGGGAAACACGGTAGTATATCTTGACTTCAGCAAAGCATTTGACAAAGTATCTCACACCATCCTTATTGAAAAAATGACCAAGTATGCAATGGACCAGGCAACTGTTAGGTGGATTCATAACTGGCTTAGTGATCGGACTCAAAGGGTGGTTGTAAATGGCTTCACATCCAGCTGGATGAATGTCTCAAGTGGGGTACCACAGGGCTCCGTCCTGGGAGCTGTATTGTTCAACATCTTTATCAATGATTTAGATGAAGGAATTGAGGGTAAACTGATTAAATTTGCTGATGACACAAAGCTAGGAGGGATAGCTAATACTAGAGAAGAGAGAGAGAGGATTCAAAAAGACCTAAATAAACTGGAGCAGTGGGCAGCAACCAACAGAATGGTTTTTAACAGGGAAAAATGCAAAGTACTACATCTGGGCAATAAAAATGAAAAAAGCATATACAGAATGGGAGGAATAGAGCTAAGCAACAGTACATGTGAAAAAGACTTAGGTATACTAATAGATCATAGACTGAACATGAGTCAACAGTGTGATGCAGCAGCAAAAAAGGCAAATACAATTCTGGGATGTATTAACAGAAGCATACAGTCTAGATCACGTGAAGTCATTATCGGTCTCTACTCCTCTTTGGTCAGACCGCATCTGGAATACTGTGTACAGTTCTGGGCACCACATTTTAAAAAAGACATAGACAAACTGGAGCAAGTTCAGAGAAGAGCGACCAGAATGGTGACTGGTCTGCAAACCATGTCCTATGAGGAACGGTTGCAGGATTTGGGAATGTTAAGCTTGCAAAAAAGAAGACTGAGAGGAGACTTAATAACTGTCTACAAATATGTCAAGGGCTGTCACATTGTAGAAGGATCATCTTTATTCTCATTTGCACAAGGAAAGACTAGAAGCAATGGGATGAAACTAAATGGGAGGAGACACAGATTAGATATTAGAAAAAACTTTTTGACAGTTAGGGTGATTAATGAGTGGAACAGGCTGCCACGAGAGGTGGTGAGTTCCCCTTCAATGGACGTCTTCAAACAGAGGCTGGACAGACATCTGTCTGAGATGATTTAGTGAATCCTGCTTTGAGCAGGGGGTTGGACCAGATGACCCAGGAGGTCCCTTCCAACTCTACCATTCTATGATTCTATGATTCTATGTACTCCGCAGCAGCCCCTTCATCCATGGCCCCCTCCTCCTCTCTGTGTCATCCTCTGCCCGCAGTCCCTTCATCTCCTCTGCTCTCCAGTCTCAGCCCTGCTCCCATCCTGCACTGTACTCCGCAGCAGCCCCTTCATCCATGGCCTCCTCCTCCTCTCTGTGTCATCCTTTGCCTGCAGTCCCTTTATCTCCTCTGCTCTCCAGCCTCAGCCCTGCTCCCGTCCTGCACTGTACTCCGCAGCAGACCCTTCATCCATGGCCCCCTCCTCCTCTCTGTGTCATCCTTTGCCCGCAGTCCCTTCATCTCCTCTGCTCTCCACCCTCAGCCCTGCTCCCGTCATGCACTGTACTCCGCAGCAGACCCTTCATCCATGGCCCCCTCCTCCTCTCTGTGTCATCCTCTGCCTGCAGTCCCTTCATCTCCTCTGCTCTCCAGTCTCAGCCCTGCTCCCATCCTGCACTGTACTCCGCAGCAGCCCCTTCATCCATGTCCCCCTCCTCCTCTCTGTGTCATCCTTTGCCCGCAGTCCCTTCATCTCCTCTGCTCTCCAGCCTCAGCCCTGCTCCCGTCCTGCACTGTACTCCGCAGCAGACCCTTCATCCATGGCCTCCTCCTCCTCTCTGTGTCATCCTTTGCCCGCAGTCCCTTCATCTCCTCTGCTCTCCAGCCTCAGCCCTGCTCCCGTCCTGCACTGTACTCCGCAGCAGCCTCTTCATCCATGGCCCCCTCCTCCTCTCTGTGTCATCTTCTGCCCGCAGTCTCTTCATCTCCTCTGCTCTCCAGCCTCAGCCCTGCTCCCGTCCTGCACTGTACTCCGCAGCAGCCCCTTCATCCATGGCCGCCTCCTCCTCTCTGTGTCATCCTCTGCCTGCAGTCCCTTCATCTCCTCTGCTCTCCAGCCTCAGCCCTGCTCCCGTCCTGCACTGTACTCCGCAGCAGCCCCTTCATCCATGGCCCACTCCTCCTCTCTGTGTCATCCTCTGCCCGCAGTCCCTTCATCTCCTCTGCTCTCCAGCCTCAGCCCTGCTCCCGTCCTGCACTGTACTCCGCAGCAGCCCCTTCATCCATGTCCCCCTCCTCCTCTCTGTGTCATCCTCTGCCCGCAGTCCCTTCATCTCCTCTGCTCTCCAGCCTCAGCCCTGCTCCCGTCCTGCACTGTACTCCGCAGCAGACCCTTCATCCATGGACCCCTCCTCCTCTCTGTGTCATCCTCTGCCCGCAGTCCCTTCATCTCCTCTGCTCTCCAGTCTCAGCCCTGCTCCCGTCCTGCACTGTACTCCGCAGCAGCCCCTTCATCCATGGCCCCCTCCTCCTCTCTGTGTCATCCTCTGCCCGCAGTCCCTTCATCTCCTCTGCTCTCCAGCCTCAGCCCTGCTCCCGTCCTGCACTGTACTCCGCAGCAGACCCTTCATCCATGGCCCCCTCCTCCTCTGTGTCATCCTTTGCCCGCAGTCCCTTCATCTCCTCTGCTCTCCAGTCTCAGCCCTGCTCCTGTCCTGCACTGTACTCCACAGCAGACCCTTCATCCATGGCCCCCTCCTCCTCTGTGTCATCCTTTGCCCGCAGTCCCTTCATCTCCTCTGCTCTCCAGTCTCAGCCCTGCTCCTGTCCTGCACTGTATTCCGCAGCAGACCCTTCATCCATGGCCCCCTCCTCCTCTCTGTGTCATCCTCTGCCCGCAGTCCCTTCATCTCCTCTGCTCTCCAGCCTCAGCTCTGCTCCCGTCCTGCACTGTACTCTGCAGCAGACCCTTCATCCATGGCCCCCTCCTCCTCTCTGTGTCATCCTCTGCCTGCAGTCCCTTCATCTCCTCTGCTCTCCAGTCTCAGCCCTGCTCCCATCCTGCACTGTACTCCGCAGCAGCCCCTTCATCCATGGCCCCCTCCTCCTCTCTGTGTCATCCTCTGCCCGCAGTCCCTTCATCTCCTCTGCTCTCCAGTCTCAGCCCTGCTCCCCTCCTGCACTGTACTCCGCAGCAGCCCCTTCATCCATGGCCCCCTCCTCCTCTCTGTGTCATCCTTTGCCCGCAGTCCCTTCATCTCCTCTGCTCTCCAGTCTCAGCCCTGCTCCCATCCTGCACTGTACTCCGCAGCAGCCCCTTCATCCATGGCCCCCTCCTCCTCTCTGTGTCATCCTCTGCCCGCAGTCCCTTCATCTCCTCTGCTCTCCAGTCTCAGCCCTGCTCCCATCCTGCACTGTACTCCGCAGCAGCCCCTTCATCCATGGCCTCCTCCTCCTCTCTGTGTCATCCTTTGCCTGCAGTCCCTTTATCTCCTCTGCTCTCCAGCCTCAGCCCTGCTCCCGTCCTGCACTGTACTCCGCAGCAGACCCTTCATCCATGGCCCCCTCCTCCTCTCTGTGTCATCCTTTGCCCGCAGTCCCTTCATCTCCTCTGCTCTCCAGCCTCAGCCCTGCTCCCGTCCTGCACTGTACTCTGCAGCAGTCCCTTCATTCATGGCCTCCTCCTCCTCTCTGTGTCATCCTTTGCCCGCAGTCCCTTCATCTCCTCTGCTCTCCAGTCTCAGCCCTGCTCCCATCCTGCACTGTACTCCGCAGCAGCCCCTTCATCCATGGCCCCCTCCTCCTCTCTGTGTCATCCTCTGCCCGCAGTCCCTTCATCTCCTCTGCTCTCCAGCCTCAGCCCTGCTCCCGTCCTGCACTGTACTCCGCAGCAGCCCCTTCATCCATGGCCCCCTCCTCCTCTCTGTGTCATCCTCTGCCCGCAGTCCCTTCATCTCCTCTGCTCTCCAGCCTCAGCCCTGCTCCCGTCCTGCACTGTACTCCGCAGCAGACCCTTCATCCATGGCCCCCTCCTCCTCTCTGTGTCATCCTTTGCCCGCAGTCCCTTCATCTCCTCTGCTCTCCAGCCTCAGCCCTGCTCCTGTCCTGCACTGTACTCCGCAGCAGACCCTTCATCCATGGCCCCCTCCTCCTCTCTGTGTCATCCTCTGCCTGCAGTCCCTTCATCTCCTCTGCTCTCCAGTCTCAGCCCTGCTCCCATCCTGCACTGTACTCCGCAGCAGCCCCTTCATCCATGTCCCCCTCCTCCTCTCTGTGTCATCCTTTGCCCGCAGTCCCTTCATCTCCTCTGCTCTCCAGCCTCAGCCCTGCTCCCGTCCTGCACTGTACTCCGCAGCAGCCCCTTCATCCATGGCCTCCTCCTGCTCTGTGTCATCCTTTGCCCGCAGTCCCTTCATCTCCTCTGCTCTCCAGCCTCAGCCCTGCTCCCATCCTGCACTGTACTCCACAGCAGCCCCTTCATCCATGTCCCCCTCCTCCTCTCTGTGTCATCCTCTGCCCGCAGTCCCTTCATCTCCTCTGCTCTCCAGCCTCAGCCCTGCTCCCGTCCTGCACTGCACTCCACAGCAGACCCTTCATCCATGGCCCCCTCCTCCTCTCTGTGTCATCCTTTGCCCGCAGTCCCTTCATCTCCTCTACTCTCCAGCCTCAGCCCTGCTCCCGTCCTGCACTGTACTCCGCAGCAGCCCCTTCATCCATGGCCCCCTCCTCCTCTCTGTGTCATCTTCTGCCCGCAGTCCCTTCATCTCCTCTGCTCTCCAGCCTCAGCCCTGCTCCCGTCCTGCACTGTACTCCGCAGCAGCCTCTTCATCCATGGCCCCCTCCTCCTCTCTGTGTCATCTTCTGCCCGCAGTCTCTTCATCTCCTCTGCTCTCCAGCCTCAGCCCTGCTCCCGTCCTGCACTGTACTCTGCAGCAGCCCCTTCATCCATGGCCCCCTCCTCCTCTCTGTGTCATCCTTTGCCCGCAGTCCCTTCATCTCCTCTGCTCTCCAGCCTCAGCCCTGCTCCCGCCCTGCACTGTACTCCACAGCAGCCCCTTCATCCATGGCCTCCTCCTCCTCTCTGTGTCATCCTCTGCCCGCAGTCTCTTCATCTCCTCTGCTCTCCAGCCTCAGCCCTGCTCCCGTTCTGCACTGTACTCCGCAGCAGACCCTTCATCCATGGCCTCCTCCTCCTCTCTGTGTCATCCTCTGCCCGCAGTCCCTTCATCTCCTCTGCTCTCCAGCCTCAGCCCTGCTCCCGTCCTGCACTGTACTCCACAGCAGCCCCTTCATTCATGGCCTCCTCCTCCTCTCTGTGTCATCCTTTGCCCGCAGTCCCTTCATCTCCTCTGCTCTCCAGCCTCAGCCCTGCTCCCGTCCTGCACTGTACTCCACAGCAGCCCCTTCATTCATGGCCTCCTCCTCCTCTCTGTGTCATCCTTTGCCCGCAGTCCCTTCATCTCCTCTGCTCTCCAGCCTCAGCCCTGCTCCCGCCCTGCACTGTACTCCGCAGCAGCCCCTTCATCCATGGCCCCCTCCTCCTCTCTGTGTCATCCTCTGCTTGCAGTCCCTTCATCTCCTCTGCTCAGCAGCCTCAGCTCTTCTCCCGTCCTGCACTGTACTCCGCAGCAGCCCCTTCATCCATGGCCCCCTCCTCCTCTCTGTGTCATCCTCTGCCCGCAGTCCCTTCATCTCCTCTGCTCTCCAGCCTCAGCCCTGCTCCCGTCCTGCACTGTACTCCGCAGCAGCCCCTTCATCCATGGCCCCCTCCTCCTCTCTGTGTCATCCTCTGCCCGCAGTCCCTTCATCTCCTCTGCTCTCCAGCGTCAGCCCTGCTCCTGTCCTGCACTGTACTCCGCAGCAGCCCTTCATCCATGGCCCCCTCCTCCTCTCTGTGTCATCCTCTGCTTGCAGTCCCTTCATCTCCTCTGCTCAGCAGCCTCAGCTCTTCTCCCGTCCTGCACTGTACTCCGCAGCAGCCCCTTCATCCATGGCCCCCTCCTCCTCTCTGTGTCATCCTCTGCCCGCAGTCCCTTCATCTCCTCTGCTCTCCAGCCTCAGCCCTGCTCCCGTCCTGCACTGTACTCCGCAGCAGCCCCTTCATCCATGGCCCCCTCCTCCTCTCTGTGTCATCCTCTGCCCGCAGTCCCTTCATCTCCTCTGCTCTCCAGCGTCAGCCCTGCTACCGTCCTGCACTGTACTCCGCAGCAGCCCCTTCATCCATGGCCCCCTCCTCCTCTCTGTCATCCTCTGCCCGCAGTCCCTTCATCTCCTCTGCTCTCCAGCGTCAGCCCTGCTACCGTCCTGCACTGTACTCCGCAGCAGCCCCTTCATCCATGGCCCCCTCCTCCTCTCTGTGTCATCCTCTGCTTGCAGTCCCTTCATCTCCTCTGCTCAGCAGCCTCAGCTCTTCTCCCGTCCTGCACTGTACTCCGCAGCAGCCCCTTCATCCATGGCCCCCTCCTCCTCTCTGTCATCCTCTGCCCGCAGTCCCTTCATCTCCTCTGCTCTCCAGCCTCAGCCCTGCTCCTGTCCTGCACTGTACTCTGCAGCAGCCCCTTCATCCATGGCCCCCTCCTCCTCTCTCCATGTCCTCCCTATGTGCCGCAGCGAGCAGCCTGTCACACTCTGCTGCTCACCTTCTGACCGGATCTTCTGCCTCTCTTCACCCCACACGACCCCAGCGTTCCTTCAGGCTGCAGCACCCACTCTCCTACCATCAAGCAACTGTGGTCACCCTCAAGCTGGATCTTCAGCTTCACAGTACCTGGACTCTGCTAAATATCGCTGCTATTAACCCCTTGTCCTCTGTAGGGATAGTTAGCGATGGGCAGGTGGATTGTTATTAATGTATGTATGTTT
The DNA here is from genome assembly GCF_046119375.1 of Phyllobates terribilis. Taxonomy (NCBI): domain Eukaryota; kingdom Metazoa; phylum Chordata; class Amphibia; order Anura; family Dendrobatidae; genus Phyllobates; species Phyllobates terribilis. The sequence continues at coordinate 425,314 of NW_027362796.1, read as the reverse complement.
TTAGGTAAGTGGGTGGGAAGTATAATTAGGTTATTGTGGGGCTAATTATATATTATTATTTGTACTGTGATAGTGCGGTAATTAGTAGTATAATAACTGAAGACTTGTGTGTAATAAATATCTTTCATTGGTACGCGGTTTCATCTCAGTTAGTCGCTGTTCAGTATAGTTTATAGCATGTGAATCAGTGTACGTAACATGTGAGGTATTAGCCGGATATTGGTTATTGATAGCCAAGGCCGGCATTAATAATTAATATACGGAATAAAGCCCTGTAACAAAGGGAAAATTGAAAAAGCTTTGATATCTTCTTATGGTCTTCTCCTGCTTTGTGGCCTCCACCATTTTCATTTTCAGAGTGCTCGGCAGCTGCTTAGAAGAACCCATGGCTGCGGTTTTTTTGGCACAAGGTTAGAGGAGGCTGGGTTTTTATAAATCTGGGAAATTTGCATCACCTGGCCTTTCCTAACGATGATAGTGAACAAGCCATAACCCTAAGGTATGTGCGCACATTGAGTATTTGCTGCAGAAATGTCGGCAACATTTTTGAATCTCTTGGCAGCAAAAACACAACGGCTAATTAAGGTCAGAAACCTTGGTCAAACTGAGTCTCCACACTACAGTTGTGATGTAGTGACGTGTTTGTGCCTGCAGTGCACGGAGTCTCAGACTCACAGGTGAAGGGTGAATGGTGGATCAGGGAGCTTTCAACTCCTGATTCACTATTCTATTCAATGGTATCACCGTCACGGGAATGTGGATGTCGCTGAAACTGTGATGATGGGGAAGGAGAGGGAGGTCCGAGATACTGTTGTGGATCTATATAAACAGATGTAAGCAATGATGCTGCTGAATAATTGATACAGTCACTACCTTACCCTATCCTGTACCTAAACAAAGCTGATACTGGCTAACCGCAGAGGTTAGCACTCTAAGGAACAACAATGGCACCTCCACTCACTGATGGCTGTCCCTCAGAAGCTCTAGTTAACCCTGATATATATAAAAAATACACTGATACATTAAATAGGATCAGATATGTCTCAAGCTATATATAAATGGAAAGGGTATGGCACTCACCAGAGAATGCTTCAATAATCCACCTCAGTGCATTTCCCCACTAGTTTCATCAGGAGGCTTGATACAGGGATGATAATTCATGATGTTCAGCATAGTGTGTCTAATAGCCAGGTGTCCATGTTTAAATATCCCACTTCATCCAAAACCCCTCCCCAGACTAGGAGATCCATTCCCATTCCTAGAGGTGAATTGTCATAGGATATATAGAATGGAGTATGTCTATAATAATGTATTGTGGCTGCGCTACTTCTCATGCGCTAGAGGTCCGATAATGTCCATCCCCTAGTGTTCATGTCCGGAAGTGACGTGCTTTACACTGAAACGCCAGATAAACTGATTGCCTCCGTGCCACTCGTACCTGGGACTGCATGTTAAGGGGACGGTTGCAACAACTTTATTAAAATGGAAAGCAACCGAACCCGGGGTCCGCGATGCAGCCTAGAAGACTGCAGCCGAACACCTACCGGGTAAGAATGTAAAACAACCAACTAAAGTATAAATCCCTCCAGTGTTACTACACACCGGGACGGGAAAAGGGATTCGCACTATCTCCGTTAACTGCACGATAGATGTGCGACAAATAACGTAGCCGTAGCTCTGTTGACTGCACAGAGGCTACGCAGCAGGCGCTAGGAGGTGTGTGTGACTCACGCCGGAGTGTACGTGCTCCCAGCCGGTGTGTGACCAGCCTGCGGATTAACTCTCCAAGTGGCTAGCAGGCAGTGCCAGGGATACGGACCCCGCAGTCTGCTCGGGGTGTATAGCAACCCCCTTGCCGGAGCCAGAATGCCAAACGGGAACTACCTCCCTAAACACAGCTAAGCCTGCCTAAGCGACCTGTGCTAATCAGCCGAGCGAACTCTGGCATCGGAAGGTCACGGAGAGAGCAGCTAGGGAGCACGTGGAGCCCAAACAGACAAGCGTCCACACAAGAGCACAACCTAAATGGAATGATCAGAGCGCACCATGTTTGTGGTCGGGCTATTTAAAGACTAAGCCCTGCCCACAGTCGTATTATTGGTCGCACTACTGATGACGTCACCCGCGACCAATCAGGCGGTGCCAGGTCACCGGATCACCTGACATCCAACCACCAATCACAGTCCGCCATGTCACGGGCATGCTCAGTGCAGTGCACCCTGGACTTAGGCTGTAGCAGCCATGTTCCCCTCCGCAACCTATTCTTAACACTACTAGGAACAAAGACCCGAGAGACAGCTTGTACATCTCGTGCACTAGCTAGGCGTTGGGACTGATGGTGATGCTGAGCAGCATCTGCCCTGGCTGGACCAGAATGGGAGACCACAGAATCCACTGAGGATTCTGACCCAATTTCAGATCCAGCAAACGCCTGACGTCTAACACTGCGCATGGCCGTAGTTATGCACTCCATGCCAGAGCGCATCTAGGGTCATTGCCAGCGATTGCGCATGCCTGGATGTGTGTATTCTATGCTGGAGAGCATTATGGTCTCCTATGTATGACTGTGCATGAGTTCCATGCTGGAGTGCATAATGAATTTGGATTGCGTTCCAGCAATATAGAAAAGTCCCGTCTCTGAGATCAGCATGATAGGAGACTAAAAACAAGAATAGCTCATCCTCCCATCATGCAATAAGCATGTAGATCTACAATATCACTACATAAAATAGGGATGATGGACCACAGTATATTCCTAAATGGTCAAATTTGATCCCTATTGTATAATTAGAGATACACAAGGAACACCACACTTGTTAGTTACTAAATAGTATATGTGTGTGATATAACTGATAAGAAATAATTCTTATATAAAAGCTCAAATATCTCGATGAAGTACAACAATATGTGAACCCCATTCACAGGGAACGGAGTAGCAATGGGTAGAGTATACAATCCAAAAATGTAATCCGGAATGGGGCTGTATTCATACAAAACAGGCATAGGGAATTTGCTCATTGAGTGGCTAGTGAATAACATCTAAAAATTCACTTTCCTTTTTGAGGATACATCTATTGTGATCACCTCCTCTCACATTAGGTTTAACCATCTCAATGATACATAAGATGTCTCCGGTTTCACATCGATGTACACTGTTCATATGTCTCACTAATGGAGTGTCCCGACCATGGTGTATATCACCCAAATTCCCCCTCCCCCACCCTCCTCCTAGACTCCCTCTTGGTCCTGCATACATAATCTAGGGGGCAAGTGCATGTGGCCATATATATAAGTCCTGACGTTTTACAGTTGGAATAATCCCTCTGAAAAAAGGTTTTACCCGTGGAGGAGCTCGAGAAAGATTTACATGGTCTCATCCAATTACATGTACAACGTTCTCCACATCTAAAGAAACCGCAAACTGTTCTATCTAGCCAAGTCCCCTTCGGTGGAGTTTTTTTTTATAGAAACTATGCACTAAACGGTCCCTAATTAAACGACCCTTTCTGAAAGTTGTTTTGACAGTACATCCCACAGCACCCTCAGGTCCGGGTCGACCACAAGTATATAGCAGTGTTTTCTGAGGATATTAACCACTTAACCCCCGAGGGTGGTTTGCACGTTAATGACCAGGCCAATTTTTACAATTCTGACCACTGTCACTTTATGCGGTAATTACTTTGGAACGCTTCAACGGATCCCCCTGATTCTGAGATTGTTTTTTCGTGACATATTGTACTTCATGATTGTGGAAAAATTTCTTCGATATCACTTGCGTTTATTTGTGAAAAAAACGGAAATTTGGCAAAAATTTTGAAAATTTTGCAATTTTCAAACTTTGAATTTTTATGCCCTTAAATCAGAGAGATATGTCACGCAAAAGAGTTAATAAATAACATTTCCCACATGTCTACTTTACATCAGCACAATTTTGGAACCAAAATTTTTTTTTCTTAGGGAGCTAAAAGGGTTAAAAGTTGACCAGCGATTTCTCATTTTTCCAACAAAATTTACAAAACCATTTATTTTAGGGACCACATCACATTTGAGGTCACTTTGAGAGGTCTTTATGACAGAAAATACCCAAAAGTGACACCATTCTAAAAACTGCACCCCTCAAGGTGCCCAAAACCACATTCAAGAACTTTATTAACCCTTCAGGTGCTTCACAGGAATTTTTGGAATGTGGAAGAAAAAAATGAACATTTAACTTTTTTCACAAAAATGTTACTTTAGACCCAATTTTTTTTATTTTCACAGGGGTAACAAGAAAAAATGGACCCCAAAATTTGTTGTGCAATTTTCCCTGGGCACGCAGATACCCCATATGTGGGGAAAAAACACTGTTTGGACGCTCGGCAGGGCTCGGAAGGGAAGGAGCGCCATTTGACTTTTTGATTGTAAAATTTGCTTGAATAATTAGCGGACGCCATGTTGCGTTTGGAGAGCCCCTGATGTGCCTAAACATTGGAGCTCCCCCACAAGTGACCCCATTTTGGAAACTAGACCCCCAAAGGCACCTATCTAGATGCATAGTGAGCACTTGGAACCCCCAGGTGCTTTACAAATTGATTCGTAAAAATGAAAAAGTGTTTTTTTTTCACTTTTTCATTTTTACGAATCAATTTGTGAAGCACCTGGGGGTTCCAAGTGCTCACTATGCATCTAGATAGGTGCCTTGGGGGGTCTAGTTTCCAAAATGGGGTCACTTGTGGGGGAGCTCCAATGTTTGGGCACACAGGGGCTCTCCAAACGCAACATGGTGTCCGCTAACAATTTGAGCCGATTTTCCATTCAATTTGTTAGCGGACACCATGTCGCGTTTGGAGAGCCCCTGATGTGACTAAACAGTGGAGCTCCCCCCCAAGTGACCCCATTTTGGAAACTATACCCCTCAAGGATTTTGTTAAGGTGTATAGTGAACATTTTGAACCCAGAGGTACGACACAGAATTTGATAACATTAGGTCATCATATTGAATAAGTTGTCATTAGTCTTGAGCGCAAGTGCTCGCTACTTGAGTTTGCATCGGGTACTCAGGTATGCACCATGTACTGTGTGTGCTCGAGTGACATGCTCGAGTCCCTGCCCCGCATGTTTCAATGTTATTAGACACCCAAAAAAAACATGCGGGGATCGCTCGTGCATGGCAGGCAATCCCCACGAAGTTTTTTTGGCCGCGAAGCATATGGGGCGGAGACTCGAGCATGTCACTCAAATACCCACGATACTCAATGCATACCCGAGCACCCGATGCAAACTCAAGTAGCGAGCACTTGAGCTCAACACTAGTCGCCATATCGTCATCTTTTTTTCTTACTTTTGAAAAAAATCCCAACCCCATCACAACCCTAACCCCAAACCCAGCCCTAACCCTAGCCCAACCCTAACCCGAGAGTTTATTTTTTACGCCGTTCTTCATGCGGTATAAGTGATTAGACGACTTTATTCTTCGGGTCCGTGCGATTACAGTGATACCAGAATCATATGGAGTTTTTATGACTGACAGCTGTCACACACTAAAAGACGCATTTTTTGTAAAATCTAGTTTTTGCATCGCCATATTTTGAGAGCTATAATTTTTCCCAGATTTTGGCAGACAGTCATGTGACGGCTTGTTTTTTGAGGGATGAGTTGACGTTGTTATTGGTGCCATTTTCAGGCACGTGACATTTTTTGATCGCTTTCTATTCCGATTTTTGGGAGGCAGAACAAACAAAAACCAACAATTCAGGAATTGTTTTTTTTTTTATTCTGTTCCGCGTGTGGTAAAATTGATAAGGCAGCTTTATTCTTTGGGTCAGTACGTTTACAGCTGTACCACATTTATATCGTTTTTCTATGTTTTGCACTTTTACATAATAAAAGCAATTTTATAGAAAAAAATATTTTTTAGCATAGCTTTATTATAACTTTTATTTTTCGGCTGATGGAGCTGTATGGTGGCTTGTTTTTTGCGGGACGAGATGACGTTTTCAGCGGTACCATTTTTATTTATATTCGTCTTTTTGATTACGTGTTATTCCATTTTTTGTTTGGCGGTATGATGATAAAGCATTGTTTTTTGCTTCATTTTTATTTATTTTTTTTCCCTTGTTCACTGAAGGGGTTAACTAGTGGGAAAGTTTTATAGGTCAGGTTGTTCCGGACGCGGCAATACCAAATATGTGTACTTTTATTGTTTTTTTTATTTTTATAATAACATTTATTGATGGGTACATTCTATTTTTATTTTTGGTGGATTTTTTTTTTATATATTTTTACAATTTTTTTTTAATTTTTTTTTTCACTTTCTGATAGTTTTTATACATTACTTTGTCCCACTCTGGGACTTTCACTTTTTTTATTCTGATCGCCTGCATGGCACAGGAATGCAGCACCATCCCTGTGCTATGCAGGCTGTCAGCGCTGGACAGGGAGAAGATAGTTTGGAGATGCACTGCGCATGTCCAAACAATCTTCCTGTTGTCCGGTGACCCGGATGTTGTCATCGGGTCGTCATGGCAACATCCTGGAAGCCACGGCAGACAGAGCTGGAGGCCGGAAGAGGAGGTGAGTATCTGCGATCACCTCCCCTTGCCACCGCAATGCTGCGATTGACTTCGATCGCAGCATTGCGGGGGTTAATGTGCTGGGAGCGGTGCGGGACCGCTCCCTGCACATAGTACCGGGTGTCAGCTGACACCCAGCGGCGATCGCGCCCGCACAGCCTGTGTGCGCGCGTGATCGCGATGACGTACTAATAGGGGTCTGGCTCTTAAGTCCCAGGGCACAGATGCGTATTAGTACGTCTAATGTTGTTAAGGGGTTAAAGATATGGTCACTCTGATTGTCACAACTTCCTATTAATTGTGTTATCCTAAATTTTTCTTGGTCTCTTGGTTAGGTATGGAGGAGTGTCTGTCTCTCCCAATTTTCTGCAAACAATTGTGTGAAATCCAAAATGTACTGTGGGTACCTTTTTCCTTGAATTTGGTGTTCATGTCTATTGCCTGTATATTAATATCTGTGACATTAGTACAGTGCCTTCTCAACTGTAAAAATTGGCCCTTGGGTATTCCTTTTTTTAGGGGGATGGAGCGGTGGCTATCCCACTTCCATAGACCATTAGTGCTTGTCGGTTTATGGTAGATGAATGTCCCTAGGGTCCCATCCAGTTCTTTCTTGATTAGTACATCCAGGAAAAGCAACTGGTTATAATTAACCTCTGATGTACCTCTAAGGCCATCGCTATTGACATTGAGTTCCTTGACAAATTCAAGAAATTGTTCACTCGTCCCTGACCAGATGATAAAAATGTCGTGAATATATCTATACCATACCCCAATATATGGTTGCCACCACTTATGATCATCCCAGAATATTGTGGTTTTCTCCCACCAGCTCAAAACTAGGTTAGCATATGAGGGGGCACAGGGGCTCCCCATCGCAGTACCCCTGAGCTAGTGAATAACTTCCTGTCAAAAAGAAAGAAGTTATGAACAAGAGTGAATTTTAAAAGATCCTCCATGAAGTCATTATGTCTGCTACACTCTATTGATCTCGATTTCAAGAAATGTCTTACTCCTCTGATACCATCCTCATGCGGTATATTACTGTACAAAGCCTCGATATCTGGTAAGGCCTGCTCCCCTACATGCATGCATACATGCTTGAGGGTTTACATGTAGGGGAGCAGGCAAAGGGAAAACCAATCCCAGAGGAATCATTCCACGTGCAGGACCTCAGGACTTATTCCAACTGCAGGACCTCAGGCGATATTATGGGAACATTATACTGTGTGTGTGGGGGGAAGGTGGTACTATAGGAATATTACTCTGTGTGGGGACATCATACATACTGCATAAAGGGCATAATGGGGGCATTACACTGTGTGGGGGCATCATAGATACTGCATAAGGGCCATAATGGGGGCATTACACTGTGTGGGTGCATCATACATCTACTATATAATTGTCTTATCCCGTCTGTCTGTGTGTCTGTCTGTCTGTCCAGGAAATCCCGCGTCGCTCATTGGTCCGCCAGCGGCCAATCAGCGCCGCGGGATTTCTGAAAAAAGATGGCGGCCATTAGCGGCTCATCTGCGGGACGGAGCTGAGCGGCGATGCAGCCGGGAGATGACCGGCGCGAGGAGCTCATCTCCCGGCCAGCAACAGCAGAAGGAACCCGACCGCTGGACCCATCTGCGGGACGGAGATGCAGCCGGGAGATGAGCGCCGCGAGGCGCTCATCTCCCGGCCGGTAGCAGCAGAAGGACCGCCGGCGCCGCTGACCCGCCGCTGCGGGTCAGGATACTTCTGCTGCGAGCGCCCGCTATGTCCCGGGTTCTTGCAGCGTAAGTAGCCGCACAGGCAGCGCCGCTCCCCGGTCCTCACCAAGACGATTCGATGATTGGTCGCGGTCTTCGGACCCGACCAATCACTGAGTTAAGCACCGCTGTGCAGATTGGTCGCCGACGCTGCCCGTGACCAATCACCGATTTGGGCGCCAAATTTAAATATCGGCCGCAACCAATCAGCACAGCGGTGTTTAAATATGGAGCCAAGATCGGTGATTGGTCGCGGGCAGCGTCGGCGACCAATCAGCACAGGGGTGCTTAACTTTAAATATCGGCCGCGACCAATCACCGATTTGGGCGCCAAATTTAAATATCGGCCGCGACCAATCAGCACAGCGGTGTTTAAATGTGAAGCCAAGATCGGTGATTGGTCGCGGCCGATATTTAAATTTAGCGCCCAAATCGGTGATTGGTCGCGGGCCAAGACAGCGACCAATCACCGATTTGTGCGGCAGATTTAAATAGCGGCCGCGACCAATTGGATGTCAGCGCCGCTCCCCGATCCTCCCTTCACACCCTAGCCGCATGGATGTCAACGCAGCTGCCCGTGCGGATACTTCCGCTCCGAGAACCCAGGGCATGAGCGGGCGCTCGGAGCAGAAGTATCCGGACCCGCAGCGCCGCTCCCCGGTCCTCCCTTCACACTCTAGTCGCTGATGTCCCCACAGTATCCGCATGGTGTTACAAAGGTCCGGACATTTGTGTTAAAAATTGGTGATTGGTCGCGGGCGCTGCCCGCGACCAATCACCGATTTGGGCGCCAAATTTAAATATCGGCCGCGACCAATCACCGATCTTGGCTCCAGATTTAAACACCGCTGTAATGATTGGTCGCAGACGCTATTTAAATGTGCCGCCAAAATCGGTGATTGGTCGCGCACAGCGTCGGCGACCAATCAGCACAGCGGTGTTTAAATGTGGAGCCAAGATCAGCGATTGGTCGCGGCCGATATTTAAATTTAGCGCCCAAATCGGTGATTGGTCGCGGGCAGCGCCTGCGACCAATCAGCGATTTTTAACACAAATGTCCGGACCTTTGTAACACCATGCGGATACTGTGGGGACATCAGCGGCTAGGGCGTGAAGGGAGGACTGGGGAGCGGCGCTGACATCCAATTGGTCGCGGCCGCTATTTAAATCTGCCGCACAAATCGGTGATTGGTCGCTGTCTTGGCCCGCGACCAATCACCGATTTGGGCGCTAAATTTAAATATCGGCCGCGACCAATCACCGATCTTGGCTCCACATTTAAACACCGCTGTGCTGATTGGTCGCGGCCGATATTTAAATTTGGCGCCCAAATCGGTGATTGGTCGCGGGTAGCGCCAGCGACCAATCACCGATTTTTAAAACAAATGTCCGGACCTTTGTAACACCATGAGGATACTGTGGGGACATCAGCGGCTAGGGTGTGAAGAGAGTACCGGGGAGCGGCGCTGCGGGTCGGGATACTTCTGCTCCGAGCGCCCGCTCATGTCCCGGGTTCTCGCAGCGGAAGTACCCGCACAGGCAGCGGCGCTCCCCGGTCCTCACTAATACGATTCCGCTCCCTGCTCCTCACCAATACGATTCGCGGATTGGTCGCGTGCGGAGAGCGCGACCAATCAGGGATCTTGGCGCTAAAGTTAAACACCGCTCTGCTGATTGGTCGCGGCCGCTGCCCGCGACCAATCACCGATTTGGGTGCTACATTTAAATAGCGGCCGCGACCAATCACCGATCTTACCGCCACATTTAAACACTGCTGCTGCGAGCTTGGCGCAAAATTTAAACAACGCTCTGCTGATTGGTCGCGGACACCATCCGCGACCAATTAGCGAGATTGGCGCCAAATTTAAACAACGCTCTGCTGATTGGTCGTGGACTCCAGCTGTGACCAATCAGCGATTTTGGCGCCAAATTTAAACACCGCTCTGCTGATTGATTGCGGTCGCTGGCCGAGATCAATCAGCAGTATTGGTGCAAAATGTAAACAACGCTCTGCTGATTGGTCGCGGACGCCAGACGCGTCCAATCAGCGAGATTGGCCCCAAATTTAAACAACGCTCTGCTGATCGGTCGCGGACTCCAGCTGCGACCAATCAGCGATTTTGGCGCCAAATTTAAACACCGCTCTGCTGATCGATCGCGGTCGCTGGCCGAGATCAATCAGCAGTATTGGTGCCAAATTTAAACCTCACTCTGCTGATCGGTCGCAACCACCGGCCGTGACCAATCTGCGTTTTTTGTGCCAAATTTAAACAACGCTCTGCTGATTGGTCGCGGTCGCCGGCCGCGACCCATCAGCATTATTGGCGCCCAATTTAAACCCCGCTCTGCTGATTGGTCGCGGCCGCCGGCCTCGACCAATCAGCAGAGCGATGCAGAGCGGGGTTTAAATTTGGCCCCAAAATCGCGGATTAGTCGCGGCTGACGGACGCGATCAATCAGCAGAGCGTTGTTTAAATTTTGCGCCAAAATTGCTGATTGGTCGCGGACGGCGGCCTCGACCAATCAGCGATTTTGGCGCCAAATTTAAGCAACGCTCTGCTGATTGGTCGAGGACGCCGGCCGAGATCAATCAGCAGTATTGGCGCAAAATTTAAACACCGCTCTGCTGATTGGTCGCAACCACCGGCCGTGACCAATCAGCCATATTGGTGCCAAATTTAAACACCGCTTCGATGATTGGTCGCGGTGGCCGGCTGCGACCAAGCAGCGAAATTGGCGCCAAATTTAAACACCGCTCTGCTGATTGGTCGCGGTTACCGGTCTCGAATAATCAGCATTATTAGTGCCAAATTTAAACACCGCTGTGCTAATTGGTCTCGGCCGAGACCAATCACCATAATTGGCGCCAAATTTAAATACCGCTCTGCTCATTGGTCACGTTTACTGGCCGCGACCAATCAGCATTATTGGCGCCAAATTTAAATCCCGCTCTCCTGATTAGTCGCGGCCGCCGGCCTCGACCAATCAGCGATATAGGCGCCAAATTTTAACACCGCTTTGTTGATTGGTCACGGTTGCCGGCCTCGACCAATCAGCGATTTTGGCTCAAAATTTAAACACAGCTCTGCTGACTGCGCCCGGTCGGCCGCATACCTATTCTAGAATACCCGATGCATTAGAATCGGGCCACCATCTAGTACTGTATAAGGGGCATAATGGAGGCATCACACTGTGTGAGGGGCATAATGGTGGCATTACACTGTGTGTGGGGGAATCATACATACTGCATAAGGGGCATAATGGGGGCATCACATTGTGAGGGGCATAATGGGGGCATCATACATAATACATAAGAAGCATAATGGGGGCATTACACTGTGTGGGGGGATCATACATCCTACATGAGGGGCATAATGGGGGCATTACACTGTGTGGGAGCATCATACATCCTGCATAAGGGGCATAATGGGGGCATTACACTGTGTGGGGGCATCATACATCCTGTATAAGGGGCATAATGGGGGCATTACACTGTGGGGGCATCATACATCCTGCATAAGGGCAAAAAATTGGATCAAACACCATGATGCATAGTACAATAAACAGGGTACTCCTTAATCGAACATAGAGCCTAGAGAAAATGGAGTAGGACACCCAAACAATCAGAAACAAGGAAAAACTTATTTCAATTTAAAAACACTTTTATTAGATAGAAAAATTAAAAGAGTTTCCTTTTCAATATATATATGTGACACTAATAGAAAGAGGTCATACAGGGTAAGAGAAACACACATAGCAGTTACGGCAACTCGTTTGTGGGTCCCCCGGTAGAATAATGCAAAAAAAACCCGTCAAAGGGTACAAGATAGCATAGTGTGTATGCAATGTATACCATTATAGGGCGTAAGTAAGAGTTCAGAGTCAAAAAACAGGAGAAAAATGGCCACCACTCAGATAAGAGAAATAATGGCCAGGATACAGAGACAATGCATAGTATAGGACTCACCCATGGGGACTAGGGTAACCACGTGGCCGTACTGCAGCCCCGACGCACGTTTCGCGTGGCTTCCTCGGGGGGCTGTGGTTGTGGATGGGGTGGGCACCTTTAAATATACCTCAGGATTTTTTGTCATTTGCTGATACTGTGTCTTTTCACAGCGTGTGGATCTGAACAGATGGATCACAAAATACGTGAGCAGACGTGGCTCACACAACTTAATAAGGTCTTCGGGGAGGAAACCACCGTGGTTTTAAATACGAGGGAGAATGAGGACTTACTTGATGAATTGAGAACCCTGTATAACAAAAAAATCCGCCTTTGGTGGAACAAAGCGTTTCTTGAGCGCTACATCATTAGGGGACTGATCCCCAGGGGTCTACGGATCCAGGTTTTTCCAGCACATAACTTTGATGATGATGCACTAAAGACCCAATGGGAAAAACTGTCCTCGGTATGCTCCAAGGGCTTTATGGAGCTTTTGATCAAATCTAATGAGTCTTCTTTACAAATTATTGAGACAGAGATTGATCGTCTCCAAAATTTGATATCTACTAAATTGACCCCTGAGGGATGGAATAAATTCAATACTGATTTGGATTCTGATTTTGTGAAGTGGGAAAAGGAAATAGTGGCTACCAAAACCAAAAAATATCAGAGGGATCTCTCTGATTTTAATTCCAAACGGGTCTACAAGTGGAGAGGACACAAGGGCCCCAATAGACAAACATGGGAGAATCGGTGGAACTCAGTGTCATCATTATCCTCTATGGATGAAGGGACCTCCACAAGTAATCAATCCAATGTCGGTGGCACTAAATTTGTGAATGACAAACAGCATGGACAATTAAGGGGTAAAACCTACTCAAAACGTAAATTGACACCCCCCCACTCTCTGGAGAAAAAATCAAAACCAAATAAATTAGAGGTAATTAATTTGTCCACACACACTCTTTCTGACTGCCAGATTGAAGTACTCTCTTTGGGATTGACTTTTGTTCCGACTAACGGTTATAATTTCTTCACAGTATTGAAGGACTTACAGCTTTTCCTTAGAAAAGTAATTCTACGTAGATTACACATGAAACCAACGTTTGATATGAATCCTGACACGACCCTGGAGAGAGAGGCTCTATCGGCTCTGGAAGAGCTAGAGGGAGAGGGCAACTCCGTTAACACAGGTACTTTCCCGTGTTCTATTCTGGCCAGATCTACCACATTTCCCCCCTTCTCCCTCTGCCCACAGGTGGAGATATTTAATAAATTGGTTAGTAGGGACCTTAGGGCCCTATCGGGTGGACCCAAACACCACAACCTTACAATCCAACAGAAAGAAGCTTTGAAAGAACTACAATCTTTTAAAGATGTAGTTTTTAAACCTGCGGACAAGGGGGGAAATGTTGTGATCTGGCCGGTTGTGAAGTATGAAAAGGAGGCCTTCAAACTCCTTAGGGACCGTGCGTCCTATGATACTTTACCTAATAATCCCATGATATCCTTCAGTGCCGACCTTCTCGACATTTTGGAGCGGGCATATGAACAGGGCATTATCCCTAAAAAAAGTTTTTGATGGCCTTTGTACCAAACACCCAATAGTTCCCACGTTCTACCTACTCCCTAAGGTTCATAAAAATCTCTTGGACCCACCGGGACGTCCCATTGTCTCTGGCATTGGAGGGCTATGTGACCCTATCTGTAAATTTATTGAGCATTATTTACATCCACTTGTGGAGACGTTGCCCTCCTATGTCAGGGACACTGGAGATGTCCTCGGTAAAATTGATGGTGTATATCTTGATCCGGGTAGTCTGCTGGTGGCTGTTGACGTTGAATCATTATATACCAGCATTGGCCACACAGATGGATTGCGTGCAGTAAGTTTTTTTCTTGAGACTAGCAGTCTGGATGCCTCACTTCGTGCACTGGTCCTCGAACTACTGGAATTCATACTTACCCACAACTTTTTCACATTTAAAGACCGTTTTTTTCTTCAGAAACGTGGCACTGCGATGGGTGCGGCATGTGCGCCATCTTACGCCAACCTCTTTCTCGGTTTTTGGGAGAGGGAGGTTCTCGGCGATGGCGCGTGCGCCGCCTCCCATGCGCAGTGCTGGTATAGATACATAGACGACATTTTTATTATTTGGCAGGGTTCCGAGGCTGAGCTTCACAACTTCATTACTTTTCTTAATATTAATCAAATGAACATCAGACTTACGTATACATGGAACTCTACCCACATAGACTTTTTGGATATCGGTATTACTGTCCAGCAGGATGGCCTACTTCAGACCGACGTGTTTCGTAAGAAAACATCGGTCAATGCACTTTTGCATGCAACATCAGCCCATACACCGGCTACTATTCGGGCCATTCCTGTTGGACAGTATCTTAGAACCAAACGCATTTGTTCTACCGATATGGCGTTTGAGTCTCAGTCTCGGGACCTGCGCCAAAGATTTCAGGAACGGGGCTACAGTGCACGGAGCATTAAGAGAGGCTACAGACGTGATAAGGGGACCCCACGTGATCTCCTCTTGACTAGTGTTGGTAGATCGTATGAAAGAGATCCTCCATTAAGATTTATATCAACGTATAACAGCCACTGGCAGACCATTCGGGGGATCCTTGAGAAGCAATGGTCCATCCTCAAAACGGAACCGGTGCTTGGCAGGATCCTACCTGACAGACCTTTAATGACAGCCAGAAGAGGAAAAAGTTTGAAGGACTCACTAGTCAGGAGCCACTATGTGGTCCCTACGCCAACCCCATTTGGGATAACTAAATCGCGATGGGGTTGTTATCCTTGTGGATCATGCATGGCCTGTCGTAATATCACTAGGGCTAAATCTTTTTCCACCAATCATGGCAGGGAATTTAAAATCACCCATCACATCTCTTGCAGTTCTACACACGTTATTTATATGGCCACTTGTCCATGTAATTTGAACTATGTGGGACTCACGTCTCGTGAATTCCGGGTTCGTGTTAGGGAACACGTTAGGGATGTGGTGGCCGCAAAGGATGTGTTGGATGTGTCAACACTTAAGACTGTCCCGCGGCACTTCAGACTGCGCCATAACTGCGACCCCTCCCTCCTTAAGTTTATTGGTATCGATATGGTACATTTGGGTACTAGGGGAGGCGATTACAAATGCATCTTGGAGCTGTTGGAGTGCCGCTGGATTGCGATTTTGGATACGGTGACCCCTGGCGGTCTCAATGAATACAACAGTTTCTCTTCATTCTTGTGAGTTCTCCTCTCCTTCGTTTTTAAATGTGGATTTTCATTTTAGTATTATATATGTTTCTATTTTTTTATTTATTTTTCTGTTCTCTTTATCATTTCTTCATATTTAGGCACCACCATCTATACCTCCGCACTATTTAGGATGAGTTTCGGACGAATGTGGGATGGGCACCTATAGTGCTTATGAATATTCATCGTTACAAATAATTTTTAGGAGCCAATTTATTGTTACTTATCATGCACCCCGGCTCTTGATGACACGATTCCCGTGAATGGTGACAACTGTGCAACTACTGGACTCTCCACATGCCTTCAATTTGGCAATATATACTACACTATACATTTAAACTTGCCTGTCCCTGTCGTTCTGTGTAAATGTGATAACCACTGCTGCGCTATGTATGGGCAAATATGCTCCCTGTTTTATTCACACTGATGCATACTTATGGTGATATTATTGTGCTGTTTAGGCATGAATGGGACACTCACCGTGTCCATATCTTGTCCCACATCCAACTCGCAACAATGTATGTTTTTTGCCCTTTTCTTTGCCCTCACCCGCCATGGCGGCGGCTGAGCCGCGCATGTGCAGCGCCGCCCTCCCTTGGCCGCGTCCCGTCGGGCTTCCATACGTGGGAGGTGTGGGCGGTGACGTCATTTTAGTATGTCGCTGCCCGCGCTTCCCCGGGAAATTGGCCGGACGTGACGCGGTATGGGGGGATGTTGTCGCTCCACATGCGCTGCACTAATCAGCGCTGCATCCTGAGGTATATTTAAAGGTGCCCACCCCATCCACAACCACAGCCCCCCGAGGAAGCCACGCGAAACGCGCGTCGGGGCTGCAGTACGGCCACGTGGTTACCCTAGTCCCCATGGGTGAGTCCTATACTATGCATTGTCTCTGTATCCTGGCCATTATTTCTCTTATCTGAGTGGTGGCCATTTTTCTCCTGTTTTTTGACTCTGAACTCTTACTTACGCCCTATAATGGTATACATTGCATACACACTATGCTATCTTGTACACTTTGACAGGGTTTTTTTGCATTATTCTCCCAGGGAACCCACAAACGAGTTGCCGTAACTGCTATGTGTGTTTCTCTTACCCTGTATGACCTCTTTCTATTAGTGTCACATATATATATTGAAAAGGAAACTCTTTTAATTTTTCTATCTAATAAAAGTGTTTTTAAATTGAAATAAGTTTTTCCTTGTTTCTGATTGTTTGGGTGTCCTACTCCATTTTCTCTAGGCTCTATCCTGCATAAGGGGCATAATGGGGGCATTACACTGTGTGGGGGCATCATACATCCTGCATAAGGGGCATAATGGGGGCATTACACTGTGGGGGCAGTAAAGGGGTCCTGTACTATGAGAACAATACGTTTCCTCCCTTCCTGTCTCCATAGTTGGGTCGTATGTATCTATTACAGGAAACAGAACAAAAACCTTATGATTCTTATAAAGGGGCAACACAAGACCCCAAAAGAGTCTCCGTGCTGAAGGGGTTAATGCCCCCAGCGCCCAGTAATGGGGGTCTCCACATACCTCCACCTGCAGAGCCGCCACCACATATATGGCTGCTCTGTGCGCACAGGAGCTGTGATGAGGTCACAGGAGGGGAGGAGTCACGGGTCACATGATCAGGGGCCTCAGTGGATGCAGGACTCTGCTGTGCTGGTTGTCATGGTGCTGGATGAGCTGAAGTTTATGTGTGGGGTCAGGAGGGGTTTACAGTGTGGATGTAGCAGAGCCGCGTGTGTACGAGGTGTACGGAGCTGAGCCGTGTGTGTACGAGGTGTACGGAGCAGAGCCGCGTGTGTACGAGGTGTACGGAGCGGAGCCGTGTGTACGAGGTGTACGGAGCGGAGCCGCGTGTGTAAGAGGTGTACGGAGCGGAGCCGCGCGTGTACGAGGTGTACGGAGCGGAGCCGCGCGTGTACGAGGTGTACGGAGCAGAGCCGTGTGTGTACGAGGTGTACGGAGCAGAGCCACATGTGTACGAGGTGTACGGAGCGGAGCCGCGCGTGTACGAGGTATACGGAGCAGAGCCGTGTGTGTACGAGGTGTACGGAGCAGAGCCACACGTGTACGAGGTGTACGGAGCAGAGCCGTGTGTGTACGAGGTGTACGGAGCGGAGCCGCGTGTGTACGAGGTGTACGGAGCAGAGCCGCGTGTGTACGAGGTGTACGGAGCGGAGCCGCACGTGTACGAGGCGTACGGAGCGGAGCCGCTGTGTACGAGGCGTACGGAGCGGAGCCGCGCGTGTACGAGGCGTACGGAGCGGAGCCGCGCGTGTACGAGGCGTACGGAGCGGAGCCGCGCGTGTACGAGGCGTACGGAGCGGAGCCGCGCGTGTACGAGGCGTACGAAGCGGAGCCGCGTGTGTTTACGAGGCGTACGGAGCAGAGCCGCGTGTGTTTACGAGGCGTACGGAGCAGAGCCGCTTGTGTTTACGAGGCGTACGGAGCAGAGCCGTGTGTGTACGAGGTGTACGGAGCGGAGCCGTGTGTGTACGAGGTGTACGGAGCGGCGTACATATGGAGCCGTGTGTGTACGTTGTGTATGGAGTGGAGCCGCGGGTGTACGCTGTATCCAGCTGTATACTCCCTGGTTCGGTCAGAGACACCGCGGCTCTTTATCAGACTGTAGAAGAACTGACACTGGACACTCGGTAAAACTGCGCTCGGACGTCTCTTGTTTCTCGCACAGATATTGATAACATAAGATGGAGTCAGACGAACCCTCCTACAAAACCTGATAACAAAGTCATTACTACAGGACTGGATGAGAAACGGATTTATTCTACAAGAAACGCTGGGGCCACAAATGAGAGAATCCGGGCCTCGTGGCTGGATACTCCGGACCCCCGGCGTGTTAGGACCAGACGGGGTCTTTGTCCCTGGAGCTTCTCTGCTCGGTATAATGAGACTCTGATCTTGTTCTTATAAAGAGGGTTGGAGTAAAATAGAAGCTGCCTGAATATGAGGACTTTGTCTGGTGTCTATGTCCTTGTGTACAGAGCTATGGAGATAGCGCTATTCTCTGTATAATAGATGTGATGTCGCTGGAGCCCTAATATTCCTGTACAGGGGTCTTTGTAGAGATAATCTTACCCCAGCATTATGGATTGGGAGAAGGGAAAAAGGGATTGGGGACATTTTATTGTAATTTCCCTTTAAAAAATGTAATAAAAAAAAATAACTGATTCACTGGTTAACGCAATTTTTCTGGCAAAAGGTTTTAAGACCTATTTTAAGTCAATTTTGGCTGCTGATTACGAATACGAACTCCGTTTTTGGCTATCACATCAGGATTTCGAGATATTTTCAATTTTTGATGAAAATTACTCCTATTGAATGTTTTTTGATAAAAACACGTGATTTTTGGTACTACATTTTGTATATTTTTAATCAAGGAATAACAAAGATTACAAAGTCTATGTACAGCAAATCAAATATACTTACAGAATGAAGCTACAAAATATAAAAACACATATATATGGCACACAGATGAATGGCAAATGGCAGTTATTTGAACTTTCTATCTTGGCTGATCTGTGATGTACAGCTTCTGGGTTGTCTCTCATCAAGCTCCAGCAATAGTCAGCCATCATATGTGAGTCCCACCGGCCTTGATACCGTTCTTCCATTGTTTTAATGTCCTGATGAAAACGCTCACCTTGTTCCTCGCTCACATCCCCAAGCTTCTCTGGAAAAAAGTCCAAATGGCTGTGTAAATAGTGAATCTTGATACTCATTCTACATCCAAGATTTCGCAGACTCATTAGTAGCTCTTCCACAATCTCTTCATAGTTGTCTGCTTTCTTATTCCCTAGAAAATTCTGCACCACATTACAAAATGCGTTCCAAGCTCTTTCTCCTGTCTCATTCATTGATGTGATAAAATTTGGGTCTCTCATAAGTGTTCTTATTTGAGGTCCATCAAATATTCCAGCCTTTTTCTTCTCTTCACTAAGACCAGGAAAACTTGAACGTATATAGTTAAAGCATTCTCCACTGTGATTGAGAGCTTTGACGAACTGCTTCATCAATCCAAGTTTTATGTGCAAGGGAGGAAAGACAATGTTCTTCCTATCCACTAGAGGATCATGGATGACATTCATATCGCCAGATGCCAATCTGTCGCTGAGGCCATTCAGTTTTCACCCAATGCTCTGCTGTAGCTCTACTGTCCCAGTAGCACAGAAAACAAGGGTGTTTTGTGTACCCTCCTTGCAGACCCAAAATAAAGTTAACCACTTTCAAATAAACACAAATTAACCACCCATGAACATTATATTGTAACCTCTCTAGAACAATCCTGATGTTTTTATATTCTTCTTTACGTTTTACAGAATGACCTATTGGTACAGAGCCATACTTATTTCCATTGTGTAACAGAACACATTTTAAACTTCTTTTGGAACTATCAATAAAAAGCCTCCAATCCCTTGAATCATATGCTGGAAGTCCCATAAAGAGAAGTAGCCCTTCAACATCAGTACAATAGACAAGCTGGCCATCTGAATGGAAGGACTTCCGCAGTTCTGCTTCCCTGTTGCGATAAAATGAGACACTTGTACCAGGTTTCAACATTCGATTCTCCTGTAGTCTTGAAGCCAATAGTTCAGCAGACTCTTTTGGTAGATAAAGATCTCTAACCAGATCATTCAATGCAGACTGAGTAAACAGAATTGGTTTGTCACAATCTTCATCACATGGCTGAAAAATATCTGGCCTGTCTTCTTCATCAGTATAACAATGTGAGGAGAGATCTGTGTCAACGTTTTCTGGAAGCGCAGTAAATTTTGGAACAAGTATGTCTTCACTATGGGCAACTGGTCGAATAGCTGAAGACATACTCGGGTATTGCAAATATTGCTTGTTTTTCTTATTGAAACCTTTTACATCGACAAGGCAGAAATAGCAGTCTTCTAAATGATTGCTTGGTTCTCTCCAAACCATAGGAACTCCAAACTGAAGTTTAGCATTCTTTCCTTGAGACCATGATCTCAAGCTCTCAATACAGGTTTTGCACACTTTGTGAGGAGCCCAATGCTTGTCTTGGTCTCCAAGTTTTACTTTGAAGTACGCAAAATACACCCTCTTAACAAAGTCAGTAATGTTGCGTTTCCACAGATGTAACAAAAAATATTTGGATCATTTGAGCACTGTCTTCTGCGAGATGTAGAGGCCATTGTTAGATCAGCAAAACATCCTGCAGAGAAATACAAGATAAAAGTTGTTAGCTACCTGAGTTGTTCATTGAATTTCTGTACCCCCCCCGCCACACACACACACACACACACACACACACACCTGCCCACACATACACACAAACACCTGCCCACACACACACACCTGCCCACACACACACACACACCTGCCCACACACACACACCTGCCCACACACACACACACACCTGCCCACACACACACACACACCTGCCCACACACACACACACCTGCCCACACACACACACACCTGCCCACACACACACACCTGCCCACACAGACACCTGCCCACAAACACACACACACCCATATACACACACTTGCCCACACACACAACTGCCCACACACACACCTGCCCACACACACACACACACCTGCCCACACAGACACCTGCCCACACAGACAACTGCTCACACACACACACACATATACACACACACACATATACACACACACACACCTGCCCACACAGACACCTGCCCACAAACACACACACACCCATATATACACACTTGCCCACACACACACCTGCCCACACACACACACCTGCCCACACACACACCTGACCACACAGACACCTGCCCACACAGACAACTGCTCACACACACACACACACACACATATACACACACACACACACCTGCCCACACAGACACCTGCCCCCACAGACACCTGCCCACAAACACACACACACCTGCCCACACACACACACACACACATATACACACACACATATACACACACACACACCTGCCCACACAGACACCTGTCCCCACAGACACCTGCCCACACAGACAACTGCTCACACACACACACACATATACACACATATACACACACACCTGCCCACAAACACACACACACACCCATATACACACACTTGCCCACACACACACCTGCCCACACACACACATCTGCCCACACACACACACACCTGCCCACACAGACAACTGCTCACACACACACACACACACATATACACACACACACATATACACACACACACACCTGCCCACACAGACACCTGCCCCCACAGACACCTGCCCACAAACACACACACACCTGCCCACACACACAGACACACACACATATACACATACACACACACACACACCTGCCCACACAGACACCTGCCCCCACAGACACCTGCCCACAAACACACACACACCTGCCCACACACACATCTGCCCACACACACACACACTCACCATCCCCCGGCTCAATTCCTCCTGCCTGCTCTCTCTCTTTTCCGGTGCAGCACTGCAGGCCGGGGCGCACTGCGTGACGTCACAGCTAGGAGGCACAGCCGCGCACAGGGCCATGTCTCCTAGCAGTGACGCGGCCGGGCCAGCACAGGGAAGTTAACTGCTGCAGTGCTGGCCCGGCTGATGAAGAAGTAGCGGCGGCCGCTGCTGGGGGAGCGGTCCGGGCCCCCCCCTCCCGCCACTGCTACCGCTATGTGCCGCGGCCGCTCGCACATATAATGAGGGCAATCCGGCATTAGACACCCCGCCTGGAGCCGCGGGCCCCCTGCAGGCTCGGGCCCTGGGCGGTCGCCCGGATTGCCCTCATTATAATCCGCCTATGGATATAGGGCATGGAAAACGGCATCGCAGCTGCAGCGGCTACGCTGATGGTAGAGGGTCCCTCCGCGTCCGACATCTTCCTCCCCCCTAGTTAACCGTGGCCTACCTTCTGGCGATCCTCTTCTGTAGGCCGCGGCTCCGCTCGCGATGCTCTGGGCGAGGACCTTGCGTTGCTCGGTGATGACGTCGGCATCCGCTGGATCTCCTTCCAGGACCTTGCGCAGCGTCTCAGCGTAGGGCGGGGCTTCAGGTCTCGCGCGTTTTTGGACGTCCACGCCCCTCTTCTTCCGGCGCGGCGTCCCGAAGATGGCGCCCGATGGCGGGAAACGGCTCCGATTGGCGGGAAATGGCCCCGAATGGCGGGAAACTTCACTCAGATATGTATAGAGTCTTTTCCAGACACGCAATACCCGATTGTGGCGGGTTGGTCACAATTCTGCCGACTACGCCAAAGCTGACTCGCCCCCTGGGCCGTGGGGTACCCGGGCCTTCTAGTGTACGGTGCTGATGGGGGTAGTAGTGGCAACCCGATCCCATGGCTCAGGGTGGTCAGACCAAATGGTGGCAGTCTATTTATCAGTGTTTTGAATGTCCGACTACGCCACCCGTGGATTGCGGTTGGAGATAACCGCCGCTGCAAGGCAGACCGCTGAGGCTGGTGTTGGTGTGCAGCACAGGGGTAGGATAACTCCCCACGGGAAGAGTGTAGCCTCAGGGCAGTGTAGGTGGATGTTGGGGGTGATAGTGCAGGCCGCAATAGTAAGAGTTCAGAGTCCGGTTCAAACAGTTCAGGGTCTTTATTGTAGATATTATTAATGACCCAACAGTACCGGTTAGGAATGGGCCTGGGTGTCTGAGAGCATTCGGGCGAGCCCCACTGGTCAGGGTGAGTGTGTAGGCCTACCGTTCTCTCTATGCTCTTTCTGACTATCCCCCTTTTCGTGGTGTAATAGCCCACGTCCCTGAGCTGGCCGTTTACTTCTCTCCTGTATGGCTTGCGACTCAGGCCTTGGGTACCTGTTGCCTGCTCCTCGATGTACTGGTCCCTCTGTGTGGAGGAGCCTCCAGGCTTCTTAGGCCAAGGGACCTGAAATCCCTCGCAGGTTGGTTCTCTGCTGCTGGGCTTGTAACCCTGACAGCCTCGGACCCCAATGTCCGGTAGATTGGTTCTCTGCCAGGACCGGCTCTCGTCGCCTCTGTCCCTGGCTTGTAGTTTCTCCTCTGCCTCACGGACTCCTCAGCTGCAGCTGAACTGTCCCTCCTTCTCTGGGACTAGTCTCACTCCTGAGCTAGGTCGTCCAGTTCTCTCTAACCCTGCCCCCAGTTCCAGGTTTTATAGGGGCAGCCAGCTCCCCCTGCTGGCCTGGGACAGGAGGTGCTGTATTCTAATTGTCCCTAACCAGGGGACCTCCCTCCTGCTTTCAGAAACAGATTATTGTTTGTGGCATCCAGGCCTGGGGTGACACACACACACTGCTCTATATTTAGTATGATGCCCCCACTCCTCCATATATATAGCATGATGGTCCCACTGCTCCATATACAGGTGCATCTCACTAAATTAGAATAGCATCAAAAAGTTAATTTATTTCAGTTCTTCAATACAAAAAGCTGTCTTTCAGCTCATCTGCATTGTTGGGTCTGGTGTCTCTCATCTTCCTCTTGACAATACCCCATAGATTCTCTATAATAGATTCTCTATGGGGTTAAGGTCAGGCGAGTTTGCTGTCAATCAAGCACAGTGATACTGTTGTGTGTAAACCAGGTATTGGTACTTTTGGCCGTGTGGACAGGGGCCAAGTCCTGCTGGAGAATGACATTTCCATCTCCAAAAAGCTTGTCGGCAGAGGGAAGCATGAAGTGCTGTAAAATGTCCTGGTAGACGGCTGTGCTGACTTTGGTCTTGATAAAACACAGTGGACCTACACCAGCAGATGACATGGCCCCCCAAACCATCACTGATTGTGGAGCCTTCACACTAGACCTCAAGCAGCTTGGATTGTGGACTCTCCACTCTTCCTCCAGACTCTGGGACCTTGATTTCCAAATGAAAATTGGAACTCTAGGACCTTGTGGAGTGTGTCAATGACTGCCTTCTGGACATCTGTCAAGTCAGCAGTCTTCCTCATGATTGTGGAGCATACTGAAACAGTATTGAAGAACTAGAATAAATTAACTTTTTGAAGATATTCTAATTTAGTGAGATGCACCTGTATATACTATGATGGTCCCACTGCCCCACATACATATAGTATAATGGCCCCACTACTCCATATGTAGTATGATGGACTCACTACTCCAGATATATAGTAGGATGGCTCCACTGCCCGATCATTTAAAAAAATAAAGTTTATTCTCACTTAATCCTGATTCCCTACATCACGGCCTCTGTCTCCTCTTCCATGGCGGGACTGCAGAGCAGAGCGATGCAATGATGTCATCGAGCCACCTGCGTGAGTATGCTGACATCTCGTTAACCGCAGGCCTATGGCGATCTGTGGCATATGAAAGAGATAGTGATAGGGCAGGGAGCTTGTGTCTCACTGCTTTATCATGCGACGCCTCTGCATAAGAGACATTAGGGCTATATTAGCTACGTCACAGAAGACACTGGAGCTGGAGTATATAGAATAGGAGACACTGGGGCTGGCGTATATTCATCACAGGATACATTGGGCCTAGAGCATATAAATCACAGAAGAAGCTGGAGTATATAGAATAGAAGACACTGGGGCTGGAGTTTATAGAATAGGAGACACTGGGGCTGGCGCATATACAGTTCTGCTCAAAAGTTTACATACCCCGGCAGAATTTTTCCTTTCTTGGCCTTGTTTCAGAGAAAATGAATGATAACAAAAACACTTTTTCTCCACTCATGGTTATTGGTTGGGGGAAGCCATTTACTGTCACATTTCTGTGTTTTCTCTTTTTAAATCTTAATGACAACTAGTGATGAGCGAGCATGCTCGCTACTGCTCGGTGCTTGCCCGAGTATCTCACTGCTCGAGATGGTCTGCGCTCACTGAGTATTTCCGGGTTGGTCGGGCGGGAAGTCGGGTCCCCTCCCTGCATGTTTGTCGCTCTTTACAGAGCCAATGAACATGCAGGGATTGCCTGCCATGCACTGTAATGCCATAGCCATGGGGGTTGTGGGCATTACAGTGATTGGCTGGCCGCACAGCGTCATCAGGTCTATATCTGACCTGGCGCCGCCATGCTCATCACAGTCACTCTGGATCAGACAGTGTAGGGAGAGCGGCTGCTGCGTTAGGGAGAGATTTGTTTGTGCATTAGGTAGTGTAGGGAGAAAAACAGCACATTACACATATCCATCCTAACAAACAGTCCTTCTGAGGACTAATCCATCTGCAGAGATATCAGGCAGGCAGTGTATATAGGCAGGCAGTGTATATAGCAGACTGCAGTGCATATAGCACAAGAGGCTCCATTCCAGTTCTGCCTTCTGCTGCTGTTAGATATTTCTATACAAAGGCCCAGGTCTCTGGGGCCAGGAATACTTTTCTTTGGATCTTAATCCTCATTATTTGCTTATAAAGCAATCCAGAGAACACCGTTTTTCTGCGCCATTTGCTTGTTGGCACTGCAGAATACAGCCAGGTCCTTTCCATATTAGAGCGCTAGAAATCCAGCTATTTAAAACTGTGTTTTCTCCGTCACACGGATCACATATACGTTGTCAGAAAATACTGCCATTTCTGGCCTCCATTTTTTCAGTGTGTCAGTGAAGCAATTCACAGCAGTTTGCTGTTCACACTACTTACCTACAGGCCAGGTATTTAAAACTCTGTTTTCTCCATCACACCGATCACATATAACTTCGCTTCAAACTCAGTCATTTGTAGTGACCGTGGAAGATACTATCCTCCATTTAAAATGGGCAAGGCACGTGGCAAGGGACGGGGAACTGGACATGATGGTAATGGTGCATGCAGAGGCCGAGGACAAGGCCGTGGGCAAGCCGAAATTGTGCCACAACAAACACCCACATCTTCTCGCCTGACCTTCCTGTCCCAATTTCTAGGGGACCGCAGCACACCACTATTGAACCCAGATCAGTGTCAAAAGGTTGTTAGTTGGATAGCGGATAATGCTTCCAGTCACTTAGCCACCACCACCACCACCCTGTCTTCCACACGGTCAAGTCTCAGTAGCCATGAGTCTGGACCTCATATTCCTCACCCTGATCCTCCTTCCTCCCACCATGCCAAGTACCCAGAGACAACTGATCCCACACTTGGACAATCTGAAGAGCTGTTCACTTTTCCATTTATAGATTCGGGCCTCTCGCCCGGTCCACTTGAAGCGGGGCAAGAGGAGATCGCGTGTAGCGATGCCCAAATATTTGAGCAGCCACAGTCACATGAAGGCGACGGTGGGAAACTGTCACAAGAGGTGGACGATGCTGAGACACAATTGGCAGAAAGTCAGGAATAGTACCAGGGTGCAGAAGTGGGAGACGAGGTGGTGGATGATATAGTAACTGACCCAACATGGCAGGAGGACATGCAGAGCAAGGACAGCAGCACACAGGGGGAGGGAGGCAGAGCACCCCAACAGGCAGGAAGAAGCAGTGTGGTGGCCGCAGATAGAAGGCAGGCTACCGTTTCCCGTAACACCAACATGAAGGAAGTTGCCACTACAACTGTTAGGTCTTCCCGAGTCTGGTTGTTTTTTAAAGACTCTGCCGATAACTCCAAAAAGGCCATTTGCATCACGAGCCAGACCAGCATCAGCAGGGGTGGCAAAACGACCAGCCTGACCACCACCAGCATGATCAGGCACATGGCAGCAAAGCACTCGACTTTGTGGGCCGAACACCAGGGTCCAAGAACAGTGTCTACAGGTGGCACCATTGCTTCTTCTGCTGTTGTGCATGCAAGCCAATCCCCTGTCCATAGTGCATGAAAAGATGCCTCCTGCCCTGCACCTGTCATTGCACACTCTCAAGTAGCAGCATCAGGAAGCACATCCATGTCCTTGTCCCAGCGCAGCGTTCAGTTGTTCATACTCCAGTCCTTGGAATGCAAGCGCAAATATGCAGCCGACGTTCCACAGGCCACACTACTAAATTATCACAATTCACGACTGCTTGGCTCGAAATGTTGCCTTTTAGGCTTGTGGAGACAGAAGCATTCCGCAACCTGATGGCGGCGGCCGTCCCTCAGTACTATGTCCCCAGCCGCCACTATTTCTCCCAGTGTGCCGTCCCCACATTACACAAGCACGTGTCCCAAAACATTAGCCGTGCCCTCAACAACGCAGTTACCGGTAAAGTCCACCTAACCACGGACACGTGGACAACTGCTTGTGGGCAGGGACGGTACATCTCGCTGATGGCACACTGGGTTAACATAGTGGAAGCCGGGACCCAGTCGGACCTTGGGACGGAACACGTCCTCCCGACGCCAAGGATTGCAGGCCCTAGGTCAATCAGGGTTGCCCCCACGGTCAACAGCTCCTGCACCTCATGCTCCTCAGCCTCCTCCTCAGCCTCCATCTCCGAAATGACCACATCAGTCACAAGCTGGAAGCACTGCAGCACTGCCTCGGCCAAGCGGCAACAGGCTGTGCTGAAGCTAATATGCTTAGGTGAAAAACCACACAATGCTGAAGAGTTATGGACAGCTCTGAAAGAGCAGGCACATCTGTGGCTCAAACCGCTGAACCTACAGCCAGGCATGGTCGTGTGTGACAATGGCCGGAACCTGGTGGCAGCTCTGAGGCGAGGCAAGCTCACACACGTACCATGCCTGGCCCATGTACTTAACCTCGTGGTTCAGCGGTTACTCAAATCCTACCCGGAGCTGCCGGATCTGCTTGTTAAAGTATTCTGCCTGTGTGCCCATTTTAGAAAGTCACCTACAGCTTCCGCCGCCCTTGCAGTGTTTCAGCAGTGTTTGCAGCTTCTGGCTCACAGACTGGTGTGTGATGTCCCCACACGTTGGAACTCTACATTGCAGATGTTGGGAAGGATTTGTGAGCAGAAGAGGGCAGTTGTTGAGTACCAGCATCAAAAAGGCTATCGGTATTCAGTTCAGACTCCACACATAAGACCTCAGTAGTGGACGTGGATGTCAGACATATGTACCATCCTCCAAAACTTTGAGGACTCCACCAAGATGGTGAGCGGCGATGACGCCATAATTAGCCTCACCATCCCACTTCTCTGTCTTCTGAAACGCTCTCTGCTCACAATCAAAGATGATGCATTGCAGGCAGAGCACGATAAGATGGAGCAATTAACCATACAGGGTGATTACACACAGCCAAGCCTCATCTCATCCCAACGTGGATTGGGTGACAATGAGGAAGAGGAGGAGGAGGAAGGACAGGAACTAGTTTCATGACGGTGCTATTTGCACAGCTGTCATACCGTCTGTTCAGCGTGGATGGCCAGAGGACAGAGAAAAGGAGGAGGAGAGCATGGTCAGTCATCCTCTTGGTGAGGACACGGAAGTCTTGCCTGTTAGTAGTCTGGCACGCATGGCTGAGTTTATGTTATGCTGCCTTTCCCATGACCCTCGCATTCTCAAAATTTTAGGTCATTACTGGTTGGTGACACTTCTAGACCCACTCTACAAGGAGAACTTGATATCTCTTATTCCTGAGGCGGACAGGTGTACAAAAATGAGGCAGTACCAGAAGGCCCTTGTTGCGGAACTATTAAAAAAATTCCCATCTGAAAACGCTGGAGGCAGACGGCACACTTCGTTCGACAACCAAGGAGTACAGGTGAGAGAGACACAACTTCAATCCAGCAGAGGCAGGGGAACACTGTCAATGTTCTGGGAGAGTTTTCTCAGACCCTCCCATCGCACAGGCCCTGAGGCGCAGGGTACTCTCACAAGGAGTGCAAAGTTTGGGAAGATGCTGAGGGAGTACCTTGCCGTACCGTACCAATGTCCTCCGTGATTCCTCTGTGCCTTATAAATATTGGGTATCCAAGCTAGATATGTGGAATGAACTGGCTCTCTATGCCTTGGAGGTCCTGGCCTGCCCTGCCGCCAGTGTTTTATCAGAGCGGGTTTTTAGTGCCGCTGGTCTAATTATAACTGATAAGCGCATCCTCCTGTCAACTGAAAATGCTGACAGGCTGACTCTTATAAAAATGAACAAGGGCTGGATTGGGCTAGACTTCTCAACACCACCGAATGATAGCAGCGTAACATAAACTCAAATCCAGTGTCTTTTCTTGGGAGGTGTATTCCCATGCACCTTTTCACACCCACACATGGGTATACGCTTCCTGATTTTGGCTATTTGCTCTTGTTCTCCTCCTTCTCCTCATCCTCCACCACCATATCACCAGGGTGACCGTGGTCCATGATGCAACACCCACATAATTTTTTTAAAGGGTGTTTGACTCGCCCCTGGGCCGTGGGGCACTCGGAGCCGGGCAATAGGGAGACGGTGGGGGTAGTAGTGGTGACCCGGTTCCGTGGCTCAGGGTGGTCAGACCAGTGGTAGTCCTTTAGCAGTCCTAAGTGATGTCCGACTACGCCACCCGTGGATTTCGGTTATTATGAACCGCCGCTGCAAGGCAGACCGCTGGGGCTGATGATGTATGCAGCTGAGGTAGTGTGACTCCCCACGGGAAGAGTGCAGCCCCAGGGCAGTGTAGTGGATGGTGGGAGTGATGGTGCAGAGAGTCCCAGTGCCGTTAGTGCTGGAGGAGCGAAAGAGTACACAGACAACGTACTGCAGTCCAATGTCTTTTACTCACATTTCATGTACTCCGGGTCAATTCTGTCAGCAATGACCGCCCGAGCCGTGCTGCGTCCACCAGGTGAGGGGCTCGGTCAAACCCAGGCAGTTCAGGAGCATGGCACAGGACCCCCTTCAATCCTTTCTCTGGCCTGCCTCACCAGTGACCCACTTTTGTCCAGCTGCCGCGGACTTGTGCGGGTAAACGTGGTTCCTGTTCCCCGCTGTCCTATATGGTGCCTTCCTAGCAGGTTTGATGAGGTGTCGCACCAATAAATGATCACGACCTCCGGTCTTTGGCTGAGGGCTGTTTCTCCTCCACCAACTTGGAATCCGGTACCCTTAATCTGCCTGACCCTTCACCCTGTATTCTCGTGGGTTCTTAGGGTCCCTTCTGCCGTCTTGTTCCTGAGCCCTTCTGTTTCTCTCTTTCTCTTTCTCTTCTGTTCCTTTCTGTTCTTGTTCCTTTCTGTTCTTGTTCCTTTCTGTTCCTGGCCTTCACCCTAGGCCTGCCTCGTGGAGCTGGGCCCAGACTGAGCCACAGCTCCCTGTCAGCCCTCTCTGGCTGAACTCCTTCTCTTACTCCACTCACTGAACTTCTCTTCTTCTCTTCTCTCTGTGCTGGCTGGGCCTCAGAGGCTAGGCCCGCCTACGTAGCAGAGCCCCTTGCAGAGGCCCCCACTCCGTCACTTCTTCTCTCTGACTGAACACTGTTCTAAGATGGTGCCCACCTTTTATACCTCCCTTTAGAACATGAGCCCAGGTGACCAGCAACCAATGGGCTCCTATCTACGCTCAGGAACCAACCCCTATCTGCTCCTACATCACTGGGTATTCCTACCCCCTCCCCACTCCAGCCAGGGACATGGTCTGTCGTGCCTGTGACGCGCCCCTGGGCCTGCTGTGTCGTGCGGCATCGCGCGCACGGGGGCTTACCCGGAGCCGGATCTGTTGAGGGTTGTAGTCTCGTGGCGGTGACCCGGTCCGTGCCCAGGGAGTCAGACTAAAGTGGCAGTCTATGGCAGTAGATGTTAACTTGATCGACTACGCCACCCGTTGAGTGCGGCTTTGAAGCCGCCGCTGCAGAACAGTCCACTGAGGCCAGGTGTATAAGGATGTGCAGCGTGGTGGTATAACCCCCAACGGGAGGGGTATGGCCTCAGGGCAGCAGGGTTAGATGATGGGGGTGATGGTGGTACACGAGCGCAACAAAGACAACTCGGAGTCTTGGTGGTGCAGTTCAGGGTCTTTACTCACGGTTACTTGGTTACTGCTCCAGGCCACCGCTGCAGAGGTGGCCGCCTGTGTCGCGCTGTGCTCACCAGGTGAGGGGCTCGGTTAACTCCCAGGTCTTTCTGGAGTGCTTTGCAGGACCCCCTTTATGTCCCCTGTTTCTGGTCTTCAACCCCACTAGTGACCACGCTTATGTCCAGCTGCCTCGGACCTTCTTGGTGGGCAAACGTTGGCCTGCGTTTCCCAGGTCCTATGTGGTGCCTTTCTAGCGGGTGTGGCGAGGGGCTGCTCCACATGTAATGTCGCAGCCTCCGGTTCTTAGTTGAGGGTAGTTTCTCTCCTCCACTAATTTGGGATCCGGTTCCCATCTTCTTGACCTGACCCCCCTACTCAGGTAGCGGCGGGCGTGTGGTGGCTTCCAGCCAGTCCACACCCCTGGGGTCCCCTCTGTCCTTTCTGGAGCCCAGTCTGCTCCTCTTCCTCCTTCTTCCCTCCTCCAGGCTCAGGCCTCCTGACAGGGCCTGCCTGTGGAGCAGAGCCCATAAAGCAGCTCTGCTCCCTGTCTTCTCCTCTCTCAACTCTCTCCCTTTCCAAGATGGTGCCTCCCTTTATACTCCTGTACAGAGTGCACCCAGGATCTACTTCCCCCACGCACACACTACCGGGTTCCCTTCTCTAGGTGTTCCCTCCCCCCACTCCAGCCAGGGACATGTTCACTCGTGCCTGCATAACTAATGGGAGCACCGTCGAGCTGTCCCCCGGAAATGTGGTGTAGTGCATGTGGGTGTTAGGGTCCTGAGCCACACTCCATCCTTACCTGGAAGTGAGATATCGCACATCTGGGTGAGATGCAATACCTCTGTAGCAACCGAACCCTCGGGGTGCTACATTCCCCCCTGGCAAAACCCAGCACGTCCGCGGGCTGGAACTGAGCAAAAGACAGGGTATACATTAGAACATGCAAATTTTTCATAAACAACAAGTACAACAGGTATCAACATTCAGTTTCCCTTTATGGGAACGGCTCTCTCTTAAACGGTATAAGTGCATATGTACTGTTCTGGAACTCTTTTTCATAGTAACACATTCTAGCATATAAATTTTTCATATAAAACATTTCTAGCAGCAGATCCACGAAGAAGTCTCTTTATAACAGGTCACAGTTTATTCTGCAACCAGGTGTCCATTTTCCTAAAACAGGGAGACGTAACCAGGTAGGGGTCTGTCCTGCCCCGAGTCCTTAACAGTCTTTAGTCCGTCCTGGGTTACGCTCCAACTATGTACACAGGATTCCCGGTAAATCCA
The DNA here is from genome assembly GCF_046119375.1 of Phyllobates terribilis. Lineage (NCBI taxonomy): Eukaryota > Metazoa > Chordata > Amphibia > Anura > Dendrobatidae > Phyllobates > Phyllobates terribilis. The sequence goes on along the minus strand of NW_027362796.1, from coordinate 392,712 downwards.
CCAAGGACTCCTATACATTACTAGAAACACATAATTATTTACAGGATATGGCCGCTCTCAGTCCTCGGCCAGGTAGGGGTGGCTGTTCTCAGTCCCCAGCCAGTTAGAGGGAAAAGGGGTGGCTGTTCTCAGTCCCCAGCCAGATAGGGGATAAGGGAAACAGTTCTCTTTCTGTCCCAACGGGGACCACACTCTTAGTGGAAACAGTCCCACAACAGTCCTTATACCCGGTCGGGTAACTATTCACATCTCCTCTTTTACCGTTTACGATTAACGGTGTGCTCCACACGCTCCTTTCTCTTTCTCAGGTTCAGACCCGTCCGGGCCCTCTTGGTACTCGGGGTCTGAGTGGTACTATTAATGACGCCCGGGGTCAGGGGGTGCGACTTTGGGCCTGGGCGCGGGCTGGTGGTGGCAGTGCCCAGGTCTGGAGCAGGTCTGCGTCTGCAGCGCCCGGGATCGGCGGCTCCACCGGGTGGCCCGGGAGCAGGCTGACGCTGGCAGCGTCCGGGACAGGGAGACTCCTTTTACCTGCTCCCGCGACCGCTCCTGCGTCACGCGTCTTCTCCTGGTGCTGGTCGGGGCCTGCGATGGCTGGGGCACTGCCGATGCTGGGCAGCTTAGTCTGCTGCCGGTCCGCCATCTTGCTGTCCGTTCCTGGTGTCCTCCTCCCCCCTGGTGGACCGTGGCCTACCTGGCGATGATCCTCTTCTGTAGGCCGCGGCTCCGCAGTTGATCATCAGGGTCGAGGACCTTCCGTCGCGCTCCTGTGACGTCGGCGTCTGCTGGGCTCCTTCCAGGACCTTACGCAACGTCCGGACGTGAGGCGGGACTTCAGTTCTCGCGCGCTTTCGGAGTCCACGCCCCTCTTCTTCCCGCGCGGCGTCCTCAAGATGGCGCCCAATGGCGGGAAAACTCCACAGATGGCGGGAAGAAGGCTGAAGATGGCGCCGGATGGCGGGAACCTTCACGGATGGCGGGAAGAAGGCTGAAGATGGCGCCGGATGGCGGGAAAACTTCACGGATGGTAAGTTTTAAAAGTCTCTTTTTCAGGCACGCAGTACCCGGTGGTTGCGGGCACGAAATCCTGCCGACTACGCCAAAAGTTGACGCGCCCCTGGGCCTGCTGTGTCGTGCGGCATCGCGCGCACGGGGGCTTACCCGGAGCCGGATCTGTTGAGGGTTGTAGTCTCGTGGCGGTGACCCGGTCCGTGCCCAGGGAGTCAGACTAAAGTGGCAGTCTATGGCAGTAGATGTTAACTTGATCGACTACGCCACCCGTTGAGTGCGGCTTTGAAGCCGCCGCTGCAGAACAGTCCACTGAGGCCAGGTGTATAAGGATGTGCAGCGTGGTGGTATAACCCCCAACGGGAGGGGTATGGCCTCAGGGCAGCAGGGTTAGATGATGGGGGTGATGGTGGTACACGAGCGCAACAAAGACAACTCGGAGTCTTGGTGGTGCAGTTCAGGGTCTTTACTCACGGTTACTTGGTTACTGCTCCAGGCCACCGCTGCAGAGGTGGCCGCCTGTGTCGCGCTGTGCTCACCAGGTGAGGGGCTCTGTTAACTCCCAGGTCTTTCTGGAGTGCTTTGCAGGACCCCCTTTATGTCCCCTGTTTCTGGTCTTCAACCCCACTAGTGACCACGCTTATGTCCAGCTGCCTCGGACCTTCTTGGTGGGCAAACGTTGGCCTGCGTTTCCCAGGTCCTATGTGGTGCCTTTCTAGCGGATGTGGCGAGGGGCTGCTCCACATGTAATGTCGCAGCCTCCGGTTCTTAGTTGAGGGTAGTTTCTCTCCTCCACTAATTTGGGATCCGGTTCCCATCTTCTTGACCTGACCCCCCTACTCAGGTAGCGGCGGGCGTGTGGTGGCTTCCAGCCAGTCCACACCCCTGGGGTCCCCTCTGTCCTTTCTGGAGCCCAGTCTGCTCCTCTTCCTCCTTCTTCCCTCCTCCAGGCTCAGGCCTCCTGACAGGGCCTGCCTGTGGAGCAGAGCCCATAAAGCAGCTCTGCTCCCTGTCTTCTCCTCTCTCAACTCTCTCCCTTTCCAAGATGGTGCCTCCCTTTATACTCCTGTACAGAGTGCACCCAGGATCTACTTCCCCCACGCACACACTACCGGGTTCCCTTCTCTAGGTGTTCCCTCCCCCCACTCCAGCCAGGGACATGCTCACTCGTGCCTGCATAACTAATGGGAGCACCGTCGAGCTGTCCCCCGGAAATGTGGTGTAGTGCATGTGGGTGTTGGGGTCCTGAGCCACACTCCATCCTTACCTGGAAGTGAGATATCGCACATCTGGGTGACATGCAATATCTCTGTAGCAACCGAACCCTCGGGGTGCTACACCTGCATTTGGGGTGAGTGTGCTGTATGCAGCTAACTGAACCCTGGTCCATACTCCATCCTTACCCGGGAGTGGAATATCACACCTCTGGCAGAGGTGCAATACCCCTGTAGCGGTCGAGCCCTCGGGGCGCTACATTTTTATGATGCCCGTAAAAAAAATTTTTTATACAGTATGTTCATGTATACCCCCCAGGAGTAAATGTTTGTCAGCCCATACACTTAGTGCATGGCATTACAAGTATAGGAGGCCCGCTCCTTTCTAATGGTAAAATTTTTTTATGATGCGCTCCTCCACGTCTCTTCCAAGGGCCATTGAAGTGCCTCCAAATTTTTGGCAGCCCTTGCAGTCACTGCATAGTCCAACACTATGGGAGACTCTCTCCTTTCTAATGGGAATTTGTCATTACTGTGGCCTGGTCTATGTGTCTTTAAATTCTTAGTGGGTTTTTTCCTAAACTTGGTCAGCTGTTGGACTCACTGCATACCCTATAACTGTATAGCAGACCCTCTCCTTTCTAATGGGAACATGTCATATCTTATTACTGTGGCCCTGCTCTGTGTGTCTTTAAATTCTTAGTGGGGATTTTCCTAAAATCTGTCAGCCGTTGGACTCACTGCATACCCTATAACAGTATAGCCGACCCTATCATTTCTAATGGGAATTTGTCGTTACTGTGGCCCTGCTCTATGTGTCTTTAAATTCTTAGTGGGTTTTTTCCTAAAATTGGTCAGCCGTTGGACTCACTGCATACCCTATAACTGTATAGCAGACCCTGTCCTTTCTAATGGGAGCATGTCGTACCTTGTTACTGTGGCCCTGCTCTGTGTGTCTTTAAATTCTTATTGGGGTTTTTCATTAAAATTTGTCAGCCGTTGGATTCACTGCATACCCTATAACTGTATAGTAGACCCTCTACTTTCTAATGGGAACATGTCGTACCTTGTTACTGTGGCCCTGCTCTGTGTGTCCTTAAATTCTTAGTGGCGTTTTTCCTAACATTTGTCAGCCGTTGGATTCACTGCATACCCTATAACTGTATAGCAGACCCTCTCCTTTCTAATGGGAACATGTCGTACCTTGTTACTGTGGCCATGCTCTTTGTGTCTTTAAATTGTTAGTGTTTTTTTAAAAAAAATTTGGCCACCCTTGCAGTCACATCATGGGCATAAACACTATAGAAGACCCGCTCCTTTATAATGGGAACATTTTTTTTTACTGAGACCCTCCTCTATGTCTCTTCAAAGGGGTATTAGGTTGCGTCCAAATTTTTGACAACCCTTGCAGTCACTGGATGCGCAATAACAGTATAGGAGACCCACTTGTTAATAATGGGAACAACAAAGCATAGCCCTCTGATGGCTCTCTAACAATAGCTAGGGCCGAATGCTAGCCTTTTAAGAATAGTAAGGGCCGTCTGATGTCTCTATAAAAATAGGCTTTATGACTTTCAGAGTCCCTCCATCATAAATAAAACAGGATGTGTCTGATGACACCACATTGCCAGATGAGGTTGTAAAATGTTAAAATGACATTTCCCGGTGAATGCATGTCATAAAAAATAACATAAAAAAAATAACAATAGGATCTTTCTTTAGTATAAAAAACAGCATCACCAATTTAACCTCAATGTAATCACATTGTTCAGCTCATGCACCTCCTCCTCCATCTCCGAAATGACCACATCAGTCACAAGCTGACAGCACTGCAGCACTGCCTTGGCCAAACAGCAACAGGCTGTGCTGAAGATAACATGCTTAATGCTTAATTGACAAACCGCCCAGCGCTGCATAGTTGTTGAAAGCTGTAACACAGCAGCTTGATCTGTGGCTCTCACCGCTGAACATACAGCCAGGCATGGTCGTGTGTTACAATGGGCGGAACCTGGTGACGGAGAAATGACAACCGGGATAGATACGGTTTCCCTCTATGCCAGTCCTTTCACAGAGCTAAAGAATATGGCTGTGGTGAAATACAACTCCCACTGAGAAGCTGTTTCAGATTGAAAAACATTGTGCCCACCAGAGGATTTGTTTCTGAGGGCTAACCTTTCTCACCCGCTCAAGAGCCCCATAGCAGCTGCAAAGTTAGCGCTATCATGAACTCTCCTGAGGTAGAAGCCAAGGCACACCAGAGAATTCTCTGGTGGGACTGTCCAACCCTGCCGAGAAGCAGTCCTGGCTAAGAAAAGTGTGTGGGAAGATTCCAGGACACTCTATTTTTACTGAGGAGGAAACACACGCAAACATGGGGAGAACATACAAATTTCTTGCAGATGTTGTCCTTGCTGGGATTTGAACCCAGGATCCCAGCGCTGCAAGACTTCAGTGCTAAGCACTGATCCAATGTGCTGCCGTTCACCCTCTAATATCTAACAGGCTGGAGAAACTTGAACCTACTGCCACTCTATCATCAGCTCCTTTGTGAGAAAATGTATTTGGGCAGCCACTCAGTCTACCAAATAAAATTCCAGAGAAGGAAATTGAGGATGGCTTCGCTACTGGTACTGGGGGCAGTGCTAATACCATGGTGTTGTACCATAGTTTGCTGGAAATATTCCAGGCTGGTAGGAGGCAAGAAAATTCCCACAGAAAAGCACCAGCAGTAATGTTCAGGCCACATTTCAAGTGCAAGCAGCTTTAGAGGACTTCCTGGGAGAAATGACACGCAGGGTAGATACGGTTTCCCTCTATGCCAGTCCTTTCACTGAGCTAAATACAACTCTTATCAAAAAAAGTTGTGGACTGGCTCCATACCGTCCCTGGCCACATTCACCTGTCCACGTGTTTGTGGTTAGGCAGTCCTTCTTAGTAAGTGCACTGGGTAGGGCATGGGTAATGTTGTGGGACCCGTGCTTGTGGAAGGCGGAGGCGATACCGGGAAAAATACTGGTGGCTGGGGACCGAGTATGGACACCCGGCCGCCGCCTGCATGAGGTTGTGAAAAGCTTCCACCTCCACAAGCTTAAAAGGCCATATTTCAAGTGCAAAGAGCTGCCCAGAAATCTGTCAGTTTAGTGTTGCGGCCTGTGGGTGGGTGGGTGGCTGGCTGCATACTTGCAATTGCATTCCAAGTAACAGAAAACTAAGCAGATGATGGCCTCTATCATCATCATGGCCTCACCTCGGCACTATGAACTCTCCTGAAGGAGAAGCCAGGGCCCGCCGGAGGAGTCTCCGGTTCTCTGGTGGGCCCGTCCAACCCTGCCAAAAAGCAGCCATGGCTAAGAAAAGTGTGGGGGAAGGTTCCCGGACACTCTATGGCTGCTTTTTTAATGCGGATCGGCCATGCTTATGCATGTTCTTTCTCAAAACGCATTACGGATCAGGCCATTGTCCAACTCTGTATTCAAGAAATTAAATGCGCAAAGAAAGATGTGTGTGTGTCAAAGCACCATTGACAAGTGCGAGTTGATGTTGGATGGGCTGCCATTGCTTCTGCAACAAGCTCAATTACAGGATTTTCTGGGCGAAATGACACGCAGAGTAGATACGGTTTCCCTCTATGCCAGTCCTTTCACCGAGCTAAATACAACTCTTAGCAAAAAAAGTTGTGGACTGGCTCCATACCGTCCCTGGCCACATTCACCTGTCCACGTGTTTGTGGTTAGGCGGTCCTTCCCAGTAAGTGCACTGGGGAGGGCACGGGTAATGTTATGGGACCCGTGCTTGTGGAAGGCGGAGGCGATACCGGGAAATATAATGGCGGCTGTGGACCGAATATGGACACCCGGCCGCCGCCGGCATGAGGTTATGAAAAGCTTCCGCCTCCACGAGCCTAAAAGGCCACATTTCAAGTGCATGCAGCTGTCAAAAATTTGGCAGTATAGTATTGCATCCTGTGGGTGGGTGGCTGCCGGCATTTTTGTGCTTGCATTCCAAGGAATGAGGTAGGGACAACTGAACACTGCAGTGGGACAAGGACGTGGACGGTGATTGTTGCAAGTCTGCAACTACAGGTGCATGGCGGGAGGCATCTTCGCATGTGCCAAGGATCACTTATGATGGGCACACATTTAGGCAGTGACCTGGGAGTCAGAGATGTTTCCAGAGGTCTTCCCCTTGCTGTTCCCATGTCTTTTCAGCACTGCATGCATGTGTCTGATGATGTGTCACACACCACATGGCCAGATAAGGTTGTAAAATGTTAAAATGACATTTCCTGGTGAATGCATTTGTCTTGGTTGAAAGCAATGCAAAAGTGCAAAAACATGTCAAAAATGCTATGTTTGGACATAGCCCAAGGTGTGTAGGAGTATTTTTGTTTTTGTTTATTTATTTTGCCTTATATACAAGTCATTACCCTGGAAAGGATGTTCCTTACGCCGTAAAAGTGGTGTAATACTCTGACGACGTTGTTGACAGCAGTGATCTGGGAGTCAGAGATGCTTCCAGGGGTCTTCCCCATGCTGTTCCCATGTCATTTGAGCACAGTTCCCATCGATTTGGGCAATTATTAGGCCCTCTGCAGACCGCCGTGGGGAACCACCTGAAAAATGCTCAAGTTTCCCCTAGACTTATATTGGGCTCATTGCTCGGGTTGAGCACCCGAGTATTTCAATTTGCTCGACACGAGCAACGAGTACTCGAGCATTTTAGTGCTCGCTCATCACTAATGACAACCAAAAACATCCAAATAATCCTGATCAAAAAGTTCACATACCCTGGTGATTTTGGCCTGATAACATGCACAGAATTTGACACAAATGGGTTTGAATGGCTACTAAGGCTATGTGCCCACGTTGCATTTATGAAGCAGAAAATTTCTGCTGCATAAATGCAAGTCCTCTCCCGGAAAAACGCATGCGGAATTCCGCACGCGTTTATCGCGCATTTTTCGCGCGTTTATCACGCGTTTTCCACATGCGGAATTGCCTTGCGTTTTTTATGCATTGGACAAAGGCAATTCCGCTTGCGGAAACGCAAAATTAAATGACATGCTGCGGATTTTTGAACGCGGCATAAACGCTGCGGAAAAATCCGCAGCATGTGCATAGAACTTGCGGAATCCCATTGGGGAACATGGGGTGCGGATATACATGCGTTTTTCAAGCGTTTACGCTGCGGAAATTCCGCAGCATATACGCTTGAAAAATGCTACGTGGGCACACAGCCTAAAGGTAACATCCTCACCTATGACCTGTTTGCTTGTAATCAGTGTGTGTGCATAAAGCTGAGTGAGTTTCTGGGATCCAGCCACTGACATTTCTGGATTTTGAGATGGGGAAAGCAAAAGAATTATCAACGGATCTACGGGAAAAGGTAGTTAAACTGTATAACACAGGCAAGGGATACAAAAAGAGTATAACACAGGAAAGGGATACAAAAAGATATCCCAGGAATTGATAATGCCAGTCTGCAGTGTTCAAACTGTGATTAACAAATGGAAAATCAGATGCTCTGTAAAAACCAAACCACAGTCAGGTAGACCAACAAAAATTTCAGTCACAACTGCCAAGAAAATTGTTCGGGATGCAAAGAAAAACCAACAAATAACATCAGCTGAGAACACACTTAGGGGTGTACTCACTTTTGTTGCCAGCGGTTTAGACATTAATGGCTGTGTGTTGAGTTATTTTGCAGGCACACCAAATTTACAGTTAAACAAGCTGTACACTGACTACTGTACATTGTATCAAAGTGTCGCATCTTCAGTGTTGTCCCATCAAAAATATATATATGTATTCCGGCCCATTTTTGGAGTTTTGTGTGAAATTATGTCCAATTTGCCTTTTTTTTCTCAGTTTTTTTGTGTTGTTCCAATTTCTGAAACAATTTCAAGGGTGCCAGCACTTTCCGCCATGACTGTATATGCAGGTAGAGTCCTTAACCCCTTTACAACCCAAAGTGGTTTGCACGTTAATGAGAAGGCCAATTTTTACAATTCTGACCACTGTCACTTTATGAGGTAATTACTCTGGAACGCTTCAACGGATCCCCCTGGTTCTGAGAATATTTTTTCATGACATATTGTACTTTATGATTGTGGTAAAATTTCTTCGATATCACTTGTGTTTATTTGTGAAAAAAACAGATATTTGGCGAAAATTTTGAAAATTTAGCAATTTTCTAAATTTGAATTTTTATGCCCTTAAATCGGAGAGATATGTCACACAAAAAAAGTTAATAAATAACATTTCCCATATGTCTACTTTACATCAGCACAATTTTAGAACCCAAATTTATTTTTATTAGGGAGCTATAAGGGTTAAAATTGACCAGCGATTTCTCATTTTTCCAACAAAATTTACAAAACCATTTTATTAGGGACCGCATCACATTTGAAGTCACTTTGAGGGGTCTTTATGACTGAAAATACCCAAAAGTGACACCATTCTTAAAACTGCACCCCTCAGTGAATCGGGTCATCATGGCAACATCCGGGAAGCCGCGGCACACATTGCTGGACGCCGGCAGGAGAGGTGACTATCCCGATCACCTCCCCTTGCCCCCGCAATGCTGTGAACGACTTCGATCGCAGCATTGCGGGGGTTAATGTGCGGGACCTCTCCCAGCACATAGCACCGGGTGTCAGCTGTGACAATCAGTTGACACCCGGCGGCGATCATGCCCGCACAGCCTGTGTGCGCGATCGCAAAGATGTACTAATACGTATCAGGCTCTTAAGTCCCAGGGCGCAGATACGTATCAGTACGTCTTGGGCTTTAAAGAAGTTAAAATTATGTGAAAATGGGAAAAGTCACAAAACTTTGCAACTTTTCAAGAGCTTTATGCCAGTTTTCTGGCAAAAACACTGGTGAATCGGGTTCATAATCTCTAATCCTTTCAGCTCCCTTTAATTAGACTACTTTCAACAAACTAATTATAAGTATTGGGTCTGTTTTTTTTTAATGCTTTTAAAATAATTGTAAATATTTTCAATCCCCTTTTGTTATAAGGATTTCCCAAAAATTAGCTAATCATAGGTTGTCCTGCATTCGTGACAGTGATTGACTGCGCGGTCACTTGGAAGTTTACATTGGCATCACTACAGGGCAGATAAAGAAGGACTGTCAGGGACCCCCAGAGTGTGGTAAAATGCGCCAACTAATTCATAATTCATTTAATTCTCACACAATATACTAAGTTAGTGGAAGTCTACAAAAAAGCAACAAAACTTGGTGCTAAAAAAATTGAGCATAACTTTTTGAAAAATGAACCAGGTTATGCCAAATCTTACATATTTTGTGACTTTGTGATCAGTTATCAACACAAATATTTTACTCAAATTACCAGATCGATGGATAAGCATTGGGACTTTTCCCTAAATCTCTCCAAAACATCACCGCTTATAGAAGACCACCCTCATATCCAGATCAGATTTTCTGTGAGAGATGCCCAGATTCACAATATAGTATGCATACTGGCCATCTATGAGAAGTCCACCCCAATGGAAGTCCAGTTATTAAAGAGGATTTTACTGTTTATATAAGGGGCAGACAATGACAGTGAAGGGCCCTTAATCAGGACTTCTGATCTGGGCCCCCCACCCTCCATCAGGCACCACCTACATATACATTTCCATGTATATTTATATTAGGCACACATATAAAATTTGCACATGCTAATACTCTATACACATTTTAACGTATGCATATACATAGTGCACACAAACATAAAATACGGACATACACATAAGATGCACATACACAGTATAGAGTCCCGGTAGTCCTCATAGTTTTAAGCATGGACCCTGGCAAATTGTAGACGGACTTTTATTGTTCATGGGCTTTAAGGGAGAGAGGCTTCCTTTGTGGAGGACACTCATGAATGCCATTCATTTGCAGTGTACACCGTGTCGTGTCATGGAAAACACTCACCCTAGTTTGGCTTTCTACTTCTTCAGCTAATAGCAATGAATTTGCCTGTCGATTTTCTTCTCATCATCAGATGCTTTTGTTTAGATGTTAACTTCCATCTGACTGATAAGAAAAGCTTTGCTGATCTTCTTGTAGACTTCACATTTTTTGTAAAGAAATTATTTTCTTTCTCAGAAATGTCTTGTGACATTTCTCTTCTATGTGGTGCCACTTACCCTTCTCATCAGAGGACGCTTTTGTTTAGGTGTTAACTTCCATAGTCGGCCTGGACGTCTCTGTAAGATGGTTGCAGTTCCATCTTTGTTATAGTTTTGCATCACTTTTGCTACAGTATTCTGACTGATAAGTAAAGTTTTGCTGATCTTCTTGTAGACTTCACATTTATTGCAAAGAAATTATTTTCTTTCTTAGGTTTTGTGACATTTCCCTTCTATGTGGTGCCATTGCTGATAGCATGAAATGGGAAGGAGTTTTCTTTATTAAGTAACTTCCTTTTACAGACACCTGTCTGCTGGACATCTGTTTAATGAATAATTACACTTACCTGTGGTTCAGTTCTTGTTAATTAGAATTTTGTTGTCTAAACTTAGCTTTTCTCTTAAGACTGTTACTGGGATGTTCTCATTTTTGAAACATGATCTTGAATGAGTTTGTTAAGAAAATTACTTTTTTGGGGTCTGCAAAATACCAAATCTTGTTTGCATTCAATGGCTCAAATTTGCGAGAGTATTTTGTAGTATGGTATCCCATATAAAATGATGATTCTGAAAGGAAACTACAGGTTTGCTGACAAATCTATTTGGGTGTACTGATTTATGCTAAACACTGTATATATATATATATATATATATATATATATATATAAACCTTATAAGTTTGGTATCACAGTAATCGTACTACTGACTCTGAATCATTTTGTCAGTTTGTTTTTACAACACAATACACACTGTAAAATGAAGGAACCCAAACCTGGCATTTTTTCTCATTTTTCAACACATTATATGATAAAATGAATGGTGTTGTTCAAAACTACAACACTAAGCGTCAGCACACTGTGATTTGCTGATCTGTAAGATGCGTTCTTTGTGCTGTGAAAATACACAGCTGTGATATCTCACCAAATATTCATAGTGGGAACTTAAAATTATGTTTTTCTGCCATGATTAAGGATGGTTTGGATGTATGAAACATGTTGACCTTTTATTTCTATCTTTGTGGAATTAAGGCTGCATGAACCAGTCACCAACCATTATCTGTATATGTACAAATATTAAGTGCTATTGAGTGCTGTAGGAAAAACTTAGAATAGTGAGGTGATTTGATAGTCCTGCCACAAATAATCTGTTTCTACTGCACACTTAAAATCTCTGATAGTGGGAATGAACATGATTGCCTGCAGTAGTGCACTCCTGAGAGCTGGTGCAGCAGAGAAAATGTCTTGGACATGAGAGTGGGAGGTCCTGATTATGGAGGATGTTAATCTTAGCTCATTGGAGTGTAGATATGGTAGAGATGCAGGACTGTGCAGCAGTGTGGAGAGGTTTGTGGGTGAGTGTAATGACTGGTACAGGGTGGAGGCACCAGTGTAACTGCTGGACAGAAATATGAGACTGACTGCTGCATTAAGGATAATGAGAAATACATTTAGTGAGAAGAAGAGCAATTAGTGAGTTACAAGTATTTGTGAATTCAAGACAAAAAGGAATCAGAGCAACAGTAACAGATTTTACTTTTTTTTAATTAATAATGGGATGAATAAAATCGTGAACATTATCAATAGACTAAATCAAAGTCAGGAAGATAGCCGGGGTCAGATACCAGGTGATCAGTAAATGACAAGTCAGACGAGCAGTATGAATACCGCGGAGCCCGATGACAGAGGCGTTACTGAAACTTGTCCAGGTTGACCAGTCAGAAGGCCACAGGTAGATGGTGAAAGTCCTTCTATACAGCTCCAGCAGTGATGGTGGATCTGCTGGACTTCAGGGCGCTGGATGTTTAGGTGTCCCGTCTTTTAGATGGTTTTAGGGCAACAGTGACAGCATGCAAATGCGCGAGCAGCCCTGGATAATCCACGCCGGCAGGATGATAAGATCCGGCTTAAGATGGAACCTATGACAAGAGAAATAAATATAATGTAAGTGATGGGACTCCATATTACATGATAATGCTGTGCAGTCACTGTGGCCGGACGGCAGAGGAATATTATCATACAGAGGTCAGGGGTCATTGTCAGCAATCATACATGTGACAATCCCATCACTGATAGATGACATCTACTCCACATGAATTATTCTCACTGACATCACACAACATGGAGATGATTCTCACACTTACCTCGTCTCTTTTTCCCATTTTTTCCATTTTCTGAGATTTGTTGCTCCATACTCAGATTTATTGCCGATTTTCTTTCTTCATGAGATGGAAATTCTGATGAAAAATTAAAAAAAAAAATCAGTAACAATATATTCTTATAGGATCTGCTTTGTCATAATATGGATAACATAAGAGACCTATAGTATTGTATAAAAACTATGGGGAATATTTGAGCCTTGAAGTCAACATTCACATTGCTGGTGCTGTAGACATGTACATACCTGGCAATGGGTACGAGGGTGGCAAGATGGTAACAGCATCGTCTGTATTACATACAGGAACAGATACTTTCTGCCTGTTTGAAGAAGAAAAACATGTAAATCTCAAGTAAACTCCGTATAAAAGGGGTTGTCTCACTAGAAGAACACCGACTATAAGGCCTAGTAGGACATATGACTGTCATAGTGGGGAAGGTCTTCTGCTCAAGACTACCTTTTATAGAGAGCTGAGAGGAAAACAACTACCAAGAATGGCCGGCATTTCATACTACATCTCTCCTACAGTGAGGGCAGCACTAAAAGTGCATGACCGGCCACAATTATGGGCTGTTATCTCCAACAATTCCGAAAGCTGAAAGCACAATGACCCATAACCATGGAGCGGTGGATGCTGCATTTGATATTATGGTATTTATGTCCTATATGTGGTGTTGCGCACATATATCAGCCTGGAGCTCCCAGTAATGACCCCATAATCTACTCACATTTCTGAGATGTTTGTGTTGGATTCTGGTGTACACTCTGGAGGGGCCTTGGGATCCTCGTTGTTCACCATCCCGTTAGTGGTGGTAGAGTGCTAAATGTGGATAACAATAAGTTATTAAATATACATACTTTTTAATTTTATAGATACTTTTTTTGTAAATATTTTGGATTTATCGATCACATACTTACTTTAGAAAGCCTCTCAGAAGATGATGATGCAAATATTCGGAAGATAAAGTTCTCATCGTCCTCACTTGTGCCCTCTTTATCCTCTGAGACCAGATGGTTGTTTTCATCAGAGTGATCTACAAGACATAGGTAATGAAGGATTGTTAGAGGGTGTCAGTATAACACAGTCGCTATATCTCACTAGGTTACTAGATGATACAACGTAATATACAGAATACATGAAAAAAAACTCCTGTACAAAATTAGGGAAATAGGGATACAGTACGAACCCATGGTCAACATAGCTGAGATCCATGAAACATGGATAACATAGTAGACCAGAAAAACCATGTGGAAATATTTGAGCCTTGAAGTCAACATTCACATTGTTGGTGCTGTAGACATGTACATACCTGGCAATGGGGACGAGGGTGGCAAGATGGTAACAGCATAGTCTGTATTACATACAGGAACAGATTCTTTCTGCCTGTTTGAAGAAGAAAAACATGTAAATCGTAAGTAAACACAGTATAAAATGGGTTGTCTCACTATAAGAACACTGACTATAAGGCCTAATAGGACATATGACTGTCATAGTGGGGAAGGTTTTCTGCTCAAAACTACCTTCCATGGATCAGAACACAACTACCAAGAATGGCTGGCAAGTAATACTACAGCTCTCCTACAGAGTAGGCAGTGCTAAAAATGCATGACCTGCCACAATTATGGGCTGTTATCTTCTGCATTTTCTGAAGCCAAAAGTACAATGACCGTTAACCATGAAGCGGTGAATGCTGCATTTGATATTCTGATATTTATGTCCTATATTTGGTGTTGTGTACATAGATCAGCCTGGAACTCCCAGTAATGAAGTAATGACCCTTTATAATCTACTCACATTTCTGAGATGTTTGTGTTGGTTTCTGATGTATACTCTGGAGGGGCATTGGGATCCTCATTGTTCACCATCCTGGTAGCGATGATACAGAGCTAAATACGGATAAAAATAAGATATAAAATATTTTTTTTATGCACTTTTAGAGTTTTTTTAATTTTTTTTTACATATTTTGGATTTATTAATCACATACTTACTTTACAAAGCTTTTCAGAAGATGACGTAAAATTTTGGAAGTCAAGGCTCTCATTGTTCTCACTTGTGCCTTCCTCATCCTTTGAGACCAGATGTTTGTTTATATCAGAATGATCTACAAGAAATAGGTAATGAAGTTTAATTAGAGGTTGTCAGTATAACACAGTCACTATTTATCACTAATATTAATGGGAACAGATGATCACATATTAGGGAAGATGAGACAAACAGTCGCTTAGTCTAGATGACGTCTCCTTCTACTTACTGATAAATAAGCTGGTGTCTGCGTCTGAAACAAGCTGAGGAACATACTCCAGCTCCTGGCTCAGAATGTTGTCAAAGTCCAAGTCACTCAGGAATGGATGAACCTTGATCTCAAATGCTCCTCCTAGAAAAAGAAAAACAAAAGTGATGCGGACATAGTCAGGGATGGCTCCATATCTGAACAGTTTATCGTAATCTGAACTAATGACAAAACTGAGCCGACATGAAGGAAATAAACTGAAAGTCTTAGTGTGGAGAACTAGAAATACAGTAGATGAGCTGATAGAGAAATGCTGATCTTCATGGACATGAGCGATATGTCCTTGGTCTAATAAGGGAATATTAATACTAGTATATCTGTTACCTGTCCCAAGTCTACGCACAGGATTTCTTCTGAGCAGCCCAGTGATGAGATTCTGAGCATCCAGGGGTGGAGCGCGATCACAATTCCAAATTAGTTCTCCTGTTACATAGAAAATTACAGAAAATAAAACCTCTTTACTGGACTGTAACATAAAGCAAAGGAAATAACTAAACAAATGTAACCAATCAACGCAATGATCGGATTATTCTACTCACCAAAGACAACCCTTTTATAAAGCTCAGTGAGGGAATCAGCATCAAATGGTACATATCCCAGCAGGAATTTATACAGGATGATCCCCAATGACCACCAGTCAACAGGTCTTCCATAGCCTTCTTTCAGGATGATCTCTGGGGCTATGTAACATGGGGTGCCACAGAACTGGAAACCAACAGAAGATAGAGATGAGAATCGATGAAACAATTATTATGACAAGATATCATCGTTAAAACACAATGCAGAAGATAAAATATTAGTGGAAAAGTTCTCTAGAAAGGAAGAACGTAGAGAAGAGACAATAGTGTGATGAGATTTGCAAATAACAAGCTAAGTTCTTGTAGGTGATGCTGACCTCATGGTCCTGGAACTCTCTGGAGATGTCCACTGCTAATTCCTTGTAGGTGTTGGTTTTCGGTATCATTAGACCAACTTTAGAAATCCCAAAATCGGTAACTTTAATATGTCCAGTAGATGTAATCAGGAGGCTGCAAAAGAGAAGATGGTTTTAGCCTCACAGACTGAATGATAATAAATGACAACTTTCCCCACTTTATTATACTACGGGGGCACTTACTTATCCGGCTTCAGGTCTCTGTGCACCACACCGTAACTATGCAGGTATTCCACGGCAAGTACCGCCTCTGCAAAGTACAAGCGGGCCATGGGGACAGAGAAAGGACCCCTGGTGCTTAGAAGGGTCCCACAGTCTCCACCTATAGAAGAAAGGAAATATGACCGGTGAGGGGTTTATACAGAAGATAACCATGATATACCACGAGCAGATAACCATGATGTATAATGAGCAGTGAGCGGAAACATCCTGGGGAGATCACACAGATAGTGGCGTACATAGAAATCACAAGACCCTATATCAAAAGTTGTAATTGCCCCCCACCCTAAAAAGTAAAAAAGAAATATATTTATATCCCTGTTGAAGCAGCTTGGTGTTCTCACCAGCAATACAACTTTTATGGCCATTTTAGAGTATGATGCTCCCAAAAATGCCCACACCCACACTCAATGAGTATGGTATCCCCACAGTGAATCCTCCTAAGGAGGCCACCACTTAGAAGGAGGCCAGTCACAACCCCCTACTCGGTGTGATGGCACCCACAGCAACCCTCCCACTCACGATAATGGTTCCCACAGTCCCTCACACAATATAATGGTCCGCATAACTCCCCACTCAGTATGATGTCCCCACACAGAATGGGGGCCTCCATATAGAGTGAGGACCCCCACAGCACCCCACTTAATATGATGACCTCCACTCAGCATTCACAGTCCCCCCATATCTAGTCATACGGCCCCCTTTCAGTATTTTGGCCCCTACTAGCCACCTACTCAGTATTTTTGCCCCCACCAGCCCCTTGAAGAAGCAAATACCGCTGAAATTGTGATGACAGGTGGAGGGATGCTGCCCACTGCCGAGCGTCGACAGACCCCCTCCGACTGATGAGCCCCATAGCGCCCCTGCACCAAGATCAATGAATTTACGAGCATCTTGGTAATAGATAACCTATAGTAAATGCTCTGTGGGGAAGTAACCAACAATGTCCTAATGATATGAGCAGTGATAAGATGAAAGCAGACATGGGCTGAATATAATACAATAGATGTGTCTTACCTCCTACATACTCCATGACCATACACAGGTGAGATCTAGTTGGAAAGGAGCAGAGCATGGAGACCACAAAGGGACAATCAGCAAATGTTAAGATGTCCCTCTCCAGAAAGGCCCATTCCAATCTCTGTGCAGTATTTAGGTTCCGCTTAGCCATTTTCTTCATAGCAAAGGTCTGGTGTGAGTCTTTATGATGCACTAAGTAGACGGCCCTGGAGAGAAGGAGAATCCATCGGTTATAATAAATCCTTATTAATAATCCATCTATAGAAATCATTATATGTTTAATACTGGTATCCAAGGGGTAACATTTCTCCTTGCGGAGAGTGACATGTTAAGCTTGTCAAGGTGAGGAGACTTTTAAGCCTCAATGATCCTCTGGGAAATATGCAAATTGTCTCTTCAGAGAGGAAGAGAACTAGAACTCTAGTGCCACCTATAGGAAGTAGTAATCCTAAAAGTCAATATCGACCCTTTAACGAGCCTTATCACATGACATGGAATAATAGCCATAACCAAAATCTCAATTTTCGGACACTATGTTTTGGGGTACAAGCACTCATCAGTGCAAAGTGTGAGATATGGTTTGGCTGGGTGAGAGGCATCTGACCGGGATCGAAGCGGTAACGTTTCTCCTTGCGGAAAAAGCCATGATAAACATGTCAAGGTGAGGAGACTTTTAAGCTGCAATGCTCTTCTGGGAAATATGCAAATTGTCTCTTTTCAGAGAGGAAGAGAACTAGCACCCTAGTGCCACCTATAGGAAGTAGCAATCCTATTTCCCAGAGGAGCATTGCGGCTTAAAAGTCTCCTCATGTCCGCAAGGAGAAACGTCAACCCTTTGGATACCGGTCAGACACCTCTCACCCCGTCAAACCATATCTCACACTTTGCACTGAAGAGGGGCAGTACCCCAGAACACAGTTCCTGCAAATTGAGATTTTGGTTTTGGCTATTATCCTAAGTCATGTGACAAGGCTTGTTAAAGGGTCGATATTAACTTTTAGGATTGCTACTTCCTATAGGTGGAGTTCTAGTTTGCTTCCTCTCTGAAGAGACAATTTGCATATGTTTAATACTAGAAGTCTGGCCGCCACTATAAATCCACATCTAGAAATACATAAAATAGCACTACATAGATCACCTATGGGAGGTCTCCACAATGCCACTTCTGCCGGAGCCATCACCCAGGTCACATTATAGATACGAGAATCTATCGAAATTCTCTTTGGGCAGATTCGCTATAACTGACCAAATACAATTTAGTGCAAATAAAATTGGTCCAAAATGAATGTGCTCCAGGGCTCTCTTCTGCTGCTGAGGCCAGTGATTGGGCCCACATGGTCATGGTGGAGGGTGTAGATGTCATTGACGTCAATATGGTGTCACCCTTCATGTGACCATGTGTAGCCAACTTCTCTGATCAGCTTCATAATGGAGCCCCCCCATCAAAACAAAGATCAGAGTGAAGAGCAGAAAAGCTCAGGTGGAGGAGGCAGCATAAGAACAGATGAAGGTCTAGCACAGGCGAATGTAATAATATTATATTACTATATATTATATTATATGTAATTATATTATTTAAATCGCTTTCCTTACAGTTTGATTTGCTACAGATCATATAATTTCCCTATGATAACACTGAATGGCAGAGTGCAGGGGCAGAAGCATTGTCATAGGGAACCCTGAGAAATGTGGATTATGGCAACAGAAATCTCACCCAAAATTTCCACTGCTGATGAGTTTGGAAGTTTCATAGTCGCTCATATGCGGCTTTCTCGCCGGAACCAATGAATCCATCACGCTCTATAAAAGAATAAGAAATAATACTGATTTATTGAAGATGCAGGAAAAAAGTTACAGATGCAAAAACTTCTCCCCCCATATTATGTCCCAGATGATTTACACTGATATGATGTTGGGAGGATACAAACCGGACGCTGGGCAGACCTGGCGCTAGCACCCAGCATACCCAGGCAAGTGCCGGGGCCCTGAGTAGGCGAGGGGCCCACTTGCTGTCGGGCACCCTGGCGCGCTATGGGACCGGTGAGCAGAGGAGAGCGGTGCCAGCGCCAGCTAGTGGACCTTGCTCCCCCCCCCCCAATGCTTGCCAAGGGCCACGGCCAGCACAATACTTACCTCTCCACAGCTGGTGAGCAGTGAGGTGAGCATTTGATTTTTTTTTTTATGTATGGAGGTATGGGGCATTATATGGGGGGGGGAAGTGACATCCTGCATGGGGCATTATATGGGGGGGAGGTAGGGACATCCTGCGTGGGGTATTATAAGGGGGGGGGAAGTGACATCCTGCATGGGGTATTATATGGGGGGGAGTGACATCCTGCATGGGGCATTATATGGGGTGAGAGGTGACATCCTACATGAGGCATTATATGGGGGGGACATCCTGCATGGGGCATTATATAGGGGGGTGACATCCTGCATGGGGTATTATATGAGGGGGAGAAGTGACATCCTGCATGGGTCATTATATGGGGGGGAAGTGACATACAGCATAGGGCTTTATATGGGGTGAGAGGTGACATTCTGCATGGGGCATTATATGGGGGGTGACATCCTGCATGGGGCATTATATGGGGGGGGTGACATCCTGCATGGGGTATTATATGGGGGGAGAAGTGACATCCTGCATGGGGCATTATATGGGGTGAGAGGTGACATCCTGCATGGGGCAATATATGGGGTGAGAGGTGACATCCTACATGGGGCAGTATGTGTTGGGGGGACATCCTGCATGGGGCATT
Source organism: Phyllobates terribilis (assembly GCF_046119375.1). NCBI lineage: Eukaryota > Metazoa > Chordata > Amphibia > Anura > Dendrobatidae > Phyllobates > Phyllobates terribilis. The sequence goes on along the minus strand of NW_027362796.1, from coordinate 372,972 downwards.
ATATGGGGGGGTGACATCCTGCATGGGGCATTATATGGGGGGTGACATCCTGCATGGGCCATTATGTGGGGTGGGACATCCTGCATGGAGCATTATGTGGGGGGGGACATCCTGCATGGGGAATTATATGGGGGGTGACATCCTGCATGGGGCATTATGTGGGGGGCATATCCTGCATGGGGCATTATGTGGGGGGACATCCTGCATAGGGCATTATGTGGGGTGGGACATCCTGCATGGTGCATTATGTGGAGGGGACATCCTGCATGGGCCATTATGTGGGGGGGCACAGCCTGCATGGGGCATTATGTGGGGGGCACAGCCTGCATGGGGCATTATGTGGGAGGGGGACATCCTGCATGGGGCATTATGTGGGGGGGGGGCACAGCCTGCATGGGGCATTATGTGGGGGGTCAAAGCCTACATGGGGCATTATGTGGGGGTCACAGCCTGCATGGAGCATTATGTGGGGGGTCAAAGCCTGCATGGGGCATTATGTGGGGGGCACAGCCTGCATGGGGCATTATGTGTGGGGTCACAGCCTGCATGAGGCATTATATGGGGGCACAGCCTGCGTGGAGCATTTTATGGGGTCCATTATTCTATATGGAGCAATATATGGAGCTCATAATACGGTATAGAGGACTATGTGGTGCCATTATAATGTGTGGAGGACATTACTGTCCGGTCTGCACTGTGAGCTGTGAGGATTCGCCGCTTTCTGAGTTATTGTGGAATTTACAATAGATATCACTCATGTGATGTAAGAAGTGAAATCTTCGGGCTTATACTATATATATATATATATATATATATATATTTATTTATCTGCGGTATCTGTGCATCATGAATCGTGGTATGTGTTAAAGGGGCCACTGAGACTCTTTCGCCCAGGGCCCACGAAATCCTGGAGCCGCCCTGCAACGGTCATCATACATTACTATAACATTCTGGATAATGTGGGAGATCACACAGAGGAGGACTTACAGGTAATCTGTCACCAGGTGTTTGCTATGTATTCTGAAAGCACCATGATGTAGGGGCAGAGACCCTGATTCTAGTGATGTGTTACTTACTAGGCTGTGTGTGGCTGTTTCAATAAAATCAGTAGATTATCACTAGAAGACTATCTGTCTAGCCAGGTAGTCCTATTGCTCTGTACCCCTGCCTCCACCACTGATTAGCAGCTTTCTGCCTATGCACAGTGTACACAGAAAGCTGCCAATCAATGGTGTGGGCGGGGTTATACAAGACTCAGCATTCAGAGCTCTGCAGCAGAAAAAAATAGTGATTTTATCACAACTGCTCCACCGAGTAAAGTAATCAACACATGGAATCAGGGTCTCTCTCCCTGCATCATGCTTCTCTCAGACCAAATAGCATAAACCTGGTGACAGATTCCCTGTAATTCAAATGCAATTAACACCATAGGGTCATCTACACTTAGAATAGAGACGTCCCATGGTTGTATGGGGGATAATACTGGACGAGTCATTCACACCCCATGATCTGATGACACACACGCATCCCCCTCTATGATACTTACGGATTCTTGGATCTCCGGGATCTCACTAATTCCATTGTTAGGATTCGACAGCTCAGTTGTTTCTAAAATAATGATGAAGAAATGAAATGTATTAGAGGATATTATTCCTACATAGATAATACAGCAATATAACGGAGAAATGACAAGATGTCTGTAAATGGGATTAATACTCGTTATATGGGGATTCTAAATATGAGAATATACGGGGAATCCATAGATAAATGTAATGTAAATGATGGAGGAACCCCTTCATAAATAACAAAAGACTGACCATCACTTCCGAAAAGAAAATGGGTGTGAACAGGTGCATACTAAGAGTAGCCATCCAAATACATAACTAACAAAGTTGCACTCTGTAACGCTATAGCATGTAAACATGAAATAAATGAAATTTGAATTGCATTGCTGCTGTAGAAAATAGGATAAAAGGAAGATACTTAGCGCATAATTTGGCCAATTCATGCATGGCCAGCAGCCAGGGCAAGGCGACCTTCTTTTTCTGGGTGCATGCCCAGTAGCCATGGCAAGGTGACCTTTTTTTTTGCTGGGTGCATGCCCAGCAGTCATGGCAAGACGACCTTCTTTTGCTGGGTTCATGCCCAGCAGTCACGACAAGGCGACCTTCTTTTGCTGGGTGCATGCCCAGCAGTCATGACAAGGCGACCTTCTTTTGCTGGGTGCATGCCTAGCAGTCACGGCAAGGCGACCTTTCTTGCTGGGAACCTATCTCCACCCATCAGCCCGGGGTGGTTTTAATTACAACAGGATCCTACCTACCCATATAAATGTAGGCTTCAGCCTAGGAGAGGATTCACATTAGGAGAGGATTCCAACAAAAAGATCGCCTTGTCATTGGCTGCTGGGCATTCATGAATTGGCCAAATTATGTGCTCAGTATCTTAGTTTTTTCCCATTTTCTAGAGCAGCAATGCAATTTAAATTTAATTTATTTCATGTTACTTGCTATAGCACTGCAGAATGGACCCTCCATCACATGAATGAGGAAGCCCCCACCCACGCTGCACATATGAGTGATGGTAAGAGAGCTGAAACATAGGAGAGATTTGCAAATTAGCCTGGAAGTGCACTGGGGGCGTGTCACTGCACTTGGATTTCTTCTTTCACGCCCCCAGCGCACTTCCATTCTGATTTGTATATGGTGTCTACTTTACATTTCTCCTGACTGGCACATTGGATTTCTACAAACAATTATTATTAGGGGACAATGGCCTATACCGTCACACCACTACTTCTATATGTAACAATGTGCTGCCAGGTTCCCATTACACAGAGTAGAGAGTAAATCTAACATTATCCTCCGTCCTCTGTAATATCTGGACATTCCTTGTAGAAGGTCGGGTGATCGCTCACCTGTAATCAGATCGCTGTTCAGCTCCGGCTGACTCCTATTAGGGTCAGGGATTTTCGGGGTCACATTTTGCCCATATTTGGCGTCGCCTCCTGTTGTTTCCTGATAGATATAATATATATAATTAATATGTGGAAGATTTCACTAAATCACCAAATACATAAATCATGAAGGACTAAACCAACATTTACAGATGCACCAATTGTAACGATACAAATCCCGCGCCATCTTCAGACCTTTTCTCAGAAAGTCTCCTCAGATACGGTGGATTAAGATACGTCTATTAATATTGATCCTTACCGGGCGTTCCAATGAGCGTTCTAGTATAGACAGGACTTTTTCGGCCAGTTCTTTAAAGACAGCCAAATCTTCAGTCTGAGATCTTTCTTCAGCCTATAAAGAAGGAAAAATGGAAAGGAGAATTTTGAGATGAGAGCGGTCAGAATGGAGGCGGAAATTGTATGTGACATCAGTTCTCTGTCTGCAGATACAATGACTACATACTGTATTTGGGGACTCGTTGTGTTTTACCGTATTTTTTGGACTATAAGATGCCTTTTTTTCCAAAATTTTTGACCTCCCTTCTAACACTCTCGCACCCCTCGAATCTATCCTAAACTCTGCTGTCTGACTAATCCACCTGTCCCCCCGCTATTCCCTGGCTTCTCCCCTCGCTCCGCCAATCCCTTCACTGGCTACACATTACCCAGAGACTCCAGTTCAAGACCCTAACCTTGGCATGCAAAGCCACCCACAACCTGTCTCTCCATATATCTGTGACCTAGTCTCACGGTACATACCTGCACGCAACCTCCGATCCTCACAAGATCTTCTTCTCTACTCCCCTCTTATCTCCTCTTCCCACAATCGCATACAAGATTTCTCCCGTGCATCCCCCCTACTCTGGAACTCTCCACCCCAGCATATCAGACAGATTATTAATAATAATAATTGTCTGAATGTAGCTTACCAGGGGGGTGGCTGTGGTGGAGTGAGGTCACAGGAGGTAGGGTCACTGCTGTAGGAAGCCGGCAGTAGAAGTGGGGCGCTGCTGCGGGCCCCGAGCTGGGAGGAGCGGGGTATCCAGGAGGTGCGAGGCTGCGGGCCCTGGGCTTCAAGGAAATGTTAGCGGTGATTTAGGAGGGGAGTCCCCGCTCTGCTCATTGATTTTCTGGCGGTGGGCTTCAGGCAAATGGCCGCTGGAGGCAGTGCATGTGAAGATTTAGATCTCGGCTCAATGACGAGCTGAGATCTCAATTTGCGTATTGGCCATCTCCAGCAGCCTACTTCTTGAAGCCCACTGCAGAGAAATCAATAAGCAGAGCAGGGCCTCCCCTCCTGAATTACCGCTAACATTTCCTTGAAGCCCAGGGCCCGCAGCCTCGCACCTTCTGGACACCCCGCTCCTCCCAGCTTGGGGCCCGCAGCAGCGCCCCACTCCTACTGCCAACTTCCTGCAGCAGCGACTCTGCCTCCTGTGACTTTGCTCCACTGCCACCTCCCCCCTCAGTAAACAACCGAAAATTCAGACTATAAGACAGACCCCCATTTTATTATAATAAATGTTTTTCCTATTTTCCTCCCAAAAATTTTTGGTGCGTCTTATGGTCTGCAAAATATGATATATTAGAAGAAAAAACTTCTATCCCTCCATTATTATCTATCAATATTGAGATGTTCTGTGCAGAGTGTCCGCCACTTACCTGGTGTAGTAATGTCCTGATGTTCTGAAGTAAATCGGTCAGATAGTCTGACGTTAGACGACGTTGTCGGTGTTTGGTCAGGCAATCCTTTACTAGCTCCATCACCAGCCGGTGAGTGAAGCTGAGGACTCCATCGGGTGGTAGAAGCACACTGTTAGGACGATTGATCATAAGGATCAACAATAGTGCTTTTACCTGAGGAATGTCCAAAACAATTCCAGCCATAGTGAAAAACTGCAAGTGCTATCAGTCACTATAGAGCCAAGAAAGGCACGAGTGAGCCTATGTGCATTGTATATATAGCGACTGTGAGCAGTGATGTCACCATCACCTGTGATGTCATCACGGAATCTTGTGATAGAATCTTCACGGAGCAGCTCTGCGCAAATAGAATGCGGCCTGGTAATATATAAAGTGAAAACACCATACAATTAACTACCCATGTTATCATGGCCGTTCTATTTTATATCCAATTAGAACACAACCAGGATAAAGGTGTGTTCACAAGTTGGATTTTGGCAGCATTTTTTTTCTACCCCAAAAATCAAAGGTGGCAGGAAAAACGCTGCTTAAAATTCAGGTGTTTTTACTTGTGTTTTTTTTTCCATTCATTTGAATGGGTGAAAAATGCTGCAAAACCTCTGAAAGACTTGACAAGCTGCAGATTTAAAAAAAATGCAAAAAAACAGCATGTGAATGAGATTTCAGAAATGTCATTCACTAAGATGGTACTGTAAAACACAGCATTTTTGCTGCAGAAGAAAAAACAGTGAATACACCCTAAAGATATCCTCAGTCATATTATGGGAAATATTGTATATTTCGCATTTATTATCTCACGTGTTTTTCTTCACCATAGATCTTTTAAGGCTGTGTGCCCACTATGCGTTTTTTAGGCGTTTCTGCAGCGTAACTTCCGCCGCGGAAACACTTAAAAAACGCTTGGTGATAGGTCTGCAATGGTCCCCAATGATAATCCGCATGTGCTGCGCACATGCTGCGGAGATTTCCGCTGCAGATTATCATTGCGGAAAATTCCGCAGCACGTCCTTTAATTCTTCAGAGTCGCTGCGATTTAGCCGCCATTGACTTGCATTGGAACGCATAACATCCGCATGACTACACATACACATGTGGATATTATGCGACTCAATGCGTGGATGGTACCCGGGTCTGGAGATGAAGAGACTCTCCTCCAGACCCGGGTACTATAGTACCTGTAGTTAAAATAGAATTAAAATAAAAAATAAACATATACTTACCTTCTGATGGCCCCTGTCTGCTCCCGGCGGTGCTGCTGGCTCTTCGGCTGCTCGCGGTGGTAAAAGGACCTTCGATGATGCCATTTAGTCATGTGACAGGTCACGCGACCGCTGACATCGGCGGTCGCGTGACCTGTCACATGACTAAATGACGTCATGGAAGGTCCTTTTACAGCATCGTGATCCGCCGAAGACACCGGACGCACCGGAGAAGGAGATCGAGGACCATCGGAAGATGAGTATAATGTTTTTTTTTTTATTTTTCACCATTATTATTCTTTTTTTTTATTATTGATGCTGCATTTGCAGCATTGTAACTTGGTCACACTATGTAAATCCATGCCGGTTGCATGGAATTATATAGTGTGACCAAGTTGTCAAGCACTTTTCCAAGTGATGCTAAAATCACTTGGCAAAGCGCTTGACAACCCAGGGAGATGCAGAAACGTTTAGGAAAAATCCGCAGCATTTCTGCATCATGGTCATATATCCTAACTCATTGGCAAACTGTTATACAAGGCTATATTCACACTAGACGTTTTTTTAGCGGGCTTTTTTATGCAAATTTTCAGCTGCGTTTTACAGTACCAACAAAGTCTATGAGATTTCCGAAATCTCATGCACAAAGCTTGCTTATTTGTCCTCAGTATTTTGTGCTTTCCATGGCTTTTTGCAATAGAGTATGTCACTTGTTTCAGTGTTTTTCACCCATTAAAAAAAAGGGTGGTGGAAAAAAATGCTGAAAAAAGCCTAGTGTGAACATTTTGCTGCGTTTTTAGTGAAAAAAGCAAGTATGTGACGCAAATTTATTCCTGTGATTTTCCCAACTTTAAACCATCTTGTCTTGGTCACCTGAGATAGCAGCTTGGATTATTACAGTTTAATTAAATTAGTGATGCCTACAAAGTAAACATTGGTTGAGCTAGGTGTGAGATTGAACAACACGTGTGGCCCAGGGAGGTGTGAAAATGAACAATGCCTGAGTAACTCAATGGCAAACCATAATGTGAAAGTAAATAGTGTCCTACAAATTCAATGCACTGCCAGGGTCTTAGATAAACCATTCCAGACCAATTCACCCCCCACCCCCCCCTGTTACATTTGTAATGTGTACTTTTTCATGAACATATGTCTTGCAATGGTGACCTGTTTTCATGTGTCTATGGTGGAAGCAAAGCTGAACTTTGGGATCCTGAAAAACGCACCAAAAATGCACCAAGAACCACTGCAAAAAAACACACAAAAACCTGCGTTTTTGACGCTACTTCTTTCCTGCCAAGAGATTATGTTTTGCTGCAGAAAAAAAACACCTAGTGTGAATATAGCCTAAGACTTACTCTGCCAGCATTAATAGTCAATATTCTGTATATAAATAGGACTCCAATCCAGGTATTCAGTTTATCATAAACATACCTGAGTTAATCTGCCAAATACACATAGTATGCTTTCTCATAGGTGAAATATAAATCCTGTTAAAGGTCCAAGTTGCAGCAGTTAAGTAGAACAAAACAGACCTCTTCATTCTTTGCAGGTGGAAAAACTTTCGAAATTGTCAGTGTATCAAGTACTTATACTCCTGACTGTATATAGTATAATTGCCGCACTGCTACATACAGGTGCTTCTCAGAAACTTAGAATATCATCAAAAAGTGAATTTATTTCAGTTCTTCAATCCAAAAAGTGAAACTCATATATTATACAGAGTCATTACAAACAGAGTGATCTGTTTTAAGTGTTTATTTCTGCTAATGTTGATGATTATGGCTTACAGCCAATGAAAACACAAAAGTCACTATCTCAGTAAATTAGAATTAACAAGAAACACCTGCAAAGGCTTCCTAAGCATTTAAAAAGGTCCCTTAGTCTGTTTTAGTAGGCTCCACAATCATGGGCAAGACTGCTGACTTGACAGATGTCCAGAAGGCAGTCATTGACACACTCCTCAAGGAGGGTAAGCCACAAAAGGTCATTGCTAAAGAAGCAGCTGTTCACAGAGTGCTGTATCCGAGCATATTAATGGACGTGGAAGGAAAAAGTGTGGTAGAAAAAGGTGCACAAGCAACCGGGATAACCGCAGCCTTGAAAGGATTGCTAAGAAAAGGCCATTCAAAAATTTGGGGGAGATTCACAAGGAGTGGACTGCTGCTGGAGTCACTGCTTCAAGAGCCACCACACACAGACGTATCCAGGACATGGGCTACAAGTGTCGCATTGCTTGTGTCAAGCCCCTCATGACCAATAGACAACGCCAGAAGCGTCTTACCTGGGCCAAAGAGAAAAAGACCTGGACTGATGCTCAGTGGCCCAAGGTGTTGTGTTCAGATGAAAAGTAAATTTTGCATTTCATTTGGAAATCAAGGTCCCAGAGTCTGGAGGGAGAGTGGAGAGGCCACAATCCAAGCTGCTGGAGGTCTAGTGTGAAGTATCCACAATCAGTGATGGTTTGGGGAGCCATGTCATCTGCTGGTGGAGGTCCACTGTGTTTTATCAAGACCAAAGTCATCGCAGCCATCTACCAGGACATTTTACAGCACTTCATGCTTCACTCTGCCCAAAAGCTTTATGGAGATGGAAATGTCATTCTCCAGCAGGACTTGGCCCCTGTCCATACTGCCAAAAGTACCAATACCTGGTTTACACACAACAGTATCACTGTGCTTGATTGGCAGCAAACTCGCCTGACCTTAACCCCATAGAGAATCTATTATAGAGAATCTATGGGGTATTGTCAAGAGGAAGATGAGACCCCAGACCCCACAATACAGATGAGCTGAAGGCTGCTATCAAAGCCACCTGGGCTTCCATAACACCTCAGCAGTGCCACAGGCTGATCGCCTCCATGCCACATTGCCGCATTAATGCAGTAATTGATGCACAAGGAGCCCGAACAAGTATTGAGGGCTTTTACTAAACATACATTTCAGTAGGCCAACTTTTCGGATTTTAAAAACATTTTTCAAGCTGTTGTTATGAAGTATTCTAATTTACTGAGATAATGACTTTTGTGTTTTCATTGGCTGTAAGCCATAATCATCAACATTAACAGAAATAAACACGTGAAATAGATCCCTCTGTGTGTAATAACTCTATATAATAGATCCCTCTGTGTGTAATGACTCTATATAATAGATCCCTCTGTGTGTAATGACTCTATATAATAGATCCCTCTGTGTGTAATGACTCTATATAATAGATCCCTCTGTGTGTAATGACTCTATATAATAGATCCCTCTGTGTTTAATGACTATCTAATAGTTCCCTCTGTGTGTAATGACTCTATATAATAGATCCCTCTGTGTAATGACTCTATATAATAGATCCCTCTGTGTGTAATGACTCTATATAATAGATCCCTCTGTGTAATGACTCTATATAATAGATCCCTCTGTGTGTAATGACTCTATATAATAGATCCCTCTGTGTGTAATGACTCTATATAATAGATCCCTCTGTGTGTTATGACTCTATATAATAGATCCCTCTGTGTGTAATGACTCTATATAATAGATCCCTCTGTGTGTAATGACTCTATATAATAGATCCCTCTGTGTGTAATTACTCTATATAATAGATCCCTCTGTGTAATGACTCTATATAATAGATCACTCTGTGTGTAATGACTCTATATAATATAGGAGTTTCACTTTTTGCATTGAAGAACTGAAATAAACTAACTTTTGATGATATTCTAATTTTGTGAGAAGCACCTGTATATAGTATGAAGCCCCACTGCCCCATATGTGTATGTATAATTTGATGCACATGACTCGCCCCCTGGGCCGTGGGGTACACGGAACCGGCCCTTCTAGTGTACGGTGCTGATGGGGGTAGTAGTGGCAACCCGATCCCGTGGCTCAGGGTGGTCAGACCAAATGGTGGCAGTCTATTTATCAGTGTTTTGAATGTCCGACTACGCCACCCGTGGATTGCGGTCAGGGATAACCGCCGCTGCGAGGCAGACTACTGAGGCTGGTGTTGGTGTGCAGCACAGGTGTAGGATAACTCCCCACAGGAAGAGTGTAGCCTCAGGGCAGTGTAGGTGGATGTTGGGGGTGATAGTGCAGGCCACAATAGTAAGAGTTCAGAGTCCGCTTCAAACAGTTCAGGGTCTTTATTGTAGATATTATTAATGACCCAACAGTACCGGTTAGGAATGGGCCTGGGTGTCTGAGAGCATTCGGGCGAGCCCCACTGGTCAGGGTGAGTGTGTAGGCCTACCGTTCTCTCTATGCTCTTTCTGACTATCCCCCTTTTTGTGGTGTAATAGCCCACGTCCCTGAGCTGGCCGTGTACTTCTCGCCTGTATGGCATGCGACTAGGGCCTTGGGTACCTGTTGCTTGCTCCTCGCTGTACAGGTCCCTCTGTGTGGCGGAGCCTCCAGGCTTCTTAGGCCAAGGGACCTGAAATCCCTCGCAGGTTGGTTCTCTGCTGCTGGGCTTGTAACCCTGACAGCCCCGGACCCCAATGCCCGGTAGATTGGTTCTCTTCCAGGACTGGCTCTCGTCGCCTCTGTCCCTGGCTTGCAGTTTCTCCTCTGCCTCACGGACTCCTCAGCTACAGCTGAACTGTCCCTCCTTCTCTGGGACTAGTCTCACTCCTGAGCTAGGTCTTCCAGTTCTCTCTAACCCTGCCCCCAGTTCCAGCTTTTATAGGGGCAGCCAGCTCCCCCTGCTGGCCTGGGACAGGAGGTGCTGTATGCTAATAGTCCCTAACCAGGGGACCTCCCTCCTGCTCTCAGACACAGATTATTGTTTGTGGCATCCAGGCCTGGGGTGACACATTCTCCCCTAGTAAAATTTAGTACTCCGGACTAAACAGGAAACACAAATACAGGGTATAAATGACAACATTACATATATACAAGTATATTTTGTCCTTGAGGTCACGGCGCTTCCATGACCGGGTATCCATTTCACCCAACAAGGTGAAGTTTTCCACGGTGTGGGGACCTGTTTCCATAAACCCCAATTTCCTGGCCTTGGGCGTGGCGACAAGGCTGAGCTCTCTACTTTGGGCCACAAGGAGGCCACACCGGACAGAATTTTCTTCCGTGGCCATCTTCGAAAGAGGGCACCAAGTGCAACTATCTACAAGATAGTTCCAGTTATTCAGCGTCCATAACCTGTTAGTCCATGAACTAGAAAGACTGGAAAAACATAATTAGCAACCAGGCAACAAACATAAAACATTTACAATATACAGCATTTAGATCTTCAAGCGAGCTGGTATTTGCCCCCTAGTGCTCCGGGTTGACCTGCGTAACCCACTGTCTGGTGGTGCTCTAACCTGACTTTCCCCACTAGCATTCAGGGTACAGCTACTAGCTGGGTTTACAGGCAGTGCAGGCAGCTATCTGCGGGTCCTTTGGCTTACCGCAGGTATGGCAGGCTCACTGTGAGCAGAGGGTTGACTCTCCTGGGCTGCTTGTATGGGTTCTTCTGCCTCTAGGGCTGCTTGGTCTTCTGATTCCTCCTGCTCTCCTGTAGGTTCCTGCTGGGTTGGTTGAAGGAAGTGTAGGACAGGTACCACTATTGCATCATTTATCCGAGTCCAGGACCGGGGGAACTCTCCAAGAACTGTGCTGATCATTTCTTTCTTGTCTTCTGTGGGTTCAAGGTCATCTTGATCTTCTCCTGCACTCTGTAGTTGCTCGGGGCACCTTTTTAGGTGGTGTCTGGAGACGGTGCTAGTGGTTTCTCCTCCATCCTTGGTAATTACACATACCTTCGGGTTGTTGTGGTTGGACTGCAGTACTGTGTACGGGTCGCTCTCCCACTGGTCATCTAGCTTGTGAAGCCTTCTCTTCCGCTTCAGGACCTGCTCACCAGGTTCCAGGGGACCAGCAGGGGCGTGTTGGTTGAAGAGCCTCTCTTGCTTTTCTCTCGCTTGAGCCAGACTCCTCTCCACACTCTCCTGTACCTTCTTGTACTGTAGCCGCCGTTCCGTATCCCAGTCCGCGTCTGGGGAGGTGTCCTCGGGGGTCAGGACTCCCATCTCCAGGTCTATCGGCAGCTTACCTGGTCTTGCCCGCATCAGGTAAGCCGGGGTGCAATTTGTAGCATTCACCGGGATATGGTTGTATAAGTCTATCAGGTCTGGCAGCTTCTCCGGCCACAGGCTGCGTTCTTCCAGGGGCAACGTTTTGAGGAGATCAATGACGATATTATTCATTTTCTCACACAGCCCGTTGGTTTGTGGGTGGTAAGACGTTGTCCGAATCTTCTTACAGCCGTAGAGGTTGCAGAACTCCTGGAAGATTTCAGCCTCAAACGCTGGACCTTGATCTGTCAAGACCTGTTCCGGATACCCGTGTGGACGGCAGAAGTGTTGTTGGAAGGCTCTGGCCGCTGTTTGGGCTGTCAAGTCTTTAACAGGAACCACCACCAGGAACCGGGAATAGTGGTCCACTATTGTCAGGGCATAGACATAGCCCGACCGGCTTGGAGCCAGTTTCACATGGTCCAGAGCTACTAGCTCAAGAGGCTGCCTGGTGACGATGGGCATCAAGGGCGTCTTCTGGCTGGTACCGTCCTTCCTTCTGAGGTTACATGGGCCGCAGTCCCTGCACCACTTCTCTATGGCCCCTCTCATTCCGACCCAGTAGAACCGCTCTCTCAGTAGGAACTCCAGTTTCTTCCACCCGAAGTGTCCCGCTCTGTCATGGTAGGCCTCCAGGACCATTGCTGCATCTCGTCTCGGGGCCACTACCTGCCAGGTCAGCTCGTGCGTCCGGTGGTTGACAAGCCTTCTGCACAGCTTACCTTCGTAGAGGAATAGCCTGCTTTTCTCCTTCCATAACTGCTTGGCTTCCTCTGGAGCGTCCGAGCCAGGGCTAGCGTCTGCCTGGGTCAAGAGGTCTTTCACCAGGCGAATTGCAGGGTCACTATCTTGCGTTTCAGCCCAGCTGTGGTGAGGTAAGGGATTGAACATGACAGTGGTCAAGTCTTTGTCTCTTACACGGTGGGAGTACTGAGTGGTCCCGTACCGGTGGAATGCAGGGAGCTCTATTTCCTCCAACTCGTCTGGATCTTCTCCCTCATCGGGCAAGTGGGGCATTCTCGATAGGGCATCTGCATTGGCATTGGCTCGGCCTGCCCGGTACTTGATGGTGAAGTCATAGTTTGCTAGCCGGGCCATCCACCGCTGCTCTAGGGCACCAAGTCTCGCATTGTCCAGATGTGTCTACGGATTGTTGTCCGTGTACACAGTGAACTTCACAGAGGCCAGGTAATGCTTGAAACGTTCTGTTACGGCCCACACCACTGCCAAGGACTCCAGCTTAAAGGAGCTGTAATTCTCCGGGTTTCTCTCGGTGGGCCTCAGCTTCCGGCTGGCGTACGCGATCACCCTTTCTCTGCCCTGTTGGTTCTGTGACAGTACGGCTCCCAGCCCCACATTACTGGCGTCTGTGTGGAGGATAAAAGGCTGGCCATAATCAGGGTAGGCCAGGATCTCATCCCCCGTGAGGGCCATCTTCAGCTGGCGGAAGGACTCCTCTTCCGGCTTGTCCCACTTGAAGGGTGGCTTTTGGCTTCTGGTCTTAGATTGTCCTATAAGGAGGTCCTGCATAGGGGCTGCCATCTTGGTGAACCTGGGGATGAACCTTTGGTAGTAGCCTACCAACCCGAGGAACTGCCTCACTTCTTTTATGTTAGAGGGGCTTGGCCAGTTCTTTATTGCCGTGATTTTGTCAGGGTCGGGGGCTACTCCTTCTGCACTCACCACGTGTCCCAGGTACTGTACCTTCGGCTTTAACAGATGGCACTTGGAGGGTTTCACTTTCATGCCAAAGCCTGCCAGGGCATCGAACACCTCGGCCAGGTGCTTTAGATGGTCCTCGTAAGTCTTCGAATAGACAATCACATCGTCCAGGTAAAGTAGGACCGTCTCAAAGTTTCGGTGCCCTAGACAGCATTCCATCAGCCTCTGGAAGGTCCCGGGTGCGTTGCAGAGCCCGAACGGCATATAGTTGAATTCACTTAATCCCATCAGGGTGGTGAAGGCGGTCTTCTCCTTATCAGCCTCTGCCACAGGAACCTGCCAGTACCCACTAGTAAGGTCCAAAGTAGAGAAGAAATTAGCTGATTTTAGTGCGGCCAAAGACTCCTCTATTCTAGGCAACGGGTATGCATCTTTATGGGTGATACGATTGACTTCTCTATAGTCCACGCACATTCTCATAGTACCGTCTTTCTTTTTTACCAGAACCAAGGGGGCTGCCCAGGGGCTACAACTGTCTCTAATGACCCCGGCTTCCTTCATTTCTCTCAGAATGCCCTTTGCGTTCTGATAGTGTGCGGGGTGGTACAGGTCTGTATCTTTCTTTTATTGGTGGGTGGCTCCCCGTGGGGATGTGGTGTTCTACTCCTTTCACTCTGCCGAAGTCTAGCGGGTGCTTACTAAAGATTCTCTCGTACTCTTGAACCACCCGGTAGACTCCTTGTTTTTGGTGCAAGGGAGTGGAGTCAGCACCCACGTGGAGTTTCTGGCACCAGTCCTCCTTGGGTTTCTGGGAACCATTACCCTCCGCCTGGGGAGATGGAGGCAAGGGTTCCATGGCCCTGACAGCATTGTGTTCAACAGTATACAATTTGGCTAGTGTAGCGTACCGGGGCAAGTGTACTTCCCTTTCCCCAATGTTTAAGATCCGGACGGGCACCCTTCCATGGCGGACATAGACCACCCCCCGGGCTGTCAAAATGGTGGGCCTGCTGTCTGAGTACACGGGTTCTACCATGGCTTGGTAGTCTCTCCCTCTTAACCCGATTGCAGTCCGACACCAGATCATTTCACTTTTGGGGGGCATAGCAATGGGGAACAGGTCGCTCATCCTCACGCTACCGATCTCACCACCAGACAGTTCTACCTGTTGCCATCTCATCAGGGCTCTTATCTCCTTCTGGAGGACCCTCTGTTGGCTGGAGCTCGCATTCATCGCCACCTGCTGCAAAATTACAATTACTTCTGAAAGACAATTTTCAATCACATTAGTACCCAAGGTTATTTTAGGGTGACTTTCTCGACGGTCAATGTCCACAATGATCACTCCCTGTGCCGGCAGTTCAACTTTACCAATCTTAATGGTCATCTCTCTGAACCCCACCTGCGGCACGGGTTGACCATTGCTGGCGATGATGCTCAAGTCATCGTCTGGATAACGAGTTATATCAGTGTCACTCCAGTACTGCTTGAAAAGTACATAGGGGATGGTAGTCACTTGGGACCCAGTGTCCAGCAGTGCACTCATGCGGATACCGTCCAGCACTACGGGTAAAACCGGGCGTCCCCCTACGTACTTATCACGCCAATTAGATGGGCCTGATGACCTTATGCCTGGGGGTTGGCCCTTTGCCCCAGGTCGGACCCATTTAAAGTACAGTACCTGGCTACGTGTCCTGGCTGGCTGCAACGGCGGCAAATCGGCTGTCCATCCTCAGTGTAATGATCGGCGGGCCTCCCTCTGAATGACGGGATCCTCCTCCGTCGACGCCATGGGACATCCTCCGGACTGGAAGCCAGCTTGAATGGTCCTGACGGGTCCATCTGTAACGACTGTACGGTCCTGGTCAATGCAGAAACACTCTTTGTTAGTTCTTGGACCTGATGGTGCAGGTTTGCAGGCGGGGATGGATTTAGGGCCTGCGCATCGGCCCCCACAAGGTCTGCGGGATAGGGCGCCGCACCCTGGTGGTAAGGGATGGCAGGGCGCCGGGAAGCTACAGCGCCACCCGGTGCAGGTTCTCGGAGCTCCTGGATGGCCCTATCTTTGAACTGTGCAAAAGTCAAATCGGGGTTCTGTAGGGCCATGAGGCGCAGCTGGGTTCTGTGGGCGCTGGACAGCAGACCTTCTATGAACTGGTCAGTCAATAGTTTATCTGTATCCTGCACGCTGCCAGGGTCAGCTTGCTTAATTGCCCCCAAGGCTTCCTGTAAATTTAGGGCATAATCTCGGATGCTATCTTGAGCTCGCTGCTTACATCCATAGAACCGCATTTTGATTTCTGCTGAGGTACGGGTATCAAAGGTGTCCCGTAGACGGGTCAGAACCCCCCTTACAGTCCTTTTCTCCTCAGCTGTCCAAGACTTTACCTCCCGCTGGGCCGCACCAGTTAACTGCCCTATCAGTATGCTTACTCTCTGTTCTTCTGTCAGGGGATAAACTTTGAACAGTCTATACAGCCTTTCTTTAAAGTCGCCCAAGGTATGCGACTCGCCGGCATACTGGGGCAGCCAGGCCGCTCCGGGGATATAGGCAGGGGTGGATTAAGAGTAGCAAGGGCCCCGGGCAGTTTAGAAGGCGCGGGCCCCCTCCACACACCTGATTTATCACGTGACATGTCACATGATCCCCTGTGATAGATCATGTGATAGTTCACGGGAAATTAATTTGGCATAATATTAATTGTGCTGCCTCATCTGAGAGCAGCACAATATTGGGGCAGATACCCTGATTCCAGCGATGTGTCACTTTTTCAGCTGCTTGTTGTCATTTTGAGAAAATCACCGTTTTATCTGCTGCAGATCTAGCAGCTCTCTGAATGCTGCGCTCTGTATAGCCCCACCCACACCACTGATTGGCAGCTTTCTGCCCATGCTCAGTGTACACAGAAATCTACTGATCAGTGATGGGGGTGGGGTCCTGCAGAACTTACTAGTCATCTAGTGATAATTACCTTCTGACAAATCAATTATTTTATCAAAACAACACTAAGCAGCCCAGTAAGTGACACATTACTGGAATCAGTGCCTCTAACCCTACATTATGCTGCTCTCAGATTAGGTGGCAAAAACCTGATGACAGATTCCCTTTAAAGGAGCTGTAAAGACAAAAAAGTTTGTATTAAAAAAAATACAAGCCATTTGTTAAATTAACTTTTTTTCATTGTTAATTCACATTAGACTGTATCTTCAACACTTTTGTCAGCAGGTCTTATTACAGACTCTGAATAGGGCAGCTCTCTCCCTCTCCCTCAGCAGAAAGTCACAGCATGGTTAAAAAACGGGATCTTTTATGATTTTCTCATAATAAATAAAAAAGGACATGCAAGTCCTCCAAACTATTTTCCGTTTCTCTATAGGGGAGGTCCTAAATCTTTCTTGTTCTTTAGTTGATCACATGTCAAAAATGCAAAGCATTTACTATGAACTCGCCTAAAAAAATATACACTTGGAGAGTAATATCATCATTTGCATGTAAATATTCCTTGACTCTAAGGGCTCGCTCACACTGTCGTATAACACGGCCGAATGCTATGTGATGTTTTATCGGATAGGACTCGGCCCTATGTTATACTATGGGACAGTGCGATTATTGGCATGAGAAAATAATCTCATTTGATATTCGGACCATGTGCACCCATACAAGTCTATGGGTGCACGTAAAACATTGGACTGCACTCGGATGTCATCCAAGTGCAGTCCGATGAACACTCACAGAGACTATGGAGAAGATGGAGAAATTAAGTTCTCCATCTTCTCTATATCTGTGCTGCGAGAGAATCGGATCACACTCAGTTGAAGCTCTGACAGAGTTTGAGCCCAGTGTCATTAGCATAATTGGCCCTATTCTCTTGCATGAGAGAATATATGGCTTAGTGAATGGACCCTAAAACTGAATAGTAGTGACGGACAGGCACCTCACAAGCGGGATCCATGTAGCTCTCAGATGTCATGTAGGTAGGGCTTCATTCCATGGGGTAGGGCTTAATTTCAAGGTATATAAAAAAAATGGACTTCAAATAAAAATTAAATGAACACAAAAAGCAGTAATTGAATTATTTTTTTCGTATTTATGTTTGCAGCCCCTTTAAAAACCCTTTGAGGACCAAGGCACATATATGTCCCATAGTTTTAAACTGGAAAAAAATTTGATTGAATAAAATTTAAGGTCCTCAAAGGTTTAAGTAGGTCATAAATTCATATGAATACTTGCTCATACAATTGCACATGCCAAAAGATGAAGAAGAACAGAATCAAAAATATGACATTAAGTGGAGCACTTACAGGTATTCAAGGTGAAAGAGACCAGCAAAGGCATCGTCTCGAATGACAGTAAATGAGTTAGAATTCAGCAAGCTGAAAATGAAGATAGCAGGTTAGAAGCGACCCAGACTTTATGGTGCTCAGAATTAGTCAAGCAGAATTTATTGACTGCTCTTGCAAAGCACTGAGACTCCCGCGGTGTATAGATGGCGCCGTGCGGCCTCCCGCTGTGTATAGATGGCGCCGTGCGGCCTCCCGCTGTGTATAGATGGCACCGTATAGATGGTTACGTGCGGCCTCCTGCCGAGTATACGTGTATAGATGGCTACGTGCGGCCTCCTGCTGAGTATAGATGCCACACGGCGCTCCCCCAGAGACAGCAGGAGGCCGCACAGTGCCTTCTATACTCAGCGGGAGACCGCATGTAGCCATCTATACACAGCAGGAGGCCGCACGGCGACATCTATACTCAGCGGGGGGCCGTGTGTGTATGTATAGTGTGTGTGTGTGTGTATAATTTGTGTGTGTGTATTTTTTTTTAAGTTAAAAACAAGTAAAATGCTTGTGGCATCAATATCAAGACTCCAGATATAAGGGCCTATTCACACTGAATTTTGCAATGCATTCATCTCCTCTTTCCAGGCTTCTATCTAAATCCCTGAAAAATGGCATTCAGATGTGCCTTGACATAGCCATTGATTTGAACAAAGGCAAACCGAGGCTAAAGTCTGAATCTTTAGGCTCCATTTTCTCTGCTTTCAGATGTCTCATTTCAGACAGCACAATCCTGAATTTCAGGGATTCAGTTGTAAGCCTTGTGTAAAGACCTGAATGCAGCGCTGAATGTAGTGTGAATAGGTCCTTACATCCTACACCACCTCAGGGGATTGTTGTTATGGAGTATTGCCCCTGGGTGGCCGCAGTTATGACCACCACCAGGGCTCGCGGTCACCCACCCTAACTTTGGTATTCTGGGGAGCTGGTATAATGAATATCTGAGAAGAGCCCTAGAGAAGCAAGAACATTGGACAACCAAGAGGTGGTGGCCTCAAGTCAGGTGTAGTGTTCAACAGGGCAAGACTTTCTAACCTGCCCACACACACACACACACACACACACATGTACACATACACACACCTGCCCACACAGACACACACAAACACACACCTGCCCACACAGACACACACACACACACACCTGCCCCCCCCCCACACACACACACCTGCCCACACACATACACACCTGCCCTCACACACACACACCTGCCCACACACACACACACCTGCCCACACACAAACACACCTGCCCCCACACACACACACCTGCCCACACACACACACGTACACACCTGCCCACACACACACACAAACACCTGCCCACCCACACACACACCTGCCCACACACACACACCTGCCCACACACACACACATCTGCCCACACACACACACACACACACACGTGCCCACACAGACACCTGCCCACAAACACACACACACACCCATATACACACACCTGCCCACACACACACCTGCCCACACACACACACCTGCCCACACACACACACACCTGCCCACACAGACACCTGCCCACACAGACACACACACATATACACACACACATATACACACACACACCTGCCCACACAGACACCTGCCCCCACAGACACCTGCCCACAAACGCACACACACCTGCCCACACACACACACACACACACATATACACACACACATATACACACACACACACCTGCCCACACAGACACCTGCCCCCACAGACACCTGCCCACAAACACACACACACCTGCCCACACACACATCTGCCCACACACACACACACTCACCATCCCCCGGCTCAATTCCTCCTGCCTGCTCTCTCTCTTTTCCGGTGCAGCACTGCAGGCCGGGCGCGCACTGCGTGACGTCAGAGCTAGGAAACACAGCCGCGCACAGGGCCATGTCTCCTAGCAGTGACGCGGCCGGGCCAGCACAGGGAAGTTAACTGCTGCAGTGCTGGCCCGGCCGATGAAGAAGTAGCGGCGGCCGCTGCTGGGGGAGCGGTCCGGGCCTACCTTCTTGCGATCCTCTTCTGTAGGCCGCGGCTCCGCTCGCGATGCTCTGGGCGAGGACCTTGCGTTGCTCGGTGATGACGTCGGTATCCGCTGGATCTCCTTCCAGGACCTTGCGCAGCGTCTCAGCGTAGGGCGGGGCTTCAGGTCACGCGCGTTTTTGGACGTCCACGCCCCTCTTCTTCCCGCGTGGCGTCCCGAAGATGGCACCCGATGGCGGGAAACGGCTCCGATTGGCGGGAAATGGCCCCGAATGGCGGGAAACTTCACTCAGATATGTATAGAGTCTTTTCCAGGCACGCAATAGCCGTTTGTGGAGGGTTGGTCACAATTCAGCCGACTACGCCAAAGCTGACTCGCCCCCCTGGGCCGTGGGGTACACGGAACCGGGCCTTCTAGTGTACGGTGCTGATGGGGGTAGTAGTGGCAACCCAATCCCGTGGCTAAGGGTGGTCAGACCAAATGGTGGCAGTCTATTTATCAGTGTTTTGAATGTCCGACTACGCCACCCGTGGATTGCGGTTGGAGATAACCGCCGCTGCAAGACAGACCGCTGAGGCTGGTGTTGGTGTGCAGCACAGGGGTAGGATAACTCCCCACGGGAAGAGTGTAGCCTCAGGGCAGTGTAGGTGGATGTTGGGGGTGATAGTGCAGGCCGCAATAGTAAGAGTTCAGAGTCCGCTTCAAACAGTTCAGGGTCTTTATTGTAGATATTATTAATGACCCAACAGTACCGGTTAGGAATGGGCCTGGGTGTCTGAGAGCATTCGGGCGAGCCCCACTGGTCAAGGTGAGTGTGTAGGCCTACCGTTCTCTCTATGCTCTTTCTGACTATCCCCCTTTTCGTGGTGTAATAGCCCACGTCCCTGAGCTGGCCGTGTACTTCTCTCCTGTATGGCTTGTGACTCAGGCCTTGGGTACCTGTTGCTTGCTCCTCGATGTACTAGTCCCTCTGTGTGGCGGAGCCTCCAGGCTTCTTAGGCCAAGGGACCTGAAATCCCTCGCAGGTTGGTTCTCTGCTGCTGGGCTTGTAACTCTGACAGCCTCGGACCCCAATGCCTGGTAGATTGGTTCTCTTCCAGGACTGGCTCTCGTCGCCTCTGTCCCTGGCTTGCAGTTTCTCCTCTGCCTCACGGACTCCTCAGCTACAGCTGAACTGTCCCTCCTTCTCTGGGACTAGTCTCACTCCTGAGCTAGGTCTTCCAGTTCTCTCTAACCCTGCCCCCAGTTCCAGCTTTTATAGGGGCAGCCAGCTCCCCCTGCTGGCCTGGGACAGGAGGTGCTGTATGCTAATTGTTCCTAACCAGGGAACCTCCCTCCTGCTTTCAGAAACAGATTATTGTTTGTGGCATCCAGGCCTGGGGTGACACACACACACTGCTCTATATTTAGTATGATGCCCCCACTCCTCCATATATATAGCATGATGGTCCCACTGCTCCATATACAGATGCATCTCACTAAATTAGAATATCATCAAAAAGTTAATTTATTTCAGTTCTTCAATACAAAAAGCTGTCTTTCAGCTCATCTGCATTGTTGGGTCTGGTGTCTCTCATCTTCCTCTTGACAATACCCCATAGATTCTCTATAATAGATTCTCTATGGGGTTAAGGTCAGGCGAGTTTGCTGCCAATCAAGCACAGTGATACTGTTGTGTGTAAACCAGGTATTGGTACTTTTGGCAGTGTGGACAGGGGCCAAGTCCTGCTGGAGAATGACATTTCCATCTCCAAAAAGCTTGTCGGCAGAGGGAAGCATGAAGTGCTGTAAAATGTCCTGGTAGCCGGCTGTGCTGACTTTGGTCTTGATAAAACACAGTGGACCTACACCAGCAGATGACATGGCCCCCCAAACCATCACTGATTGTGGAGCCTTCACACTAGACCTCAAGCAGCTTGGATTGTGGACTCTCCACTCTTCCTCCAGACTCTGGGACCTTGATTTCCAAATGAAAATTGGAACTCTAGGACCTTGTGAAGTGTGTCAATGACTGCCTTCTGGACATCTATCAAGTCAGCAGTCTTCCTCATGATTGTGGAGCATACTGAAACAGTATTGAAGAACTGGAATAAATTAACTTTTTGAAGATATTCTAATTTAGTGAGATGCACCTGTATATACTATGATGGTCCCACTGCCCCACATACATATAGTATAATGGCCCCACTACTCCATATGTAGTATGATGGACCCACTACTCCAGATATATAGTAGGATGGCTCCACTGCCCGATCATTTAAAAAAATAAAGTTTATTCTCACTTAATCCTGATTCCCTACATCACGCCTTTGTCTCCTCTTCCATGGCGGGACAGCAGAGCAGAGCGATGCAATGATGTCATCGAGCCACCTGCGTGAGTATGCTGACATCTCGTTAACCGCAGGCCTATGGCGATCTGTGGCATATGAAAGAGATAGTGATAGGGCAGGGAGCTTGTGTCCCACTGCTTTATCATGCGACGCCTCTGCATAAGAGACATTAGGGCAACATTAGCTACGTCACAGAAGACACTGGAACTGGAGTATATAGAATAGGAGACACTGGGGCTGGCGTATATTCATCACAGGATACATTGGGGCTAGAGCATATACATCACAGAAGAAGCTGGAGTATATAGAATAGGAGACACTGGGGCTGGAGTATATAGAATAGGAGACACTGGGGCTGGCGTATATTCATCACAGGATACATTGGGGCTAGAGCATATACATCACAGAAGAAGCTGGAGTATATAGAATAGGAGACACTGGGGCTGGAGTATATAGAATAGGAGACACTGGGCCTGGAGTATATAGAATAGGAGACACTGGGGCTGGAGTATATAGAATAGGAGACACTGGGGCTGGAGTATATAGAATAGGAGACACTGGGGCTGGCGCATATACAGTTCTGCTCAAAAGTTTACATACCCCGGCAGAATTTTTGCTTTCTTGGCCTTGTTTCAGAGAAAATGAATGATAACAAAAACACTTTTTCTCCACTCATGGTTGTTGGTTGGGTGAAGCCATTTACTGTCACATTTCTGTGTTTTCTCTTTTTAAATCTTAATGACAACTAGTGATGAGCGAGCATGCTCGCTACTGCTCGGTGCTTGCCCGAGTATCTCACTGCTCGAGATGCTCTGCGCTCACCGAATATTTCCGGGTTGGTCGGGCGGGAAGTCGGGTCCCCTCCCTGCATGTTTGGCGCTCTTTACAGAGCCAATGAACATGCAGGGATTGCCTGCCATGCACTGTAATGCCATAGCCATGTTGGTTGTGGGTAGTGTTGAGCATTCCGATACTGTAATATCGGGTATCGGCCGATATTCGCGGTATCGGAATTCCGATACTTAATTCCGATACTTTTACAATATCGGATACCGGAATCGGAAGTTCCCATAATGCCTGCGCTCTGTAGTGTCTGTGAAGGATGACAAGTTGGATGGCAGCGCGATCCAGCCTGTCATCAGAATGCCATCCCAGCGGGGGAGAATTCTCCTGATTGTTTAAAAGCCGGCGGGCGGTATAAAGCCGCCGGCTTTTAAACAATCACACAGCCCCATACTGCTTCCCCGCAGCCTCCCACCCCGATCCTCCGCTCCCCTCGCCACCTCCCATCCCGATCGTAAGTTAGGACCGGGCGGGGAGCGCAGCTCCAAGGAGCGGGGAGTGAAGGACCCGGGCGGGGAAGCCGGCAGTGAAAAGACTTCACCGCCGGCTTTCCCGTTCTGTGCTGCGCTTTCCCGCCGGTTATTTCAAATGAACAGCTGAGGTATCAGGTGATGCCGATCAGCTGTTCATTTGAAGTCGCCGCGTTGCCCTCAGAGGGTTCATGTGAGTTCATGCTTGACTGCATGAACTCACATGAACTTTCCCACGGCCGCACAGGTCAGCCTCACCTCCCAGACCCGTCATGATTAGTGTGTGTGCGGGGTGTGTGTGCGGGTGTGTGTGCGATGTGTGCGGGGTGTGTGCGCGATGTTTGTGCGGGTGTGCGCGGTGTCTGTGCGATGTGTGCGGGTGTGTGCGGTGTGTGTGCGTGCAGGCAGACATAGGCCGATGTGACACTACTACTCCCATCGGCCTATGTCTGTCCCCCGTCCACTCCTGCCAGCAGGATCAGCTCGATGGGAGCAGTAGTTCCCATCAGCCTGATCCTGCTATTTAAATTGCCCTACTGTGTCCCCAATAAATGTTAGATACATGTCATTGGTGGCCAGTGGTTACCTAAAATAAATTAGTTCATACATTACCTGTCCCCGCCGATCGCCACCTAAAATAAAGTAAAAAATAAAAAACTACACCTATACTCACCAAGACACCTAATTCCCCGAAGCCATCGATCTCCTGTAATAAAATATAAAATAATAAACCACAACCTTATCCTTACCCCTCCGTAGCAGTCCACGAGTGTCCCACGAAGATCTCCAGTTCAGAGCAGCCACATAGAATGTGACCGCTCTGAACCGCTGCCGCCGCTAGAATGACGGGGCCGTAAGGGTTCACCGGAGTTCAGGCAGCGCTGCTCCGGTTAGCTCCTTTACGGCCCTGCTGTATCGTGAGAAATTCCCACGGTACAGCAGTGCCGTAAAGGAGGTCTCCGGAGCTGCGCTGCCTGAATGCACTCCGGTGACCTCAGTCAGTGGCTCCCGCTGCCGGGAGCGGACGTGTTCCCGGCAGCGTGAGCTTACAGCAGCCATGCACAGCTGTCACCATCTCCAGATGTGACAGCTGTGCATGGGAGATCAGCGCAGGAACGTGGACAGGTAACTATTATTTTTAGTAAACTAAGAATTAAATAAAATTGTGTGTTTTATTTCAAATAAATTATTTTTTTCTTGGTGTAGTGTGTTTTTTCTTTCTAACACTTTGTAGGTTAGTAATGGGGGTGTCTTATAGACGCCCATCATTACTAACCTGGGCTTCATGGCAGCTGGCGCTGACATGAACCCCACCACTATTACCCCCTGCCACCGCACCAGGGCAGCGTGGAAGAGCGAGGCTAAGTGCCAGAGTTGGCGCATCCTATGGATGCGCCATTTCTGGGGCGGCTGACGACTGGTGTTTCTAGCCTGGGAGGGGGCCAATATTCATGGCACCCTTCCTGGGCTATTAATATCAGCCCCCAGCTGTTTGCCTAGCCTTTGCTAGCTATTAAAATAGGGGGGACCCCACGTCATTTTTTTTGGGGGGGTCCCCCATTTTAATAGCTAGTAAAGGCTAGGTATTCAGCTGGGGGCTGATATTAGTAGCCTGGGAAGCTCCGTGGGTTTTACCCCCTTCCCAGGCTTCAAACATCTGCCCCAGCCGTCTGCTTAACCTCCGCTAGAGACTAAAATTATGGGGGATCCCACGCCATTTTTTTTTTAAATAAATCCATTATTTTAACACTAAATGACATTTGAGGAGTTAATAAAGATGCAGTCCCTAAATTATTATTTATTTTTTAATTAATTTTTCCCAAAACTTTTGACGTGGGCTTCGCCATATTTTTGTATGCCAGCCAGGTACAGCATCCAGCTTCTATGAACGCGCCATTTTCCGGGGCGGCTGCGGACTGCAATTTTCAGCGGGGGGCAGAAAGCTTGGGCCTCCCTGCGCTGCAGATTCCATCCCCCAGCTGCCTAGTTGTACCTGGCTGGACACAAAAATAGGGAGAAGCTCCACGTTTTTTTTTTTTTAATTATTTCATGAAATTCATGGAATAATTAAGAAAAAAAGGGCTTCCCTATATTGTTGTGTCCAACCAGGTACAAATAGGCAGCTGGTGGTTGGGGGCAGCCCGTTCCTGCCTGCTGTACCTGGCTGGACCCAAATATAGTGCAAAGCCCCACGTCAATTTTTTTTTAATTATTTCAGGAAATTCATGAAATAATTAAAAAAAAATTATGTGGGGCTTCGCCCTATATTTGTGTCCAGTCAGGTACAGCAGGCAGGAACGGGCTGCCCCCAACCACCAGCTGCCTATTTGTACCTAGCCGGACACAACAATATAGGGAAGCCCTTTTTTTCTTAATTATTCCATGAATTTCATGAAATAATTAAAAAAAAAAATACGTGGGGCTTCGCCCTATTTTTGTGTCCAGCCAGGTACAACAAGGCAGCTGGGGGCTGGAATCCGCAGCGCAGGGAGGCCCAAGTTTTCTGGGCCCCACCCGCTGCAAATTGCAGTCCGCAGCCGCCCCGGAAAATGGCGCGTTCATAGAAGCGCCATCTTCTGGCGCTGTACCCAACTCATCCAGGGCCCTGGTGCGGTGGCTCACTGGGTGATAAAGGGGTTAAGGCCAGCTTGGCATTATCAGCTGGCCCTAAGCCCGAAATTCATGGGGTCACGCCAATATTAGACATGACCACCATGAATTTCTAGTAAAGTATTTAAAAAAAACACAAACACCCAGAAAAAAGTCCTTTAATTGAAATAAAGACACAATTCTTTATTGTTCTAAATTAAACCATACTTACCATCACGCCCATTCCAGCTGAAGCCAACGATCTCCTGCAATAAAAGTAAAATAATAAAGCAACCTCATCCTTACCTTTCCATGGTTCCCAGGACAGCTTCAGCTCTGCTACATCGAGATGACAGGCTGGACCGCAGCAGAACGCTGCCATCCAGCCTGTCATCCCGCAGACACTGAGAAGCGCAGGCATGCTTGCGCTCCTCAGTGTCTCGCTGTGACGGCATCCAGATGAGCGGAGGTCATGTCCAATGAACTCAGCTCACCTCATGCACGTCACTGACAGCGTGGGAAAATTCTCCTGCACTCAGCGCTTCAGCGTGAGAATTTTCCCACGCTGTCAGTGACGTGCATGAGGTGCGCCGAGTTCATTGGACATGACCTCACCTCATGCACGTCACTGACAGCGTGGGAAAATTCTCACGCTGAAGCGCTGAGTGCAGGAGAATTCTCCCACGCTGTCAGTGACGTACATGAGGTGAGCCGAGTTCATTGTCGGCTCATCTGGATGCCGTCACAGCCAGACACTGAGGAGTGGAAGTATGCCTGCGCTTCTCAGTGTCTGCGGGATGACAGGCTGGATGGCAGCGTTCTGCTGCGGTCCAGCCTGTCATCTCGATGTAGCAGAGCTGGAGCCGTCGTGGGAGCCATGGAAAGGTAAGGATGAGGTTGCTTTATTATTTTTCTTTTATTGCAGGAGATCGTTGGCTTCAGCTGGAATGGGCGTGATGGTAAGTATGGTTTAATTTAGAACAATAAAGAATTGTGTGTTTATTTCAATTAAAGGACTTTTTTCTGGGTGTTTGTGTTTTTTTTAAATACTTTACTAGAAATTCATGGTGGTCATGTCTAATATTGGCGTGACCCCATGAATTTCGGGCTTAGGGCCAGCTGATAATGCCAAGCTGGCCCTAACCCCTTTATTACCCAGTGAGCCACCGCATCAGGGCCCTGGATGAGTTGGGTACAGCGCCAGAAGATGGCGCTTCTATGAACGCGCCATTTTCCGGGGCGGCTGCGGACTGCAATTTGCAGCGGGTGGGGCCCAGAAAGCTTGGGCCTCCCTGCGCTGCGGATTCCAGCCCCCAGCTGCCTAGTTGTACCTGGCTGGACACAAAAATAGGGCGAAGCTCCACGTATTTTTTTTTAAATTCATGAAATTCATGGAATAATTAAGAAAAAAAGGGCTTCCCTATATTGTTGTGTCCGGCTAGGTACAAATAGGCAGCTGGTGGTTGGGGGCAGCCCGTTCCTGCCTGCTGTACCTGACTGGACACAAATATAGGGCGAAGCCCCACATCAATTTTTTTTAATTATTTCATGAATTTCATGAAATAATTAAAAAAAAAAAATATGTGAAGCTTCTCCCTATTTTTGTGTCCAGCCAGGTACAACTAGGCAGCTGGGGGATGGAATCTGCAGCGCAGGGAGGCCCAAGCTTTCTGCCCCCCCCCCCCCCCGCTGAAAATTGCAGTCCGCAGCCACCCCGGAAAATGGCGCGTTCATAGAAGCTGGATGCTGTACCTGGCTGGCATACAAAAATATGGCGAAGCCCACGTCAAAAGTTTTGGGAAAAATTAATTAAAAAATAAATAATAATTTAGGGACTGCATCTTTATTAACTCCTCAAATGTCATTTAGTGTTAAAATAAAGGATTTATTTAAAAAAAAATTGACGTGGGGCTTCGCCCTATATTTGTGTCCAGCCAGGTACAGCAGGCAGGAACAGGCTGCCCCCAACCACCAGCTGCCTATTTGTACCTGGCCGGACACAACAATATAGGGAAGCCCTTTTTTTCTTAATTATTCCATGAATTTCATGAAATAATTTAAAAAAAAAATGCGTGGGGCTTCGCCCTATTTTTGTGCCCAGCCAGATACAACTAGGCAGCTGGGGGCTGGAATCCGCAGCGCAGGGAGACCCAAGCTTTCTGGGCCACCCCCGCTGCAAATTGCAGTCCGCAGCCGCCCCAGAAAATGGCGCGTTCATAGAAGCGCCATCTTCTGGCGCTGTACCCAACTCATCCAGGGCCCTGGTGCGGTGGCTCACTGGGTAATAAAGGGGTTAAGGCCAGCTTGGCATTATCAGCTGGCCCTAAGTCCGAAATTCATGGGGTCACGCCAATATTAGACATGACCACCATGAATTTCTAGTAAAGTATTTAAAAAAACACAACACCCAGAAAAAAGTCCTTTAATTGAAATAAACACACAATTCTTTATTGTTCTAAATTAAACCATACTTACCATCACGCCCATTCCAGCTGAAGCCAACGATCTTCTGCAATAAAAATAAAATAATAAAGCAACATCATCCTTACCTTTCCATGGCTCCCACGACAGCTCCAGCTCTGCTACATCGAGATGACAGGCTGGACCGCAGCAGAACGCTGCCATCCATCCTGTCATCCCGCAGACACTGAGAAGCGCAGGCATACTTCCACTCCTCAGTGTCTGGCTGTGACGGCATCCAGATGAGCCGAGGTCATGTCCAATGAACTCAGCTCACCTCATGTACGTCACTGACAGCGTGGGAAAATTCTCCTGCACTCAGCACTTCAGCGTGAGAATTTTCCCACGCTGTCAGTGACGTGCATGAGGTGAGCTGAGTTCATTGGACATGAACTCGGCTCATCTGGATGACATCACAGAGAGACACTGAGGAGCGCAAGTATGCCTGCGCTTCTCAGTGTCTGCGGGATGACAGGCTGGATGGCAGCGTTCTGCTGCGGTCCAGCCTGTCATCTCGATGTAGCAGAGCTGGAGCTGTCCTGGGAACCATGGAAAGGTAAGGATGAGGTTGCTTTATTATTTTACTTTTATTGCAGGAGATCGTTGGCTTCAGCTGGAATGGGCGTGACGGTAAGTATGGTTTAATTTAGAACAATAAAGAATTGTGTCTTTATTTCAATTAAAGGACTTTATTCTGGGTGTTTGTGTTTTTTTAACTTTGACTATGGGGTTAGTAATGGGGGTGTCTTATAGACGCCTCTCCATTACTAACCTGGGCTTGATGTCAGCTGGCATTATAAGCTGACATCAACCCCAACCCTATTACCCCCTGCCACCGCACCAGGGCAGCGTGGAAGAGCGAGGCTAAGTGCCAGAATTGGCGCATCCTATGGATGCGCCATTTCTGGGGCGGCTGACGGCTGGTGTTTCTAGCCTGGGAGGGGGCCAATATTCATGGCACCCTTCCTGGGCTATTAATATCAGCCCCCAGCTGTCTGCCTAGCCTGTGCTAGCTATTAAATTAGGGGGGACCCCACGTTATTTTTTTTTGGGGGGTTCCCCCATTTTAATAGCTAGTAAAGGCTAGGTATTCAGCTGGGGGCTGATATTAGTAGCCTGGGAAGCTCCGTGGGTATTACCCCCTTCCCAGGCTTCAAACATTTGCCCCAGCCGTCTGCTTAACCTCCGCTAGAGACTAAAATTAAGGGGAACCCCACGCCAATTTTTTTTTAAATAAATCCTTTATTTTAACACTAAATGACAAGTACAGTAATCAACACTGTCACTGTACTTCATATATATGTGACTGACATGTTTCTATCTATCTAATCTATGTGTGATTCTCTATTCTTTCTATTCTAAATTGTCGGGTACAGATGCTGAATTGCCGGCCGGCTTTCTTAAAGAGACGGTGCATGAAAACACTATTATTTTTTTAAATAAATCCTTTACACTAAATGACAAGTACAGTAAGCAACACTGTCACTGTACTTCATATATATGTGACTGACATGTTTCTATCTATCTAATCTATGTGTGATGCTCTATTCTTTCTGTTGTAAATTGTCGGGTACCGGTGTATGCCGCTGATGAATTGCCGGCTTTTCATGTCATTTTACATTATTCTTAGTTGTTTTACTTCATGTAGAATTAACCTACAAGGAAAGAAAGGGTTTATTTTCATTCCGATATTTGTGTCCCATTGACTTGCATTGGTTTCCGGTATCGGAATCGGCGATATCCGATACTTTTTGGGTATCGGCCCGATCCAATCCGATACGATATTTCCTGATATCGGAAGGTATCGCTCAACACTAGTTGTGGGCATTACAGTGATTGGCTGGCCGCACAGCGTCATCAGGTCTATATCTGACCTGGCGCCGCCATGCTCATCACAGTCACTCCGGATCAGACAGTGTAGGGAGAGCTGCTGCTGCGTTAGGGAGAGATTTGATCGTGCATTAGGTAGTGTAGGGAGAAAAAACGCACATTACACATATCCATCCTAACAAACAGTTCTTCTGAGGACTAATCCATCTGCAGAGATATCAGGCAGGCAGTGTATATAGGCAGGCAGGCAGTGTATATAGCAGACTGCAGTGCATATAGCACAAGAGGCTCCATTCCAATTCTGCCTTCTGCTGCTGTTAGATATTTCTATACAAAGGCCCAGGTCTCAGGGGCCAGGAATACTTTTCTTTGGATCTTAATCCTCATTATTTGCTTATAAAGCAATCCAGAGAACACCGTTTTTCTGCGCCATTTGCTTGTTGGCACTGCAGAATACAGCCAGGTCCTTTCCATATTAGAGCGCTAGAAATCCAGCTATTTAAAACTGTGTTTTCTCCGTCACACGGATCACATATACGTTGTCAGAAAATACTGCCATTTCTGGTCTCCATTTTTTCAGTGTGTCAGTGAAGCAATTCACAGTAGTTTGCTGTTCACACTACTTACCTACAGGCCAGGTATTTAAAACTCTGTTTTCTCCATCACACCGATCACATATAACTTCGCTTCAAACTCAGTCATTTGTAGTGAGCGTGGAAGATACTATCCTCCATTTAAAATGGGCAAGGCACGTGGCAAGGGACGGGAAACTGGACGTGATGGTAATGGTGAATGCAGAGGCCGAGGACAAGGCCGTGGGCAAGCCGAAATTGTACCACAGCAAACACCCACATCTTCTCGCCTGACCTTCCTGTCCCAATTTCTAGGGGACCGCAGCACACCACTATTGAACCCAGATCAGTGTCAAAAGGTTGTTGGTTGGATAGCGGATAATGCTTCCAGTCACTTAGCCACCGCCACCACCACCCTGTCTTCCACACGGTCAAGTCTCAGTAGCCGTGAGTCTGGACCGCATATTCCTCACCCTGATCCTCCTTCCTTCCACCATGCCGAGTACCCAGAGACAACTGATCCCACACTTGAACAATCTGAAGAGCTGTTCACTTTTCCATTTATAGATTCGGGCCTCTCGCCCGGTCCACTTGAAGTGGGGCAAGAGGAGATCACGTGTAGCGATGCCCAAATATTTGAGCATCCACGGTCACACGAAGGCGACGGTGGGAAACTGTCACAAGAGGTGGACGATGATGAGACACAATTGGCAGAAAGTCAGGAATAGTACCAGGGTGCAGAAGTGGGAGACGAGGTGGTGGATGATATAGTAACTGACCCAACCTGGCAGGAGGACATGCAGAGCAAGGACAGCAGCACACAGGGGGAGGGAGGCAGAGCACCCCAACAGGCAGGAAGAAGCAGTGTGGTGGCCGCAGACAGAAGGCAGGCTACCGTTTCCCGTAACACCAACACGAAGGAAGTTGCCACTACAACTGTTAGGTCTTCCCGAGTCTGGTTGTTTTTTAAAGACTCTGCCGATAGCTCCAAAAAGGCCATTTGCATCACGAGCCAGACCAGCATCAGCAGGGGTGGCAAAACGACCAGCCTGACCACCACCAGCATGATCAGGCACATGGCAGCAAAGCACTCGACTTTGTGGGCCGAACACCAGGGTCCAGGAACAGTGTCTACAGGTGGCACCATTGCTTCTTGAGCTGTTGTGCATGCAAGCCAATCCCCTGTCCATAGTGCATGCAAAGATGCCTCCTGCCCTGCACCTGTCATTGCACACTCTCAAGTAGCAGCATCAGGAAGCACGCACATGTCCTTGTCCCAGCGCAGCATTCAATTGTTCATACTCCAGTCCTTGGAATGCAAGCGCAAATATGCAGCCAACGTCCCACAGGCCACACTACTAAATTCTCACAATTCATGACTGCTTGGCTCGAAATGTTGCCTTTTAGGCTTGTGGAGACAGAAGCATTCCGCAACCTGATGGTGGCGGCCGTCCCTCGGTACTCTGTCCCCAGCCGCCACTATTTCTCCCAGTGTGCCGTCCCCACATTACACAAGCACGTGTCCCAAAACATTAGCCGTGCCCTCAACAATGCAGTTACCGGTAAAGTCCACCTAACCACGGACACATGGACAAGTGCTTGTGGGCAGGGACGGTACATCTCGCTGATGGCACACTGGGTTAACATAGTGGAAGCCGGGACCCAGTCGGACCTTGGGACGGAACACGTCCTCCCGACGCCAAGGATTGCAGGCCTTAGGTCAATCAGGGTTTCCCCCACGGTCTACAGCTCCTGCACCTCATGCTCCTCAGCCTCCTCCTCCTCCTCAGCCTCCATCTCCGAAATGACCACATCAGTCTCAAGCTGGAAGCACTGCAGCACTGCCTCAGCCAAGCGGCAACAAGCTGTGCTGAAGCTAATATGCTTAGGTGAAAAAACACACAATGCTGAAGAGTTATGGACAGCTCTGAAAGAGCAGGCAGATCTGTGGCTCAAACCGCTGAACCTACAGCCAGGCATGGTCGTGTGTGACAATGGCCGGAACCTGGTGGCGGCTCTGAGGCGAGGCGAGCTCACACACGTACCATGCCTGGCCCATGTGCTTAACCTCGTGGTTCAGCGGTTACTCAAATCCTACCCGGAGCTGCCGGATCTGCTTGTTAAAGTATGCCGCCTGTGTGCCCATTTTAGAAAGTCAGCTACAGCTTCCGCCGCCCTTGCAGTGTTTCAGCAGCGTTTGCAGCTTCTGGCTCACAGACTGGTCTGTGATGTCCCCACACGTTGGAACTCTATATTGCAGATGTTGGGAAGGATTTGTGAGCAGAAGAGGGCAGTTGTTGAGTACCAGCATCAAAAAGGCTATCGGTATTCAGTTCAGACTCCACACATAAGACCTCAGTAGTGGACGTGGATGTCAGATATATGTACCATCCTCCAAAACTTTGAGGACTCCACCAAGGTGGTGAGCGGCGATGACGCCATAATTAGCCTCACCATCCCGCTTCTCTGTCTTCTGAAACGCTCTCTACTCACAATCAAAGATGATGCATTGCAGGCGAAGCACGATAAGATGGAGCAATTAACCATACAGGGTGATTACACACAGCCAAGCCTCATCTCATCCCAACGTGGATTGGGTGACAATGAGGAAGAGGAGGAGGAGGAAGGACAGGAACTAGTTTCATGCACTATAGACGGTGCTATCTGCACAGCTGTCATACCGTCTGTTCAGCGTGGATGGCCAGAGGACAGAGAGGAGGAGGAGGAGAGCATGGTCAGTCATCCTCTTGGTGAGGACACGGAAGTCTTGCCTGTTAGTAGTCTGGCACGCATGGCTGAGTTTATGTTATGCTGCCTTTCCCATGACCGTCGCATTCTCAAAATTTTAGGTGATTACTGGTTGGTGACACTTCTAGACCCACTCTACAAGGAGAACTTTATATCTCTTTTTCCTGAGGCGGACAGGTGTACAAAAATGAGGCAGTACCAGAAGGCCCTTGTTGCGGAACTATTAAAAAAATTCCCATCTGAAAACGCTGGAGGCAGAGGGCACACTTCGTTCGACAACCAAGGAGTACAGGCGAGAGAGACACAACTTCAATCCAGCAGAGGCAGGGGAACACTGTCAAAGTTCTGGGAGAGTTTTCTCAGACCCTCCCATCGCACAGGCCCTGAGGCGCAGGGTACTCTCACAAGGAGTGCAAAGTTTGGGAAGATGCTGAGGGAGTACCTTGCCGTACCGTACCAACGTCCTCCGTGATTCCTCTGTGCCTTATAAATATTGGGTATCCAAGCTAGATATGTGGAATGAACTGGCTCTCTATGCCTTGGAGGTCCTGGCCTGCCCTGCCGCCAGCGTTTTATCAGATCGGGTTTTTAGTGCCGCTGGTGGAATTATAACTGATAAGCGCATCCTCCTGTCAACTGAAAATGCTGACGGGCTGACTCTTATAAAAATGAACAAGGGCTGGATTGGGCCAGACTTCTCAACACCACCGAATGATAGCAGCGTAACATAAACTCAAATCCAGTGTCTTTTCTTGGGAGGTGTATTCCCATGCACCTTTTCACACCCACACATGGGTATACGCTTCCTGATTTTGGCTATTTGCTCTTGTCCTCCTCCTTCTCCTCATCCTCCACCACCATATCACCAGGGTGACTGTGGTCCATGATGCAACACCCACATAATTTTTTAAAGGGTGTTTCACTCGCCCCTGGGCCGTGGGGCACTCGGAGTCAGGCAATAGGGAGACGGTGGGGGTAGTAGTGGCGACCCGGTTCCGTGGCTCAGGGTGGTCAGACCAGTGGTAGTCCTTTAGCAGTCCTAAGTGATGTCCGACTACGCCACCCGTGGATTGCGGTTATTTATGAACCGCCGCTGCAAGGCAGACCGCTGGGGCTGATGATGTATGCAGCTGAGGTAGTGTGACTCCCCACGGGAAGAGTGCAGCCCCAGGGCAGTGTAGTGGATGGTGGGGGTGATGGTGCAGAGAGTCCCAGTGCCGTTAGTGCTGGAGGAGCGAAAGAGTACACAGACAACGTACTGCAGTCCAATGTCTTTTACTCACAGTTCATGTACTCCGGGTCACTTCTGTCAGCAATGACCGCCCGAGCCATGCTGCATCCACCAGGTGAGGGGCTCGGTCAACCCCAGGCAGTTCAGGAGCATGGCACAGGACCCCCTTCAATCCTTTCTCTGGCCTGCCTCACCAGTGACCCACTTTTGTCCAGCTGCCGCGGACTTGTGCGGGTAAACGTGGTTCCTGTTCCCCGCTGTCCTATATGGTGCCTTCCTAGCAGGTTTGATGAGGTGTCGCACCAATAAATGATCACGACCTCCGGTCTTTGGCTGAGGGCTGTTTCTCCTCCACCAACTTGGGATCCGGTACCCTTCATCTGCCTGACCCTTCACCCTGTATTCTCGTGGGTTCTTAGGGTCCCTTCTGCCGTCTTGTTCCTGAGCCCTTCTGTTTCTCTCTCTCTCTTTCTTTTCTGTTCCTTTCTGTTCTTGTTCCTTTCTGTTCTTGTTCCTTTCTGTTCCTGGCCTTCACCCTAGGACTGCCTCGTGGAGCTGGGCCCAGACTGAGCCACAGCTCCCTGTCAGCCCTCTCTGGCTGAACTCCTTCTCTTACTCCACTCACTGAACTTCTCTTTTTCTCTTCTTTCTGTGCTGGCTGGGCCTCAGAGGCTAGGCCCGCCTATGGAGCAGAGCCCCTTGCAGAGGCTTTCACTCCGTCACTTTTTCTCTCTGACTGAACACTGCTCTAAGATGGTGCCCACCTTTTATACCTCCCTCTAGAACATGAGCCCAGGTGACCAGCAACCAATGGGCTCCTATCTACGCTCAGGAACCAACCCCTATCTGCTCCTACATCACTGGGTATTCCTACCCCCTCCCCTCTCTAGCCAGGGACATGGTCTGTCGTGCCTGCATTTCTGTTTAATGGGAGCACCGTTGAGCTGTCCCTCGGAAATGGGGTGAGTGTGCTGTATGCAGCTAACTGAACCCTGGTCCATACTCCATCCTTACCCGGGAGTGGAATATCACACCTCTGGCAGAGGTGCAATACCCCTGTAGAGGCCGAGCCCTCGGGGCGCTACATTTTTATGATGCCCGTAAAAAAAATTTTTTATACAGTATGTTCATGTATACCCCCCAGGAGTAAATGTTTGTCAGCCCATACACTTAGTGCATGGCATTACAAGTATAGGAGGCCCACTCCTTTCTAATGGTAAAAAATTTTTATGATGCGCTCCTCCACGTCTCTTCCAAGGGCCATTGAAGTGCCTCCAAATTTTTGGCAGCCCTTGCAGTCACTGCATAGTCCAACACTATGGGAGACACTCTCCTTTCTAATGGGAATTTGTCATTACTGTGGCCTGGTATATGTGTCTTTAAATTCTTAGTGGGTTTTTCCTAAACTTGGTCAGCCGTTGGACTCACTGCATACCCTATAACTGTATAGCAGACCCTCTCCTTTCTAATGGGAACATGTCATATCTTGTTACTGTGGCCCTGCTCTGTGTGTCTTTAAATTCTTAGTGGGGATTTTCCTAAAATCTGTCAGCCGTTGGACTCACTGCATACCCTATAACTGTATAGCCGACCCTCTACTTTCTAATGGGAACATGTCGTACCTTGTTACTGTGGCCCTGCTCTGTGTGTCTATAAATTCTTATTGGGGTTTTTCATTAAAATTTGTCAGCCGTTGGATTCACTGCATACCCTATAACTGTATAGCAGACCCTCTCCTTTCTAATGGGAACATGTCGTACCTTGTTACTGTGGCCCTGCTCTGTGTGTCCTTAAATTCTTAGTGGGGTTTTTCCTAAAATTTGTCAGCCGTTGGATTCACTGCATACCCTATAACTGTATAGCAGACCCTCTCCTTTCTAACGGGAACATGTCGTACCTTGTTACTGTGGCCATGCTCTTTGTGTCTTTAAATTGTTAGTGTTTTTTTTCAAAAATTTTGGCCACCCTTGCAGTCACAGCATGGGCATTACCACTATAGAAGACCCGCTCCTTTATAATGGGAAATTTTTTTTTACTGAGACCCTCCTCTATGTCTCTTCAAAGGGGTATTAGGTTAACAATAGGATCTTTCTTTAGTACAAAAAACAGCATCACCAATTTAACCTCAATGTAATCACATTGTTCAGCTCATGCACCTCCTCCTCCATCTCCGAAATGACCACATCAGTCAGAAGCTGACAGCACTGCAGCACTGCCTTGGCCAAACAGCAACAGGCTGTGCTGAAGATAACATGCTTAATGCTTAATTGACAAACCGCCCAGCGCTGCATAGTTGTTGAAAGCTGTAACACAGCAGCTTGATCTGTGGCTCTCACCGCTGAACATACAGCCAGGCATGGTCGTGTGTTACAATGGGCGGAACCTGGTGACGGAGAAATGACAACCGGGGTAGATACGGTTTCCCTCTATGCCAGTCCTTTCACAGAGCTAAAGAATATGGCTGTGGTGAAATACAACTCCCACTGAGAAGCTGTTTCAGATTGAAAAACATTGTGCCCACCAGAGGATTTGTTTCTGAGGGCTAACCTTTCTCACCCGCTCAAGAGCCCCATAGCAGCTGCAAAATTAGCGCTATCATGAACTCTCCTGAGGTAGAAGCCAAGGCACACCAGAGAATTCTCTGGTGGGACTTTCCAACCCAGCCGAGAAGCAGTCCCAGCTAAGAAAAGTGTGTGGGAAGATTCCAGGACACTCTATTTTTACTGAGGAGGAAACACATGCAAACATGGGGAGAACATACAAATTTCTTGCAGATGTTGTCCTTGCTGGGATTTGAACCCAGGATCCCAGTGCTGCAAGACTTCAGTGCTAACCACTGATCCAATGTGCTGCCGTTCACCCTCTAATATCTAACAGGCTGGAGAAACTTGAACCTACTGCCACTCTATCATCAGCTCCTTTGTGAGAAAATGTATTTGGGCAGCCACTCAGTCTACCAAATAAAATTCCAGAGAAGGAAATTGAGGATGGCTTTGCTACTGGTACTGGGGGCAGTGCTAATACCATGGTGTTGTACCATAGTTTGCTGGAAATATTCCAGGCTGGTAGGAGGCAAGAAAATTCCCACAGAAAAGTACCAGCAGTAATGTTCAGGACACATTTCAAGTGCAAGCAGCTTTAGAGGACTTCCTGGGAGAAATGACACCCAGGGTAGATACGGTTTCCCTCTATGCCAGTCCTTTCACTGAGCTAAATACAACTCTTATCAAAAAAAGTTGTGGACTGGCTCCGTACCGTCCCTGGCCACATTCACCTGTCCACGTGTTTGTGGTTAGGCAGTCCTTCTTAGTAAGTGCACTGGGTAGGGCGTGGGTAATGTTGTGGGACCCGTGCTTGTGGAAGGCGAAGGCGATACCGGGAAAAATAGTGGCGGCTGGGGACCGAGTATGGACACCTGGCCGCCGCCTGCATGAGGTTGTGAAAAGCTTCCACCTCCACAAGCTTAAAAGGCCATATTTCAAGTGCAAAGAGCTGCCCAGAAATCTGTCAGTTTAGTGTTGCGGCCTGTGGGTGGGTGGGTGGCTGGCTGCATACTTGCAATTGCATTCCAAGTAACAGAAAACTAAGCAGATGATGGCCTCTATCATCATCATGGCCTCACCTCGGCACTATGAACTCTCCTGAAGGAGAAGCCAGGGCCCGCCGGAGGAGCCTCCGGTTCTCTGGTGGGCCCGTCCAACCCTGCCGAAAAGCAGCCCTGGCTAAGAAAAGTGTGGGGGGAAGGTTCCCGGACACTCTATGGCTGCTTTTTTAATGCGGATCGGCCATGCTTATGCATGTTATTTCTCAAAACGCATTACAGATCAGGCCATTTTCCAACTCTGTATTCAAGAAATTAAATGCGCAAAGAAAGATGTGTGTGTGTCAAAGCACCACCGACAAGTGCGAGTTGATGTTGGATGGGCTGCCATTGCTACTGCAACAAGCTCAATTACAGGATTTTCTGGGAGAAATGACACGCAGGGTAGATACGGTTTCCCTCTATGCCAGTCCTTTCTCCGAGCTAAATACAACTCTTAGCAAAAAAAGTTGCGGACTGGCTCCATATCGTCCCTGGCCACATTCACCTGTCCACGTGTTTGTGGTTAGGCGGTCCTTCCCAGTAAGTGCACTGGGGAGGGCACGGGTAATGTTATGGGACCCGTGCTTGTGGAAGGCGGAGGCGATACCGGGAAATATAGTGGCGGCTGGGGACCGAGTATGGACACCCGGCCGCCGCCGGCATGAGGTTATGAAAAGCTTCCGCCTCCACGAGCCTAAAAGGCCACATTTCAAGTGCAAGCAGCTGTCAAAAATTTGGCAGTATAGTATTGCAGCCTGTGGGTGGGTGGCTGCCGGCATTCTTGTGCTTGCATTCCAAGGAATGGGGTAGGGACAACTGAACACTGCGGTGGGACAAGGACGTGGACGGTGATTGTTGCAAGTCTGCAACGACAGGTGCATGGCGGGAGGCATCTTCGCATGTGCCAAGGATCACTTATGATGGGCACACATTTAGGCAGTGACCTGGGAGTCAGAGATATTTCCAGAGGTCTTCCCCTTGCTGTTCCCATGTCTTTTCAGCACTGCATGCATGTGTCTGATGATGTGTCACACACCACATGGCAAGATAAGGTTGTAAAATGTTAAAATGACATTTCCTGGTGAATGCATTTGTCTTGGTTGAAAGCAAGGCAAAAGTGCAAAAACGTGTCAAAAATGCTACGTGTGAACATAGCCCAAGGTGTGTAGGAGTATTTTTGTTTTTGTTTATTTATTTTGCCTTATATACAAGTCATCACCCTGGAAAGGATGTTCCTTACGCCGTAAAAGTGGCGTAATCCTCTGGCGACGTTGTTGACAGCAGTGATCTGGGAGTCAGAGATGCTTCCAGGGGTCTTCCCCATGCTGTTCCCATGTCATTTGAGCACAGTTCCCATCGATTTGGGCAATTTTTAGGCCCTCTGCAGACCGCCGTGGGGAGCCACCTGAAAAATGCTCAAGTTTCCCCTAGACTTATATTGGGCTCATTGCTCGGGTTGAGCACCCGAGTATTTCAATTTGCTCGACCCGAGCAACGAGTACTCGAGCATTTTAGTGCTCGCTCATCACTAATGACAACCAAAAACATCCAAATAATCCTGATCAAAAAGTTCACATACCCTGGTGATTTTGGCCTGATAACATGCACAGAATTTGACACAAATGGGTTTGAATGGCTACTAAAGGTAACATCCTCACCTATGACCTGTTTGCTTGTAATTAGTGTGTGTGCATAAAGCTGAGTGAGTTTCTGGGATCCAGCCACTGACGTTTCTGGATTTTGAGATGGGGAAAGCAAAAGAATTATCAACGGATCTACGGGAAAAGGTAGTTGAACTGTATAACACAGGAAAGGGAGGCAAAAAGAGTATAACACAGGAAAGGGATACAAAAAGATATCCCAGGAATTGATAATGCCAGTCTGCAGTGTTCAAACTGTGATTAACAAATGGAAAATCAGATGCTCTGTAAAAACCAAACCACAGTCAGGTAGACCAACAAAAATTTCAGCCACAACTGCCAAGAAAATTGTTCGGGATGCAAAGAAAAACCAACAAATAACATCAGCTGAGAACACACTTAGGGGTGTACTCACTTTTGTTGCCAGCGGTTTAGACATTAATGGCTGTGTGTTGAGTTATTTTGCAGGCACACCAAATTTACAGTTAAACAAGCTGTACACTGACTACTGTACATTGTATCAAAGTGTCGCATCTTCAGTGTTGTCCCATCAAAAATATATATATGTATTCCGGCCCATTTTGGAGTTTTGTGTGAAATTATGTCCAATTTGCCTTTTTTTTCTCAGTTTTTTTGTGTTGTTCCAATAAACACAAAGGAAATAAACATGCGTGTAATAAAACATGTGTAATTTTCTGAAACAATTTCAAGGGTGCCAGCACTTTCCGCCATGACTGTATATGCAGGTAGAGTCCTTAACCCCTTTACAACCCAAAGTGGTTTGCACGTTAATGAGAAGGCCAATTTTTACAATTCTGACCACTGTCACTTTATGAGGTAATTACTCTGGAACGCTTCAACGGATCCCCCTGGTTCTGAGAATATTTTTTCATGACATATTGTACTTTATGATTGTGGTAAAATTTCTTCGATATCACTTGTGTTTATTTGTGAAAAAAAGAGATATTTGGCGAAAATTTTGAAAAATTTTGCAATTTTCAAAATTTGAAATTTTATGCCCTTAAATCGGAGAGATATGTCACACAAAAAAAGTTAATAAATAACATTTCCCATATGTCTACTTTACATCAGCACAATTTTGGAACCCAAATTTATTTTTATTAGGGAGCTATAAGGGTTAAAATTGACCAGCGATTTCTCATTTTTCCAACAAAATTTACAAAACCATTTTATTAGGGACCGCATCACATTTGAAGTCACTTTGAGGGGTCTTTATGACTGAAAATACCCAAAAGTGACACCATTCTTAAAACTGCACCCCTCAGTGAATCGGGTCATCATGGCAACATCCGGGAAGCCGCGGCACACATTGCTGGACGCCAGCAGTAGAGGTGACTATCCCGATCACCTCCCCTTGCCCCCGCAATGCTGCGATCGACTTCGATCGCAGCATTGCAGGGGTTAATGTGCGGGACCTCTCCCAGCACATAGCACCGGGTGTCAGCTGTGACAATCAGTTGACACCCGGCGGCGATCACGCCCGCACAGCCTGTGTGTGGGCGCATTGCAAAGATGTACTAATACGTATCAGGCTCTTAAGTCCCAGGGCGCAGATACGTATCAGTACGTCTTGGGCTTTAAAGAAGTTAAAATTATGTGAAAATTTGAAAAGTCACAAAACTTTGCAACTTTTCAAGAGCTTTATGCCAGTTTTCTGGCAAAACACTGGTGAATCGGGTTCATAATCTCTAATCCTTTCAGCTCCCTTTAATTAGACTACTTTCAACAAACTAATTATAAGTATTGAGTCTGGTTTTTTTTAATGCTTTTAAAATAATTGTAAATATTTTCAATCCCCTTTTGTTATAAGGATTTCCCAAAAATTAGCTAATCATAGGTTGTCCTGCATTCGTGACAGTGATTGACTGCGCGGTCACTTGGAAGTTTACATTGGCATCACTACAGGGCCGGTAAAGAAGGACTGTCAGGGACCCCCAGAGTGTGGTAAAATGCGCCAACTAATTCATAATTCATTTAATTCTCACACAATATACTAAGTTAGTGTAAGTCTACAAAAAAGCAACAAAACTTGGTGCTAAAAAAATTGAGCATAACTTTTTGAAAAATGAACCAGGTTATGCCAAATCTTACATATTTTGTGACTTTGTGATCAGTTATCAACACAAATATTTTACTCAAATTACCAGATCGATGGATAAGCATTGGGACTTTTCCCTAAATCTCTCCAAAACATCACCGCTTATAGAAGACCACCCTCATATCCAGATCAGATTTTCTGTGAGAGATGCCCAGATTCACAATATAGTATGCCTACTGGCCATCTATGAGAAGTCCACCCCAATGGAAGTCCAGTTATTAAAGGAGATTTTACTGTTTATATAAGGGGCAGACAATGACAGTGAAGGGCCCTTGATCAGGACTTCTGATCTGGGCCCCCCACCCTCCATCAGGCACCACCTACATATACATTTCCATGTATATTTATATTAGGCACACATATAAAATTTGCACATGCTAATACTCTATACACATTTTAACGTATGCATATGTGGCACCCCAGGGGTCTGGTTTCCACAGTAACGGCGATGTTATGTCTGAGAGCAGGTGGGAGGTCTCTTGGTCAGGGATCCTATGCATGCCACACCTCCTGCCCAGTCCTGGGAGGGGAAGAACTTCCCCTAGATAAACCTGGGGCTGAGGCAGGGTTAGGGAGTTCAGAGGGAGAGTTCAGCCAGGAGGGCTGACAGGGAGCTGTGGCTCCGGCTGGGCCCAGCTCCTGGGCCATGCCAGAAGTAGAGACAGAGAAGAGAAGCAGCATAGGAAGAAACAACAGGAGCTCTGTGGGAGCAGTGCTACAAGGAGTCAGGGGCTGGCAGCTGCAGAGCTCGCCCTGACTGAGAAGTTATCACCGGACCCGGAGTCCGAGGCTGTGGGGACTAATCCTTACCCAGCAGCAGAAACCGACCGGCAGGGGATTGCAGGTCCTCTGGCCCAGAAACCCGAAGGCACGGTCACACGCGTGGGACCAGCACCGCCATCGTGGAGCGGAAGCCATTAGAAGGCCCCGAGTCACCGGCCATACGGGTGAGCACCACACGGTACACTCAGGGACGTGGGCTACTTTTACCCGCCTCTAGCAAGGTAGCCAGAAGAGTACAGTTAGCTGGGAAGGCCTACAACTCCGCCTGGCCAGGGGAGATCCCATCTGCTCAAGGACTGACCAGGCCCCGATCGCTAGCAAGTACTCCGGGAGGGTCTATCTTTGTCACCAGTAAAGACCCTGAACTACACGCATCGTCTCTGAGTGGTTCCTGCTACCCCCATCATCCACGTCGGCTGCCCTGAGGCCATACTCCTCCCGTTGGGGGTTATACCATCCCCGCTGCACCATCCTTCCACCGGCCTCAGCGGTCTGCCCTGCAGCGGCAGCTCCAAAGCTGCATTCAACGGGTGGCGTAGTCATCCAACATCTACTGCTAATAGACTCGCCACTTAGTTTGACTCCCTGGGCACGGACCGGGTCACCGTCACGAGACTACTACCCCCATCTGATCCGGCTCCGGGTAAGCCCCCGTGCACGCGATGCCGCACGACACAGAAGGCCCAGGGGCGCGTCACATATACATAGTGCACACAAACATAAAATACGGACATACACATAAGATGCACATACACAGTATAGAGTCCCGGTAGTCCTCATAGTTTTAAGCATGGACCCTGGCAAATTGTAGACGGACTTTTATTGTTCATGGGCTTTAAGGGAGAGAGGCTTCCTTTGTGGAGGACACTCATGAATGCCATTCATTTGCAGTGTACACCGTGTCGTGTCATGGAAAACACTCACCCTAGTTTGGCTTTCTACTTCTTCAGCTAATAGCAATGAATTTGCCTGTCGATTTTCTTCTCATCAGAAGATGCTTTTGTTTAGATGTTAACTTCCATCTGACTGATAAGAAAAACTTTGCTGATCTTCTTGTAGACTTCACATTTTTTGTAAAGAAATTATTTTCTTTCTCAGAAATGTCTTGTGACATTTCTCTTCTATGTGGTGCCACTTACCCTTCTCATCAGAGGACGCTTTTGTTTAGGTGTTAACTTCCATAGTCGGCCTGGACGTCTCTGTAAGATGGTTGCAGTTTCATCTTTGTTATAGTTTTGCATCACTTTTGCTACAGTATTCTGACTGATAAGTAAAGTTTTGCTGATCTTCTTGTAGACTTCACATTTATTGCAAAGAAATTATTTTCTTTCTTAGGTTTTGTGACATTTCCCTTCTATGTGGTGCCATTGCTGATAGCATGAAATGGGAAGGAGTTTTCTTTATTAAGTAACTTCCTTTTACAGACACCTGTCTGCTGGACATCTGTTTAATGAATAATTACACTTACCTGTGGTTCAGTTCTTGTTAATTAGAATTTTGTTGTCTAAACTTAGCTTTTCTCTTATGACTGTTACTGGGATGTTCTCATTTTTGATACATGATCTTGAATGAGTTTGTTAAGAAAATTACTTTTTTGGGATCTGCAAAATACCAAATCTTGTTTGCATTCAATGGCTCAAATTTGCGAGAGTATTTTGTAGTATGGTATCCCATATAAAATGATGATTCTGAAAGGAAACTACAGGTTTGCTGACAAATCTATTTGGGTGTACTGATTTACGCTAAACACTGTATATATATATATATATATATATATATATA
Organism: Phyllobates terribilis; assembly: GCF_046119375.1. Lineage (NCBI taxonomy): Eukaryota > Metazoa > Chordata > Amphibia > Anura > Dendrobatidae > Phyllobates > Phyllobates terribilis. The sequence continues at coordinate 328,082 of NW_027362796.1, read as the reverse complement.
TATATATATATAAACCTTATAAGTTTGGTATCACAGTAATCGTACTACTGACTCTAAATCATTTTGTCAGTTTGTTTTTACAACACAATACACACTGTAAAATGAAGGAACCCAAACCTGGCATTTTTTCTCATTTTTCAACACATTATATGATAAAATGAATGGTGTTGTTCAAAACTACAACACTAAGCGTCAGCACACTGTGATTTGCTGATCTGTAAGATGCGTTCTTTGTGCTGTGAAAATACACAGCTGTGATATCTCACCAAATATTCATAGTGGGAACTTAAAATTATGTTTTTCTGCCATGATTAAGGATGGTTTGGATGTATGAAACATGTTGACCTTTTATATCTATCTTTGTGGAATTAAGGCTGCATGAACCAGTCACCAACCATTATCTGTATATGTACAAATATTAAGTGCTACTGAGTGCTGTAGGTGATTTGATAGTCCTGCCACAAATAATCTGTTTCTACTGCACACTTAAAATCTCTGATAGTGGGAATGAACCTGATTGCCTGCAGTAGTGCACTCCTGAGAGCTGGTGCAGCAGAGAAAATGTCTTGGACATGAGAGTGGGAGGTCCTGATTATGGAGGATGTTAATCTTAGCTCATTGGAGTGTAGATATGGTAGAGATGCAGGACTGTGCAGCAGTGTGGAGAGGTTTGTGGATGAGTGTATTGACTGGTACAGGGTGGAGGCACCAGTGTAACTGCTGGACAGAAATATGAGACTGACTGCTGCATTAAGGATAATGAGAAATACATTTAGTGAGAAGAGCAATTAGTGAGTTACAAGTATTTGTGAATTCAAGACAAAAAGGAATCAGAGCAACAGTAACAGATATAACTTTTTTTTAATTAATAATGGGATGAATAAAATCGTGAACATTATCAATAGACTAAATCAAAGTCAGGAAGATAGCCGAGGTCAGATACCAGGTGATCAGTAAATGACAAGTCAGACGAGCAGTATGAATACCGCGGAGCCCGATGACAGAGGCGTTACTGAAACTTGTCCAGGTTGACCAGTCAGAAGGCCACAGGTAGATGGTGAAGGTCCTTCTATACAGCTCCAGCAGTGATGATGGATCTGCTGGACTTCAGGGCGCTAGATGCTTAGGTGTCCCGTCTTTTAGATGGTTTTAGGGCAACAGTGACAGCATGCAAATGCACGAGCAGCCCTGGATAATCCACGCCGGCAGGATGATAAGATCCGGCGGAAGATGGAACCTATGACAAGAGAAATAAATATAATGTAAGTGATGGGACTCCATATTACATGATAATGCTGTGCAGTCACTGTGGCCGGACGGCAGAGGAATATTATCATACAGAGGTCAGGGGTCATTGTCAGCAATCATACATGTGACAATCCCATCACTGACAGATGACATCTATTCCACATGAATTATTATCACTGACATCACACAACATGGAGTTGATTCTCACACTTACCTCGTCTCTTTTTCCCATTTTTTCCATTTTCTGAGTTTTGTTGCTCCATACTCAGATTTATTGCCGATTTTCTTTCTTCATGAGATGGAAATTCTGATGAAAAATTAAAAAAAAAAATCAGTAACAATATATTCTTATAGGATCTGCTTTGTCATAATATGGATAACATAAGAGACCTATAGTATTGTATAAAACCATGTGGGAATATTTGAGCCTTGAAGTCAACATTCACATTGCTGGTGCTGTAGACATGTACATACCTGGCAATGGGGACGAGGGTGGCAAGATGGTAACAGCATCGTCTGTATTACATACAGGAACAGATACTTTCTGCCTGTTTGAAGAAGAAAAACATGTAAATCTCAAGTAAACTCCATATAAAAGCGGTTGTCTCACTAGAAGAACACCGACTATAAGGCCGAGTAGGACATATGACTGTCATAGTGGGGAAGGTCTTCTGCTCAAGACTACCTTTTATAGAGAGCTGAGAGGAAAACAACTACCAAGAATGGCCGGCATTTCATACTACATCTCTCCTACAGTGAGGGCAGCACTAAAAGTGCATGACCGGCCACAATTATGGGCTGTTATCTCCAACAATTCCGAAAGCTGAAAGCACAATGACCCATAACCATGGGGCGGTGGATGCTGCATTTGATATTATGGTATTTATGTCCTATATGTGGTGTTGCGCACATATATCAGCCTGGAGCTCCCAGTAATGACCCCATAATCTACTCACATTTCTGAGATGTTTGTGTTGGATTCTGGTGTACACTCTGGAGGGGCCTTGGGATCCTCGTTGTTCACCATCCCGTTAGTGGTGGTAGAGTGCTAAATGTGGATAACAATAAGTTATTAAATATACATACTTTTTAATTTTATAGATCCTTTTTTTTGTACATATTTTGGATATATCGATCACATACTTACTTTAGAAAGCCTCTCAGAAGATGATGATGCAAATATTCGGAAGATAAAGTTCTCATCGTCCTCACTTGTGCCCTCCTTATCCTCTGAGATCAGATGGTTGTTTTCATCAGAGTGATCTACAAGACATAGGTAAGGAAGGATTGTTAGAGGGTGTCAGTATAACACAGTCGCTATATCTCACTAGGTTAATAGATGATGCAACGTAATATACAGAATACATGAAAAAAAACTCCTGTACAAAATTAGGGAAATAGGGATACAGTACGAACCCATGGTCAACATAGCTGAGATCCATGAAACATGGATAACATAGTAGACCAGAAAAACCATGTGGAAATATTTGAGCCTTGAAGTCAACATTCACATTGTTGGTGCTGTAGACATGTACATACCTGGCAATGGGGACGAGGGTGGCAAGATGGTAACAGCATCGTCTGTATTACATACAGGAACAGATTCTTTCTGCCTGTTTGAAGAAGAAAAACATGTAAATCGTAAGTAAACACAGTATAAAATGGGTTGTCTCACTATAAGAACACTGACTATAAGGCCTAATAGGACATATGACTGTCATAGTGGGGAAGGTTTTCTGCTCAAAACTACCTTCCATGGATCAGAACACAACTACCAAGAATGTCTGGCAAGTAATACTACAGCTCTCCTACAGAGTAGGCAGTGCTAAAAATGCATGACATGCCACAATTATGGGCTGTTATGCTCTGCATTTTCTGAAGCCAAAAGTACAATGACCGTTAACCATGAAGCGGTGAATGCTGCATTTGATATTATGGTATTTATGTCCTATATTTGGTGTTGTGTACATAGATCAGCCTGGAACTCCCAGTAATGACCCTTTCTAATCTACTCACATTTCTGAGATGTTTGTGTTGGTTTCTGGTGTATACTCTGGAGGGGCATTGGGATCCTCATTGTTCACCATCCTGGTAGCGATGGTACAGAGCTAAATACGGATAAAAATAAGATATAAAATAATTTTTTTATGTACTTTTAGAGTTTTTTTTATTTTTTTTTACATATTTGGGATTTATTAATCACATACTTACTTTACAAAGCTTTTCAGAAGATGACGTAAAATTTTGGAAGTCAAGGCTCTCATTGTTCTCACTTGTGCCTTCCTAATCCTTTGAGACCAGATGTTTGTTTATATCAGAATGATCTACAAGAAATAGGTAATGAAGTATTATTAGAGGTTGTCAGTATAACACAGTCACTATTTATCACTAATATTAATGGGAACAGATGATCACATATTAGGGAAGATGAGACAAACAGTCGCTTAGTCTAGATGACGTCTCCTTCTACTTACTGTTAAATAAGCTGGTGTCTGCATCTGAAACAAGCTGAGGAACATACTCCAGCTCCTGGCTCAGAATGTTGTCAAAGTCCAAGTCACTCAGGAATGGATGAACCTTGATCTCAAATGCTCCTCCTAGAAAAAGAAAAACAAAAGTGATGCGGACATAGTCAGGGATGGCTCCATATCTGAACAGTTTATCGTAATCTGAACTAATGACAAAACTGAGCCGACATGAAGGAAATAAACTGAAAGTCTTAGTGTGGAGAACTAGAAATACAGTAGATGAGCTGATAGAGAAATGCTGATCTTCATGGACATGAGCGATATGTCCTTGGTCTAATAAGGGAATATTAATACTAGTATATCTGTTACCTGTCCCAAGTCTACGCACAGGATTTCTTCTGAGCAGCTCAGTGATGAGATTCTGAGCATCCAGGGGTGGAGCGCGATCACAATTCCAAATTAGTTCTCCTGTTACATAGAAAATTACAGAAAATAAAACCTCTTTACTGGACTGTAACATAAAGCAAAGGAAATAACTAAACAAATGTAACCAATCAACGCAATGATCGGATTATTCTACTCACCAATGACAACCCTTTTATAAAGCTCAGTGAGGGAATCAGCATCAAATGGTACACATCCCAGCAGGAATTTATACAGGATGATCCCCAATGACCACCAGTCAACAGGTCTTCCATAGCCTTCTTTCAGGATGATCTCTGGGGCTATGTAACATGGGGTGCCACAGAACTGGAAACCAACAGAACATAGAGATGAGAATCGATGAAGCAATTATTATGACAAGATATCATCGTTAAAACACAATGCAGAAGATAAAATATTAGTGGAAAAGTTCTCTAGAAAGGAAGAACGTAGAGAAGAGACAATAGTGTGATGAGATTTGCAAATAACAAGCTAAGTTCTTGTAGGTGATGCTGACCTCACGGTCCTGGAACTCTCTGGAGATGTCCACTGCTAATTCCTTGTAGGTGTTGGTTTTCGGTATCATTAGACCAAGTTTAGAAATCCCAAAATCGGTAACTTTAATATGTCCAGTAGATGTAATCAGGAGGCTGCAAAAGAGAAGATGGTTTTAGCCTCACAGACTGAATGATAATAAATGACAACTTTCCCCACTTTATTATACTACGGGGGCACTTACTTTTCCGGCTTCAGGTCTCTGTGCACCACACCGTAACTATGCAGGTATTCCACGGCAAGTACCGCCTCTGCAAAGTACAAGCGGGCCATGGGGACAGAGAGAGGACCCCTGGTGCTTAGAAGGGTCCCACAGTCTTCCCCTATAGAAGAAAGGAAATATGACCGGTGAGGGGTTTATACAGAAGATAACCATGATATACCACGAGCAGATAACCATGATGTATAATGAGCAGTGAGTGGAAACATCCTGGGGAGATCACACAGATAGTGGCGTACATAGAAATCACAAGTCCCCATATCAAAAGTTGTAATTGCCCCACACCCTAAAAAATAAAAAAGAAATATATTTATATCCCTGTTGAAGCAGCTTGGTGTTCTCACCAGCAATACAACTTTTATGGCCATTTTAGAGTATGATGCTCCCAAAAATGCCCACACCCACACTCAATGAGTATGGTATCCCCACAGTGAATCCTCCTAAGGAGGCCACCACTTAGAAGGAGGCCAGCCACAACCCCCTACTCGGTGTGATGGCACCCACAGCAACCCTCCCACTCAGGATAATGGTTCCCACAGTCCTTCACACAATATAATGGTCCGCATAACTCCCCACTCAGTATGATGTCCCCACACAGAATGGGGGCCTCCATACAGAGTGAGGACCCCCACAGCACCCCACTTAATATGATGACCTCCACTCAGCATTCACAGTCCCCCCATATCTAGTCATACGGCCCCCTTTCAGTATTTTGGCCCCTACTAGCCACCTACTCAGTATTTTTGCCCCCACCAGCCCCACCTCCTTGAAGAAGCAAATACCGCTGAAATTGTGATGACAGGTGGAGGGATGCTGCCCACTGCCGAGCGTCGACAGACCCCCTCCGACTGATGAGCCCCATAGCGCCCCTGCACCAAGATCAATGAATTTACGAGCATCTTGGTAATAGATAACCTATAGTAAATGCTCTGTGGGGATGTAACCAACAATGTCCTAATGATATGAGCAGTGATAAGATGAAAGCAGACATGGGCTGAATATAATACAATAGATGTGTCTTACCTCCTACATACTCCATGACCATACACAGGTGAGATCTAGTTGGAAAGGAGCAGAGCATGGAGACCACAAAGGGACAATCAGCAAATGTTAAGATGTCCCTCTCCAGAAAGGCCCATTCCAATCTCTGTGCAGTATTTAGGTTCCGCTTAGCCATTTTTTTCATAGCAAAGGTCTGGTGTGAGTCTTTATGATGCACTAAGTAGACGGCCCTGGAGAGAAGGAGAATCCATCGGTTATAATAAATCCTTATTAATAATCCATCTATAGAAATCATTATATGTTTAATACTGGTATCCAAGGGGTAACATTTCTCCTTGCGGAGAGTGACATGTTAAGCTTGTCAAGGTGAGGAGACTTTTAAGCCTCAATGATCCTCTGGGAAATATGCAAATTGTCTCTTCAGATAGGAAGAGAACTAGAACTCTAGTGCCCCTTATAGGAAGTAGTAATCCTAAAAGTCAATATCGACCCTTTAACGAGCCTTATCACATGACATGGAATAATAGCCATAACCAAAATCTCAATTTTCGGACACTATGTTTTGGGGTACAAGCACTCATCAGTGCAAAGTGTGAGATATGGTTTGGCTGGGTGAGAGGCATCTGACCGGGATCCAAGCGGTAACGTTTCTCCTTGCGGAAAAAGCCATGTTAAGCATGTCAAGGTGAGGAGACTTTTAAGCTGCAATGCTCTTCTGGGAAATATGCAAATTGTCTCTTTTCAGAGAGAAAGAGAACTAGCACCCTAGTGCCACCTATAGGAAGTAGCAATCCTATTTCCCAGAGGAGCATTGCGGCTTAAAAGTCTCCTCATGTCCGCAAGGAGAAACGTCAACCCCTTGGATACCGGTCAGACACCTCTCACCCAGTCAAACCATATCTCACACTTTGCACTGAAGAGGGGCAGTACCCCAGAACACAGTTCCTGCAAATTGAGATTTTGGTTTTGGCTATTATCCTAAGTCATGTGACAAGGCTCGTTAAAGGGTCGATATTGACTTTTAGGATTGCTACTTCCTATAGGTGGAGTTCTAGTTTGCTTCCTCTCTGAAGAGACAATTTGCATATGTTTAATACTAGAAGTCTGGCCGCCACTATAAATCCACATCTAGAAATACATAAAATAGCACTACATAGATCACCTATGGGAGGTCTCCACAATGCCACTTCTGCCGGAGCCATCACCCAGGTCACATTATAGATACGAGAATCTATCGAAATTCTCTTTGGGCAGATTCGCTATAACTGACCAAATACAATTTAGTGCAAATAAAATTGGTCCAAAATGAATGTGCTCCAGGGCTCTCTTCTGCTGCTGAGGCCAGTGATTGGGCCCACATGGTCATGGTGGAGGGTGTAGATGTCATTGACGTCAATATGGTGTCACCCTTCATGTGACCATGTGTAGCCAACTTCTCTGATCAGCTTCATAATGGAGCCCCCCCATCAAAACAAAGATCAGAGTGGAGAGCAGAAAAGCTCAGGTGGAGGAGGCAGCATAAGAACAGATGAGGGTCTAGCACAGGCAAATGTAATAATATTATATTATTATATATTATATTATATGTAATTATATTATTTAAATCGCTTTCCTTACAGTTTGATTTGCTACAGATCATATAATTTCCCTATGATAACACTGAATGGCAGAGTGCAGGGGCAGAAGCATTGTCATAGGGAACCCTGAGAAATGTGGATTATGGCAACAGAAATCTCACCCAAAATTTCCACTGCTGATGAGTTTGGAAGTTTCATAGTCGCTCATATGCGGCTTTCTCGCCGGAACCAATGAATCCATCACGCTCTATAAAAGAATAAGAAATAATACTGATTTATCGAAGATGCAGGAAAAAAGTTACAGATGCAAAAACTTCTCCCCCCATATTATGTCCCAGATGATTTACACTGATATGATGTTGGGAGGATACAAACCGGACGCTGGGCAGACCTGGCGCTAGCACCCAGCACACCCAGGCAAGTGTCGGGGCCCTGAGTAGGCGAGGGGCCCACTTGCTGTCGGGCACCCTGGCGCGCTATGGGACCGGTGAGCAGAGGAGAGTGGTGCCAGCGCCAGCTAGTGGGCCTTGCTCCCCTCCCCCAATGCTTTCCCAGAACCACGGCCAGCACAATACTTACCTCTCCACAGCTGGTGAGCAGTGAGGTGAGCATTTGATTTTTTTTTTTTATGTATGGACGTATGGGGAATTATATGGGGGGAGAAGTGACATCCTGCATGGGGCATTATATGGGGGGGAGGTAGGGACATCCTGCGTGGGGTATTATATGGGGGGGGAGAAGTGACATCCTGCATGGGGCGTTATATGGGGGGGAGTGACATCCTGCATGGGGCATTATATGGGGTGAGAGGTGACATCCTACATGAGGCATTATATGGGGGGGCATCCTGCATGGGGCATTATATAGGGGGGTGACATCCTGCATGGGGTATTATATGAGGGGGAGAAGTGACATCCTGCATGGGTCATTATATGGGGGGGAAGTGACATCCAGCATAGGGCTTTATTTGGGGTGAGAGGTGACATTCTGCATGGGGCATTATATGGGGGTTGACATCCTGCATGGGGCATTATATGGGGGGAGTGACATCCTGCATGGGGTATTATATGGGGGGAGAAGTGACATCCTGCATGGGGCATTATATGGGGTGAGAGGTGACATCCTGCATGGGGCAATATATGGGGTGAGAGGTGACATCCTACATGGGGCAGTATGTGTAGGGGGGACATCCTGCATGGGGCATTATATGGGGAGGTGACATCCTGCATGGGGCATTATATGGGGGGGTGACATCCTGTATGGGCCATTATGTGGGGTGGGACATCCTGCATGGAGCATTATGTGGGGGGGACATCCTGCATGGGGAATTATATGGGGGGTGACATCCTGCATGGGGCATTATGTGGCCGGGATATCCTGCATGGGGCATTATGTGTGGGGGACATCCTGCATGGGGCATTATGTGGGGGTCACAGCCTGCATGGGGCATTATGTGGGGGTCACAGCCTGCATGGAGCATTATGTGGGGGTGTCAAAGCCTGCATGGGGCATTATGTGGGGGGCACAGCCTGCATGGGGCATTATGTGTGGGGGTCACAGCCTGCATGGGGCATTATATGGGGGCACAGCCTGCGTGGAGCATTTTATGGGGTCCATTATTCTATATGGAGCAATATATGGAGCTCATAATACGGTATAGAGGACTATGTGGTGCCATTATACTGTGTGGAGGACATTACTGTCCGGTCTGCACTGTGAGCTGTGAGGATTCGCCGCTTTCTGAGTTATTGTGGAATTTACAATAGATATCGCTCATGTAATGTAAGAAGTAAAATCTTCGGGCTTGTACTATATATATATATATATATACATATATATATATATATTTATCTGCGGTATCTGTGCATCATGAATCGTGGTATGTGTTAAAGGGGCCACTGAGACTCTTTCGCCCAGGGCCCACGAAATCCTGGAGCCGCCCTGCAACGGTCATCATACATTACTATAACATTCTGGATAATGTGGGAGATCACACAGAGGAGGACTTACAGGTAATCTGTCACCAGGTTTTTCTATGTATTCTGAAAGCACCATGATGTAGGGGCAGAGACCCTGATTCCAGTGATGTGTTACTTACTAGGCTGTGTGTGGCTGTTTCAATAAAATCAGTAGATTATCACTAGAAGACTATCTGTCTAGCCAGGTAGTCCTATTGCTCTGTACCCCTGCCTCCACCACTGATTAGCAGCTTTCTGCCTATGCACAGTGTACACAGAAAGCTGCCAATCAATGGTGTGGGCGGGGTTATACAAGACTCAGCATTCAGAGCTCTGCAGCAGAAAAAAATAGTGATTTTATCACAACTGCTCCACCGAGTAAAGTAATCAACACGTGGAATCAGGGTCTCTGTCCCTGCATCATGCTTCTCTCAGACCAAATAGCATAAACCTGGTGACAGATTCCCTGTAATTCAAATGTAATTAACACCATAGGGTCATCTACACTTAGAATAGAGACGTCCCATGGTTGTATGGGGGATAATACTGGACGAGTCATTCACACCCCATGATCTGATGACACACACGCATCCCCCTCTATGATACTTACGGATTCTTGGATCTCCGGGATCTCACTAATTCCATTGTTAGGATTCGACAGCTCAGTTGTTTCTAAAATAATGATGAAGAAATGAAATGTATTAGAGGATATTATTCCTACATAGATAATACAGCAATATAACGGAGAAATGACAAGATGTCTGTAAATGGGATTAATACTCATTATATGGGGATTCTAAATATGAGAATATACGGGGAATCCATAGATAAATGTAATGTAAATGATGGAGGAACCCCTTCATAAATAACAAAAGACTGACCATCACTTCCGAAAAGAAAATGGGTGTGAACAGGTGCATACTAAGAGTAGCCATCCAAATACATAACTAACAAAGTTGCACTCTGTAACGCTATAGCATGTAAACATGAAATAAATGAAATTTGAATTGCATGACTGCTGTAGAAAATAGGATAAAAGGAAGATACTTAGCGCATAATTTGGCCAATTCATGCATGGCCAGCAGCCACGGCAAGGCGACCTTCTTTTTCTGGGTGCATGCCAAGTAGCCACGGCAAGGTGACCTTTTTTTTTGCTGGGTGCATGCCCAGCAGTCACGGCAAGACGACCTTCTTTTGCTGGGTGCATGCCCAGCAGTCACGACAAGGCGACCTTCTTTTGCTGGGTGCATGCCCAGCAGTAACGACAAGGCGACCTTCTTTTGCTGGGTGCATGCCTAGCAGCCACGGCAAGGCGACCTTCTTTTGCTCGGTGCATGCCCAGCAGTCACAGCAAGGCGACCTTTTTTGCTGAGTACCTATCTCCACCCATCAGCCCGGGGTGGTTTTAATTACAACAGGATCCTACCTACCCATATAAATGTAGGCTTCAGCCTAGGAGAGGATTCACATTAGGAGAGGATTCCAACAAAAAGATCGCCTTGTCATTGGCTGCTGGGCATTCATGAATTGGCCAAATTATGTGCTCAATATCTTAGTTTTTTCCCATTTTCTAGAGCAGTAATGCAATTTAAATTTAATTTATTTCATGTTACTTGCTATAGCACTGCAGAATGGACCCTCCATCACATGAATGAGGAACCCCCCACCCACGCTGCACATATGAGTGATGGTAAGAGAGCTGAAACATAGGAGAGATTTGCAAATTAGCCTGGAAGTGCACTGGGGGCGTGTCACTGCACTTGGATTTCTTCTTTCACGCCCCCAGCGCACTTCCATTCTGATTTGTATATGGTGTCTACTTTACATTTCTCCTGACTGGCACATTGGATTTCTACAAACAATTATTATTAGGGGACAATGGCCTATACCGTCACACCACTACTTCTATATGTAACAATGTGCTGCCAGGTTCCCATTACACAGAGTAGAGAGTAAATCTAACATTATCCTCCGTCCTCTGTAATATCTGGACATTCCTTGTAGAAGGTCGGGTGATCGCTCACCTGTAATCAGATCGCTGTTCAGCTCCGGCTGACTCCTCTTAGAGTCAGGGATTTTCGGGGTCACATTTTGCCCATATTTGGCGTCGCCTCCTGTTGTTTCCTGATAGATATAATATATATAATTAATATGTGGAAGATTTCACTAAATCACCAAATACATAAATCATGAAGGACTAAACCAACATTTACAGATGCACCAATTGTAACGATACAAATCCCGCGCCATCTTCAGACCTTTTCTCAGAAAGTCTCCTCAGATACAGTGGATTAAGATACGTCTATTAATATTGATCCTTACCGGGCGTTCCAATGAGCGTTCTAGTATAGACAGGACTTTTTCGGCCAGTTCTTTAAAGACAGCCAAATCTTCAGTCTGAGATCTTTCTTCAGCCTATAAAGAAGGAAAAATGGAAAGGAGAAATTTGAGATGAGAGCGGTCAGAATGGATGCGGAAATTGTATGTGACATCGGTTCTCTGTCTGCAGATACAATGACTACATACTGTATTTGGGGACTCGTTGTGTTTTACCGTATTTTTTGGACTATAAGATGCCTTTTTTTCCAAAATGTTTGACCTCCCTTCTAACACTCTCGCACCCCTCCAATCTATCCTAAACTCTGCTGTCTGACTAATCCACCTGTCCCCCCGCTATTCCCTGGCTTTTCCCCTCGCTCCGCCAATCCCTTCACTGGCTCCACATTACCCAGAGACTCCAGTTCAAGACCCTAACCTTGGCATGCAAAGCCACCCACAACCTGTCTCCTCCATATATCTGTGACCTAGTCTCCCGGTACTTACCTGCACGCAACCTCCGATCCTCACAAGATCTTCTTCTCTACTCCCCTCTTATCTCCTCTTCCCACAATCGCATACAAGATTTCTCCCGTGCATCCCCCCTACTCTGGAACTCTCCACCCCAGCATATCAGACAGATTATTAATAATAATAATTGTCTGAATGTAGCTTACCAGGGGGGTGGCTGTGGTGGAGTGAGGTCACAGGAGGTAGGGTCACTGCTGTAGGAAGCCGGCAGTAGAAGTGGGGTGCTGCTGCGGGCCCCGAGCTGGGAGGAGCGGGGTATCCAGGAGGTGCGAGGCTGCGGGCCCTGGGCTTCAAGGAAATGTTAGCGGTGATTTAGGAGGGGAGTCCCCGCTCTGCCCATTGATTTTCTGGCGGTGGGCTTCAGGCAAATGGCCGCTGGAGGCAGTGCATGTGCAGATTTAGATCTCGGCTCAATGAGGAGCTGAGATCTCAATCTGCGTATTGGCCATCTCCAGCAGCCTACTTCTTGAAGCCTACTGCAGAGAAATCAATAAGCAGAGCAGGGCCTCCCCTCCTGAATTACCGCTAACATTTCCTTGAAGCCCAGGGCCCGCAGCCTCGCACCTTCTGGACACCCCGCTCCTCCCAGCTTGGGGCCCGCAGCAGCGCCCCACTCCTACTGCCGACTTCCTGCAGCAGCGACTCTGCCTCCTGTGACCTCGCTCCACTGCCACCACCCCCCTCAGTAAGCAACCGAAAATTCGGACTATAAGACAGTACTGTAAGACAGACCCCCATTTTATTATAATAAATGTTTTTCCTATTTACCTCCCAAAAATTTTTGGTGCGTCTTATGGTCTGCAAAATACGATATATTAGAAGAAAAAGCTTCTATCCCTCCATTATTATCTATTAATATTGAGATGTTCTGTGCAGAGTGTCCGCCACTTACCTGGTGTAGTAATGTCCTGATGTTCTGAAGTAAATCCATCAGATAGTTTGACGTTAGACGACATTGTCGGTGTTTGGTCAGGCAATCCTTTACTAGCTCCATCACCAGCCGGTGAGTGAAGCTGAGGACGCCATCGGGTGGTAGAAGCACACTGTTAGGACGATTGATCATAAGGATCAACAATAGTGCTTTTACCTGAGGAATGTCCAAAACAATTCCAGCCATAGTGAAAAACTGCAAGTGCTATCAGTCACTATAGAGCCAAAAAAGGCACGGGTGAGCCTATGTGCATTGTGTTTTTACTTGTGTTTTTTTTTCCATTCATTTGAATGGGTGAAAAATGCTGCAAAACCTCTGAAAGACTTGACAAGCTGCAGATTTAAAAAAAATGCAAAAAACAGCATGTGAATGAGATTTCAGAAATGTCATTCACTAAGATGGTACTGTAAAACACAGCATTTTTGCTGCAGAAGAAAAACAGTGAATACACCCTAAAGATATCCTCAGTCATATTATGGGAAATATTGTATATTTCGCATTTATTATCTCACGTGTTTTTCTTCACCATAGAACTTTTAAGGCTGTGTGCCCACTATGCGTTTTTTAGGCGTTTCTGCAGCGTAACTTCCGCCGCGGAAACACTTAAAAAACGCTTGGTGATAGGTCTGCAATGGTCCCCAATGATAATCCGCATGTGCTGTGCACATGCCGCGGAGATTTCAGCTGCGGATTATCATTGCGGAAAAATCCGCAGCACGTCCTTTAATTTTGCAGAGTCGCTGCGATTTAGCCGCCATTGACTTGCATTGGAACGCATAACATCCGCATGACTACAAATACACATGTGGATATTATGCGACTCAATGCGTGGATGGTACCCGGGTCTGGAGATGAAGAGACTCTCCTCCAGACCCGGGTACCATAGTACCTGTAGTTAAAATAGAATTAAAATAAAAAATAAACATATACTTACCTTCTGATGGCCCCTGTCTGCTCCCGGCGGTGCTGCTGGCTCTTCGGCTGCTCGCGGTGGTAAAATGACCTTCCATGACGCCATTTAGTCATGTGACAGGTCACGCGACCGCTGACATCGGCGGTCGCGTGACCTGTCACATGACTAAATGACGTCATGGAAGGTCCTTTTACAGCACCGTGATCCGCCGAAGACATCGGACGCACCGGAGAAGGAGATCGAGGACCATCGGAAGATGAGTATAATGTTTTTTTTTTATTTTTCACCATTATTATTCTTTTTTTTCATTATTGATGCTGCATTTGCAGCATTGTAACTTGGTCACACTATATAAATCCATGCCGGTTGCATGGAATTATATAGTGTGACCAAGTTGTCAACCACTTTTCCAAGTGATGCTAAAATCACCTGGCAAAGCGCTTGATAACCCAGGGAGATGCAGAAACGCTTAGGAAAAATCCGCAGCATTTCTGCATCGTGGTCATATATCCTAACTCATTGGCGAACTGTTATACAAGGCTATATTCACACTAGACGTTTTTTTAGCGGGCTTTTTTATGCAAATTTTCAGCTGCGTTTTACAGTACCAACAAAGTCTATGAGATTTCCGAAATCTCATGCACAAAGCTAGCTTATTTGTCCTCAGTATTTTGTGCTTTCCATGGCTTTTTGCAATAGAGTATGTCACTTGTTTCAGCGTTTTTCACCCATTAAAAAAAAGGGTGGTGGAAAAAAATGCTGAAAAAAAGCCTAGTGTGAACATTTTGCTGCGTTTTTAGTGAAAAAAGCAAGTATGTGACACACATTTATTCTTGTGATTTTCCCAAGTTTAAACCATCTTGTCTTGGTCACCTGAGATAGCAGCTTGGATTATTACAGTTTAATTAAATTAGTGATGCCTACAAAGTAAACATTGGTTGAGTTAGGTGTGAGATTGAACAACACGTGTGGCCCAGGGTGGTGTGAAAATGAACAATGCCTGAGCAACTCAATGGCAAACCATAATGTGAAAGTAAATAGTGTCCTACAAATTCAATGCACTGCCAGGGTCTTAGATAAACCATTCCAGACCAATTCACCCCCCACCACCCCCTGTTACATTTGTAATGTGTACTTTTTCATGAACATATGTCTTGCAATGGTGACCTGTTTTCATGTGTCTATGGTGGAAGCAAAGCTGAACTTTGGGATCCTGAAAAACGCACCAAAAATGCACCAAGAACCACTGCAAAAAAACACACCAAAACCTGCATTTTTGACGATACTTCTTTCCTGCCAAGAGATTATGTTTTGCTGCAGAAAAAAACACCTAGTGTGAATATAGCCTAAGACTTACTCTGCCAGCATTAATAGTCAATATTCTGTATACAAATAGGACTCCAATCCAGGTATTCAGTTTGTCATAAACATGCCTGAGTTAATCTGCCAGATACACATAGTATGCTTTCTCATAGGTGAAATATAAATCCTGTTAAAGGTCCAAGTTGCAGCAGTTAAGTAGAACAAAACAGACCTCTTCATTCTTTGTAGGTGGAAAAACTTTCGAAATTGTCAGTGTATCAAGTACTTATACTCCTGACTGTATATAGTATAATTGCCGCACTGCTACATACAGGTGCTTCTCAGAAAATTAGAATATCATCAAAAAGTGAATTTATTTCAGTTCTTCAATCCAAAAAGTGAAACTCATATATTATACAGAGTCATTACAAACAGAGTGATCTGTTTTAAGTGTTTATTTCTGCTAATGTTGATGATTATGGCTTACAGCCAATGAAAACACAAAAGTCATTATCTCAGTAAATTAGAATTAACAAGAAACACCTGCAAAGGCTTCCTAAGCATTTAAAAAGGTCCCTTAGTCAGTTTCAGTAGGCTCCACAATCATGGGCAAGACTGCTGACTTGACAGCTGTCCAGAAGGCAGTCATTGACACACTCCTCAAGGAGGGTAAGCCACAAAAGGTCATTGCTAAAGAAGCAGCTGTTCACAGAGTGCTGTATCCGAGCATATTAATGGACGTGGAAGGAAAAAGTGTGGTAGAAAAAGGTGCACAAGCAACTGGGATAACCGCAGCCTTGAAAGGATTGCTAAGAAAAGGCCATTCAAAAATTTGGGGGAGATTCACAAGGAGTGGACTGCTGCTGGAGTCATTGCTTCAAGAGCCACCACACACAGACGTATCCAGGACATGGGCTACAAGTGTCGCATTGCTTGTGTCAAGCCCCTCATGACCAATAGACAACGCCAGAAGCGTCTTACCTGGGCCAAAGAGAAAAAGACCTGGAAGGATGCTCAGTGGCCCAAGGTGTTGTTTTCAGATGAAAAGTAAATTTTGCATTTCATTTGGAAATCAAGGTCCCAGAGTCTGGAGGAAGAGTGGAGAGGCCACAATCCAAGCTGCTGGAGGTCTAGTGTGAAGTCTCCACAATCAGTGATGGTTTGGGGGGGCCATGTCATCTGCTGGTGTAAGTCCACTGTGTTTTATCAAGACCAAAGTCAGCGCAGCCGTCTACCAGGACATTTTACAGCACTTCATGCTTCCCTCTGCCCACAAGCTTTATGGAGATGGAAATGTCATTCTCCAGCAAGACTTGGCCCCTGTCCACACTGCCAAAAGTACCAATACCTGGTTTACACACAACAGTATCACTGTGCTTGATTGGCAGCAAACTCGCCTGACCTTTACCCCATAGAGAATCTATTATAGAGAATCTATGGGGTATTGTCAAGAGGAAGATGAGACCCCAGACCCCACAATACAGATGAGCTGAAGGCTGCTATCAAAGCCACCTGGGCTTCCATAACACCTCAGCAGTGCCACAGGCTGATCCCTCCATGCCACATTGCCGCATTGATGCAGTAATTGATGCACGAGGAGCCCGAACAAGTATTGAGGGCATTTACTAAACATACATTTCAGTAGGCCAACTTTTCGGATTTTAAAAACATTTTTCAAGCTGTTGTTATGAAGTATTCTAATTTACTGAGATAATGACGTTTGCGTTTTCATTGACTGTAAGCCATAATCATCAACATTAACAGAAATAAACACTTAAAATAGATCCCTCTGTGTGTAATGACTCTATATAATAGATCCTTCTGTGTGTAATGACTCTATATAATAGATCCCTCTGTGTGTAATGACTCTATATAATAGATCCCTCTGTGTGTAATGACTCTATATAATATAGAAGTTTCACTTTTTGCATTGAAGAACTGAAATAAACTAACTTTTGATGATATTCTAATTTTGTGAGAAGCACCTGTATATAGTATGAAGCCCCACTGCCCCATATGTGTATGTATAATTTGATGCACATGACTCGCCCCCTGGGCCGTGGGGTACACGGAACCGGGCCTTCAAGTGTACGGTGCTGATGGGGGTAGTAGTGGCAACCCGATCCCGTGGCTCAGGGTGGTCAGACCAAATGGTGGCAGTCTATTTATCAGTGTTTTGAATGTCCGACTACGCCACCCGTGGATTGCGGTCAGGGATAACCGCCGCTGCGAGGCAGACTGCTGAGGCTGGTGTTGGTGTGCAGCAAAGGTGTAGGATAACTCCCCACGGGAAGAGTGTAGCCTCAGGGCAGTGTAGGTGGATGTTGGGGTGATAGTGCAGGCCGCAATAGTAAGAGTTCAGAGTCCACTTCAAACAGTTCAGGGTCTTTATTGTAAATATTATTAATGACCCAACAGTACCGGTTAGGAATGGGCCTGGGTGTCTGAGAGCATTCGGGCGAGCCCCACTGGTCAGGGTGAGTGTGTAGGCCTACCGTTCTCTCTATGCTCTTTCTGACTATCCCCCTTTTCGTGGTGTAATAGCCCACGTCCCTGAGCTGGCCGTGTACTTCTCGCCTGTATGGACTAGGTCCTTGGGTACCTGTTGCTTGCTCCTCGCTGTACTGGTCCCTCTGTGCGGCGGAGCCTCCAGGCTTCTTAGGCCAAGGGACCTGAAATCCCTCGCAGGTTGGTTCTCTGCTGCTGGGCTTGTAACCCTGACAGCCCCGAACCCCAATGCCCGGTAGATTGGTTCTCTTCCAGGACCGGCTCTCGTCACCTCTGTCCCTGGCTTGCAGTTTCTCCTCTGCCTCACGGACTCCTCAGCTACAACTGAACTGTCCCTCCTTCTCTGGGACTAGTCTCACTCTTGAGCTAGGTCTTCCAGTTCTCTCTAACCCTGCCCCCAGTTCCAGCTTTTATAGGGGCAGCCAGCTCCCCCTACTGGCCTGGGACAGGAGGTTCTGTATGCTAATTGTCCCTAACCAGGGGACCTCCCTCCTGCTCTCAGACACAGATTATTGTTTGTGGCATCCAGGCCTGGGGTGACACATTCTCCCCTAGTAAAATTTAGTACTCCGGACTAAACAGGAAACACAAATGCAGGGTATAAATGACAACATAACATATATACAAGTATATTTTGTCCTTGAGGTCACGGCGCTTCCGTGACCGGGTGTCCATGTCACCCAACAAGGTGTGAAGTTTTCCACGGTGTGGGGACCTGTTTCCATAAACCCCAAGTTCCTCGCCTTGGGCGTGGCGACAAGGCTGAGCTCTCTACTTTGGGCCACAAGGAGGCCACACCGGACAGATTTTTCTTCCGTGGCCATCTTCGAAAGAGGGCACCAAGTGCAACTATCTACAAGACAGTTCCGGTTATTCAGCGTCCATAACCTGTTAGTCCATGAAATAGAAAGACTGGAAAAACATAATTAGCAACCAGGCAACAAACATAAAACATTTACAATATACAGCATTTAGATCTTCCAGCGAGCTGGTATTTGCCCCCTAGTGCTCAGGGTTGACCTGCGTAACCCACTGTCTGGTGGTGGTCTAACCTGACTTTCCCCACTAGCATTCAGGGTACAGCTACTAGCTGGGTTTACAGGCATTGCAGGCAGCTATCTGCGGGTCCTTTGGCTTACCGCAGGTATGGCAGGCTCACTGTCAGCAGAGGGTTGACTCTCCTGGGTTGCTGGCATGGGTTCTTCTGCCTCTAGGGCTGCTTGGTCTTCTGATTCCTCCTGCTCTCCTGTAGGTTCCTGCTGGGTTGGTTGAAGGAAGTGTAGGACGGGTACCACTATTGAATCATTTATCCGAGTCCAGGACCGGGGGAACTCTCCAAGAACTGTGCTGATCATTTCTTTCTTGTCTTCTGCGGGTTCAAGGTCATCTTGATCTTCTCCTGCATTCTTACAAAAGACAAAAATATATCTCATACCCTACCATCATTATATATAAATGTAAAGCAAAGTTGCATAATAAATATAGGGTACTTAGTGAACTATTTTTGATCAAAAAAAGTATACAAGCCGTCCCACCAGCGGCAAGGTGACCCTAAATTGGGACGGTACCTATACTGCCTATATTAAAAACCTTACTGTATATCAAAGTTGAAGTAATGCATATAAAAGGGTAGACAAATAGGACCGGGTCCCAACTCCAGACCACCTAGGCCCGTGGTAAGCTACATATATACTAATCAGCTCAACAAAGGGGATGCCACACCCTTAAATTGCACAGAATGCAAACAAGACAAAAAACCAAGCAATGTGAACTGAGGTCTAAGATGGTAGACATGCAAGAAATAGGAGCATGTTCACACTAGCAAAAAGAAGCAAAACCTACAAAAGACAAAAATATATCTCATACCCTACCATCATTATATATAAATGTAAAGCAAAGTTGCATAATAAATATAGGGTACTTAGTGAACTATTTTTGATCAAAAAAAGTATACAAGCCGTCCCACCAGCGGCAAGGTGACCCTAAATTGGGACGGTACCTATACTGCCTATATTAAAAACCTTACTGTATATCAAAGTTGAAGTAATGCATATAAAAGGGTAGACAAATAGGACCGGGTCCCAACTCCAGACCACCTAGGCCCGTGGTAAGCTACATATATACTAATCAGCTCAACAAAGGGGATGCCACACCCTTAAATTGCACAGA
Source organism: Phyllobates terribilis (assembly GCF_046119375.1). Classification (NCBI taxonomy): domain Eukaryota; kingdom Metazoa; phylum Chordata; class Amphibia; order Anura; family Dendrobatidae; genus Phyllobates; species Phyllobates terribilis. The sequence continues at coordinate 307,961 of NW_027362796.1, read as the reverse complement.
ATGCAAACAAGACAAAAAACCAAGCAATGTGAACTGAGGTCTAAGATGGTAGACATGCAAGAAATAGGAGCATGTTCACACTAGCAAAAAGAAGCAAAACTTACAAAAGACAAAAATATATCTCATACCCTACCATCATTATATATAAATGTAAAGCAAAGTTGCATAATAAATATAGGGTACTTAGTGAACTATTTTTGATCAAAAAAAGTATACAAGCCGTCCCACCAGCGGCAAGGTGACCCTAAATTGGGACGGTACCTATACTGCCTATATTAAAAACCTTACTGTATATCAAAGTTGAAGTAATGCATATAAAAGGGTAGACAAATAGGACCGGGTCCCAACTCCAGACCACCTAGGCCCGTGGTAAGCTACATATATACTAATCAGCTCAACAAAGGGGATGCCACACCCTTAAATTGCACAGAATGCAAACAAGACAAAAAACCAAGCAATGTGAACTGAGGTCTAAGATGGTAGACATGCAAGAAATAGGAGCATGTTCACACTAGCAAAAAGAAGCAAAACCTACAAAAGACAAAAATATATCTCATACCCTACCATCATTATATATAAATGTAAAGCAAAGTTGCATAATAAATATAGGGTACTTAGTGAACTATTTTTGATCAAAAAAAGTATACAAGCCGTCCCACCAGCGGCAAGGTGACCCTAAATTGGGACGGTACCTATACTGCCTATATTAAAAACCTTACTGTATATCAAAGTTGAAGTAATGCATATAAAAGGGTAGACAAATAGGACCGGGTCCCAACTCCAGACCACCTAGGCCCGTGGTAAGCTACATATATACTAATCAGCTCCTGCATTCTGTAGTTGCTTGGGGCACCTTTTTAGGTGGTCTCTGGAGACGGTGCTAGTGGTTTCTCCTCCATCCTTGGTAATTACACATACCTTCGGGTTGTTGTGGTTGGACTGCAGTACTGTGTACGGGTCGCTCTCCCACTGGTCATCTAGATTGTGAAGCCTTCTCTTCCGCGTCAGGACCTGCTCACCAGGTTCCAGGGGACCAGCAGGGGCGTGTTGGTTGAAGAGCCTCTCTTGCTTTTCTCTCGCTCGAGCCAGACTCCTCTCCACACTCTCCTGTACCTTCTTGTACTGTAGCGGCCGTTCCGTATCCCAGTCCGCGTCTGGGGAGGTGGGGAGGACTCCCATCTCCAGGTCTATCGGCAGCTTACCTGGTCTTGCCCTCATCAGGTAAGCCGGGGTGCAATTTGTAGCATTCACCGGGATATGGTTGTATAAGTCTATCAGGTCTGGCAGCTTCTCCGGCCACAGGCTGCGTTCTTCCAGGGGCAACGTTTTGAGGAGATCAATGACGATATTATTCATTTTCTCACATAGCCCGTTGGTTTGTGGGTGGTAAGACGTTGTCCGAATCTTCTTACAGCCGTAGAGGTTGCAGAACTCCTGGAAGATTTCAGCCTCAAACCCTGGACCTTGATCTGTCAAGACCTGTTACGGATACCCGTGTGGACGGCAGAAGTGTTGTTGGAAGGCTCTGGCCGCTGTTTGGGCTGTCAAGTCTTTAACAGGAACCACCACCAGGAACCGGGAATAGTGGTCCACTATTGTCAGGGCATAGACGTAGCCCGACCGGCTTGGAGCCAGTTTCACATGGTCCAGAGCTACCAGCTCAAGAGGCTGCCTGGTGATGATGGGCATCAAGGGCGTCTTCTGGCTGGTACCGTCCTTCCTTCTGAGGTTACATGGGCCGCAGTCCCTGCACCACTTCTCTATGGCCCCTCTCATTCCGACCCAGTAGAACCGCTCTCTCAGTAGGAACTCCAGTTTCTTCCACCCGAAGTGTCCCGCTCTGTCATGGTAGGCCTCCAGGACCATTGCTGCATCTCGTCTCGGGACCACTTCCTGCCAGGTCAGCTCGTGCGTCCGGTGGTTGACAAGCCTTCTGCACAGCTTACCTTCGTAGAGGAATAGCCTGCTTTTCTCCTTCCATAACTGCTTGGCTTCCTCTGGAGCGTCCGAGCCAGGGCTAGCGTCTGCCTGGGTCAACAGGTCTTTCACCAGGCGAATTGCAGGGTCACTATCTTGCGTTTCAGCCCAGCCGTGGTGAGGTAAGGGATTGAACATGACAGTGGTCAAGTCTTTGTCTCTTACACGGTGGGAGTACTGAGTGGCCCCGTACCGGTGGAATGCAGGGAGCTCTATTTCCTCCAACTCGTCTGGATCTTCTCCCTCATCGGGCAAGTGGGGCATTCTCGATAGGGCATCTGCATTGGCATTGGCTCGGCCTGCCCGGTACTTGATGGTGAAGTCATAGTTTGCTAGCCGGGCCATCCACCGCTGCTCTAGGGCACCAAGTCTGGCATTGTCCAGATGTGTATACGGATTGTTGTCCGTGTACACAGTGAACTTCACAGAGGCCAGGTAATGCTTGAAACGTTCTGTTACGGCCCACACCACTGCCAAGGACTCCAGCTTAAAGGAGCTGTAATTCTCCGGGTTTCTCTCGGTGGGCCTCAGCTTCCGGCTGGCGTACGCGATCACCCTTTCTCTGCCCTGTTGGTTCTGTGACAGTACGGCTCCCAGCCCCACATTACTGGCGTCTGTGTGGAGGATAAAAGGCTGGCCATAATCAGGGTAGGCCAGGATCTCATCCCCCGTGAGGGCCATCTTCAGCTGGCGGAAGGACTCCTCTTCCGGCTTGTCCCACTTGAAGGGTGGCTTTTGGCTTCTGGTCTTAGATTGTCCTATAAGGAGGTCCTGCATAGGGACTGCCATCTTGGTGAACCTGGGGATGAACCTTCGGTAGTAGCCTACCAACCCGACGAACTGCCTCACTTCTTTTATGTTAGAGGGGCTTGGCCAGTTCTTTATTGCCATGATTTTGTCAGGGTCGGGGGCTACTCCTTCTGCACTCACCACGTGTCCCAGGTACTGTACCTTCGACTTTAACAGATGGCACTTGGAGGGTTTCACTTTCATGCCAAAGCCTGCCAGGGCCTCGAACACCTCGGCCAGGTGCTTTAGATGGTCCTCGTAAGTCTTCGAATAGACAATCACGTCGTCCAGGTAAAGTAGGACCGTCTCAAAGTTTCGGTGCCCTAGACAGCATTCCATCAGCCTCTGGAAGGTCCCGGGTGCGTTGCAGAGCCCGAACGGCATATAGTTGAATTCACTTAATCCCATCGGGGTGGTGAAGGCGGTCTTCTCCTTACCAGCCTCTGCCACAGGAACCTGTCAGTACCCACTAGTAAGGTCCAAAGTAGAGAAGAAATTATCTGATTTTAGTGCGACCAAAGACTCCTCTATTCTAGGCAACGGGTATGCGTCTTTATGGGTGATACGATTGACTTCTCTATAGTCCACGCACATTCTCATAGTACAGTCTTTCTTTTTTACCAGAACCAAGGGGGCTGCCCAGGGGCTACAACTGTCTCTAATGACCCCGGCTTCCTTCATTTCTCTCAGCATGCCCTTTGCGTTCTGATAGTGTGCGGGGTGGTACAGGTCTGTATCTTTCTTTTATTGGTGGGTGGCTCCCCGTGGGGATGTGGTGTTCTACCCCTTTCATTCTGCCGAAGTCTAGCGGGTGCTTACTAAAGATTCTCTCGTACTCTTGAACCACCCGGTAGACTCCTTGTTTTTGGTGCAAGGGAGTGGAGTCAGCACCCACGTGGAGTTTCTGGCACCAGTCCTCCTTGGGTTTCTGGGAACCATTACCCTCCGCCTGGGGAGATGGAGGCAAGGGTTCCATGGCCCTGACAGCATTGTGTTCAACAGTATACAATTTGGCTAGTGTAGCGTACCGGGGCAAGTGTACTTCCCTTTCCCCAATGTTTAAGATCCGGACAGGCACCCTTCCATGGCGGACATCGACCACCCCCCGGGCTGTCAAAATGGTGGGCCTGCTGTCTGAGTACACGGGTTCTACCATGGCTTGGTAGTCCCTCCCTCTTAACCCGATTGCAGTCCGACACCAGATCATTTCACTTTTGGGGGGCATGGCAATGGGGAACGGGTCGCTCATCCTCACGCTACCGATCTCACCACCAGACAGTTCTACCTGTTGCCATCTCATCAGGGCTCTTATCTCCTTCTGGAGGACCCTCTGTTGGCTGGAACTCGCGTTCATCGCCACCTGCTGCAAAATTACAATTGCTTCTGAAAGACAATTTTCAATCACATTAGTACCCAAGGTTATTTTAGGGTGACTTTCTCGACGGTCAATGTCCACAATGATCACTCCCTGTGCCGGCAGTTCAAGTTTACCAATCTTAATGGTCATCTCTCTGAACCCCACCTGCAGCACGGGTTGACCATTGCTGGCAATGATGCTCAAGTCATCGTCTGGATAACGAGTTATATCAGTGTCACTCCAGTACTGCTTGAAAGTACATAGGGGATGGTAGTCACTTGGGACCCGGTGTCCAGCAGTGCACTCATGGGGATACCGTCCAGCACTACGGGTAAAACCGGGCGTCCCCCTACGTACTTATCACGCCAATTAAATGGGCCTGATGACCTTATGCCTAGGGGTTGGCCCTTTGCCCCAGGTCGGACCCATTTAAAGTACAGTACCTGGCTACGTGTCCCGGCTGGCTGCAACGGCGGCAAATCGGCTGTCCATCCTCAGTGTAATGATCGGCGGGCCTCCCTCTGAACGACGGGATCCTCCTCCATCGACGCCACGGGACATCCTCCGGACTGGAAGCCAGCTTGATTGGTCCTGACGGGTCCATCTGTAATGACTGTACGGTCCTGGTCAATGCAGCAACACTCTTTGTTAGTTCTTGGACCTGATGGTGCAGGTTTGCAGGCGGGGATGGATTTAGGGCCTGCGCATCAGCCCCCACAAGGTCTGCGGGATAGGGCGCCGCCCCCTGGTGATAAGGGATGGCAGGGCGCCGGGAAGCTACAGCGCCACCCGGTGCAGGTTCTCGGAGCTCCCGCAGGGCCCTATCTTTGAACTGTGCAAAAGTCAAATCGGGGTTCTGTAGGGCCATGAGGCGCAGCTGAGTTCTGTGGGCGCTGGACAGCAGACCTTCTCTGAACTGGTCAGTCAATAGTTTATCTGTATCCTGCACGCTGCCAGGGTCAGCTTGCTTAATTGCCCCCAAGACTTCCTGTAAATTTAGGGCATAATCTCGGATGCTATCTTGAGCTCGCTGCTTACATCCATAGAACCGCATTTTGATTTCAGCTGAGGTACAGGTATCAAAGGTGTCCCGTAGATGGGTCAGAACCCCCCTTACAGTCCTTTTCTCCTCAGCTGTCCAAGACTTTATGACGCGCCCTGGGCCTATGTGATGTAGCGTTGCGCACGCAGGGACTACCCGGAGCCGGATCTGATAGGGGTAGTAGTCTCGTGGCGGTGACCCGGTCCGTGCCCAGGGAGTCAGACTAAGTGGCGGTATATTAGCAGTAGATGTAGGACGACTACGCCACCCGTTGAATGCAGCTATGGAGCTGCCGCTGCAGGGCAGACCGCTGAGGCCGGTGGAAGGATGGTGCAGCGTGGATGGTATAACCCCCAACGGGAGGGGTATGGCCTCAGGGCAGCCGACGTGGATGATGGGGGTAGCAGGAATCACTCAGAGACGATGCGGTGTAGTTCAGGGTCTTTACTGGTGACAAAGATAGACCCTCCCGGAGTACTGGCTAGCGGTCGGGGCCTGGTCAGTCCTTGAGCAGATGGGATCCCCCTTGGCCAGGCGGAGTTGTAGGCCTCCCCAACTAATTGTACTCTTCTGGCTACCTTGCTAGAGGCGGGTAAAGGTAGCCCACGTCCCTGAGTGTACCGTGTGGTGCTCACCCGTATGGCCGGTGACTCGGGGCCTTCTAGTAGCTTCCGCTCCACGACGGCGGTGCTGGTCCCACACGTGTGACCGAGCCTTCGGGTTTCTGGGCCAGAGGACCTGAAATCCCCTGCCGGTCGGTTTCTGCTGCTGGGTAGGAGTTAGTCCCCACAGCCTCGGACTCCGGGTCCGGTAAGAAATCTTCAATCAGGGCGAGCTCTACAGCTTCCAGCCCTGACCTCCTCTTAGCACGACTCCCACAGAGCTCCTGATCTTTCTTTCCTATTACTGCTTCTCTTCTTCTCTCTACTCTTCTCTCTAACCCTGCCTCAGCCCCAGGTTTATATAGGGGAAGTCCTTCCCCTCCCAGGACTGGGCAGGAGGTGTGGCATGCATAGGATTCCTGACCAAGAGACCTCCCACCTGCTCTCAGACATAACATTGCTGTTACTGTGGAAACCAGACCCCTGGGGTGCCACATTTACCTCCCGCTGGGCCGCACCAGTTAACTGCCCTATCAGTATGCTTACTTTCTGTTCTTCTGTCAGGGGATAAACTTTGAACAGCCTATACAGCCTTTCTTTAAAGTCGCCCAAGGTATGCGACTCGCCGGCATACTGGGGCAGCCAGGCCGCTCCGGGGATATAGGCAGGGGTGGATTAAGAGTAGCAAGGGCCCCGGGCAGTTTAGAAGGCGCGGGCCCCCTCCACACACCTGATTTATCACGTGACATGTCACATGATCCCCTGTGATAGATCATGTGATAGTTCACAGGAAATTTATTTGGCATAATATTAATTGTGCTGCCTCATCTGAGAGCAGCACAATATTGGGGCAGATACCCAGATTCCAGAGATGTGTCACTTTTTCAGCTGCTTGTTGTCATTTTGAGAAAATCACCGTTTTATCTGCTGCAGATCTAGCAGCTCTCTGAATGCTGCGCTCTGTATAGCCCCACCCACACCACTGATTGGCAGCTTTCTGCCCATGCTCAGTGTACACAGAAATCTACTGATCAGTGATGGGGGTGGGGTCCTACAGAACTTACTAGTCATCTAGTGATAATTACCTTCTGACAAATCAATGATTTTATCAAAACAACACTAAGCAGCCCAGTAAGTGACACATTACTGGAATCAGTGCCTCTAACCCTACATTATGCTGCTCTCAGATTAGGTGGCAAAAACCTGATGACAGATTCCCTTTAAAGGAGCTGTAAAGACAAAAAAGTTTGTATTAAAAAAAATACAAGCCATTTGTTAAATTAACTTTTTTTCATTGTTAATTCACATTAGACTGTATCTTCAACACTTTTGTCAGCAGGTCTTATTACAGACTCTGAATAGGGCAGCTCTCTCCCTCTCCCTCAGCAGAAAGTCACAGCATGGTTAAAAAAGGGATCTTTTATGATTTTCTCATGATAAATAAAAAAGGACATGCAAGTCCTCCAAACTATTTTCCGTCTCTCTATAGGGGAGGTCCTAAATCTTTCTTGTTCTTTAGTTGATCACATGTCAAAAATGCAAAGCATTTACTATGAACTCGCCTAAAAAAATATACACTTGGAGAGCAATATCATCATTTGCATGTAAATATTCCTTGACTCTAAGGGCTCGCTCACACTGTCGTATAACACGGCCGAATGCTATGTGATGTTTTATCGGATAGGACTCGGCCCTATGTTATACTATGGGACAGTGCGATTATTGGCATGAGAAAATAATCTCATTCGATATTCGGACCATGTGCACCCATACAAGTCTATGGGTGCACGTAAAACATTGGACTGCACTCGGATGTCATCCAAGTGCAGTCCGATGAACACTCACAGAGACTATGGAGAAGATGGAGAAATTAAGTTCTCCATCTTCTCCATATCTGTGCTGCGAGAGAATCGGATCACACTCAGTTGAAGCTCTGACAGAGTTTGAGCCCAGTGTCATTAGCATAATTGGCCCTATTCTCTTGCATGAGAGAATATATGGCTTAGTGAGTGGACCCTAAAACTGAATAGTAGTGACGGACAGGCACCTCACAAGCGGGATCCATGTAGCTCTCAGATGTCATGTAGGTAGGGCTTCATTCCATGGGGTAGGGCTTAATTTCAAGGTATATAAAAAAAATGGACTTCAAATAAAAATTAAATGAACACAAAAAGCACTAATTGAATTATTTTTTTCGTATTTATGTTTGCAGCCCCTTTAAAAACCCTTTGAGGACCAAGGCACATATATGTCTCATAGTTTTAAACTGGAAAAAAATTTGATTGAATAAAATTTAAGGTCCTCAAAGGTTTAAGTAGGTCATAAATTCATATGAATACTTGCTCATACAATTGTACATGCCAAAAGATGAAGAAGAACAGAATCAAAAATATGACATTAAGTGGAGCACTTACAGGTATTCAAGGTGAAAGAGACCAGCAAAGGCATCGTCTCGAATGACAGTAAATGAGTTAGAATTCAGCAAGCTGAAAATGAAGACAGCAGGTTAGAAGCGAACCAGACTTTATGGTGCTCAGAATTAGTCAAGCAGAATTTATTGACTGCTCTTACAAAGCACTGAGACTCCCGCTGTGTATAGATGGCGCCGTGCGGCCTCCCGCTGTGTATAGATGGCGCCGTGCGGCCTCCCGCTGTGTATAGATGGCGCCGTGCGGCCTCCCGCTGTGTATAGATGGCACCGTATAGATGGCTACGTGCGGCCTCCTGCTGAGTATACGTGTATAGATGGCTACGTGCGGCCTCCTGCTGAGTATAGATGCCGCACGGCGCACCCCCCAGAGACAGCAGGAGGCCGCACAGTGCCATCTATACTCAGCGGGAGACCGCACGTAGCCATCTATACACAGCAGGAGGCCGCACGGCGACATCTATACTCAGCGGGGGGGCGCACGTAGCCATCTATACACAGCGTGGGGCGCACGTAGCCATCTATACACAGCGGGGGGGCGCACGGCGCCGTCTATAATGCACGGAGCCCCCCCAGAGACATCAGGAGGCCGCACGGCGCCAACTATACTCAGCAGGAGGCCGCATGCAGTCATACACACACACAAACATATACAGACACGCATAAACACATTTGAAACACAAAAATACATACAAACAGACATCACACAATGACATCTGCCCACACACATACACACACAAACAGACAGACATCACACACACACCTGCCCACACACACACACACCTGCCCACACACACACACCTGCCCACACACACATTTGTGTGTGTGTATGTATAGTGTGTGTGTGTATAATGTGTGTGTATGTATAGTGTGTGTGTATGTATAGTGTGTGTGTGTGTATGTATAGTGTGTGTGTGTGTGTGTATAATGTGTGTGTATGTATAGTGTGTGTGTATGTATAGTGTGTGTGTGTGTGTATAATGTGTGTGTATGTATAGTGTGTGTGTATGTATAGTGTGTGTGTGTGTGTATAATTTGTGTGTGTGTATTTTTTTTTAAGTTAAAAACAAGCAAAATGCTTGTGGCATCAATATCAAGACTCCAGATATAAGGGCCTATTCACACTGAATTTTGCAATGCATTCATCTCCTCTTTTCAGGCTTCTATCTAAATCCCTGAAAAATGGCATTCAGATGTGCCTTGACATAGCCATTGATTTGAACAAAGGCAAACCGAGGCTAAAGTCTGATTCTTTAGGCTCCATTTTCTCTGCTTTCAGATATCTCATTTCAGACACCACAATCCTGAATTTCAGAGATTCAGTTGTAAGCCTTGTGTAAAGACCTGAATGCAGCGCTGAATGTAGTGTGAATAGGTCCTTACATCCTACACCACCTCAGGGGATTGTTGTTATGGAGTATTGCCCCTGGGTGGCCGCAGTTATGACCACCACCAGGACTCGCGGTCACCCACCCTAACTTTGGTATTCTGGGGAGCTGGTATAATGAGTATCTGAGAAGAGCCCTAGAGAAGCAAGAACATTGGACAACCAAGAGGTGGTGGCCTCAAGTCATGTGTAGTGTTCAACAGGGCAAGACTTTCTAACCTGCCCACACACACACACACACACACACATATACACACACACACACTTGCCCACACAGACACACACACACACCTGCCCCCCCCACACACCTGCCCACACACATACACAACTGCCCACACACACACACACCTGCCCACACACACACACCTGCCCACACACAAACACACCTGCCCACACACACACACCTGCCCACACACACACACACATACACACACCTGCCCACACACACACACATACACACCTGCCCACACACACACACAAACACCTGCCCACACACACACACCTTCCCACACACACACACACCTGCCCACACACACACACACCTGCCCACACACACACACACACACACACCTGCTCACACACCTGCCCACACAGACACCTGCCCACAAACACACACACACACACACCCATATACACACACCTGCCCACACACACACACCTGCCCACACACACACACACACACACCTGCCCACACAGACACCTGCCCACACAGACACCTGCCCACACACACACACACACACACACATATACACACACAAACATATACACACACACACACACCTGCCCACACAGACACCTGCCCCCACAGACACCTGCCCACAAACACACACACACCTGCCCACACACACACACACACACACATATACATACACACATATACACACACACACACACCTGCCCACACAGACACCTTCCCCCACAGACACCTGCCCACAAACACACACACACCTGCCCACACACACATCTGCCCACACACGCACACACTCACCATCCCCCGGCTCAATTCCTCCTGCCTGCTCTCTCTCTTTTCCGGTGCAGCACTGCAGGCCGGGGCGCACTGCGTGACGTCACAGCTAGGAGACACAGCCGCACACAGGGCCATGTCTCCTAGCAGTGACGCGGCCGGACCAGCACAGGGAAGTTAACTGCTGCAGTGCTGGCCCGGCCGATGAAGAAGTAGCGGCGGCCGCTGCTGGGAGAGCGGTCCGGGCCCCCCCTCCCGCCACTGCTACCGCTATGTGCCGCGCCGGGCCGCACATATTATGAGGGCAATCCGGCATTAGACACCCCGCCTGGAGCCGCGGGCCCCCTGCAGGCTCGGGGCCCTGGGCGGTCGCCCGGATTGCCCTCATTATAATCCGCCTATGGATATAGGGCATGGAAAACGGCATCACAGCTGCAGCGGCTACGCTGGTGGTAGAGGGTCCCTCCGCGTCCGACATCTCCCTCCCCCCTAGTTAACCGTGGCCTACCTTCTGGCGATCCTCTTCTGTAGGCCGCGGCTCCGCTCGCGATGCTCTGGGTGAGGACCTTGTGTTGCTCGGTGATGACGTCGGCATCCGCTGGATCTCCTTCCAGGACCTTGCGCAGCGTCTCAGCGTAGGGCGGGGCTTCAGGTCTTGCGCGTTTTTGGACGTCCACGCCCCTCTTCTTCCCCCGCGGCGTCCCGAAGATGGCGCCCGATGGCGGGAAACGGCTCTGATTGGCGGGAAATGGCCCCGAATGGGGGGAAACTTCACTCAGATATGTATAGAGTCTTTTCCAGGCACGCAATACCCGTTTGTGGCGGGTTGGTCACAATTCTGCCCACTACGCCAAAGCTGACTCGGCCCCTGGGCCGTGGGGTACACGGAACCAGGCCTTCTAGAGTACGGTGCTGATGGGGGTAGTAGTGGCTACCCGATCCCGTGGCTCAGGGTGGTCAGACCAAATGGTGGCAGTCTATTTATCAGTGTTTTGAATGTCCGACTACGCCACCCGTGGATTGCGGTCAGGGATAACCGCCGCTGCGAGGCAGACTGCTGAGGCTGGTGTTGGTGTGCAGCACAGGGGTAGGATAACTCCCCACGGGAAGAGTGTAGCCTCAGGGCAGTGTAGGTGGATGTTGGGGGTGATAGTGCAGGCCGCAATAGTAAGAGTTCAGAGTCCGCTTCAAACAGTTCAGGGTCTTTATTGTAGATATTATTAATGACCCAACAGTACCGGTTAGGAATGGGCCTGGGTGTCTGAGAGCATTCGGGCGAGCCCCACTGGTCAGGGTGAGTGTGTAGGCCTACCGTTCTCTCTATGCTCTTTCTGACTATCCCCCTTTTCATGGTGTAATAGCCCACGTCCCTGAGCTGGCCGTGTACTTCTCTCCTGTATGGCTTGCGACTCAGGCCTTGGGTACCTGTTGCTTGCTCCTCGATGTACTGGTCCCTCTGTGTGGCGGAGCCTCCAGGCTTCTTAGGCCAAGGGACGTGAAATCCCTCGCAGGTTGGTTCTCTGCTGCTGGGCTTGTAACCCTGACAGCCTCGGACCCCAATGTCCGGTAGATTGGTTCTCTACCAGGACCGGCTCTCGTCGCCTCTGTCTCTGGCTTGCAGTTTCTCCTCTGCCTCACGGACTCCTCAGCTACAGCTGAACTGTCCCTCCTTCTCTGGGACTAGTCTCACTCCTGAGCTAGGTCGTCCAGTTCTCTCTAACCCTGCCCCCAGTTCCAGCTTTTATAAGGGCAGCCAGCTCCCCCTGCTGGCCTGGGACAGGAGGTACAGTATGCTAATTGTCCCTAACCAGGGGACCTCCCTCCTGCTTTCAGAAACAGATTATTGTCTGTGGCATCCAGGCCTGGGGTAGCACACACACACTGCTCTATATTTAGTATGATGCCCCCACTCCTCCATATATATAGCATGATGGTCCCACTGCTCCATATACAGGTGCATCTCACTAAATTAGAATATCATCAAAAAGTTAATTTATTTCAGTTCTTCAATACAAAAAGCTGTCTTTCAGCTCATCTGCATTGTTGGGTCTGGTGTCTCTCATCTTCCTCTTGACAATACCCCATAGATTCTCTATAATAGATTCTCTATGGGGTTAAGGTCAGGCGAGTTTGCTGCCAATCAAGCACAGTGATACTGTTGTTTGTAAACCAGGTATTGGTACTTTTGGCCGTGTGGACAGGGGCCAAGTCCTGCTGGAGAATGACATTTCCATCTCCAAAAAGCTTGTGGGCAGAGGGAAGCATGAAGTGCTGTAAAATGTCCTGGTAGCCGGCTGTGCTGTCTTTGGTCTTGATAAAACACAGTGGACCTACACCAGCAGATGACATGGCCCCCCAAACCATCACTGATTGTGGAGCCTTCACACTAGACCTCAAGCAGCTTGGATTGTGGACTCTCCACTCTTCCTCCAGACTCTGGGACCTTGATTTCCAAATGAAAATTGGAACTCTAGGACCTTGTGGAGTGTGTCAATGACTGCCTTCTGGACATCTGTCAAGTCAGCAGTCTTCCTCATGATTGTGGAGCATACTGAAACAGTATTGAAGAACTGGAATAAATTAACTTTTTGAAGATATTCTAATTTAGTGAGATGCACCTGTATATACTATGATGGTCCCACTGCCCCACATACATATAGTATAATGGCCCCACTACTCCATATGTAGTATGATGGACCCACTACTCCAGATATATAGTAGGATGGCTCCACTGCCCGATCATTTAAAAAAATAAAGTTTATTCTCACTTAATCCTGATTCCCTACATCACGGCCTCTGTCTCCTCTTCCATGGCGGGACTGCAGAGCAGAGCGATGCAATGATGTCACCGACCACCTGCGTGAGTATGCTGACATCTCGTTAACTGCAGGCCTATGGCGATCTGTGGCATATGAATGAGATAGTGATAGGGCAGGGAGCTTGTGTCTCACTGCTTTATCATGCGACACCTCTGCATAAGAGACATTAGGGCCACATTAGCTACGTCACAGAAGACACTGGGGCTGGAGTATATAGAATAGGAGACACTGGGGCTGGCGTATATTCATCACGGGATACATTGGGGCTAGAGCATATACATCACAGAAGAAGCTGGAGTATATAGAATAGGAGACACTGGGGCTGGAGTATATAGAATAGGAGACACTGGGGCTGGCGTATATTCATCACAGGATACATTGGGGCTAGAGCATATACATCACAGAAGAAGCTGGAGTATATAGAATAGGAGACACTGGGGCTGGAGTATATAGAATAGGAGACACTGGGGCTGGCGTATATTCATCACAGGATACATTGGGGCTAGAGCATATACATCACAGAAGAAGCTGGAGTATATAGAATAGGAGACACTGGGGCTGGAGTATATAGAATAGGAGACACTGGGGCTGGCACATATACAGTTCTGCTCAAAAGTTTACATACCCCGGCAGAATTTTTGCTTTCTTGGCCTTGTTTCAGAGAAAATGAATGATAACAAAAACACTTTTTCTCCACTCATGGTTATTGGTTGGGTGAAGCCATTTACTGTCACATTTCTGTTTTCTCTTTTTAAATCTTAATGACAACTAGTGATGAGCGAGCATGCTCACTACTGCTCGGTGCTTGCCCGAGTATCTCACTGCTCGAGATGCTCTGCGCTCACCGAGTATTTCCGGGTTGGTCGGGCGGGAAGTCGGGTCCCCTCCCTGCATGTTTGGCGCTCTTTACAGAGCCAATGAACATGCAGGGATTGCCTGCCATGCACTGTAATGCCATAGCCATGTTGGTTGTGGGCATTACAGTGATTGGCTGGCCGCACAGCGTCATCAGGTCTATATCTGACCTGGCGCCGCCATGCTCATCACAGTCACTCCGGATCAGACAGTGTAGGGAGAGCTGCTGCTGCGTTAGGGAGAGATTTGATCGTGCATTAGGTAGTGTAGGGAGAAAAAACGCACATTACACATATCCATCTCAACAAACAGTCCTTCTGAGGACTAATCCATCTGCAGAGATATCAGGCAGGCAGTGTATATAGGCAGGCAGGCAGGGTATATAGCAGACTGCAGTGCATATAGCACAAGAGGCTCCATTCCAATTCTGCCTTCTGCTGCTGTTAGATATTTCTATACAAAGGCCCAGGTCTCAGGGGCCAGGAATACTTTTCTTTAGATCTTAATCCTCATTATTTGCTTATAAAGCAATCCAGAGAACACCGTTTTTCTGCGCCATTTGCTTGTTGGCACTGCAGAATACAGCCAGGTCCTTTCCATATTAGAGCGCTAGAAATTCAGCTATTTAAAATTGTGTTTTCTCCGTCACACGGATCACATATACGTTGTCAGAAAATACTGCCATTTCTGGCCTCCATTTTTCCAGTGTGTCAGTGAAGCAATTCACAGTAGTTTGCTGTTCACACTACTTACCTACAGGCCAGGTATTTAAAACTCTGTTTTCTCCATCACACCGATCACATATAACTTCGCTTCAAACTCAGTCATTTGTAGTGAGCGTGGAAGATACTATCCTCCATTTAAAATGGGCAAGGCACGTGGCAAGGGACGGGGAACTGGACGTGATGGTAATGGTACATGCAGAGGCCGAGGACAAGGCCGTGGGCAAGCCGAAATTGTACCACAACAAACCCCCACATCTTCTCACCTGACCTTCCTGTCCCAATTTCTAGGGGACCACAGCACATCACTATTGAACCCAGATCAGTGTCAAAAGGTTGTTGGTTGGATAGCGGATAATGCTTCGAGTCACTTAGCCACCACCACCACCACCCTGTCTTCCACACGGTCAAGTCTCAGTAGCCGGGAGTCTGGACCGCATATTCCTCACCCTGATCCTCCTTCCTCCCACCATGCCGAGTACCCAGAGACAACTGATCCCACACTTGGATAATCTGAAGAGCTGTTCACTTTTCCATTTATAGATTCGGGCCTCTCGCCCGGTCCACTTGAAGCGGGGCAAGAGGAGATCACGTGTAGCAATGCCCAAATATTTGAGCATCCACGGTCACACGAAGGCGACGGTGGGAAACTGTCACAAGAGGTGGACGATGATAAGACACAATTGGCAGAAAGTCAGGAATAATACCAGGGTGCAGAAGTGGGAGACGAGGTGGTGGATGATATAGTAACTGACCCAACCTAGCAGGAGGACATGCAGAGCAAGGACAGCAGCACACAGGGGGAGGGAGGCAGAGCACCCCAACAGGCAGGAAGAAGCAGTGTGGTGGCCACAGACAGAAGGCAGGCTACCGTTTTCCGTAACACCAACACGAAGGAAGTTGCCACTACAACTGTTAGGTCTTCCTGAGTCTGGTTGTTTTTTAAAGACTCTGCCGATAGCTCCAAAAAGGCCATTTGCATCACGAGCCAGACCAGCATCAGCAGGGGTGGCAAAACGACCAGCCTGACCACCACCAGCATGATCAGGCACATGGCAGCAAAGCACTCGACTTTGTGGGCCGAACACCAGGGTCCAGGAACAGTGTCTACAGGTGGCACCATTGCTTCTTCTGCTGTTGTGCATGCAAGCCAATCCCCTGTCCATAGTGCATGCAAAGATGCCTCCTGCCCTGCACCTGTCATTGCACACTCTCAAGTAGCAGCATCAGGAAGCACGTACATGTCCTTGTCCCAGCGCAGCATTCAGTTGTTCATACTCCAGTCCTTGGAATGCAAGCGCAAATATGCAGCCAACGTCCCACAGGCCACACTACTAAATTCTCACAATTCATGACTGCTTGGCTCGAAATGTTGCCTTTTAGGCTTGTGGAGACAGAAGCATTCCGCAACCTGATGGTGGCGGCCGTCCCTCGGTACTCTGTCCCCAGCCGCCACTATTTCTCCCAGTGTGCCGTCCCCACATTACACAAGCACGTGTCCCAAAACATTAGCCGTGCCCTCAACAACGCAGTTACCGGTAAAGTCCACCTAACCACGGACACGTGGACAAGTGCTTGTGGGCAGGGACGGTACATCTCGCTGATGGCACACTGGGTTAACATAGTGGAAGCCGGGACCCAGTCGGACCTTGGGACGGAACACGTCCTCCCGACGCCAAGGATTGCAGGCCTTAGGTCAATCAGGGTTGCCCCCACGGTCTACAGCTCCTGCACCTCATGCTCCTCAGCCTCCTCCTCCTCCTTAGCCTCCATCTCCAAAATGACCACATCAGTCTCAAGCTGGAAGCACTGCAGCACTGCCTCGGCCAAGCGGCAACAGGCTGTGCTGAAGCTAATATGCTTAGGTGAAAAACGACACAATGCTGAAGAGTTATGGACAGCTCTGAAAGAGCAGGCAGATCTGTGGCTCAAACCGCTGAACCTACAGCCAGGCATGGTCGTGTGTGACAATGGCCGGAACCTGGTGGCGGCTCTGAGGCGAGGCGAGCTCACACACGTACCATGCCTGGCCCATGTGCTTAACCTCGTGGTTCAGCGGTTACTCAAATCCTACCCGGAGCTGCCGGATCTGCTTGTTAAAGTATGCCGCCTGTGTGCCCATTTTAGAAAGTCAGCTACAGCTTCCGCCGCCCTTGCAGTGTTTCAGCAGCGTTTGCAGCTTCTGGCTCACAGACTGGTGTGTGATGTCCCCACACGTTGGAACTCTACATTGCAGATGTTGGGAAGGATTTGTGAGCAGAAGAGGGCAGTTGTTGAGTACCAGCATCAAAAAGGCTATCGGTATCAGACTCCACACATAAGACCTCAGTAGTGGACGTGGATGTCAGACATATGTACCATCCTCCAAAACTTTGAGGACTGCACCAAGATGGTGAGCGGCGATGACGCCATGATTAGCCTCACCATCCCGCTTCTCTGTCTTCTGAAACGCTCTCTGCTCACAATCAAAGATGATGCATTGCAGGAGAAGCACGATAAGATGGAGCAATTAACCATACAGGGTGATTACACACAGCCAAGCCTCATCTCATCCCAACGTGGATTGGGTGACAATGAGGAAGAGGAGGAGGAGGAAGGACAGTAACTAGTTTCATGCACTATAGACGGTGCTATCTGCACAGCTGTCATACCGTCTGTTCAGCGTGGATGGCCAGAGGACAGAGAGGAGGAGGAGGAGAGCATGGTCAGTCATCCTCTTGGTGAGGACACGGAAGTCTTGCCTGTTAGTAGTCTGGCACGCATGGCTGAGTTTATGTTATGCTGCCTTTCCCATGACCCTCGCATTCTCAAATTTTTAGGTCATTACTGGTTGGTGACACTTCTAGACCCACTCTACAAAGAGAACTTTATATCTCTTATTCCTGAGGTGGACAGGTGTACAAAAATGAGGCAGTACCAGAAGGCCCTTGTTGCGGAACTATTAAAAAAATTCCCATCTGAAAACGCTGGAGGCAGAGGGCACACTTCGTTCGACAACCAAGGAGTACAGGCGAGAGAGACACAACTTCAATCCAGCAGAGGCAGGGGAACACTGTCAAAGTTCTGGGAGAGTTTTCTCAGACCCTCCCATCGCACAGGCCCTGAGGCGCAGGGTACTCTCACAAGGAGTGCAAAGTTTGGGAAGATGCTGAGGGAGTACCTTGCCATACCGTACCAACGTCCTCCGTGATTCCTCTGTGCCTTATAAATATTGGGTATCCAAGCTAGATATGTGGAATGAACTGGCTCTCTATGCCTTGGAGGTCCTGGCCTGCCCTGCCGCCAGCGTTTTATCAGATCGGGTTTTTAGTGCAGCTGGTGGAATTATAACTGATAAGCGCATCCTCCTGTCAACTGAAAATGCTGACAGGCTGACTCTTATAAAAATGAACAAGGGCTGGATTGGGCCAGACTTCTCAACACCACTGAATGATAGCAGCGTAACATAAACTCAAATCCAGTGTCTTTTCTTGGGAGGTGTATTCCCATGCACCTTTTCACACCCACACATGGGTATACGCTTCCTGATTTTGGCTATTTGCTCTTGTCCTCCTCCTTCTCCTCATCCTCCACCACAATATCACCAGGGTGACCGTGGTCCATGATGCAACACCCACATAATTTTTTTAAAGGGTGTTTGACTCGCCCCTGGGCCGTGGGGCACTCGGAGCCAGGCAATAGGGAGACGGTGGGGGTAGTAGTGGCGACCCGGTTTCGTGGCTCAGGGTGGTCAGACCAGTGGTAGTCCTTTAGCAGTCCTAAGTGATGTCCGACTACGCCACCCGTGGATTGCGGTTTTTATGAACCGCCGCTGCAAGGCAGACCGCTGGGGCTGATGATGTATGCAGCTGAGGTAGTGTGACTCCCCACGGGAAGAGTGCAGCCCCAGGGCAGTGTAGTGGATGGTGGGGGTGATTGTACAGAGAGTCCCAGTGCCGTTAGTGCTGGAGGAGCGAAAGAGTACACAGACAACGTACTGCAGTCCAATGTCTTTTACTCACAGTTCATGTACTCCGGGACACTTCTGTCAGCAATGACCGCCCGAGCCATGCTGCGTCCACCAGGTGAGGGGCTCGGTCAACCCCAGGCAGTTCAGGAGCATGGCACAGGACCCCCTTCAATCCATTCTCTGGCCTGCCTCACCAGTGACCCACTTTTGTCCAGCTGCCGCGGACTTGTGCGGGTAAACGTGGTTCCCATTCCCCGCTGTCCTATATGGTGCCTTCCTAGCAGGTTTGATGAGGTGTTGCACCAATAAATGATCACGACCTCCGGTCTTTGGCTGAGGGCTGTTTCTCCTCCACCAACTTGGGATCTGGTACCCTTAATCTGCCTGACCCTTCACCCTGTATTCTCGTGGGTTCTTAGGGTCCCTTCTGCCGTCTTGTTCCTGAGCCCTTCTGTTTCTCTCTCTCTCTTTCTTTTCTGTTCCTTTCTGTTCTTGTTCCTTTCTGTTCCTGGCCTTCACCCTAGGCCTGCCTCGTGGAGCTGGGCCCAGACTGAGCCACAGCTCCCTGTCAGCCCTCTCTGGCTGAACTCCTTCTCTTACTCCACTCACTGAACTTCTCTTCTTCTCTTCTCTCTGTGCTGGCTGGGCCTCAGAGGCTAGGCCCGCCTACGGAGCAGAGCCCCTTGCAGAGGCCTTCACTCCGTCACTTCTTCTCTCTGACTGAACACTGTTCTAAGATGGTGCCCACCTTTTATACCTCCCTCTAGAACATGAGCCCAGGTGACCAGCAACCAATGGGCTCCTATCTACGCTCAGGAACCAACTCCTATCTGCTCCTACATCACTGGGTATTCCTACCCCCTCCCCACTCCAGCCAGGGACATGGTCTGTCGTGCCTGCATTTCTGTCTAATAGGAGCACCGTTGAGCTGTCCCTCGGAAATGGGGTGAGTGTGCTGTATGCAGCTAACTGAACCCTGGTCCATACTCCATCCTTACCCGGGAGTGGAATATCACATCTCTGGCAGAGGTGCAATACCCCTGTAGCGGCCGAGCCCTCGGGGCGCTACATTTTTATGATGCCCGTAAAAAAAATTTTTTATACAGTATGTTCATGTATACCCCCCAGGAGTAAATGTTTGTCAGCCCATACACTTAGTGCATGGCATTACAAGTATAGGAGGCCCGCTCCTTTCTAATGGTAAAAAATTTTTATGATGCGCTCCTCCACGTCTCTTCCAAGGGCCATTGAAGTGCCTCCAAATTTTTGGCAGCCCTTGCAGTCACTGCATAGTCCAACACTATGGGAGACTCTCTCCTTTCTAATGGGAATTTGTCATTACTGTGGCCTGGTCTATGTGTCTTTAAATTCTTAGTGGGTTTTTTCCTAAACTTGGTCAGCCGTTAGACTCACTGCATACCCTATAACTGTATAGCAGACCCTCTCCTTTCTAATGGGAACATGTCATATCTTGTTACTGTGGCCCTGCTCTGTGTGTCTTTAAATTCTTAGTGGGGATTTTCCTAAAATCTGTCAGCCATTGGACTCACTGCATACCCTATAACAGTATAGCCGACCCTATCATTTCTAATGGGAATTTGTCGTTACTGTGGCCCTGCTCTATGTGTCTTTAAATTCTTAGTGGGTTTTTTCCTAAAATTGGTCAGCCGTTGGACTCACTGCATACCCTATAACTGTATAGCAGACCCTCTCCTTTCTAATGGGAGCATGTCGTACCTTGTTACTGTGGCCCTGCTCTGTGTGTCTTTAAATTTTTATTGGGGTTTTTCATTAAAATTTGTCAGCCGTTGGATTCACTGCATACCCTATAACTGTATAGCAGACCCTCTCCTTTCTAATGGGAACATGTCGTACCTTGTTACTGTGGCCATGCTCTTTGTGTCTTTAAATTGTTAGTGTTTTTTTTCAAAAATTTTGGCCACCCTTGCAGTCACAGCATGGGCATTACCACTATAGAAGACCCGCTCCTTTATAATGGGAACATTTTTTTTACTGAGACCCTCCTCTATGTCTCTTCAAAGGGGTATTAGGTTAACAATAGGATCTTTCTTTAGTACAAAAAACAGCATCACCAATTTAACCTCAATGTAATCACATTGTTCAGCTCATGCACCTCCTCCTCAATCTCCGAAATGACCACATCAGTCACAACCTGACAGCACTGCAGCACTGCCTTGGCCAAACAGCAACAGGCTGTGCTGAAGATAACATGCTTAATGCTTAATTGACAAACCGCCCAGCGCTGCATAGTTGTTGAAAGCTGTAACACAGCAGCTTGATCTGTGGCTCTCACCGCTGAACATACAGCCTGGCATGGTCATGTGTTACAATGGGCGGAACCTGGTGACGGAGAAATGACAACCGGGGTAGATACGGTTTCCCTCTATGCCAGTCCTTTCACAGAGCTAAAGAATATGGCTGTGGTGAAATACAACTCCCACTGAGAAGCTGTTTCAGATTGAAAAACATTGTGCCCACCAGAGGATTTGTTTCTGAGGGCTAACCTTTCTCACCCGCTCAAGAGCCCCATAGCAGCTGCAAAGTTAGCGCTATCATGAACTCTCCTGAGGTAGAAGCCAAGGCACACCAGAGAATTCTCTGGTGGGACTGTCCAACCCTGCCGAGAAGCAGTCCTGGCTAAGAAAAGTGTGTGGGAAGATTCCAGGACTCTCTATTTTTACTGAGGAGGAAACACACGCAAACATGGGGAGAACATACAAATTTCTTGCAGATGTTGTCCTTGCTGGGATTTGAACCCAGGATCCCAGTGCTGCAAGACTTCAGTGCTAACCACTGATCCAATGTGCTGCCGTTCACCCTCTAATATCTAACAGGCTGGAGAAACTTGAACCTACTGCCACTCTATCATCAGCTCCTTTGTGAGAAAATGTATTTGGGCAGCCACTCAGTCTACCAAATAAAATTCCAGAGAAGGAAATTGAGGATGGCTTCGCTACTGGTACTGGGGACAGTGCTAATACCATGGTGTTGTACCATAGTTTGCTGGAAATATTCCAGGCTGGTAGGAGGCAAGAAAATTCCCACAGAAAAGTACCAGCAGTAATGTTCAGGCCACATTTCAAGTGCAAGCAGCTTTAGAGGACTTCCTGGGAGAAATGACACGCAGGGTAGATACGGTTTCCCTCTATGCCAGTCCTTTCACTGAGCTAAATACAACTCTTATCAAAAAAAGTTGTGGACTGGCTCCGTACCGTCCCTGGCCACATTCACCTGTCCACGTGTTTGTGGTTAGGCAGTCCTTCTTAGTAAGTGCACTGGGTAGGGCATGGGTAATGTTGTGGGACCCGTGCTTGTGGAAGGCGAAGACGATACCGGGAAAAATAGTGGCGGCTGGGGACCGAGTATGGACACCCGGCCGCCGCCTGCATGACGTTGTGAAAAGCTTCCACCTCCACAAGCTTAAAAGGCCATATTTCAAGTGCAAAGAGCTGCCCAGAAATCTGTCAGTTTAGTGTTGCGGCCTGTGGGTGGGTGGCTGGCTGCATACTTGCAATTGCATTCCAAGTAACAGAAAACTAAGCAGATGATGGCCTCTATCATCATCATGGCCTCACCTCGGCACTATGAACTCTCCTGAAGAAGAAGCCAGGGCCCTCCGGAGAAGCCTCCGGTTCTCTGGTGGGCCCGTCCAACCCTGCCGAAAAGCAGCCCTGGCTAAGAAAAGTGTGGGGGAAGGTTCCCGGACACTCTATGGCTGCTTTTTTAATGCGGATCGGCCATGCTTATGCATGTTATTTCTCAAAACGCATTAAGGATCAGGCCATTTTCCAACTCTGTATTCAAGAAA
Organism: Phyllobates terribilis; assembly: GCF_046119375.1. Lineage (NCBI taxonomy): Eukaryota > Metazoa > Chordata > Amphibia > Anura > Dendrobatidae > Phyllobates > Phyllobates terribilis. Next base: position 285,241 of record NW_027362796.1, on the reverse strand, counting down.
TTAAATGCGCAAAGAAAGATGTGTGTGTGTCAAAGCACCACCGACAAGTGCGAGTTGCTGTTGGATGGGCTGCCATTGCTTCTGCAACAAGCTCAATTACAGGATTTTCTGGGAGAAATGACACGCAGGGTAGATACGGTTTCCCTCTATGCCAGTCCTTTCACCGAGCTAAATACAACTCTTAGCAAAAAAAGTTGTGGACTGGCTCCATACCGTCCCTGGCCACATTCACCTGTCCACGTGTTTGTGGTTAGGCGGTCCTTCCCAGTAAGTGCACTGGGGAGGACACGGGTAATGTTATGGGACCCGTGCTTGTGGAAGGCGGAGGCGATACCGGGAAATATAGTGGCGGCTGGGGACCGAGTATGGACACCCGGCCGCCGCCGGCATGAGGTTATGAAAAGCTTCCGCCTCCACGAGCCTAAAAGGCCACATTTCAAGTGCAGGCAGCTGTCAAAAATTTGGCAGTATAGTATTGCAGCCTGTGGGTGGGTGGCTGCCGGCATTCTTGTGCTTGCATTCCAAGGAATGGGGTAGGGACAACTGAACACTGCAGTGGGACAAGGAAGTGGACGGTGATTGTTTCAAGTCTGCAATGACAGGTGCATGGCAGGAGGCATCTTCGCATGTGCCAAGGATCACTTATGATGGGCACACATTTAGGCAGTGACCTGGGAGTCAGAGATGTTTCCAGAGGTCTTCCCCTTGCTGTTCCCATGTCTTTTCAGCACTGTATGCATGTGTCTCATGATGTGTCACACACCACATGGCCAGATAAGGTTGTAAAATGTTAAAATGACATTTCCTGGTGAATGCATTTGTCTTGGTTGAAAGCAATGCAAAAGTGCAAAAACGTGTCAAAAATGCTACGTGTGAACATAGCCCAAGGTGTGTAGGAGTATTATTGTTTTTGTTTATTTATTTTGCCTTATATACAAGTCATCACCCTGGAAAGGATGTTCCTTACGCCGTAAAAGTGGCGTAATACTCTGACGACGTTGTTGACAGCAGTGATCTGGGAGTCAGAGATGCTTCCAGGGGTCTTCCCCATGTTGTTCCCATGTCATTTGAGCACAGTTCCCATCGATTTGGGCAATTTTTAGGCCCTCTGCAGACCGCCGTGGGGAGCCACCTGAAAAATGCTCAAGTTTCCCCTAGACTTATATTGGGCTCATTGCTCGGGTTGAGCACCCGAGTATTTCAATTTGCTCGACCCGAGCAACGAGTACTCGAGCATTTTAGTGCTCGCTCATCACTAATGACAACCAAAAACATCCAAATAATCCTGATCAAAAAGTTCACATACCCTGGTGATTTTGGCCTGATAACATGCACAGAATTTGACACAAATGGGTTTGAATGGCTACTAAAGGTAACATCCTCACCTATGACCTGTTTGCTTGTAATCAGTGTGTGTGCATAAAGCTGAGTGAGTTTCTGGGATCCAGCCACTGACGTTTCTGGATTTTGAGATGGGGAAAGCAAAAGAATTATCAACGGATCTACGGGAAAAGGTAGTTGAACTGTATAACACAGGAAAGGGAGGCAAGAAGAGTATAACACAGGCAAGGGATACAAAAAGATATCCCAGGAATTGATAATGCCAGTCTGCAGTGTTCAAACTGTGATTAACAAATGGAAAATCAGATGCTCTGTAAAAACCAAACCACAGTCAGGTAGACCAACAAAAATTTCAGCCACAACTGCCAAGAAAATTGTTCGGGATGCAAAGAAAAACCAACAAATAACATCAGCTGAGAACACACTTAGGGGTGTACTCACTTTTGTTGCCAGCGGTTTAGACATTATTGGCTATGTGTTGAGTTATTTTGCAGGCACACCAAATTTACAGTTAAACAAGCTGTACACTGACTACTGTACATTGTATCAAAGTGTCGCATCTTCAGTGTTGTCCCATCAAAAATATATATATGTATTCCGGCCCATTTTTGGAGTTTTGTGTGAAATTATGTCCAATTTGCCTTTTTTTTCTCAGTTTTTTTGTGTTGTTCCAATAAACACAAAGGAAATAAACATGCGTGTAATAAAACATGTGTAATTTTCTGAAACAATTTCAAGGGTGCCAGCACTTTCCGCCATGACTGTATATGCAGGTAGAGTCCTTAACCCCTTTACAACCCAAAGTGGTTTGCACGTTAATGAGAAGGCCAATTTTTACAATTCTGACCACTGTCACTTTATGAGGTAATTACTCTGGAACGCTTCAACGGATCCCCCTGGTTCTGAGAATATTTTTTCATGACATATTGTACTTTATGATTGTGGTAAAATTTCTTCGATATCACTTGTGTTTATTTGTGAAAAAAACAGATATTTGGCGAAAATTTTGAAAATTTTGCAATTTTCAATATTTGAATTTTTATGCCCTTAAATCGGAGAGATATGTCACACAAAAAAAGTTAATAAATAACATTTCCCATATGTCTATTTTACATCAGCATAATTTTGGAACCCAAATTTATTTTTATTAGGGAGCTATAAGGGTTAAAATTGACCAGCGATTTCTCATTTTTCCAACAAAATTTACAAAACCATTTTATTAGGGACCACATCACATTTGAAGTCACTTTGAGGGGTCTTTATGACTGAAAATACCCAAAAGTGACACCATTCTTAAAACTGCACCCCTCAGTGAATCAGGTCATCATGGCAATGTAGCACCCTGAGGATTCGGCTGCTACAAGGGTATTGCACCTCACTCCAGAGGTGTGGTATTCCACTCCCGGGTAAGGATGGAGTGTGGAACTGAGCTCAGTAGGCTGCATGCACTACATACATCCCATTTCCGGGGGACAGAACTACGGTACTCCCACCAAGTATATGTGCAGGTACGACAGCGTCTGTCCCTGGCTGGAGTGGGAGGGGGGTGGAACATCCCAGTAGTGTAGGGGCAGATAGGGGGAGTAGTCTGGGTAAAGCTAGGAGCTCATTGGGTGCTAGTCACCTGGGCTCACACATAGAGGGAGTATATATGGTGGGCACCATCTTAGATCAGAGTTCAGTTCAGAGAGGAGGAGAAGCAGAGCAGAGGAGCTCAGCCAGGAGGGCTGACAGGGAGCTGTGGCTCCGGCTGGGCCCAGCTCCAGAGCCAAGCCTGCAGAGGAGAGAGGAGAAAGAAGGACCCAGAGAGAAAGACAGAGGGAACCCCAAGAACCCAGAAACAGACCAGAAAGGGTGAAGGGTTGGCGGACACGGGTACCGGAACCCGAACTGGTGGAGGCCACTTATCCTCAGCCAGGAACCGGAGGTCGTGGTCAAGATTTGCCACGACCCTCACCAAATCCACCAGAAAGGCACACCAAGCATAGGGTCAGGGAACCCAGAGGAGGTTTGACCACTAAGAGACCCGAGGGAGCCGGCCAAAGGTGGATCCCTGGTGGGAACGGCCAGAGACAGAGAGAGAGAAGGGAGCTCAGGACCACGCTCCAGAACTGCCTGGGGGTTAGCCGAGTCCAGGACCTGGTGGACGCAGCACGGCTCGGGTGGTCACTCAAGGCCAGAGTGACTGAGAGAACAACCGTGAGTAAAAACCCTGAAACTGCACCTCAAGTCTCTGACTCTCCTTTCTACAACATAACTACACCCATCATCCACACCTGCTGCCCTGAGGCCATACCCCTCCCGTTGGGGGTTATACCATCACTGCTGCACATATACCACCGGCCTCAGTGGACTGCTCTGCAGCGGCGGCTTCAAAGCCGCACTCAACGGGTGGCATAGTCGATCAAATTAACATCTACTGCCATAGACTGCCACTTAGTTTGACACCCTGGGCACGGATCGGGTCACCGCCACAAGGACTACTACCCCCATCGAGATCCGGCTCCGGGTATCCCTTGCACATGGCCCAGGGGGTGCGTCAGCAACATCCGGGAAGCCGCGGCACACATTGCTGGACGCCGGCAGGAGAGGTGACTATCCCGATCACCTCCCCTTGCCCCCGCAATGCTGCGAACGACTTCGATCGCAGCATTGCGGGGGTTAATGTGCGGGACCTCTCCCAGCACATAGCACCGGGTGTCAGCTGTGACAATCAGTTGACACCCGGCGGCGATCACGCCCGCACAGCCTGTGTGCGGGCGCGATCGCAACGTATCAGGCTCTTAAGTCCCAGGGCGCAGATACGTATCAGTACGTCTTGGGCTTTAAAGAAGTTAAAATTATGTGAAAATGGGAAAAGTCACAAAACTTTGCAACTTTTCAGGAGCTTTATGCCAGTTTTCTGGCAAAAACACTGGTGAATCTGGTTCATAATCTCTAATCCTTTCAGCTCCCTTTAATTAGACTACTTTCAACAAACTAATTATAAGTATTGGGTCTGTTTTTTTTTAATGCTTTTAAAATAATTGTAAATATTTTCAATCCCCTTTTGTTATAAGGATTTCCCAAAAATTAGCTAATCATAGGTTGTCCTGCATTCGTGACAGTGATTGACTGCGTGGTCACTTGGAAGTTTACATTGGCATCACTACAGGGCCGGTAAAGAAGGACTGTCAGGGACCCCCAGAGTGTGGTAAAATGCGCCAACTAATTCATAATTCATTTAATTCTCACACAATATACTAAGTTAGTGTAAGTCTACAAAAAAGCAACAAAACTTGGTGCTAAAAAAATTGAGCATAACTTTTTGAAAAATGAACCAAGTTATGCCAAATCTTACATATTTTGTGACTTTGTGATCAGTTATCAACACAAATATTTTACTCAAATTACCAGATCGATGGATAAGCATTGGGACTTTTCCCTAAATCTCTCCAAAACATCACCGCTTATAGAAGACCACCCTCATATCCAGATCAGATTTTCTGTGAGAGATGCCCAGATTCACAATATAGTATGCCTACTGGCCATCTATGAGAAGTCCACCCCAATGGAAGTCCAGTTATTAAAGGAGATTTTACTGTTTATATAAGGGGCAGACAATGACAGTGAAGGGCCCTTAATCAGGACTTCTGATCTGGGCCCCCCACCCTCCATCAGGCACCACCTACATATACATTTCCATGTATATTTATATTAGGCACACATATAAAATTTGCACATGCTAATACTCTATACACATTTTAACGTATGCATATACATAGTGCACACAAACATAAAATACGGACATACACATAAGATGCACATACACAGTATAGAGTCCCGGTAGTCCTCATAGTTTTAAGCATGGACCCTGGCAAATTGTAGACGGACTTTTATTGTTCATGGGCTTTAAGGGAGAGAGGCTTCCTTTGTGGAGGACACTCATGAATGCCATTCATTTGCAGTGTACACCGTGTCGTGTTATGGAAAACACTCACCCTGGTTTGGCTTTCTACTTCTTCAGCTAATAGCAATGAATTTGCCTGTCGATTTTCTTCTCATCAGAAGATGCTTTTGTTTAGATGTTATCTTCCATCTGACTGATAAGAAAAGCTTTGCTGATCTTCTTGTAGACTTCACATTTTTTGTAAAGAAATTATTTTCTTTCTCAGAAATGTCTTGTGACATTTCTCTTCTATGTGGTGCCACTTACCCTTCTCATCAGAGGACGCTTTTGTTTAGGTGTTAACTTCCATAGTCGGCCTGGACGTCTCTGTAAGATGGTTGCAGTTCCATCTTTGTTACAGTTTTGCATCACTTTTGCTACAGTATTCTGACTGATAAGTAAAGTTTTGCTGATCTTCTTGTAGACTTCACATTTATTGCAAAGAAATTATTTTCTTTCTCAGGTTTTGTGACATTTCCCTTCTATGTGGTGCCATTGCTGATAGCATGAAATGGGAAGGAGTTTTCTTTATTAAGTAACTTCCTTTTACAGACACCTGTCTGCTGGACATCTGTTTAATGAATAATTACACTTACCTGTGGTTCAGTTCTTGTTAATTAGAATTTTGTTGTCTAAACTTAGCTTTTCTCTTATGACTGTTACTGGGATGTTCTCATTTTTGAAACATGATCTTGAATGAGTTTGTTAAGAAAATTACTTTTTTGGGGTCTGCAAAATACCAAATCTTGTTTGCATTCAATGGCTCAAATTTGCGAGAGTATTTTGTAGTATGGTATCCCATATAAAATGATGATTCTGAAAGGAAACTACAGGTTTGCTGACAAATCTATTTGGGTGTACTGATTTATGCTAAACACTGTATATATATATATATATATATATATATATATATATATAAACCTTATAAGTTTGGTATCACAGTAATCGTGCTACTGACTCTGAATCATTTTGTCAGTTTGTTTTTACAACACAATACACACTGTAAAATGAAGGAACCCAAACCTGGCATTTTTTCTCATTTTTCAACACATTATATGATAAAATGAATGGTGTTGTTCAAAACTACAACACTAAGCGTCAGCACACTGTGATTTGCTGATCTGTAAGATGCGTTCTTTGTGCTGTGAAAATACACAGCTGTGATATCTCACCAAATATTCATAGTGGGAACTTAAAATTATGTTTTTCTGCCATGATTAAGGATGGTTTGGATGTATGAAACATGTTGACCTTTTATTTCTATCTTTGTGGAATTAAGGCTGCATGAACCAGTCACCAACCATTATCTGCATATGTACAAATATTAAGTGCTACTGAGTGCTGTAGGAAAAACTTAGAATAGTGAGGTGATTTGATAGTCCTGCCACAAATAATCTGTTTCTACTGCACACTTAAAATCTCTGATAGTGGGAATGAACATGATTGCTTGCAGTAGTGCACTCCTGAGAGCTGGTGCAGCAGAGAAAATGTCTTGGACATGAGAGTGGGAGGTCCTGATTATGGAGGATGTTAATCTTAGCTCATTGGAGTGTAGATATGGTAGAGATGCAGGACTGTGCAGCAGTGTGGAGAGGTTTGTGGATGAGTGTAATGACTGGTACAGGGTGGAGGCACCAGTGTAACTGCTGGACAGAAATATGAGACTGACTGCTGCACTAAGGATAATGAGAAATACATTTAGTGAGAAGAAGAGCAATTAGTGAGTTACAAGTATTTGTGAATTGAAGACAAAAAGGAATCAGAGCAACAGTAACAGATTTTACTTTTTTTTAATTAATAAGGGGATGAATAAAATCGTGAACATTATCAAAAGACTAAATCAAAGTCAGGAAGATAGCCGAGGTCAGATACCAGGTGATCAGTAAATGACAAGTCAGACGAGCAGTATGAATACCGCGGAGCCCGATGACAGAGGCGTTACTGAAACTTGTCCAGGTTGACCAGTCAGAAGGCCACAGGTAGATGGTGAAGGTCCTTCTATACAGCTCCAGCAGTGATGGTGGATCTGCTGGACTTCAGGGCGCTAGATGCTTAGGTGTCCCGTCTTTTAGATGGTTTTAGGGCAACAGTGACAGCATGCAAATGCGCGAGCAGCCCTGGATAATCCACGCCGGCAGGATGATAAGATCCGGCGGAAGATGGAACCTATGAGAAGAGAAATAAATATAATGTAAGTGATGGGACTCCATATTATATGATAATGCTGTGCAGTCACTGTGGCCGGACGGCAGAGGAATATTATCATACAGAGGTCAGGGGTCATTGTCAGCAATCATACATGTGACAATCCCATCACTGACAGATGACATCTACTCCACATGAATTATTCTCACTGACATCACACAAAGTGGAGCTGATTCTCACACTTACCTCGTCTCTTTTTCCCATTTTTTCCATTTTCTGAGTTTTGTTGCTCCATACTCAGATTTATTGCCGATTTTCTTTCTTCATGAGATGGAAATTCTGATGAAAAATTAAAAAAAAGAAATCAATAACAATATCTTGTTATAGGATCTGCTTTGTCATAATATGGATAACATAAGAGACCTATAGTATTGTATAAAACCATGTGGGAATATTTGAGCCTTGAAGTCAACATTCACATTGCTGGTGCTGTAGACATGTACATACCTGGCAATGGGGACGAGGGTGGCAAGATGGTAACAGCATCGTCTGTATTACATACAGGAACAGATACTTTCTGCCTGTTTGAAGAAGAAAAACATGTAAATCTCAAGTAAACTCCGTATAAAAGGGGTTGTCCCACTAGAAGAACACCGACTATAAGGCCTAGTAGGACATATGACTGTCATAGTGGGGAAGGTCTTCTGCTCAAGACTACCTTTTATAGAGAGCTGAGAGGAAAACCACTACCAAGAATGGCCGGCATTTCATACTACATCTCTCCTACAGTGAGGGCAGCACTAAAAGTGCATGACCGGCCACAATTATGGGCTGTTATCTCCAACAATTCCGAAAGCTGAAAGCACAATGACCCATAACCATGGGGCGGTGGATGCTGCATTTGATATTATGGTATTTATGTCCTATATTTGGTGTTGTGCACATATATCAGCCTGGAGCTCCCAGTAATGACCCCATAATCTACTCACATTTCTGAGATGTTTGTGTTGGATTCTGGTGTACACTCTGGAGGGGCCTTGGGATCCTCGTTGTTCACCATCCCGTTAGTGGTGGTAGAGTGCTAAATGTGGATAACAATAAGTTATTAAATATACATACTTTTTAATTTTATAGATCCTTTTTTTGTACATATTTTGGATTTATCGATCACATACTTACTTTAGAAAGCCTCTCAGAAGATGATGATGCAAATATTCGGAAGATAAAGTTCTCATTGTCCTCCCTTGTGCCCTCCTTATCCTCTGAGACCAGATGGTTGTTTTCATCAGAGTGATCTACAAGACATAGGTAAGGAAGGATTGTTAGAGGGTGTCAGTATAACACAGTCGCTATATCTCACTAGGTTACTAGATAATACAACGTAATATACAGAAAACATGAAAAAAAACTCCTGTACAAAATTAGAGAAATAGGGATATAGTACGAAACCATGGTCTACATAGCTGAGATCCATGAAACATGGATAACATAGTAGACCAGAAAAACCATGTGTAAATATTTGAGCCTTGAAGTCAACATTCACATTGTTGGTGCTGTAGACATGTACATACCTGGCAATGGGGACGAGGGTGGCAAGATGGTAACAGCATCGTCTGTATTACATACAGGAACAGATTCTTTCTGCCTGTTTGAAGAAGAAAAACATGTAAATCGTAAGTAAACACAGTATAAAATGGGTTGTCTCACTATAAGAACACTGACTATAAGGCCTAATAGGACATATGACTGTCATAGTGGGGAAGGTTTTCTGCTCAAAACTACCTTCCATGGATCAGAACACAACTACCAAGAATGGCTGGCAAGTAATACTACAGCTCTCCTACAGAGTAGGCAGTGCTAAAAATGCATGACCTGCCACAATTATGGGCTGTTATCTTCTGCATTTTCTGAAGCCAAAAGTACAATGACCGTTAACCATGAAGTGGTGAATGCTGCATTTGATATTCTGTTATTTATGTCCTATATTTGGTGTTGTGTACATAGATCAGCCTGGAACTCCCAGTAATGACCCTTTCTAATCTACTCACATTTCTGAGATGTTTGTGTTGGTTTCTTGTGTATACTCTGGACGGGCATTGGGATCCTCATTGTTCACCATCCTGGTAGCGATGGTACAGAGCTAAATACGGATAAAAATAAGATATAAAATATTTTTTTTATGTACTTTTAGAGTTTTTTTAATTTTTTTTACATATTTTGGATTTATTAATCACATACTTACTTTACAAAGCTTTTCAGAAGATGACGTAAAATTTTGGAAGTCAAGGCTCTCATTGTTCTCACTTGTGCCTTCCTCATCCTTTGAGACCAGATGTTTGTTTATATCAGAATGATCTACAAGAAATAGGTAATGAAGTATTATTAGAGGTTGTCAGTATAACACAGTCACTATTTATCACTAATATTAATGGGAACAGATGATCACATATTAGGGAAGATGAGACAAACAGTCGCTTAGTCTAGATGACGTCTCCTTCTACTTACTGATAAATAAGCTGGTGTCTGAGTCTGAAACAAGCTGAGGAACATACTCCAGCTCCTGGCTCAGAATGTTGTCAAAGTCCAAGTCACTCAGGAATGGATGAACCTTGATCTCAAATGCTCCTCCTAGAAAAAGAAAAACAAAAGTGATGCGGACATAGTCAGGGATGGCTCCATATCTGAACAGTTTATCGTAATCTGAACTAATGACAAAACTGAGCCGACATGAAGGAAATAAACTGAAAGTCTTAGTGTGGAGAACTAGAAATACAGTAGATGAGCTGATAGAGAAATGCTGATCTTCATGGACATGAGCGATATGTCCTTGGTCTAATAAGGGAATATTAATACTAGTATATCTGTTACCTGTCCCAAGTCTACGCACAGGATTTCTTCTGAGCAGCTCAGTGATGAGATTCTGAGCATCCAGGGGTGGAGCGCGATCACAATTCCAAATTAGTTCTCCTGTTACATAGAAAATTACAGAAAATAAAACCTCTTTACTGGACTGTAACATAAAGCAAAGGAAATAACTAAACAAATGTAACCAATCAACGCAATGATCGGATTATTCTACTCACCAATGACAACCCTTTTATAAAGCTCAGTGAGGGAATCAGCATCAAATGGTACACATCCCAGCAGGAATTTATACAGGATGATCCCCAATGACCACCAGTCAACAGGTCTTCCATAGCCTTCTTTCAGGATGATCTCTGGGGCTATGTAACATGGGGTGCCACAGAACTGTAAACCAACAGAACATAGAGATGAGAATCGATGAAACAATTATTATGACAAGATATCATTGTTAAAACACAATGCAGAAGATAAAATATTAGTGGAAAAGTTCTCTAGAAAGGAAGAACGTAGAGAAGAGACAATAGTGTGATGAGATTTGCAAATAACAAGCTAAGTTCTTGTAGGTGATGCTGACCTCACGGTCCTGGAACTCTCTGGAGATGTCCACTGCTAATTCCTTGTAGGTGTTGGTTTTCGATATCATTAGACCAAGTTTTGAAATCCCAAAATCGGTAACTTTAATATGTCCAGTAGATGTAATCAGGAGGCTGCAAAAGAGAAGATGGTTTTAGCCTCACAGACTGAATGATAATAAATGACAACTTTCCCCACTTTATTATACTAAGGGGGCACTTACTTTTCCGGCTTCAGGTCTCTGTGCACCACACCGTAACTATGCAGGTATTCCACGGCAAGTACCGCCTCTGCAAAGTACAAGCGGGCCATGGGGACAGAGAAAGGACCCCTGGTGCTTAGAAGGGTCCCACAGTCTCCACCTATAGAAGAAAGGAAATATGACCGGTGAGGGGTTTATACAGAAGATAACCATGATATACCACGAGCAGATAACCATGATGTATAATGAGCAGTGAGCTGAAACATCCTGGGGAGATCACACAGATAGTGGCGTACATAGAAATCACAAGACCCCATATCAAAAGTTGTAATTGCCCCCCACCCTAAAAAATAAAAAAGAAATATATTTATATCCCTGTTGAAGCAGCTTGGTGTTCTCACCAGCAATACAACTTTTATGGCCATTTTAGAGTATGATGCTCCCAAAAATGCCCACACCCACACTCAATGAGTATGGTATCCCCACAGTGAATCCTCCTAAGGAGGTCACCACTTAGAAGGAGGCCAGCCACAACCCCCTACTCGGTGTGATGGCACCCACAGCAACCCTCCCACTCAGGATAATGGTTCCCACAGTCCCTCACACAATATAATGGTCCGCATAACTCCCCACTCAGTATGATGTCCCCACACAGAATGGGGGCCTCCATACAGAGTGAGGACCCCCACAGCACCCCACTTAATATGATGACCTCCACTCAGCATTCACAGTCCCCCCATATCTAGTCATACGGCCCCCTTTCAGTATTTTGGCCCCTACTAGCCACCTACTCAGTATTTTTGCCCCCACCAGCCCCACCTCCTTGAAGAAGCAAATACCGCTGAAATTGTGATGACAGGTGGAGGGATGCTGCCCACTGCCGAGCGTCGACAGACCCCCTCCGACTGATGAGCCCCATAGCGCCCCTGCACCAAGATCAATGAATTTACGAGCATCTTGGTAATAGATAACCTATATTAAATGCTCTGTGGGGATGTAACCAACAATGTCCTAATGATATGAGCAGTGATAAGATGAAAGCAGACATGGGCTGAATATAATACAATAGATGTGTCTTACCTCCTACATACTCCATGACCATACACAGGTGAGATCTAGTTGGAAAGGAGCAGAGCATGGAGACCACAAAGGGACAATCAGCAAATGTTAAGATGTCCCTCTCCAGAAAGGCCCATTCCAATCTCTGTGCAGTATTTAGGTTCCGCTTAGCCATTTTCTTCATAGCAAAGGTCTGGTGTGAGTCTTTATGATGCACTAAGTAGACGGCCCTGGAGAGAAGGAGAATCCATCGGTTATAATAAATCCTTATTAATAATCCATCTATAGAAATCATTATATGTTTAATACTGGTATCCAAGGGGTAACATTTCTCCTTGCGGAGAGTGACATGTTAAGCTTGTCAAGGTGAGGAGACTTTTAAGCCTCAATGATCCTCTGGGAAATATGCAAATTGTCTCTTCAGAGAGGAAGAGAACTAGAACTCTAGTGCCACCTATAGGAAGTAGTAATCCTAAAAGTCAATATCGACCCTTTAACGAGCCTTATCACATGACATGGAATAATAGCCATAACCAAAATCTCAATTTTCGGACACTATGTTTTGGGGTACAAGCACTCATCAGTGCAAAGTGTGAGATATGGTTTGGCTGGGTGAGAGGCATCTGACCGGGATCCAAGCGGTAACGTTAGTCCTTGCGGAAAAAGCCATGTTAAGCATGTCAAGGTGAGGAGACTTTTAAGCTGCAATGCTCTTCTGGGAAATATGCAAATTGTCTCTTTTCAGAGAGGAAGAGAACTAGCACCCTAGTGCCACCTATAGGAAGTAGCAATCCTATTTCCCAGAGGAGCATTGCGGCTTAAAAGTCTCCTCATGTCCGCAAGGAGAAACGTCAACCCCTTGGATACGGGTCAGACACCTCTCACCCAGTCAAACCATATCTCACACTTTGCACTGAAGAGGGGCAGTACCCCAGAACACAGTTCCTGCAAATTGATATTTTGGTTTTGGCTATTATCCTAAGTCATGTGACAAGGCTTGTTAAAGGGTCGATATTGACTTTTAGGATTGCTACTTCCTATAGGTGGAGTTCTAGTTAGCTTCCTCTCTGAAGAGACAATTTGCATATGTTTAATACTAGAAGTCTGGCCGCCACTATAAATCCACATCTAGAAATGCATAAAATAGCACTACATAGATCACATATGGGAGGTCTCCACAATGCCACTTCTGCCGGAGCCATCACCCAGGTCACATTATAGATACGAGAATCTATCGAAATTCTCTTTGGGCAGATTCGCTATAACTGACCAAATACAATTTAGTGCAAATAAAATTGGTCCAAAATGAATGTGCTCCAGGGCTCTCTTCTGCTGCTGAGGCCAGTGATTGGGCCCACATGGTCATGGTGGAGGGTGTAGATGTCATTGACGTCAATATGGTGTCACCCTTCATGTGACCATGTGTAGCCAACTTCTCTGATCAGCTTCATAATGGAGCCCCCCCATCAAAACAAAGATCAGAGTGGAGAGCAGAAAAGCTCAGGTGGAGGAGGCAGCATAAGAGCAGATGAGGGTCTAGCACAGGCGAATGTAATAATATTATATTATTATATATTATATTATATGTAATTATATTATTTAAATCGCTTTCCTTACAGTTTGATTTGCTACAGATCATATAATTTCCCTATGATAACACTGAATGGCAGAGTGCAGGGGCAGAAGCATTGTCATAGGGAACCCTGAGAAATGTGGATTATGGCAACAGAAATCTCACCCAAAATTTCCACTGCTGATGAGTTTGGAAGTTTCATAGTCGCTCATATGCGGCTTTCTCGCCGGAACCAATGAATCGATCACGCTCTATAAAAGAATAAGAAACAATACTGATTTATTGAAGATGCAGGAAAAAAGTTACAGATGCAAAAACTTCTCCCCCCATATTATGTCCCAGATGATTTACACTGATATGATGTTGGGAGGATACAAACCGGACGCTGGGCAGACCCGGCGCTAGCACCCTGCACACCCAGGCAAGTGCCGGGGCCCTGAGTAGGCGAGGAGCCACTTGCTGTCGGGCACCATGGCGTGCTATGGGACCGGTGAGCAGAGGAGAGTGGTGCCAGCGCCAGCTAGTGGGCCTTGCTCCCCCCCCCCAATGCTTGCCCTGGACCACGGCCGGCACAATACTTACCTCTCCACAGCTGGTGAGCAGTGAGGTGAGCATTTGATTTTTTTTTTTTTATGTATGGAGGTATGGGGCATTATATGGGGGGAGAAGTGACATCCTGCATGGGGCATTATATGGGGGGGAGGTAGGGACATCCTGCGTGGGGTATTATATGGGGGGGAGAAGTGACATCCTGCATGGGGCATTATATGGGGGGAGTGACATCCTGCATGGGGCATTATATGAGGTGAGAGGTGACATCCTACATGAGGCATTATATGGGGGGGACATCCTGCATGGGGCATTATATAGGGGGGTGACATCCTGCATGGGGTATTATATGAGGGGAGAAGTGACATCCTGCATGGGTCATTATATGGGGGGGGAGTGACATCCAGCATACGGCTTTATATGGGGTGAGAGGTGACATTCTGCATGGGGCATTATATGGGGGGTGACATCCTGCATGGGGCATTATATGGGGGAGTGACATCCTGCATGGGGTATTATATGGGGGGTGACATCCTGCATGGGGCATTATATGGGGTGAGAGGTGACATCCTGCATGGGGCAATATATGGGGTGAGAGGTGACATCCTACATGGGGCAGTATGTGTTGGGGGGACATCCTGCATGGGGCATTATATGGGGGGGTGACATCCTGCATGGGGCATTATATGGGGGGTGACATCCTGTATGGGCCATTATGTGGGGTGGGACATCCTGCATGGAGCATTATGTGGGGGGGACATCCTGCATGGGGAATTATATGGGGGGTGACATCCTGCATGGGGCATTATGTGGGGGGGATATCCTGCATGGGGCATTATGTGTGGGGGACATCCTGCATGGGGCATTATGTGGGGTGGGACATCCTGCATGGGGCATTATGTGGAGGGGACATCCTGCATGGGGAATTATATGGGGGGTGACATCCTGCATAGGCCATTATATAGGGGGTGACATCCTGCATGGGGCATTATGTGGGGGGGATATCCTGCATGGGGCATTATGTGTGGGGGACATCCTGCATGTGGTATTATGTGGGGTGGGACATCCTGCATGGGGCATTATGTGGAGGGGACATCCTGCATAGGGAATTATATGGGGGGTGACATCCTGCATGGGCCATTATATAGGGGGGTGACATCCTGCATGGGTCATTATATGGGGGGGGAAGTGACATCCAGCATAGGGCTTTATATGGGGTGAGAGGTGACATTCTGCATGGGGCATTATATGGGGGGTGACATCCTGGATGGGGCATTATATGGGGGGAGTGACATCCTGCATGGGGTATTATATGGGGGGAGAAGTGACATCCTGCATGGGGCATTATATGGGGTGAGAGGTGACATTCTGCATTGGGCAATATATGGGGTGAGAGGTGACATCCTACATGGGGCAGTATGTGTTGGGGGGACATCCTGCATGGGGTATTATATGGGGGGGTGACATCCTGCATGGGGCATTATATGGGGGGTGACATCCTGTATGGGCCATTATGTGGGGTGGGACATCCTGCATGGAGCATTATGTGGGGGGGACATCCTGCATGGGGAATTATATGGGGGGGTGACATCCTGCATGGGGCATTATATGGGGGGGATATCCTGCATGGGGCATTATGTGTGGGGGACATCCTGCATGGGGCATTATGTGGGGTGGGACATCCTGCATGGGGCATTATGTGGAGGGGACATCCTGCATGGGGAATAATATGGGGGTTGACATCCTGCATGGGCCATTATGGGGGGGGGCACAGCCTGCATGGGGCATTATGTGGGGGGCACAGCCTGCATGGGGCATTATGTGGGAGGGACATTCTGCATGGGGAATTATATGGGGGATGACATCCTGCATGGGCCATTATGTGGGAGGGGGACAACCTGCATGGGGCATTATGTGGGGGGGGGCACAGCCTGCATGTGGCATTATGTGGGGGGTCAAAGCCTGCATGGGGCATTATGTAGGGGTCACAGCCTGCATGGAGCATTATGTGGGGGGTCAAAGCCTGCATGGGGCATTACGTGGGGGGCACAGCCTGTATGGGGCATTATGTGTGGGGTCACAGCCTGCATGGGGCATTATATGGGGGCACAGCCTGCGTGGAGCATTTTATGGGGTCCATTATTCTATATGGAGCAATATATGGAGCTCATAATACGGTATAGAGGACTATGTGGTGCCATTATACTGTGTGGAGGACATTACTGTCCGGTCTGCACTGTGAGCTGTGAGGATTCGCCGCTTTCTGAGTTATTGTGGAATTTACAATAGATATCGCTCATGTAATGTAAGAAGTGAAATCTTCGGGCTTGTACTATATATATATATATATATATATATATATATATATATATATACATATATATATATATATTTATCTGCGGTATCTGTGCATCATGAATCGTGGTATGTGTTAAAGGGGCCACTGAGACTCTTTCGCCCAGGGCCCACGAAATCCTGGAGCCGCCCTGCAACGGTCATCATACATTACTATAACATTCTGGATAATGTGGGAGATCACACAGAGGAGGACTTACAGGTAATCTGTCACCAGGTGTTTGCTATGTATTCTGAAAGCACCATGATGTAGGGGCAGAGACCCTGATTCCAGTGATGTGTTACTTACTAGGCTGTGTGTGGCTGGTTCAATAAAATCAGTAGATTATCACTAGAAGACTATCTGTCTAGCCAGGTAGTCCTATTGCTCTGTACCCCTGCCTCCACCACTGATTAGCAGCTTTCTGCCTATGCACAGTGTACACAGAAAGCTGCCAATCAATGGTGTGGGCGGGGTTATACAAGACTCAGCATTCAGAGCTCTACAGCAGAAAAAAATAGTGATTTTATCACAACTGCTCCACCGAGTAAAGTAATCAACACATGGAATCAGGGTCTCTGTCCCTGCATCATGCTTCTCTCAGACCAAATAGCATAAACCTGGTGACAGATTCCCAGTAATTCACATGTAATTAACACCATAGGGTCATCTACACTTAGAATAGAGACGTCCCATGGTTGTATGGGGGATAATACTGGACGAGTCATTCACACCCCATGATCTGATGACACACACGCATCCCCCTCTATGATACTTACGGATTCTTGGATCTCCGGGATCTCACTAATTTCATTGTTAGGATTCGACAGCTCAGTTGTTTCTAAAATAATGATGAAGAAATGAAATGTATTAGAGGATATTATTCCTACATAGATAATACAGCAATATAACGGAGAAATGACAAGATGTCTGTAAATGGGATTAATACTCGTTATATGGGGATTCTAAATATGAGAATATACGGGGAATCCATAGATAAATGTAATGTAAATGATGGAGGAACCCCTTCATAAATAACAAAAGACTGACCATCACTTCCGAAAAGAAAATGGGTGCGAACAGGTGCATACTAAGAGTAGCCATCCAAATACATAACTAACAAAGTTGCACTCTGTAACGCTATAGCATGTAAACATGAAATAAATGAAATTTGAATTGCATTATTGCTGTAGAAAATAGGATAAAAGGAAGATACTTAGCGCATAATTTGGCCAATTCATGCATGGCCAGCAGCCACGGCAAGGCGACCTTCTTTTTCTGGGTGCATGCCAAGTAGCCACGGCAAGGTGACCTTTTTTTTTGCTGGGTGCATGCCCAGCAGTCACGGCAAGACGACCTTCTTTTGCTGGGTGCATGCCCAGCAGTCATGACAAGGCGACCTTCTTTTGCTGGGTGCATGCCCAGCAGTCACGACAAGGCGACCTTCTTTTGCTGGGTGCATGCCTAGTAGCCACGGCAAGGCGACCTTCTTTTGCTCGGTGCATGCCCAGCAGTCACGGCAAGGCGACCTTTTTTGCTGGGAACCTATCTCCACCCATCAGCCCGGGGTGGTTTTAATTACAACAGGATCCTACCTACCCATATAAATGTAGGCTTCAGCCTAGGAGAGGATTCACATTAGGAGAGGATTCCAACAAAAAGATCGCCTTGTCATTGGCTGCTGGGCATTCATGAATTGGCCAAATTATGTGCTCAGTATCTTAGTTTTTTCCCATTTTCTAGAGCAGTAATGCAATTTAAATTTAATTTATTTCATGTTACTTGCTATAGCACTGCAGAATGGACCCTCCATCACATGAATGAGGAACCCCCCACCCACGCTGCACATACGAGTGATGGTAAGAGAGCTGAAACATAGGAGAGATTTGCAAATTAGCCTGGAAGTGCACTGGGGGCGTGTCACTGCACTTGGATTTCTTCTTTCACACCCCCAGCGCACTTCCATTCTGATTTGTATATGGTGTCTACTTTACATTTCTCCTGACTGGCACATTGGATTTCTACAAACAATTATTATTAGGGGACAATGGCCTATACCATCAGGCTATGTGCCCACGATGCAGAAATGAAGCAGAAAATTTCTGCAGCATTTCTGCATCTCCCTGGCAGAAAAAAACGCATGCAGATTGACAAGCGCTTTCCAGGCGATAGCATCACTTGGAAAGTGCTTGACAACTAGGTCACACTGTATAAATCCATGCAAACAGCATGGATTTATACAGTGTGAACCGTAAAAATTAAAACAAATAAAGCTATACTCACCCCCGAGGCCCCGGTGTGGCTGCAGCGCTGCTTCCTGGCTGGTTCCCGGCTGCCGGCATATCGCGAGACAGAGCGGTGAAGGGCCTGCGGTCACATGACTGTGACGTCACCGAAGGTCCTTCAGCGCTGCTGGCATTCAGAGAGAAGACGCCGGACAGGTGAGCATAAACTTTATTTGTTATTTTATTCTTTTTTTACAGGTACAATGGTACCCAGGTCTGGAGGAGAGTCTTCTCTCCTCCAGAACTGGGTACCATCCGCACATAGAGACGCATAGAAGCCGCTTGTAAAAATGTACAGTCGCGGTTTCTATGCGTCTCAATGCAAGTCAATGGCGGGAGTTCCGCTGCACTTCCGCAAAATTAAATGACATGCTGCGGATTTTTGTACGCAGCATAAACGCTGCGGAAAAATCCGCAGCATGTGCATAGAACATGCGGAATCCCCTTGGGGACCATGGGGTGCGGATTACCTAGCGTTTTACAAGCGTTTCCGCTGCTGAAATTCCGCAGCATAAACGCTTGGAAAACGCTACGTGGGCACACAGCCTAACACCACTACTTCTATATGTAACAATGTGCTGCCAGGTTCCCATTACACAGAGTAGAGAGTAAATCTAACATTATCCTCCGTCCTCTGTAATATCTGGACATTCCTTGGAGAAGGTCGGGTGATCGCTCACCTGTAATCAGATCGCTGTTCAGCTCCGGCTGACTCCTATTAGGGTCAGGGATTTTCGGGGTCACATTTTGCCCATATTTGGCGTCGCCTCCTGTTGTTTCCTGATAGATATAATATATATAATTAATATGTGGAAGATTTCACTAAATCACCAAATACATAAATCATGAAGGACTAAACCAACATTTACAGATGCACCAATTGTAACGATACAAATCCCGCGCCATCTTCAGACCTTTTCTCAGAAAGTCTCCTCAGATACGGTGGATTAAGATACGTCTATTAATATTGATCCTTACCGGGCGTTCCAATGAGCGTTCTAGTATAGACAGGACTTTTTCGGCCAGTTCTTTAAAGACAGCCAAATCTTCAGTCTGAGATCTTTCTTCAGCCTATAAAGAAGGAAAAATGGAAAGGAGAATTTTGAGATGAGAGCGGTCAGAATGGAGGCGGAAATTGTATGTGACATCGGTTCTCTGTCTGCAGATACAATGACTACATACTGTATTTGGGGACTCGTTGTGTTTTACCGTATTTTTTGGACTATAAGATGCCTTTTTTTCCAAAAATTTTGACCTCCCTTCTAACACTCTCGCACCCCTCCAATCTATCCTAAACTCTGCTGTCTGACTAATCCACCTGTCCCCCCGCTATTCCCTGGCTTTTCCCCTCGCTCCGCCAATCCCTTCACTGGCTCCACATTACCCAGAGACTCCAGTTCAAGACCCTAACCTTGGCATGCAAAGCCACCCACAACCTGTCTCCTCCATATATCTGTGACCTAGTCTCCCGGTACTTACCTGCACGCAACCTCCGATCCTCACAAGATCTTCTTCTCTACTCCCCTCTTATCTTCTCTTCCCACAATCGCATACAAGATTTCTCCCATGCATCCCCCTACTCTGGAACTCTCCACCCCAGCATATCAGACAGATTATTAATAATAATAATTGTCTGAATGTAGCTTACCAGGGGGGTGGCAGTGGTGGAGTGAGGTCACAGGAGGTAGGGTCACTGCTGTAGGAAGCCGGCAGTAGAAGTGGGGCGCTGCTGCGGGCCCCGAGCTGGGAGGAGCGGGGTATCCAGGAGGTGCGAGGCTGCGGGCCCTGGGCTTCAAGGAAATGTTAGCGGTGATTTAGGAGGGGAGTCCCCGGTCTGCCCATTGAATTTCTGGCGGCGGGCTTCAGGCAAATGGCCGCTAGAGGCAGTGCATGTGCAGATTTAGATCTCGGCTCAATGAGGAGCTGAGATCTCAATCTGCGTATTGGCCATCTTCAGCAGCCTACTTCTTGAAGCCCACTGCAGAGAAATCAATAAGCAGAGCAGGGCCTCCCCTCCTGAATTACCGCTAACATTTCCTTCAAGCCCAGGGCCCGCAGCCTCGCACCTTCTGGACACCCCGCTCCTCCCAGCTTGGGGCCCGCAGCAGCGCCCCACTCCTACTGCCAACTTCCTGCAGCAGCGACTCTGCCTCCTGTGACCTTGCTCCACTGCCACCACCCCCCTCAGTAAGCAACCGAAAATTCGGACTATAAGACAGAACCCCATTTTATTATAATAAATGTTTTTCCTATTTACCTCCCAAAAATTTTTGGTGCGTCTTATGGTCTGCAAAATACGATATATTAGAAGAAAAAGCTTCTATCCCTCCATTATTATCTGTTAATATTGAGATGTTCTGTGCAGAGTGTCCGCCACTTACCTGGTGTAGTAATGTCCTGATGTTCTGAAGTAAATCCGTCAGATAGTCTGACGTTAGACGACGTTGTCGGTGTTTGGTCAGGCAATCCTTTACTAGCTCCATCACCAGCAGGTGAGTGAAGCTGAGGACACCATCGGGAGGTAGAAGCACACTGTTAGGACGATTGATCATAAGGATCAACAATAGTGCTTTTACCTGAGGAATGTCCAAAACAATTCCAGCCATAGTGAAAAACTGCAAGTGCTATCAGTCACTATAGAGCCAAGAAAGGCACGGGTGAGCCTATGTGCATTGTATATATAGCGACTGTGAGCAGTGATGTCACCATCATCTGTGATGTCATCACGGAATCTTGTGATAGAATCTTCACGGAGCAGCTCTGCGCAAATAGAATGCGGCCTGGTAATATATAAAGTGAAAACACCATACAATTAACTACCCATGTTATCATGGCCGTTCTATTTTATATCCAATTAGAACACAACCAGGATAAAGGTGTGTTCACAAGTTGGATTTTGGCAGTATTTTTTTTCTACCTCAAAAATCAAAGGAGGCAGGAAAAACGCTGCTTAAAATTCAGGTGTTTTTACTTGTGTTTTTTTTTCCATTCATTTGAATGGGTGAAAAATGCTGCAAAACCTCTGAAAGACTTGACAAGCTGCAGATTTAAAAAAAATGCAAAAAAACAGCATGTGAATGAGATTTCCGAAATGTCATTCACTAAGATGGTACTGTAAAACACAGCATTTTTGCTGCAGAAGAAAAACAGTGAATACACCCTAAAGATATCCTCAGTCATATTATGGGAAATATTGTATATTTCGCATTTATTATCTCACGTGTTTTTCTTCACCATAGAACTTTTAAGGCTGTGTGCCCACTATGCGTTTTTTAGGCGTTTCTGCAGCGTAACTTCAGCCGCGGAAACACTTAAAAAACGCTTGGTGATAGGTCTGCAATGGTCCCCAATGATAATCCGCATGTGCTGTGCACATGCCGCGGAGATTTCCGCTGCGGATTATCATTGCGGAAAAATCCGCAGCACGTCCTTTAATTTTGCAGAGTCTCTGCGATTTAGCCGCCATTGACTTGCATTGGAACGCATAACATCCGCATGACTACAAATACACATGTGGATATTATGCGACTCAATGCGTGGATGGTACCCGGGTCTGGAGATGAAGAGACTCTCCTCCAGACCCGGGTACCATAGTACCTGTAGTTAAAATAGAAATAAAATGAAAAATAAACATATACTTACCTTCTGTTGGCCCCTGTCTGCTCCTGGCGTGACCTGTCACATGACTAAATGACGTCATGGAAGGTCCTTTTACAGCACCGTGATCCGCCGAAGACACCGGACGCACCGGAGAAGGAGATCGAGGACCATCGGAAGATGAGTATAATGTTTTTTTTATTTTTCACCATTATTATTCTTTTTTTTCATTATTGATGCTGCATTTGCAGCATTGTAACTTGGTCACACTATATAAATCCATGCCGGTTGCATGGAATTATATAGTGTGACCAAGTTGTCAAGCACTTTTCCAAGTGATGTTAAAATCACTTGGCAAAGCGCTTGACAACCCAGGGAGATGCAGAAAGCTTAGGAAAAATCCGCAGCATTTCTGCATCGTGGTCATATATCCTAACTCATTGGCGAACTGTTATACAAGGCTATATTCACACTAGACGTTTTTTTAGCGGGCTTTTTTATGCAAATTTTCAGCTGCGTTTTACAGTACCAACAAAGTCTATGAGATTTCCAAAATCTCATGCACAAAGCTTGCTTATTTGTCCTCAGTATTTTGTGCTTTCCATGGCTTTTTGCAATAGAGTATGTCACTTGTTTCAGCGTTTTTCACCCATTAAAAAAAAGGGTGGTGGAAAAAAATGCTGAAAAAAAGCCTAGTGTGAACATTTTGCTGCGTTTTTAGTGAAAAAGCAAGTATGTGACACACATTTATTCTTGTGATTTTCCCAAGTTTAAACCATCTTGTCTTGGTCACCTGAGATAGCAGCTTGGATTATTGCAGTTTAATTAAATTAGTGATGCCTACAAAGTAAACATTGGTTGAGCTAGGTGTGAGATTGAACAACACGTGTGGCCCAGGGAGGTGTGAAAATGAACAATGCCTGAGCAACTCAATGGCAAACCATAATGTGAAAGTAAATAGTGTCCTACAAATTCAATGCACTGCCAGGGTCTTAGATAAACCATTCCAGACCAATTCACCTCCCCCCCTGTTACATTTGTAATGTGTACTTTTTCATGAACATATGTCTTGCAATGGTGACCTGTTTTCATGTGTCTATGGTGGAAGCAAAGCTGAACTTTGGGATCCTGAAAAACGCACCAAAAATGCACCAAGAACCACTGCAAAAAACACACCAAAACCTGCGTTTTTGACGCTACTTCTTTCCTGCCAAGAGATTATGTTTTGCTGCAGAAAAAAACACCTAGTGTGAATATAGCCTAAGACTTACTCTGCCAGCATTAATAGTCAATATTCTGTATACAAATAGGACTCCAATCCAGGTATTCAGTTTATCATAAACATGCCTGAGTTAATCTGCCAAATACACATAGTATGCTTTCTCATAGGTCAAATATAAATCCTGTTAAAGGTCCAAGTTGCAGCAGTTAAGTAGAACAAAACAGACCTCTTCATTCTTTGTAGGTGGAAAAACTTTCGAAATTGTCAGTGTATCAAGCACTTATACTCCTGACTGTATATAGTATAATTGCCGCACTGCTACATACAGGTGCTTCTCAGAAAATTAGAATATCATCAAAAAGTGAATTTATTTCAGTTCTTAAATCCAAAAAGTGAAACTCATATATTATACAGAGTCATTACAAACAGAGTGATCTGTTTTAAGTGTTTATTTCTGCTAATGTTGATGATTATGGCTTACAGCCAATGAAAACACAAAAGTCACTATCTCAGTAAATTAGAATTAACAAGAAACACGTGCAAAGGCTTCCTAAGCATTTAAAAAGGTCCCTTAGTCAGTTTCAGTAGGCTCCACAATCATGGGCAAGACTGCTGACTTGACAGATGTCCAGAAGGCAGTCATTGACACACTCCTCAAGGAGGGTAAGCCACAAAAGGTCATTGCTAAAGAAGCAGCTGTTCACAGAGTGCTGTATCTGAGCATATTAATGGACGTGGAAGGAAAAAGTGTGGTAGAAAAAGGTGCACAAGCAACTGGGATAACCGCAGCCTTGAAAGGATTGCTAAGAAAAGGCCATTCAAAAATTTGGGGGAGATTCACAAGGAGTGCACTGCTGCTGGAGTCATTGCTTCAAGAGCCACCACACACAGACGTATCCAGGACATGGGCTACAAGTGTCGCATTGCTTGTGTCAAGCCCCTCATGACCAATAGACAACGCCAGAAGCGTCTTACCTGGGCCAAAGAGAAAAAGACCTGGACTGATGCTCAGTGGCCCAAGGTGTTGTTTTCAGATGAAAAGTAAATTTTGCATTTCATTTGGAAATCAAGGTCCCAGAGTCTGGAGGAAGAGTGGAGAAGCCACAATCCAAGCTGCTGGAGGTCTAGTGTGAAGTTTCCACAATCAGTGATGGTTTGGGGGGCCATGTCATCTGCTGGTGTAGGTCCACTGTGTTTTATCAAGACCAAAGTCAGCGCAGCCGTCTACCAGGACATTTTACAGCACTTCATGCTTCCCTCTGCCCACAAGCTTTATGGAGATGGAAATGTCATTCTCCAGCAGGACTTGGCCCCTGTCCACACTGCCAAAAGTACCAATACCTGGTTTACACACAACAGTATCACTGTGCTTGATTGGCAGCAAACTCGCCTGACCTTAACCCCATAGAGAATCTATTATAGAGAATCTATGGGGTATTGTCAAGAGGAAGATGAGACCCCAGACCCCACAATACAGATGAGCAGAAGGCTGCTATCAAAGCCACCTGGGCTTCCATAACACCTCAGCAGTGCCACAGGCTGATCCCTCCATGCCACATTGCCGCATTGATGCAGTAATTGATGCACGAGGAGCCCGAACAAGTATTGAGGGCATTTACTAAACATACATTTCAGTAGGCCAACTTTTCGGATTTTAAAAACATTTTTCAAGCTGTTGTTATGAAGTATTCTAATTTACTGAGATAATGACGTTTGTGTTTTCAATGGCTGTAAGCCATAATCATCAACATTAACAGAAATAAACACTTAAAATAGATCCCTCTGTGTGTAATGACTCTATATAATAGATCCCTCTGTGTGTAATGACTCTATATAATAGATCCCTCTGTGTGTAATGACTCTATATAATAGATACCTCTGTGTGTAATGACTCTATATAATAGATCCCTCTGTGTGTAATGACTCTATATAATAGATCCCTCTGTGTGCAATGACTCTATATAATAGATCCTTCTGTGTGTAATGACTCTATATAATAGATCCCTCTGTGTGTAATGACTCTATATAATAGATCCCTCTGTGTGTAATGACTCTATATAATAGAACCCTCTGTGTAATGACTCTATATAATAGATCCCTCTGTGTGTAATGACTCTATATAATATAGGAGTTTCACTTTTTGCATTGAAGAACTGAAATAAACTAACTTTTGATGATATTCTAATTTTGTGAGAAGCACCTGTATATAGTATGAAGCCCCACTGCCCCATATGTGTATGTATAATTTGATGCACATGACTCGCCCCCTGGGCCGTGGGGTACACGGAACCGGGCCTTCTAGTGTACGGTGCTAATGGGGGTAGTAGTGGCAACCCGATCCCGTGGCTCAGGGTGGTCAGACCAAATGGTGGCAGTCTATTTATCAGTGTTTTGAATATCCGACTACGCCACCCATGGATTGCGGTCAGGCATAACCGCCGCTGCGAGACAGACTGCTGAGGCTGGTGTTGGTGTGCAGCACAGGTGTAGGATAACTCCCCACGGGAAGAGTGTAGCCTCAGGGCAGTGTAGGTGGATGTTGGGGGTGATAGTGCAGGCCGCAATAGTAAGAGTTCAGAGTCCGCTTCAAACAGTTCAGGGTCTTTATTGTAGATATTATTAATGACCCAACAGTACCGGTTAGGAATGGGCCTGGATGTCTGAGAGCATTCGGGCGAGCCCCACTGGTCAGGGTGAGTGTGTAGGCCTACCGTTCTCTCTATGCTCTTTCTGACTATCCCCCTTTTCGTGGTGTAATAGCCCACGTCCCTGAGCTGGCCGTGTACTTCTCGCCTGTATGGCATGCGACTAGGGCCTTGGGTACCTGTTGCTTGCTCCTCGCTGTACTGGTCCCTCTGTGTGGCGGAGCCTCCAGGCTTCTTAGGCCAAGGGACCTGAAATCCCTCGCAGGTTGGTTCTCTGCTGCTGGGCTTGTAACCCTGACAGCCCCGGACCCCAATGCCCGGTAGATTGGTTCTCTTTCAGGACCGGCTCTCATCACCTCTGTCCCTGGCTTGCAGTTTCTCCTCTGCCTCACGGACTCCTCAGCTACAGCTGAACTGTCCCTCCTTCTCTGGGACTAGTCTCACTCCTGAGCTAGGTCTTCCAGTTCTCTCTAACCCTGCCCCCAGTTCCAGCTTTTATAGGGGCAGCCAGCTACCCCTGCTGGCCTGGGACAGGAGGTGCCGTATGCTAATTGTCCCTAACCAGGGGACCTCCCTCCTGCTCTCAGACACAGATTATTGTTTGTGGCATCCAGGCCTGGGGTGACACATTCTCCCCTAGTAAAATTTAGTACTCCGGACTAAACAGGAAACACAAATACAGGGTATAAATGACAGCATAACATATATACAAGTATATTTTGTCCTTGAGGTCACGGCGCTTCCGTGACCGGGTGTCCATGTCACCCAACAAGGTCTGAAGTTTTCCACGGTGTGGGGACCTGTTTCCATAAACCCCAAGTTCCTCGCCTTGGGCGTGGCGACAAGGCTGAGCTCTCTACTTTGGGCCACAAGGAGGCCACACCGGACAGATTTTTCTTCCGTGGCCATCTTCGAAAGAGGGCACCAAGTGCAACTATCTACAAGACAGTTCCGGTTATTCAGTGTCCATAACCTGTTAGTCCATGAACTAGAAAGACTGGAAAAACATAATTAGCAACCAGGCAACAAACATAAAACATTTACAATATAAAGCATTTTGATCTTCCAGCGAGCTGGTATTTGCCCCCTAGTTCTCCGGGTTGACCTGCGTAACCCACTGTCTGGTGGTGGTCTAACCTGACTTTCCCCACTAGCATTCAGGGTACAGCTACTAGCTGGGTTTACAGGCAGTGCAGGCAGCTATCTGCGGGTCCTTTGGCTTACCGCAGGTATGGCAGGCTCACTGTCAGCAGAGGGTTGACTCTCCTGGGCTGCTGGCATGGGTTCTTCTGCCTCTAGGGCTGCTTGGTCTTCTGATTCCTCCTGCTCTCCTGTAGGTTCCTGCTGGGTTGGTTGAAGGAAGTGTGGACGGGTACCACTATTGCATCATTTATCCGAGTCCAGGACAGGGGGAACTCTCCAAGAACTGTGCTGATCATTTCTTTCTTGTCTTCTGCGGGTTCAAGGTCATCTTGATCTTCTCCTGCACTCTGTAGTTGCTTGGGGCACCTTTTTAGGTGGTCTCTGGAGACGGTGCTAGTGGTTTCTCCTCCATCCTTGGTAATTACACATACCTTCGGGTTGTTGTGGTTGGACTGCAGTACTGTGTAGGGGTCGCTCTCCCACTGGTCATCTAGCTTGTGAAGACTTCTCTTCCGCTTCAGGAACTGCTCACCAGGTTCCAGGGGACCAGCAGGGGCGTGTTGGTTGAAGAGCCTCTCTTGCTTTTCTCTCGCTTGAGCCAGACTCCTCTCCACACTCTCCTGTACCTTCTTGTACTGTAGCCGCCGTTCCGTATCCCAGTCCGCGTCTGGGGAGGTGGGGAGGACTCCCATCTCCAGGTCTATTGGCAGCTTACCAGGTCTTGCCCTCATCAGGTAAGCCGGGGTGCAATTTGTAGCATTCACCGGGATATGGTTGTATAAGTCTATCAGGTCTGGCAGCTTCTCCGGCCACAGGCTGCGTTCTTCCAGGGGCAACGTTTTGAGGAGATCAATGACGATATTATTCATTTTCTCACATAGCCCGTTGGTTTGTGGGTGGTAAAACGTTGTCCGAATCTTCTTACAGCCGTAGAGGTTGCAGAACTCCTGGAAGATTTCAGCCTCAAACGCTGGACCTTGATCTGTCAAGACCTGTTCCGGATACCCGTGTGGATGGCAGAAGTGTTGTTGGAAGGCTCTGGCCGCTGTTTGGGCTGTCAAGTCTTTAACAGGAACCACCACCAGGAACCGGGAATAGTGGTCCACTATTGTCAGGGCATAGACGTAGCCCGACCGGCTTGGAGCCAGTTTCACATGGTCCAGAGCTACCAGCTCAAGAGGCTGCCTGGTGACGATGGGCATCAAGGGCGTCTTCTGGCTGGTACCGTCCTTCCTTCTGAGGTTACATGGGCCGCAGTCCCTGCACCACTTCTCTATGGCCCCTCTCATTCCGACCCAGTAGAACCGCTCTCTCAGTAGGAACTCCAGTTTCTTCCACCCGAAGTGTCACGCTCTGTCATGGTAGGCCTCCAGGACCATTGCTGCATCTCGTCTCGGGACCACTACCTGCCAGGTAAGCTCGTGCATCCGGTGGTTGACAAGCCTTCTGCACAGCTTACCTTCGTAGAGGAATAGCCTGCTTTTCTCCTTCCATAACTGCTTGGCTTCCTCTGGAACGTCCGAGCCAGGGCTAGCGTCTGCCTGGGTCAACAGGTCTTTCACCAGGCGAATTGCAGGGTCACTATCTTGCGTTTCAGCCCAGCCATGGTGAGGTAAGGGATTGAACATGACAGTGGTCAAGTCTTTGTCTCTTACACGGTGGGAGTACTGAGTGGCCCCGTACCGGTGGAATGCAGGGAGCTCTATTTCCTCCAACTCATCTGGATCTTCTCCCTCATCGGGCAAGTGGGGCATTCTCGATAGGGCATCTGCATTGGCATTGGCTCGGCCTGCCCGGTACTTGATGGTGAAGTCATAGTTTGCTAGCCGGGCCATCCACCGCTGCTCTAGGGCACCAAGTCTCGCATTGTCCAGATGTGTCTACGGATTGTTGTCCGTGTACACAGTGAACTTCACAGAGGCCAGGTAATGCTTGAAACGTTCTGTTACTGCCCACACCACTGCCAAGGACTCCAGCTTAAAGGAGCTGTAATTCTCCGGGTTTCTCTCGGTGGGCCTCAGCTTCCGGCTGGCGTACGCGATCACCCTTTCTCTGCCCTGTTGGTTCTGTGACAGTACGGCTCCCAGCCCCACATTACTGGCGTCTGTGTGGAGGATAAAAGGCTGGCCATAATCAGGGTAGGCCAGGATCTCATCCCCCGTGAGGGCCATCTTCAGCTGGCGGAAGGACTCCTCTTCCGGCTTGTCCCACTTGAAGGGTGGCTTTTGGCTTCTGGTCTTAGATTGTCCTATAAGGAGGTCCTGCATAGGGGCTGCCATCATGGTGAACCTGGGGATGAACCTTCGGTAGTAGCCTACCAACCCGACGTACTGCCTCACTTCTTTTATGCTAGAGGGGCTTGGCCAGTTCTTTATTGCCATGATTTTGTCAGGGTCGGGGGCTACTCCTTCTGCACTCACCACGTGTCCCAGGTACTGTACCTTCGGCTTTAACAGATGGCACTTGGAGGGTTTCACTTTCATGCCAAAGCCTTCCAGGGCCTTGAACACCTCGGCCAGGTGCTTTAGATGGTCCTCGTAAGTCTTCGAATAGACAATCACGTCGTCCAGGTAAAGTAGGACCGTCTCAAAGTTTCGGTGCCCTAGACAGCATTCCATCAGCCTCTGGAAGGTCCCGGGTGCGTTGCAGAGCCCGAACGGCATATAGTTGAATTCACTTAATCCCATCGGGGTGGTGAAGGCGGTCTTCTCCTTATCAGCCTCTGCCACAGGAACCTGCCAGTACCCACTAGTAAGGTCCAAAGTAGAGAAGAAATTAGCTGATTTTAGTGCGACCAAAGACTCCTCTATTCTAAGCAACGGGTATGCGTCTTTATGGGTGATACGATTGACTTCTCTATAGTCCACGCACATTCTCATAGTACAGTCTTTCTTTTTTACCAGAACCAAGGGGGCTGCCCAGGGGCTACAACTGTCTCTAATGACCCCGGCTTCCTTCATTTCTCTCAGCATGCCCTTTGCGTTCTGATAGTGTGCGGGGTGGTACAGGTCTGTATCTTTCTTTTATTGGTGGGTGGCTCCCCGTGGGGATGTGGTGTTCTACCCCTTTCACTCTGCCGAAGTCTAGCGGGTGCTTACTAAAGATTCTCTCGTACTCTTGAACCACCCGGTAGGCTCCTTGTTTTTGGTGCAAGGGAGTGGAGTCAGCACCCACGTGGAGTTTCTGGCACCAGTCCTCCTTGGGTTTCTGGGAACCATTACCCTCCGCCTGGGGAGATGGAGGCAAGGGTTCCATGGCCCTGACAGCATTGTGTTCAACAGTATACAATTTGGCTAGTGTAGCGTACCGGGGCAAGTGTACTTCCCTTTCCCCAATGTTTAAGATCCGGACGGGCACCCTTCCATGGCGGACATCGACCACCCCCCGGGCTGTCAAAATGGTGGGCCTGCTGTCTGAGTACACGGGTTCTACCATGGCTTGGTAGTCTCTCCCTCTTAACCCGATTGCAGTCCGACACCAGATCATTTCACTTTTGAAGGGGGCATGGCAATGGGGAACGGGTCGCTCATCCTCACGCTACCGATCTCACCACCAGACAGTTCTACCTGTTGCCATCTCATCAGGGCTCTTATCTCCTTCTGGAGGACCCTCTGTTGGCTGGAGCTCACGTTCATCGCCACCTGCTGCAAAATTACAATTGCTTCTGAAAGACAATTTTCAATCACATTAGTACCCAAGGTTATTTTAGGGTGACTCTCTCGACGGTCAATGTCCACAATGATCACTCCCTGTGCCGGCAGTTCAAGTTTACCAATCTTAATGGTCATCTCTCTGAACCCCACCTGCGGCACGGGTTGACCATTGCTGGCGATGATGCTCAAGTCATCGTCTAGATAACGAGTTATATCAGTGTCACTCCAGTACTGCTTGAAAAGTACATAGGGGATGGTAGTCACTTGGGACCCGGTGTCCAGCAGTGCACTCATGGGGATACCGTCCAGCACTACGGGTAAAACCGGGCGTCCCCCTACGTACTTATCACGCCAATTAGATGGGCCTGATGACATTATGCCTGGGGTTGGCCCTTTTCCCCAGGTCGGGCCCATTTAAAGTACAGTACCTGGCTACGTGTCCCGGCTGGCTGCAACGGCGGCAAATCGGCTGTCCATTCTCAGTGTAATGATCGGCGGGCCTCCCTCTGAACGACGGGATCCTCCTCCGTCGACGCCACGGGACATCCTCCGGACTGGAAGCCAGCTTGATTGGTCCTGACGGGTCCATCTGTAATGACTGTACAGTCCTGGTCAATGCAGCAACACTCTTTGTTAGTTCTTGGACCTGATGGTGCAGGTTTGCAGGCGGGGATGGATTTAGGGCCTGCGCATCAGTCCCCACAAGGTCTGCGGGATAGGGCGCCGACCCCTGGTGGTAAGGGATGGCATTGCGCCGGGAAGCTACAGCGCCACCCGGTGCAGGTTCTCGGAGCTCCCAGATGGCCCTATCTTTGAACTGTGCAAAAGTCAAATCGGGGTTCTGTAGGGCCATGAGGCGCAGCTGGGTTCTGTGGGCGCTGGACAGCAGACCTTCTATGAACTGGTCAGTCAATAGTTTATCTGTATCCTGCACGCTGCCAGGGTCAGCTTGCTTAATTGCCCCCAAGGCTTCCTGTAAATTTAGGGCATAATCTCGGATGCTATCTTGAGCTCGCTGCTTACATCCATAGAACCGCATTTTGATTTCAGCTGAGGTACGGGTATCAAAGGTGTCCCGTAGACGGGTCAGAACCCCCCTTACAGTCCTTTTCTCCTCAGCTGTCCAAGACTTTACCTCCCGCTGGGCCGCACCAGTTAACTGCCCTATCAGTATGCTTACTTTCTGTTCTTCTGTCAGGGGATAAACTTTGAACAGCCTATACAGCCTTTTTTTAAAGTCGCCCAAGGTATGCGACTCGCCAGCATACTGGGGCAGCCAGGCCGCTCCGGGGATATAGGCAGGGGTGGATTAAGAGTAGCAAGGGCCCCGGGCAGTTTAGAAGGCGCGGGCCCCCTCCACACACCTGATTTATCACGTGACATGTCACATGATCCCCTGTGATAGATCATGTGATAGTTCACGGGAAATTAATTTGGCATAATATTAATTGTGCTGCCTCATCTGAGAGCAGCACAATATTGGGGCAGATACCCTGATTCCAGCGATGTGTCACTTTTTCAGCTGCTTGTTGTCATTTTGAG
Organism: Phyllobates terribilis; assembly: GCF_046119375.1. Lineage (NCBI taxonomy): Eukaryota > Metazoa > Chordata > Amphibia > Anura > Dendrobatidae > Phyllobates > Phyllobates terribilis. The sequence goes on along the minus strand of NW_027362796.1, from coordinate 252,584 downwards.
AAAATCACCGTTTTATCTGCTGCAGATCTAGCAGCTCTCTGAATGCTGCGCTCTGTATAGCCCCACCCACACCACTGATTGGCAGCTTTCTGCCCATGCTCAGTGTACACAGAAATCTACTGATCAGTGATGGGGGTGGGGTCCTACAGAACTTACTAGTCATCTAGTGATAATTACCTTCTGACAAATCAATGATTTTATCAAAACAACACTAAGCAGCCCAGTAAGTGACACATTACTGGAATCAGTGCCTCTAACCCTACATTATGCTGCTCTCAGATTATGTGGCAAAAACCTGATGACAGATTCCCTTTAAAGGAGCTGTAAAGACAAAAAAGTTTGTATTAAAAAAAATACAAGCCATTTGTTAAATTAACTTTTTTTCATTGTTAATTCACATTAGACTGTATCTTCAACACTTTTGTCAGCGGGTCTTATTACAGACTCTGAATAGGGCAGCTCTCTCCCTCTCCCTCAGCAGAAAGTCACAGCATGGTTAAAAAACGGGATCTTTTATGATTTTCTCATAATAAATAAAAAAGGATATGCAAGTCCTTCAAACTATTTTCCGTTTCTCTATAGGGGAGGTCCTAAATCTTTCTTGTTCTTTAGTTGATCACATGTCAAAAATGCAAAGCATTTACTATGAACTCGCCTAAAAAAATATACACTTGGAGAGTAATATCATCATCTACATGTAAATATTCCTTGACTCTAAGGGCTCACTCACACTGTCGTATAACACGGCCGAATGCTATGTGATGTTTTATCGGATAGGACTCGGCCCTATGTTATACTATGGGACAGTGCGATTATTGGCATGAGAAAATAATCTCATTCAATATTCGGACCATGTGCACCCATACAAGTCTATGGGTGCACGTAAAACATTGGACTGCACTCGGATGTCATCCAAGTGCAGTCCGATGAACACTCACAGAGACTATGGAGAAGATGGAGAAATTAAGTTCTCCATCTTCTCCATATCTGTGCTGCGAGAGAATCGGATCACACTCAGTTGAAGCTCTGACAGAGTTTGAGCCCAGTGTCATTAGCATAATTGGCCCTATTCTCTTGCATGAGAGAATATATGGCTTAGTGAGTGGACCCTAAAACTGAATAGTAGTGACGGACAGGCACCTCACAAGCGGGATCCATGTAGCTCTCAGATGTCATGTAGGTAGGGCTTCATTCCATGGGGTAGGGCTTAATTTCAAGGTATATAAAAAAAATGGACTTCAAATAAAAATTAAATGAACACAAAAAGCACTAATTGAATTATTTTTTTCGTATTTATGTTTGCAGCCCCTTTAAAAACCCTTTGAGGACCAAGGCACATATATGTCCCATAGTTTTAAACTGGAAAAAAATTTGATTGAATAAAATTTAAGGTCCTCAAAGGTTTAAGTAGGTCATAAATTCATATGAATACTTGCTCATACAATTGCACATGCCAAAAGATGAAGAAGAACAGAATCAAAAATATGACATTAAGTGGAACACTTACAGGTATTCAAGGTGAAAGAGACCAGCAAAGGCATCGTCTCGAATGACAGTAAATGAGTTAGAATTCAGCAAGCTGAAAATGAAGACAGCAGGTTAGAAGCGAACCAGACTTTATGGTGCTCAGAATTAGTCAAGCAGAATTTATTGACTGCTCTTGCTAAGCACTGAGACTGCTGCTGTGTATAGATGGCGCCGTGCGACCTCCCGCTGTGTATAGATGGCGCCGTGCGGCCTCCCGCTGTGTATAGATGGCGCCGTGCGGCCTCCCGCTGTGTATAGATGGCACCGTATAGATGGCTACGTGCGGCCTCCTGCTGAGTATACGTGTATAGATGGCTACGTGCGGCATCCTGCTGAGTATAGATGCCGCACGGCGCTCCCCCCAGAGACAGCAGGAGGCCGCACAGCGCCATCTATACTCAGCGGGAGACCGCACGTAGCCATCTATACTCAGCAGGAGGCCGCACGGCGACATCTATACTCAGCGGGGGGCCGCACGTAGCCATCTATACACAGCGGGGGGCGCACGTAGCCATCTATACACAGCGGGGAGCCGCACGTAGCCATCTATACACAGCAGGAGGCCGCACGGAGCCCCCCCAGAGACATCAGGAGGCCGCACGGCGCCAACTATACTCAGCAGGAGGCCGCATGCAGTCATACACACACACAAACATATACAGACACGCATAAACACATTTGAAACACAAAAATACATACAAACAGACATCACACAATGACATCTGCCCACACACACACACACACACAAAAAGACAGACATCACACACACACCTGCTGACACACACACACACCTGCCCACACACACACACCTGCCCACACACACATTTGTGTGTGTGTATGTATAGTGTGTGTGTGTGTATAATGTGTGTGTATGTATAGTGTGTGTGTATGTATAGTGTGTGTGTGTGTGTATATGTATAGTATGTGTGTGTGTGTATAATGTGTGTGTATGTATAGTGTGTGTGTGTGTATGTGTGTGTGTGTGTATGTGTGTGTATGTATGTGTGTGTGTATGTATGTGTGTGTGTGTATGTGTGTGTGTATGTGTGGGCAGGTGTGTGTGTGTGTGGGCAGGTGTTTGTGTGTGTGTGGGCAGTTGTGTATGTGTGTGGGCAGGTGTGTGTGTGTGTGGGCAGGTGTGTGTGTGTTGGCAGGTGTGTTTGTGTGTGGGCAGGTGTGTTTGTGTGTGGGCAGGTGTGTGTGTGTGTGGGCAGGTGTGTGTGTGTGTGTGTGTGGGCAGGTGTGTGTGTGTGTGGGGGGAGGGGCAGGTGTGTGTGTGTGGGCAGGTGTGTGTGTGTGTTTGTGGGCAGGTGTGTATGTGTGTGGGCAGGTGTGTGTGTGTGTGTGTGTGTGTATGTGTGTGGGCAGGTGTGTGTGTGTGTGTGTAGGCAGGTGTGTGTGTGTCTGTGTGGGCAGGTGTGTGTGTGTATCTGTGTGGGCAGGTGTGTGTGTGTGTATATGTGTGTGTGTGTGTGTGTGTGGGCAGGTTAGAAAGTCTTGCCCTGTTGAACACTACACCTGACTTGAGGCCACCACCTCTTGGTTGTCCAATGTTCTTGCTTCTCTAGGGCTCTTCTCAGATATTCATTATACCAGCTCCCCAGAATACCAAAGTTAGGGTGGGTGACCGCGAGCCCTGGTGGTGGTCATAACTGCGGCCACCCAGGGGCAATACTCCATAACAACAATCCCCTGAGGTGGTGTAGGATGTAAGGACCTATTCACACTACATTCAGCGCTGTATTCAGGTCTTTACACAAGGCTTACAACTGAATCCCTGAAATTCAGGATTGTGCTGTCTGAAATGAGACATCTGAAAGCAGAGAAAATGGAGCCTAAAGATTCAGACTTTAGCCTCGGTTTGCCTTTGTTCAAATCAATGGCTATGTCAAGGCACATCTGAATGCCATTTTTCAGGGATTTAGATAGAAGCCTGGAAAGAGGAGATGAATGCATTGCAAAATTCAGTGTGAATAGGCCCTTATATCTGGAGTCTTGATATTGATGCCACAAGCATTTTACTTGTTTTTAACTTAAAAAAAAAATACACACACAAATTATACACACACACACACACTATACATACACACACAGTATACATACACACACATTATACACACACACACACTATACATACACACACACAGATGTGTATGTGGGCAGGTGTGTGTGTGTGGGCAGGTGTGTGTGTGTGTGGGCAGGAGTGTGTGTGTGTGATGTCTGTCTGTTTATGTGTGTGTGTGTGGGCAGATGTCATTGTGTGATGTCTGTTTGTATGTATTTTTGTGTTTCAAATGTGTTTATGCGTGTCTGTATATGTTTGTGTGTGTGTATGACTGCATGCGGCCTCCTGCTGAGTATAGTTGGCGCCGTGCGGCCTCCTGATGTCTCTGGGGGGGCTCCGTGCATTATAGACGGCGCCGTGCGGCCCCCCGCTGTGTATAGATGGCTACGTGCGCCCCCCGCTGTGTATAGATGGCTACGTGCGCCCCCCCACTGAGTATAGATGTCGCCGTGCGGCCTCCTGCTGTGTATAGATGGCTACGTGCGGTCTCCCGCTGAGTATAGATGGCGCTGTGCGGCCTCCTGCTGTCTCTGGGGGAGCGCCGTGCGGCATCTATACTCAGCAGGAGGCCGCATGTAGCCATCTATACACGTATACTCAGCAGGAGGCCGCATGTAGCCATCTATACGGTGCCATCTATACACAGCGGGAGGCCGCACGGCGCCATCTATACACAGCGGGAGGCCGCACGGCACCATCTATACACAGCGGGAGGCCGCACGGCGCCATATATACACAGCGGGAGTCTCAGTGCTTTGCAAGAGAAGTCAATAAATTCTGCTTGACTAATTCTGAGCACCATAAAGTCTGGTTCGCTTCTAACCTGCTGTCTTCATTTTCAGCTTGCTGAATTCTAACTCATTTACTGTCATTCGAGACGATGCCTTTGCTGGTCTCTTTCACCTTGAATACCTGTAAGTGCTCCACTTAATGTCATATTTTTGATTCTGTTCTTCTTCATCTTTTGGCATGTGCAATTGTATGAGCAAGTATTCATATGAATTTATGACCTACTTAAACCTTTGAGGACCTTAAATTTTATTCAATCAAATTTTTTTCCAGTTTAAAACTATGGGACATATATGTGCCTTGGTCCTCAAAGGGTTTTTAAAGGGGCTGCAAACATAAATACGAAAAAAATAATTCAATTAGTGCTTTTTGTGTTCATTTAATTTTTATTTGAAGTCCATTTTTTTTATATACCTTGAAATTAAGCCCTACCCCATGGAATGAAGCCCTACCTACATGACATCTGAGAGCTACATGGATCCCGCTTGTGAGGTGCCTGTCCGTCACTACTATTCAGTTTTAGGGTCCACTCACTAAGCCATATATTCTCTCATGCAAGAGAATAGGGCCAATTATGCTAATGACACTGGGCTCAAACTCTGTCAGAGCTTCAACTGAGTGTGATCCGATTCTCTCGCAGCACAGATATGGAGAAGATGGAGAACTTAATTTCTCCATCTTCTCCATAGTCTCTGTGAGTGTTCATCGGACTGCACTTGGATGACATCCGAGTGCAGTCCAATGTTTTACGTGCACCCATAGACTTGTATGGGTGCACATGGTCCGAATATCGAATGAGATTATTTTCTCATGCCAATAATCGCACTGTCCCATAGTATAACATAGGGCCGAGTCCTATCCGATAAAACATCACATAGCATTCGGCCGTGTTATACGACAGTGTGAGCGAGCCCTTAGAGTCAAGGAATATTTACATGCAAATGATGATATTACTCTCCAAGTGTATATTTCTTTAGGCGAGTTCATAGTAAATGCTTTGCATTTTTGACATGTGATCAACTAAAGAACAAGAAAGATTTAGGACCTCGCCTATAGAGAAACGGAAAATAGTTTGGAGGACTTGCATGTCCTTTTTTATTTATTATGAGAAAATCATAAAAGATCCCGTTTTTTAACCATGCTGTGACTTTCTGCTGAGGGAGAGGGAGAGAGCTGCCCTATTCAGAGTCTGTAATAAGACCTGCTGACAAAAGTGTTGAAGATACAGTCTAATGTGAATTAACAATGAAAAAAAGTTAATTTCACAAATGGCTTGTATTTTTTTTAATACAAACTTTTTTGTCTTTACAGCTCCTTTAAAGGGAATCTGTCATCAGGTTTTTGCCACCTAATCTGAGAGCAGCATAATGTAGGGTTAGAGGCACTGATTCCAGTAATGTGTCACTTACTGGGCTGCTTAGTGTTGCTTTGATAAAATCATTGATTTGTCAGAAGGTAATTATCACTAGATGACTAGTAAGTTCTGTAGTACCCCACCCGCATCATTGATCAGTAGATTTCTGTGTACACTGAGCATGGGCAGAAAGCTGCCAATCAGTGGTGTGGGTGGGGCTATACAGAGCGCAGCATTCAGAGAGCTGCTAGATCTGCAGCAGATAAAACGGTGATTTTCTCAAAATGACAACAAGCAGCTGAAAAAGTGACACATCGCTGGAATCAGGGTATCTGCCCCAATATTGTGCTGCTCTCAGAAGAGGCAGCACAATTAATATTATGCCAAATTAATTTCCTGTGAACTATCACATGATCTATCACAGGGGATCATGTGACATGTCACGTGATAAATCAGGTGTGTGGAGGGAGCCCGCGCCTTCTAAACTGCCCGGGGCCCTTGCTACTCTTAATCCACCCCTGCCTATATCCCCGGAGCGGCCTGGCTGCCCCAGTATGCCAGCGAGTCGCATACCTTGGGCGACTTTAAAGAAAGGCTGTATAGACTGTTCAAAGTTTATCCCCTGACAGAAGAACAGAAAGTAAGCATACTGATAGGGCAGTTAACTGGTGCGGCCCAGCGGGAGGTAAAGTCTTGGACAGCTGAGGAGAAAAGGACTGTAAGGGGGGTTCTGACCCGTCTACGGGACACCTTTGATACCCGTACCTCAGCAGAAATCAAAATGCGGTTCTATGGATGTAAGCAGCGAGCTCAAGATAGCATCCGAGATTATGCCCTAAATTTACAGGAAGCCTTGGGGGCAATTAAGCAAGCTGACCCTGGCAGCGTGCAGGATACAGATAAACTATTGACTGACCAGTTCATAGAAGGTCTGCTGTCCAGCGCCCACAGAACCCAGCCGCGCGTCATGGCCCTACAGAACCCCGATTTGACTTTTGCACAGTTCAAAGATAGGGCCATCCAGGTGCTCCGAGAACCTGCACCGGGTGGCGCTGTAACTTCCCGGCGCCCTGCCATCCCTTACCACCAGGGGGCGGCGCCCTATCCCGCAGACCTTGTGGGGGCTGATGCGCAGGCCCTAAATCCATCCCCGCCTGCAAACCTGCACCATCAGGTCCAAGAACTAACAAAGAGTGTTGCTGCATTGACCAAGACCGTACAGTCGTTACAGATGGACCCGTCAGGACCAATCAAGCTGGCTTCCAGTCCGGAGGATGTCCCGTGGCGTCGACGGAGGAGGATCCCGTCATTCAGAGGGAGGCCCGCCGATCATTACACTGAGGATGGACAGCCGATTTGCCGCCGTTGCAGCCAGCCGGGACACGTAGCCAGGTACTGTACTTTAAATGGGTCCAACCTGGGGCAAAGGGCCAACCCCCAGGCATAAGGTCATCAGGCCCATCTAATTGGCGTGATAAGTACGTAGGGGGACGCCCGGTTTTACCCGTAGTGCTGGACGGTATCCCCATGAGTGCACTGCTGGACACCGGGTCCCAAGTGACTACCATCCCCTATGTACTTTTCAAGCAGTACTGGAGTGACACTGACATAACTCGTTATCCAGACGATGACTTGAGCATCATCGCCAGCAATGGTCAACCCGTGCCGCAGGTGGGGTTCAGAGAGATGACCATTAAGATTGGTAAAGTTGAACTGCCGGCACAGGGAGTGATCATTGTGGACATTGACCGTCGAGAAAGTCACCCTAAAATAACCTTGGGTACTAATGTGATTGAAAATTGTCTTTCAGAAGTAATTGTAATTTTGCAGCAGGTGGCGATGAATGCGAGCTCCAGCCAACAGAGGGTCCTCCAGAAGGAGATAAGAGCCCTGATGAGATGGCAACAGGTAGAACTGTCTGGTGGTGAGATCGGTAGCGTGAGGATGAGCGACCCGTTCCCCATTGCTATGCCCCCCAAAAGTGAAATGATCTGGTGTCGGACTGCAATCGGGTTAAGAGGGAGAGACTACCAAGCCATGGTAGAACCCGTGTACTCAGACAGCAGGCCCACCATTTTGACTGCCCGGGGGGTGGTCTATGTCCGCCATGGAAGGGTGCCCGTCCGGATCTTAAACATTGGGGAAAGGGAAGTACACTTGCCCCGGTACGCTACACTAGCCAAATTGTATACTGTTGAACACAATGCTGTCAGGGCCGTGGAACCCTTGCCTCCATCTCCCCAGGCAGAGGGTAATGGTTCCCAGAAACCCAAGGAGGACTGGTGCCAGAAACTCCACGTGGGTGCTGACTCCACTCCCTTGCACCAAAAACAAGGAGTCTACCGGGTGGTTCAAGAGTACGAGAGAATCTTTAGTAAGCACCCGCTAGACTTCGGCAGAGTGAAAGGGGTAGAACACCACATCCCCACGGGGAGCCACCCACCAATAAAAGAAAGATACAGACCTGTACCACCCCGCACACTATCAGAACGCAAAGGGCATTCTGAGAGAAATGAAGGAAGCCGGGGTCATTAGAGACAGTTGTAGCCCCTGGGCAGCCCCCTTGGTTCTGGTAAAAAAGAAAGACGGTACTATGAGAATGTGCGTGGACTATAGAGAAGTCAATCGTATCACCCATAAAGATGCATACCCGTTGCCTAGAATAGAGGAGTCTTTGGCCGCACTAAAATCAGCTAATTTCTTCTCTGCTTTGGACCTTACTAGTGGGTACTGGCAGGTTCCTGTGGCAGAGGCTGATAAGGAGAAGACCGCCTTCACCACCCTGATGGGATTAAGTGAATTCAACTATATGCCGTTCGGGCTCTGCAACGCACCCGGGACCTTCCAGAGGCTGATGGAATGCTGTCTAGGGCACCGAAACTTTGAGACGGTCCTACTTTACCTGGACGACGTAATTGTCTATTCGAAGACTTACGAGGACCATCTAAAGCACCTGGCCAAGGTGTTCGATGCCCTGGCAGGCTTTGGCATGAAAGTGAAACCCTCCAAGTGCCATCTGTTAAAGCCGAAGGTACAGTACCTGGGACACGTGGTGAGTGCAGAAGGAGTAGCCCCCGACCCTGACAAAATCACGGCAATAAAGAACTGGCCAAGCTCCTCTAACATAAAAGAAGTGAGGCAGTTCCTCGGGTTGGTAGGCTACTACCGAAGGTTCATCCCCAGGTTCACCAAGATGGCAGCCCCTATGCAGGACCTCCTTATAGGACAATCTAAGACCAGAAGCCAAAAGCCACCCTTCAAGTGGGACAAGCCGGAAGAGGAGTCCTTCCGCCAGCTGAAGATGGCCCTCACGGGGGATGAGATCCTGGCCTACCCTGATTATGGCCAGCCTTTTATCCTCCACACAGACGCCAGTAATGTGGGGCTGGGAGCCGTACTGTCACAGAACCAACAGGGCAGAGAAAGGGTGATCGCGTACGCCAGCCGGAAGCTGAGGCCCACCGAGAGAAACCCGGAGAATTACAGCTCCTTTATGCTGGAGTCCTTGGCAGTGGTGTGGGCCGTAACAGAACGTTTCAAGCATTACCTGGCCTCTGTGAAGTTCACTGTGTACACGGACAACAATCCGTAAACACATCTGGACAATGCGAGACTTGGTGCCCTAGAGCAGCGGTGGATGGCCCGGCTAGCAAACTATGACTTCACCATCAAGTACCGGGCAGGCCGAGCCAATGCCAATGCAGATGCCCTATCGAGAATGCCCCACTTGCCCGATGAGGGAGAAGATCCAGACGAGTTGGAGGAAATAGAGCTCCCTGCATTCCACCGGTACGGGGCCACTCAGTACTCCCACCGTGTAAGAGACAAAGACTTGACCACTGTCATGTTCAATCCCTTACCTCACCACGGCTGGGCTGAAACGTAAGATAGTGACCCTGCAATTCGCCTGGTGAAAGACCTCTTGACCCAGGCAGACGCTAGCCCTGGCTCGGACGCTCCAGAGGAAGCCAAGCAGTTATAGAAGGAGAAAAGCAGGCTATTCCTCTACGAAGGTAAGCTGTGCAGAAGGCTTGTCAACCACCGGACGCACGAGCTGACCTGGCAGGTAGTGGTCCCGAGACGAGATGCAGCAATGGTCCTGGAGGCCTACCATGACAGAGCGGGACACTTCGGGTGGAAGAAACTGGAGTTCCTACTGAGAGAGCGGTTCTACTGGGTCGGAATGAGAGGGGCCATAGAGAAGTGGTGCAGGGACTGCGGCCCATGTAACCTCAGAAGGAAGGACGGTACCAGGCCAGAAGACGCCCTTGATGCCCATCGTCACCAGGCAGCCTCTTGAGCTGGTAGCTCTGGACCATGTGAAACTGGCTCCAAGCCGGTCGGGCTACGTCTATGCCCTGACAATAGTGGACCACTATTCCCGGTTCCTGGTGGTGGTTCCTGTTAAAGACTTGACAGCCCAAACAGCGGCCAGAGCCTTCCAACAACACTTCTGCCGTCCACACGCGTATCCGGAACAGGTCTTGACAGATCAAGGTCCAGCGTTTGAGGCTGAAATCTTCCAGGAGTTCTGCAACCTCTACGGCTGTAAGAAGATTCGGACAACGTCTTACCACCTACAAACCAACGGGATGTGTGAGAAAATGAATAATATCGTCATTGATCTCCTCAAAACGTTGCCCCTGGAAGAACGCAGCCTGTGGCCGGAGAAGCTGCCAGACCTGATAGACTTATACAACCATATCCCGGTGAATGCTACAAATTGCACCCCGGCTTACCTGATGCGGGCAAGACCAGGTAAGCTGCCGATAGACCTGGAGATGGGAGTCCTGACCCCCGAGGACACCTCCCCAGACGCGGACTGGGATACGGAACGGCGGCTACAGTACAAGAAGGTACAGGAGAGTGTGGAGAGGAGTCTGGCTCAAGCGAGAGAAAAGCAAGAGAGGCTCTTCAACCAACACGCCCCTGCTGGTCCCCTGGAACCTGGTGAGCAGGTCCTGAAGCGGAAGAGAAGGCTTCACAAGCTAGATGACCAGTGGGAGAGCGACCCGTACACAGTACTGCAGTTCAACCACAACAACCCGAAGGTATGTGTAATTACCAAGGATGGAGGAGAAACCACTAGCACCGTCTCCAGAAACCACCTAAAAAGGTGCCCCGAGCAACTACAGAGTGCAGGAGAAAATCAAGATGACCTTGAACCCGCAGAAGACAAGAAAGAAATGATCAGCACAGTTCTTGGAGAGTTCCCCCGGTCCTGGACTCGGATAAATGATGCAATAGTGGTACCTGTCCTACACTTCCTTCAACCAACCCAGCAGGAACCTACAGGAGAGCAGGAGGAATCAGAAGACCAAGCAGCCCTAGAGGCAGAAGAACCCATGCCAGCAGCCCAGGAGAGTCAACCCTCTGCTGACAGTGAGCCTGCCATACCTGCGGTAAGCCAAAGGACCCGCAGATAGCTGCCTGCACTGCCTGTAAACCGAGTTAGTAGCTGTACCCTGAATGCTAGTGGGGAAAGTCAGGTTAGACCACCACCAGACAGTGGGTTACGCAGGTCAACCCGGAGCACTAGGGGGCAAATACCAGCTCGCTGGAAGATCTAAATGCTGTATATTGTAAATGTTTTATGTTTGTTGCCTGGTTGCTAATTATGTTTTTCCAGTCTTTCTAGTTCATGGACTAACAGGTTATGGACGCTGAATAACCGGAACTATCTTGTAGATAGTTGCACTTGGTGCCCTCTTTCGAAGATGGCCACGGAAGAAAAATCTGTCCGGTGTGGCCTCCTTGTGGCCCAAAGTAGAGAGCTCAGCCTTGTCGCCACGCCCAAGGCCAGGAAATTGGGGTTTATGGAAACAGGTCCCCACACCGTGGAAAACTTCACCTTGTTGGGTGAAATGGACACCCGGTCACGGAAGCGCCGTGACCTCAAGGACAAAATATACTTGTATATATGTTATGTTGTCATTTATACCCTTTATTTGTGTTTCCTGTTTAGTCCGGAGTACTAAATTTTACTAGGGGAGAATGTGTCACCCCAGGCCTGGATGCCACAAACAATAATCTGTGTCTGAGAGCAGGAGGGATGTCCCCTGGTTAGGGACTATTAGCATACAGCACCTCCTGTCCCAGGCCAGCAGGGGGAGCTGGCTGCCCCTATAAAAGCTGGAACTGGGGGCAGGGTTAGAGAGAACTGGAAGACCTAGCTCAGGAGTGAGACTAGTCCCAGAGAAGGAGGGACAGTTCAGCTGTAGCTGAGGAGTCCGTGAGGCAGAGGAGAAACTGCAAGCCAGGGACAGAGGTGACGAGAGCCGGTCCTGGAAGAGAACCAATCTACCGGGCATTGGGGTCCGGGGCTGTCAGGGTTACAAGCCCAGCAGCAGAGAACCAACCTGCGAGGGACTTCAGGTCCCTTGGCCTAAGAAGCCTGGAGGCTCCGCCACACAGAGGGACCAGTACAGCGAGGAGCAAGCAACAGGTACCCAAGGCCCTAGTCGCATGCCATACAGGCGAGAAGTACACGGCCAGCTCAGGGACGTGGGCTATTACACCACGAAAAGGGGGATAGTCAGAAAGAGCATAGAGAGAACGGTAGGCCTACACACTCACCCTGACCAGTGGGGCTCGCCCGAATGCTCTCAGACACCCAGGCCCATTCCTAACTGGTACTGTTGGGTCATTAATAATATCTACAATAAAGACCCTGAACTGTTTGAAGCGGACTCTGAAGTCTTACTATTGCGGCCTGCACTATCACCCCCAACATCCACCTACACTGCCCTGAGGCTACACTCTTCCCGTGGGGAGTTATCCTACACCTGTGCTGCACACCAACACCAGCCTCAGCAGTCTGCCTCGCAGCGGCGGTTATCCCTGACCACAATCCACGGGTGGCGTAGTCGGACATTCAAAACACTGATAAATAGACTGCCACCATTTGGTCTGACCACCCTGAGCCTCGGGATCGGGTTGCCACTACTACCCCCATCAGCACCGTACACTAGAAGGCCCGGTTCCGTGTACCCCACGGCCCAGGGGGTGAGTCATGTGCATCAAATTATACATACACATATGGGGCAGTGGGGCTTCATACTATATACAGGTGCTTCTCAAAAAATTAGAATATCATCAAAAGTTAGTTTATATCAGTTCTTCAATGCAAAAAGTGAAACTCCTATATTATATAGAGTCATTACACACAGAGTGATCTATTATATAGAGTCATTACACAGAGGGATCTATTATATAGAGTCATTACACACAGAGGGATCTATTATATAGAGTCATTACACAGAGGGATCTATTATATAGAGTCATTACACACAGAGGGATCTATTATATAGAGTCATTACACACAGAGGGATCTATTATATAGAGTCATTACACACAGAGGGATCTATTATATAGAGTCATTACACACAGAGGGATCTATTATATAGAGTCATTACACACAGAGGGATCTATTTTAAGTGTTTATTTCTGTTAATGTTGATGATTATGGCTTACAGCCAATGAAAACACAAAAGTCATTATCTCAGTAAATTAGAATACTTCATAACAACAGCTTGAAAAATGTTTTTAAAATCCGAAAAGTTGGCCTACTGAAATGTATGTTTAGTAAATGCCCTCAATACTTGGTCGGGCTCCTTGTGCATCAATTACTGCATTAATGCGGCAATGTGGCATGGAGGGATCAGCCTGTGGCACTGCTGAGGTGTTATGGAAGCCCAGGTGGCTTTGATAGCAGCCATCAGCTCATCTGTATTGTGGGGTCTGGGGTCTCATCTTCCTCTTGACAATACCCCATAGATTCTCTATAATAGATTCTCTATGGGGTTAAGGTCAGGCGAGTTTGCTGCCAATCAAGCACAGTGATACTGTTGTGTGTAAACCAGGTATTGGTACTTTTGGCCGTATGGACAGGTGCCAAGTCCTGCTGGAGAATGACATTTCCATCTCCATAAAGCTTGTGGGCAGAGGGAAGCATGAAGTGCTGTAAAATGTCCTGGTAGACGGCTGCGCTGACTTTGGTCTTGATAAAACACAGTGGACCTCCACCAGCAGATGACATGGCTCCCCAAACCATCACTGATTGTGGAGACTTCACACTAGACCTCCAGCAGCTTGGATTGTGGCCTCTCCACTCTCCCTCCAGACTCTGGGACCTTGATTTCCAAATGAAATGCAAAATTTACTTTTCATCTGAACACAACACCTTGGGCCACTGAGCATCAGTCCAGGTCTTTTTCTCTTTGGCCCAGGTAAGACGCTTCTGGCGTTGTCTATTGGTCATGAGGGGCTTGACACAAGCAATGCGACACTTGTAGCCCATGTCCTGGATACGTCTGTGTGTGGTGGCTCTTGAAGCAGTGACTCCAGCAGCAGTCCACTCCTTGTGAATCTCCCCCAAATTTTTGAATGGCCTTTTCTTAGCAATCCTTTCAAGGCTGCGGTTATCCCAGTTGCTTGTGCACCTTTTTCTACCACACTTTTTCCTTCCACGTCCATTAATATGCTCGGATACAGCACTCTGTGAACAGCTGCTTCTTTAGCAATGACCTTTTGTGGCTTACCCTCCTTGAGGAGTGTGTCAATGACTGCCTTTTGGACATCTGTCAAGTCAGCAGTCCTGCCCATGATTGTGGAGCCTACTAAAACAGACTAAGGGACCTTTTTAAATGCTTAGGAAGCCTTTGCAGGTGATTCTTGTTAATTCTAATTTACTGAGATAGTGACTTTTGTGTTTTCATTGGCTGTAAGCCATAATCATCAACATTAGCAGAAATAAACACTTAAGACAGATCACTCTGTTTGTAATGACTCTGTATAATATATGAGTTTCACTTTTTGGATTTAAGAACTGAAATAAATTCACTTTTTGATGATATTCTAATTTTCTGAGAAGCACCTGTATGTAGCAGTGCGGCAATTATACTATATACAGTCAGGAGTATAAGTACTTGATACACTGACAATTTCGAAAGTTTTTCCACCTACAAAGAATGAAGAGGTCTGTTTTGTTCTACTTAACTGCTGCAACTTGGACCTTTAACAGGATTTATATTTGACCTATGAGAAAGCATACTATGTGTATTTGGCAGATTAACTCAGGCATGTTTATGATAAACTGAATACCTGGATTGGAGTCCTATTTATATACAGAATATTGACTATTAATGCTGGCAGAGTAAGTCTTAGGCTATATTCACACTAGGTGTTATTTTTCTGCAGCAAAACATAATCTCTTGGCAGGAAAGAAGTAGCGTCAAAAACGCAGGTTTTGGTGTGTTTTTTTGCAGTGGTTCTTGGTGCATTTTTGGTGCGTTTTTCAGGATCCCAAAGTTCAGCTTTGCTTCCACCATAGACACATGAAAACAGGTCACCATTGCAAGACATATGTTCATGAAAAAGTACACATTACAAATGTAACAGGGGGGGAGGTGAATTGGTCTGGAATGGTTTATCTAAGACCCTGGCAGTGCATTGAATTTGTAGGACACTATTTACTTTCACATTATGGTTTGCCATTGAGTTGCTCAGGCATTGTTCATTTTCACACCTCCCTGGGCCACACGTGTTGTTCAATCTCACGCCTAGCTCAACCAATGTTTACTTTGTAGGCATCACTAATTTAATTAAACTGTAATAATCCAAGCTGCTATCTCAGGTGACCAAGACAAGATGGTTTAAAGTTGGGAAAATCACAGGAATAAATGTGTGTCACATACTTGCTTTTTTCACTAAAAACGCAGCAAAATGTTCACACTAGGCTTTTTTTCAGCATTTTTTTCCACCACCCTTTTTTTTAATGGGTGAAAAACGCTGAAACAAGTGACATACTCTATTGCAAAAAGCCATGGAGAGCACAAAATACTGAGGACAAATAAGCAAGCTGTGTGCATGAGATTTCGGAAATCTCATAGACTTTGTTGGTACTGTAAAACGCAGCTGAAAATTTGCATAAAAAAGCCCGCTAAAAAAACGTCTAGTGTGAATATAGCCTTGTATAACAGTTTGCCAATGAGTTAGGATATATGACCACGATGCAGAAATGCTGCAGATTTTTCCTAAGCGTTTCTGCATCTCCCTGGGTTTTCAAGCGCTTTGCCAAGTGATTTTAGCATCACTTGGAAAAGTGCTTGACAACTTGGTCACACTATATAATTCCATGCAACCGGCATGGATTTATATAGTGTGACCAAGTTACAATGCTGCAAATGCAGCATCAATAATAAAAAAAAAGAATAATAATGGTGAAAAATAAAAAAAAAACATTATACTCATCTTCCGATGGTCCTCGATCTCCTTCTCCGGTGCGTCCCGTGTCTTCGGCGGATCACGATGCTGTAAAAGGACCTTCCATGACGTCATTTAGTCATGTGACAGGTCACGCGACCGCCGATGTCAGCGGTCGCGTGACCTGTCACATGACTAAATGGCGTCATGGAAAGTCCTTTTACCACCGCGAGCAGCCGAAGAGCCAGCAGCACCGCCGGGAGCAGACAGGGGCCATCAGAAGGTAAGTATATGTTTATTTTTTATTTTAATTCTATTTTAACTACAGGTACTATGGTACCCGGGTCTGGAGGAGAGTCTCTTTATCTCCAGACCCGGGTACCATCCACGCATTGAGTCGCATAATATCCACATGTGTATGTGTAGTCATGCGGATGTTATGCGTTCCAATGCAAGTCAATGGCGGCTAAATCGCAGCGACTCTGCAAAATTAAAGGACGTGCTGCGGATTTTTCCGCAATGATAATCCGCAGCGGAAATCTCCGCAGCATGTGCACAGCACATGCGGATTATCATTGGGGACCATTGCAGACCTATCACCAATCGTTTTTTAAGTGTTTCCGCGGCGGAAGTTACGCTGCAGAAACGCCTAAAAAACGCATAGTGGGCACACAGCCTTAAAAGTTCTATGGTGAAGAAAAACACGTGAGATAATAAATGCGAAATATACAATATTTCCCATAATATGACTGAGGATATTTTTAGGGTTGTATTCACTGTTTTTTCTTCTGCAGCAAAAATGCTGTGTTTTACAGTACCATCTTAGTGAATGACATTTCTGAAATCTCATTCACATGCCGTTTTTTTTGCATTTTTTTTAAATCTGCAGCTTGTCAAGTCTTTCAGAGGTTTTGCAGCATTTTTCACCCATTCAAATGAATGGAAAAAAAAACACAAGTAAAAACACCTAAATTTTAAGCAGCGTTTTTCCTGCCACCTTTAATTTTTGGGGTAGAAAAAAAATGCTGCCAAAATCCAACTTGTGAACACACCTTTATCCTGGTTGTGTTCTAATTGGATATAAAATAGAACGGTCATGATAACATGGGTAGTTAATTGTATGGTGTTTTCACTTTATATATTACCAGGCCGCATTCTATTTGCGCAGAGCTGCTCCGTGAAGATTCTATCACAAGATTCCGTGATGACATCACAGGTGATGGTGACATCACTGCTCACAGGCGCTATATATACAATGCACATAGGCTCACCCGTGCCTTTCTTGGCTCTATAGTGACTGATAGCACTTGCAGTTTTTCACTATGGCTGGAATTGTTTTGGACATTCCTCAGGTAAAAGCACTATTGTTGATCCTTATGATCAATCGTCCTAACAGTGTGCTTCTACCACCCGATGGCGTCCTCAGCTTCACTCACCGGCTGGTGATGGAGCTAGTAAAGGATTGCCTGACCAAACACCGACAACGTCGTCTAACGTCAGACTATCTGACGGATTTATTTCAGAACATCAGGACATTACTACACCAGGTAAGTGGCGGACACTCTGCACAGAACATCTCAATATTAATAGATAATAATGGAGGGATAGAAGCTTTTTCTTCTAATATATCGTATTTTGCAGACCATAAGACGCACCAAAAATTTTTGGGAGGAAAATAGGAAAAACATTTATTATAATAAAATGGGGGTCTGTCTTATAGTCCGAATTTTCGGTTGCTTACTGAGGGGGGTGGTGGCAGTGGAGCGAGGTCACAGGAGGCAGAGTCGCTGCTGCAGGAAGTCGGCAGTAGGAGTGGGGCGCTGCTGCGGGTCCCAAGCTGGGAGGAGCGGGGTGTCCAGAAGGTGCGAGGCGGCGGGCCCTGGGCTTCAAGGAAATGTTAGCGGTAATTCAGGAGGGGAGGCCCTGCTCTGCTTATTGATTTCTCTGCAGTGGGCTTCAAGAAGTAGGCTGCTGGAGATGGCCAATACGCAAATTGAGATCTCAGCTCGTCATTGAGCCGAGATCTAAATCTTCACATGTACTGCCTCCAGCGGCCATTTGCCTGAAGCCCACTGCCAGAAAATCAATGGGCAGAGCGGGGACTCCCCTCCTAAATCACCGCTAACATTTCCTTGAAGCCCAGGGCCCGCAGCCTCACACCTCCTGGATACCCCGCTCCTCCCAGCTCGGGGCCCGCAGCAGCGCCCCACTTCTACTGCCGGCTTCCTGCAGCAGTGACCCTACCTCCTGTGACCTCACTCCACCACAGCCACCCCCGTGGTAAGCTACATTCAGACAATTATTATTATTAATAATCTGTCTGATATGCTGGGGTGGAGAGTTCCAGAGTAGGGGGGATGCATGGGAGAAATCTTGTATGCGATTGTGGGAAGAGGAGATAAGAGGGGAGTAGAGAAGAAGATCTTGTTAGGATCGGAGGTTGCGTGCAGGTAAGTACCGGGAGACTAGGTCACAGACATATGGAGGAGACAGGTTGTGGGTGGCTTTGCATGCCAAGGTTAGGGTCTTGAACTGGAGTCTCTGGGTAATGTGGAGCCAGTGAAGGGATTGGCGGAGCGAGGGGAAAAGCCAGGGAATAGCGGGGGGACAGGTGGATTAGTCAGACAGCAGAGTTTAGGATAGATTCGAGGGGTGCGAGAGTGTTAGAAGGGAGGTCAAAAATTTTGGAAAAAAAGGCATCTTATAGTCCAAAAAATACGGTAAAACACAAAGAGTCCCCAAATACAGTATGTAGTCATTGTATCTGCAGACAGAGAACCGATGTCACATACAATTTCCGCCTCCATTCTGACCGCTCTCATCTCAAAATTCTCCTTTCCATTTTTCCTTCTTTATAGGCTGAAGAAAGATCTCAGACTGAAGATTTGGCTGTCTTTAAAGAACTGGCCGAAAAAGTCCTGTCTATACTAGAACGCTCATTGGAACGCCCGGTAAGGATCAATATTAATAGACGTATCTTAATCCACCGTATCTGAGGAGACTTTCTGAGAAAAGGTCTGAAGATGGCGCGGGATTTGTATCGTTACAATTGGTGCATCTGTAAATGTTGGTTTAGTCCTTCATGATTTATGTATTTGGTGATTTAGTGAAATCTTCCACATATTAATTATATATATTATATCTATCAGGAAACAACAGGAGGCGACGCCAAAAATGGGCAAAATGTGACCCCGAAAATCCCTGACCCTAATAGGAGTCAGCCGGAGCTGAACAGCGATCTGATTACAGGTGAGCGATCACCCGACCTTCTACAAGGAATGTCCAGATATTACAGAGGACGGAGGATAATGTTAGATTTACTCTCTACTCTGTGTAATGGGAACCTGGCAGCACATTGTTACATATAGAAGTAGTGGTGTGACGGTATAGGCCATTGTCCCCTAATAATAATTGTTTGTAGAAATCCAATGTGCCAGTCAGGAGAAATGTAAAGTAGACACCATATACAAATCAGAATGGAAGTGCATTTGGGCCGTGAAAGAAGAAATCCATGTGCAGTGACACGCCCCCAGTGCACTTCCAGGCTAATTTGCAAATCTCTCCTATGTTTCAGCTCTCTTACCATCACTCGTATGTGCAGCGTGGGTGGGGGGTTCCTCATTCATGTAATGGAGGGTCCATTCTGCAGTGCTATAGCAAGTAACATGAAATAAATTAAATTTAAATTGCATTACTGCTCTAGAAAATAGGAAAAAACTAAGATACTGAGCACATAATTTGGCCAATTCATGA
Source organism: Phyllobates terribilis (assembly GCF_046119375.1). Classification (NCBI taxonomy): domain Eukaryota; kingdom Metazoa; phylum Chordata; class Amphibia; order Anura; family Dendrobatidae; genus Phyllobates; species Phyllobates terribilis. The sequence goes on along the minus strand of NW_027362796.1, from coordinate 232,893 downwards.
ATGCCCAGCAGCCAATGACAAGGCGATCTTTTTGTTGGAATCCTCTCCTAATGTGAATCCTCTCCTAGGCTGAAGCCTACATTTATATGGGTAGGTAGGATCCTGTTGTAATTAAAACCACCCCGGGCTGATGGGTGGAGATAGGTTCCCAGCAAAAAAGGTCGCCTTGCCGTGACTGCTGGGCATGCACCGAGCAAAAGAAGGTCGTCTTGCCGTGGCTGCTAGGCATGCACCCAGCAAAAGAAGGTCGCCTTGTCGTGACTGCTGGGCATGCACCCAGCAAAAGAAGGTCGTCTTGCCGTGACTGCTGGGCATGCACCCAGCAAAAAAAAAAGGTCACCTTGCCGTGGCTACTTGGCATGCACCCAGAAAAAGAAGGTCGCCTTGCCGTGGCTGCTGGCCATTCATGAATTGGCCAAATTATGCGCTAAGTATCTTCCTTTTATCCTATTTTCTACAGCAGTAATGCAATTCAAATTTAATTTATTTCATGTTTACATGCTATAGCGTTACAGAGTGCAACTTTGTTAGTTATGTATTTGGATGGCTACTCTTAGTATGCACCTGTTCGCACCCATTTTCTTTTCGGAAGTGATGGTCAGTCTTTTGTTATTTATGAAGGGGTTCCTCCATCATTTACATTACATTTATCTATGGATTCCCCGTATATTCTCATATTTAGAATCCCCATATAACGAGTATTAATCCCATTTACAGACATCTTGTCATTTCTCCGTTATATTGCTGTATTATCTATGTAGGAATAATATCCTCAAATACATTTCATTTCTTCATCATTATTTTAGAAACAACTGAGCTGTCAAATCCTAACAATGGAATTAGTGAGATCCCGGAGATCCAAGAATCCGTAAGTATCATAGAGGGAGATGCGTGTGTGTCATCAGATCATGGGGTGTGAATGACTCGTCCAGTATTATCCCCCATACAACCATGGGACGTCTCTATTCTAAGTGTAGATGACCCTATGGTGTTAATTGCATGTGAATTACAGGGAATCTGTCACCAGGTTTATGCTATTTGGTCTGAGAGAAGCATGATGCAGGGACAGAGACCCTGACTCCATGTGTTGATTACTTTACTCGGTGGAGCAGTTGTGATAAAATCACTATTTTTTTCTGTTGCAGAGCTCTGAATGCTGAGTCTTGTATAACCCCGCCCACACCATTGATTGGCAGCTTTCTGTGTACACTGTGCATAGGCAGAAAGCTGCTAATCAGTGGTGGAGGCAGGGGTACAGAGCAATAGGACTACCTGGCTAGACAGATAGTCTTCTAGTGATAATCTACTGATTTTATTGAAACAGCCACACACAGCCTAGTAAGTAACACATCACTGGAATCAGGGTCTCTGCCCCTACACCATGGTGCTTTCAGAATACATAGCAAACACCTGGTGACAGATTACCTGTAAGTCCTCCTCTGTGTGATCTCCCACATTATCCAGAATGTTATAGTAATGTATGATGACCGTTGCAGGGCGGCTCCAGGATTTCGCGGGCCCTAGGCGAAAGAGTCTCAGTGGCCCCTTTAACACATACCACGATTCATGATGCACAGATACCGCAGATAAATATATATATATATATATATATATATATATATATATAGTACAAGCCCGAAGATTTCACTTCTTACATTACATGAGCGATATCTATTGTAAATTCCACAATAACTCAGAAAGCGGCGAATCCTCACAGCTCACAGTGCAGACCGGACAGTAATGTCCTCCACACAGTATAATGGCACCACATAGTCCTCTATACCGTATTATGAGCTCCATATATTGCTCCATATAGAATAATGGACCCCATAAAATGCTCCACGCAGGCTCTGCCCCCATATAATGCCCCATGCAGGCTGTGACCCCACACATAATGCCCCATGCAGGCTGTGCCCCCCACATAATGCCCCATGCAGGCTTTGACCCCCCACATAATGCTCCATGCAGGCTGTGACCCCTACATAATGCCCCATGCAGGCTTTGACCCCCCACATAATGCCACATGCAGGCTGTGCCCCCCCCCACATAATGCCCCATGCAGGATGTCCCCCTCCCACATAATGGCCCATGCAGGATGTCATCCCCCATATAATTCCCCATGCAGAATGTCCCTCCCAGATAATGCCCCATGCAGGCTGTGCCCCCCACATAATGCCCCATGCAGTCTGTGCCCCCCCACATAATGGCCCATGCAGGATGTCACCCCCCATATAATTCCCCATGCAGGATGTCCCCTCCACATAATGCCCCATGCAGGATGTCCCACTCCACATAATGCCCCATGCAGGATGTCCCCACACATAATGCCCCATGCAGGATTCCCCCCCCCCCCATAATGCCCCATGCAGGATGTCACCCCCCATATAATTCCCCATGCAGGATGTCCCCCCCACATAATGCTCCATGCAGGATGTCCCACCCCACATAATGGCCCATACAGGATGTCACCCCCCATATAATGCCCCATGCAGGATGTCACCCCCCCATATAATACCCCATGCAGGATGTCCCCCCAACACATACTGCCCCATGTAGGATGTCACCTCTCACCCCATATATTGCCCCATGCAGGATGTCACCTCTCACCCCATATAATGCCCCATGCAGGATGTCACTTCTCCCCCCATATAATACCCCATGTAGGATGTCACTCCCCCCATATAATGCCCCATCCAGGATGTCACCCCCCATATAATGCCCTATGCAGAATGTCACCTCTCACCCCATATAAAGCCCTATGCTGGATGTCACTTCCCCCCCCATATAATGACCCATGCAGGATGTCACCCCCCTATATAATGGCCCATGCAGGATGTCACCCCCCATATAATTCCCCATGCAGGATGTCCCCTCCACATAATGCCCCATGCAGGATGTCCCACCCCACATAATGCCCCATGCAGGATGTCCCCCACACATAATGCCCCATGCAGGATATCCCCCCCACATAATGCCCCATGCAGGATGTCACCCCCCTATATAATGGCCCATGCAGGATGTCACCCGCCATATAATTCCCCATGCAGAATGTCCCCTCCACATAATGCCCCATGCAGGATGTCCCACCCCACATAATGCCCCATGCAGGATGTCCCCCACACATAATGCCCCATGCAGGATATCCCCCCACATAATGCCCCATGCAGAATGTCACCTCTCACCCCATATAAAGCCCTATGCTGGATGTCACTCCCCCCCCCCATATAATGACCCATGCAGGATGTCACTTCTCCCCTCATATAATACCCCATGCAGGATGTCACCCCCCTATATAATGCCCCATGCAGGATGTCCCCCCCATATAATGCCTCATGTAGGATGTCACCTCTCACCCCATATAATGCCCCATGCAGGATGTCACTCCCCACATATAATGCCCCATGCAGGATGTCACTTCTCCCCCCCATATAATACCCCACGCAGGATGTCCCTACCTCCCCCCCATATAATGCCCCATGCAGGATGTCACTTCTCCCCCCATATAATGCCCCATACCTCCATACATAAAAAAAAAAAATCAAATGCTCACCTCACTGCTCACCAGCTGTGGAGAGGTAAGTATTGTGCCGGCCGTGGTCCAGGGCAAGCATTGGGGGGGGGGAGCAAGGCCCACTAGGTGGCGCTGGCACCACTCTCCTCTGCTCACCGGTCCCATAGCACGCCAGGGTGCCCGACAGCAAGTGGCCCCTCGCCTACTCAGGGCCCCGGCACTTGCCTGGGTGCGCTGGGTGCTAGCGCCAGGTCTGCCCAGCGTCCGGTTTGTATCCTCCCAACATCATATCAGTGTAAATCATCTGGGACATAATATGGGGGGAGAAGTTTTTACATCTGTAACTTTTTTCCTGCATCTTCAATAAATCAGTATTATTTCTTATTCTTTTATAGAGCGTGATCGATTCATTGGTTCCTGCGAGAAAGCCGCATATGAGCGACTATGAAACTTCCAAACTCATCAGCAGTGGAAATTTTGGGTGAGATTTCTGTTGCCATAATCCACATTTCTCAGGGTTCCCTATGACAATGCTTCTGCCCCTGCACTCTGCCATTCAGTGTTATCATAGGGAAATTATATGATCTGTAGCAAATCAAACTGTAAGGAAAGCGATTTAAATAATATAATTACATATAATATAATATATAATAATATAATATTATTACATTCGCCTGTGCTAGACCCTCATCTGTTCTTATGCTGCCTCCTCCACCTGAGCTTTTCTGCTCTCCACTCTGATCTTTGTTTTGATGGGGGGGCTCCATTATGAAGCTAATCAGAGAAGTTGGCTACACATGGTCACATGAAGGGTGTCACCATATTGACGTCAATGACATCTACACCCTCCACCATGACCATGTGGGCCCAATCACTGGCCTCAGCAGCAGAAGAGAGCCCTGGAGCACATTCATTTTGGACCAATTTTATTTGCACTAAATTGTATTTGGTCAGTTATAGCGAATCTGCCCAAAGAGAATTTCGATAAATTCTCGTATCTATAATGTGACCTGGGTGATGGCTCCGGCAGAAGTGGCATTGTGGAGACCTCCAATAGGTGATCTATGTAGTGCTATTTTATGTATTTCTAGATGTGAATTCATAGTGGCGGCCAGACTTCTAGTATTAAGCATATGCAAATTGTCTCTTCAGAGAGGAAGCAAACTAGAACTCCACCTATAGGAAGTAGCAATCCTAAAAGTCAATATCGACCCTTTAACAAGCCTTGTCACATGACTTAGGATAATAGCCAAAACCAAAATCTCAATTTGCAGGAACTGTGTTCTGGGGTACTGCCCCTCTTCAGTGCAAAGTGTGAGATATGGTTTGACTGGGTGAGAGGTGTCTGACCGGTATCCAAGGGGTTGACGTTTCTCCTTGCGGACATGAGGAGACTTTTAAGCCGCAATGCTCCTCTGGGAAATAGGATTGCTACTTCCTATAGGTGGCACTAGGGTGTTAGTTCTCTTCCTCTCTGAAAAGAGACAATTTGCATATTTCCCAGAAGAGCATTGCAGCTTAAAAGTCTCCTCACCTTGACATGCTTAACATGGCTTTTTCCGCAACGAGAAACGTTACCGCTTGGATCCCGGTCAGATGCCTCTCACCCAGCCAAACCATATCTCACACTTTGCACTGATGAGTGCTTGTACCCCAAAACATAGTGTCCGAAAATTGAGATTTTGGTTATGGCTATTATTCCATGTCATATGATAAGGCTCGTTAAAGGGTCGATATTGACTTTTAGGATTACTACTTCCTATAAGGGGCACTAGAGTTCTAGTTCTCTTCCTCTCTGAAGAGACAATTTGCATATATCCCAGAGGATCATTGAGGCTTAAAAGTCTCCTCACCTTGACAAGCTTAACATGTCACTCTCCGCAAGGAGAAATGTTACCCCTTGGATACCAGTATTAAACATATAATGATTTCTATAGATGGATTATTAATAAGGATTTATTTTAACCGATGGATTCTCCTTCTCTCCAGGGCCGTCTACTTAGTACATCATAAAGACTCACACCAGACCTTTGCTATGAAGAAAATGGCTAAGCGGAACCTAAATACTGCACAGAGATTGGAATGGGCCTTTCTGGAGAGGGATATCTTAACATTTGCTGATTGTCCCTTTGTGGTCTCCATGCTCTGCTCCTTTCCAACTAGATCTCACCTATGTATGGTCATGGAGTATGTAGGAGGTAAGACACATCTATTGTATTATATTCAGCCCATGTCTGCTTTCATCTTATCACTGCTCATATCATTAGGACATTGTTGGTTACATCCCCATAGAGCATTTACTATAGGTTATCTATTACCAAGATGCTCGTAAATTCATTGATCTTGGTGCAGGGGCGCTATGGGGCTCATCAGTCGGAGGGGGTCTGTCGACGCTCGGCAGTGGGCAGCATCCCTCCACCTGTCATCACAATTTCAGCGTTATTTGCCTCTTCAAGGAGGTGGGGCTGGTGGGGGCAAAAATACTGAGTAGGTGGCTAGTAGGGGCCAAAATACTGAAAGGGGGCCGTATGACTAGATATGGGGGGACTGTGAATGCTGAGTGGAGGTCATCATATTAAGTGGGGTGCTGTGGGGGTCCTCACTCTATATGGAGGCCCCCATTCTGTGTGGGGACATCATACTGAGTGGGGAGTTATGCAGACCATTATATTGTGTGAGGGACTGTGGGAACCATTATCCTGAGTGGGAGGGTTGCTGTGGGTGCCATCACACCGAGTAGGGGGTTGTGGCTGGCCTCCTTCTAAGTGGTGGCCTCCTTAGGAGGATTCACTGTGGGGATACCATACTCATTGAGTGTGGGTGTGGGCATTTTTGGGAGCATCATACTCTAAAATGGCCATAGAAGTTGTATTGCTGGTGAGAACACCAAGCTGCTTCAACAGGGATATAAATATATTTCTTTTTTATTTTTTAGGGTGGGGGGCAATTACAACTTTTGATATGGGGTCTTGTGATTTCTATGTATGCCACTATCTGTGTGATCTCCCCAGGATGTTTCCGCTCACTGCTCATTATACATCATGGTTATCTGCTCGTGGTATATCATGGTTATCTTCTGTATAAACCCCTCACCGGTCATATTTCCTTTCTTCTATAGGTGGAGACTGTGGGACCCTTCTAAGCACCAGGGGTCCTTTCTCTGTCCCCATGGCCCGCTTGTACTTTGCAGAGGCGGTACTTGCCGTGGAATACCTGCATAGTTACGGTGTGGTGCACAGAGACCTGAAGCCGGAAAAGTAAGTGCCCCCGTAGTATAATAAAGTGGGGAAAGTTGTCATTTATTATCATTCAGTCTGTGAGGCTAAAACCATCTTCTCTTTTGCAGCCTCCTGATTACATCTACTGGACATATTAAAGTTACCGATTTTGGGATTTCAAAACTTGGTCTAATGATACCGAAAACCAACACCTACAAGGAATTAGCAGTGGACATCTCCAGAGAGTTCCAGGACCGTGAGGTCAGCATCACCTACAAGAACTTAGCTTGTTATTTGCAAATCTCATCACACTATTGTCTCTTCTCTACGTTCTTCCTTTCTAGAGAACTTTTCCACTAATATTTTATCTTCTGCATTGTGTTTTAACGATGATATCTTGTCATAATAATTGTTTCATCGATTCTCATCTCTATGTTCTGTTGGTTTCCAGTTCTGTGGCACCCCATGTTACATAGCCCCAGAGATCATCCTGAAAGAAGGCTATGGAAGACCTGTTGACTGGTGGTCATTGGGGATCATCCTGTATAAATTCCTGCTGGGATGTGTACCATTTGATGCTGATTCCCTCACTGAGCTTTATAAAAGGGTTGTCATTGGTGAGTAGAATAATCCGATCATTGCGTTGATTGGTTACATTTGCTTAGTTATTTCCTTTGCTTTATGTTACAGTCCAGTAAAGAGGTTTTATTTTCTGTAATTTTCTATGTAACAGGAGAACTAATTTGGAATTGTGATCGCGCTCCACCCCTGGATGCTCAGAATCTCATCACTGAGCTGCTCAGAAGAAATCCTGTGCGTAGACTTGGGACAGGTAACAGATATACTAGTATTAATATTCCCTTATTAGACCAAGGACATATCGCTCATGTCCATGAAGATCAGCATTTCTCTATCAGCTCATCTACTGTATTTCTAGTTCTCCACACTAAGACTTTCAGTTTATTTCCTTCATGTCGGCTCAGTTTTGTCATTAGTTCAGATTACGATAAACTGTTCAGATATGGAGCCATCCCTGACTATGTCCGCATCACTTTTGTTTTTCTTTTTCTAGGAGGAGCATTTGAGATCAAGGTTCATCCATTCCTGAGTGACTTGGACTTTGACAACATTCTGAGCCAGGAGCTGGAGTATGTTCCTCAGCTTGTTTCAGACGCAGACACCAGCTTATTTATCAGTAAGTAGAAGGAGACGTCATCTAGACTAAGCGACTGTTTGTCTCATCTTCCCTAATATGTGATCATCTGTTCCCATTAATATTAGTGATAAATAGTGACTGTGTTATACTGACAACCTCTAATAATACTTCATTACCTATTTCTTGTAGATCATTCTGATATAAACAAACATCTGGTCTCAAAGGATGAGGAAGGCACAAGTGAGAATAATGAGAGCCTTGACTTCCAAAATTTTACGTCATCTTCTGAAAAGCTTTGTAAAGTAAGTATGTGTTTAATAAATCCAAAGTATGTAAAAAAAATAAAAAAAACTCTAAAAGTACATAAAAAAAATATTTTATATCTTATTTTTATCCGTATTTAGCTCTGTACCATCGCTACCAGGATGGTGAACAATGAGGATCCCAATGCCCCTCCAGAGTATACACAAGAAACCAACACAAACATCTCAGAAATGTGAGTAGATTAGAAAGGGTCATCACTGGGAGTTCCAGGCTGATCTATGTACACAACACCAAATATAGGACATAAATAACAGAATATCAAATGCAGCATTCACCGCTTCATGGTTAACGGTCATTGTACTTTTGGCTTCAGAAAATGCAGAAGATAACAGCCCATAATTGTGGCATGTCATGCATTTTTAGCACTGCCTACTCTGTAGGAGAGCTGTAGTATTACTTGCCAGACATTCTTGTAGTTGTGTTCTGATCCATGGAAGGTAGTTTGGAGCAGAAAACCTTCCCCACTATGACAGTCATATGTCCTATTAGGCCTTATAGTCAGTGTTCTTATAGTGAGACAACCCATTTTATACTGTGTTTACTTACGATTTACATGTTTTTCTTCTTCAAACAGGCAGAAAGTATCTGTTCCTGTATGTAATACAGACGATGCTGTTACCATCTTGCCACCCTCGTCCCCATTGCCAGGTATGTACATGTCTACAGCACCAACAATGTGAATGTTGACTTCAAGGCTCAAATATTTCCACATGGTTTTTCTGGTCTACTATGTTATCCATGTTTCATGGATCTCAGCTATGTTGACCATGGGTTCGTACTGTATCCCTATTTCCCTAATTTTGTACAGGAGTTTTTTTTCATGTATTCTGTTTATTACGTTGCATCATCTTTTAACCTAGTGAGATATAGCGACTGTGTTATACTGACACCCTCTAACAATCCTTCCTTACCTATGTCTTGTAGATCACTCAGATGAAAACAACCATCTGATCTCAGAGGATAAGGAGGGCACAAGTGAGGACGATGAGAACTTTATCTTCCGAATATTTGCATCATCATCTTCTGAGAGGCTTTCTAAAGTAAGTATGTGATCGATGAATCCAAAATATGTACAAAAAAGGATCTACAAAATTAAAAAGTATATATATTTAATAACTTATTGTTATCCACATTTAGCACTCTACCACCACTAACGGGATGGTGAACAACGAGGATCCCAAGGCCCCTCCAGAGTGTACACCAGAATCCAACACAAACATCTCAGAAATGTGAGTAGATTATGGGGTCATTACTGGGAGCTCCAGGCTGATATATGTGCACAACATCAAATATAGGACATAAATACCATTATATCAAATGCAGCATCCACCGCCCCATGGTTATGGGTCATTGTGCTTTCAGCTTTCGGAATTGTTGGAGATAACAGCCCATAATTGTGGCCGGTCATGCACTTCTAGTGCTGCCCTCACTGTAGGAGAGATGTAGTATAAAATGCCGGCCATTCTTGGTAGTTGTTTTCCTCTCAGCTCTCTATAAAAGGTAGTCTTGAGCAGAAGACCTTCCCCACTATGACAGTCATATGTCCTACTAGTCCTTATAGTCGGTGTTCTTCTAGTGAGACAACCCCTTTTATATGGAGTTTACTTGAGATTTACATGTTTTTCTTCTTCAAACAGGCAGAAAGTATCTGTTCCTGTATGTAATACAGACGATGCTGTTACCATCTTGCCACCCTCGTCCCCATTGCCAGGTATGTACATGTCTACAGCACCAGCAATGTGAATGTTGACTTCAAGGCTCAAATATTCCCACATGGTTTTTATACAATACTATAGGTCTCTTATGTTATCCATATTATGAGAAAGCAGATCCTATAAGAAGATATTGTTATTGATTTTTTTTAAAAATTTTTCATCAGAATTTCCATCTCATGAAGAAAGAAAATCGGCAATAAATCTGAGTATGGAGCAACAAAACTCAGAAAATGGAAAAAATGGGAAAAAGAGACGAGGTAAGTGTGAGAATCAACTCCATGTTGTGTGATGTCAGTGAGAATAATTCATGTGGAGTAGATGTCATCTGTCAGTGATGGGATTGTCACATGTATGATTGCTGACAATGACCCCTGACCTCTGTATGATAATATTACTCTGCCGTCCGGCCACAGTGACTGCACAGCATTATCATGTAATATGGAGTCCCATCACTTACATTATATTTATTTCTCTTCTCATAGGTTCCATCTTCCGCCGGATCTTATCATCCTGCCGGCGTGGATTATCCAGGGCTGCTCGCGCATTTGCATGCTGTCACTGTTGCCCTAAAACCATCTAAAAGACGGGACACCTAAGCATCTAGCGCCCTGAAGTCCAGCAGATCCACCATCACTGCTGGAGCTGTATAGAAGGACCTTCACCATCTACCTGTGGCCTTCTGACTGGTCAACCTGGACAAGTTTCAGTAACGCCTCTGTCATCGGGCTCCGCGGTATTCATACTGCTCGTCTGACTTGTCATTTACTGATCACCTGGTATCTGACCTCGGCTATCTTCCTGACTTTGATTTAGTCTATTGATAATGTTCACGATTTTATTCATCCCATTATTAATTAAAAAAAAGTAAAATCTGTTACTGTTGCTCTGATTCTTTTTTGTCTTGAATTCACAAATACTTGTAACTCACTAATTGCTCTTCTTCTCACTAAATGTATTTCTCATTATCCTTAATGCAGCAGTCTCATATTTCTGTCCAGCAGTTACACTGGTGCCTCCACCCTGTACCAGTCATTACACTCATCCACAAACCTCTCCACACTGCTGCACAGTCCTGCATCTCTACAATATCTACACTCCAATGAGCTAAGATTAACATCCTCCATAATCAGGACCTCCCACTCTCATGTCCAAGACATTTTCTCTGCTGCACCAGCTCTCAGGAGTGCACTACTGCAGGCAATCATGTTCATTCCCACTATCATAGATTTTAAGTGTGCAGTAGAAACAGATTATTTGTGGCAGGACTATCAAATCACCTCACTATTCTAAGTTTTTCCTACAGCACTCAGTAGCACTTAATATTTGTACATATACAGATAATGGTTGGTGACAGATTCATGCAGCCTTAATTCCACAAAGATAGAAATAAAAGGTCAACATGTTTCATACATCCAAACCATCCTTAATCATGGCAGAAAAACATAATTTTAAGTTCCCACTATGAATATTTGGTGAGATATCACAGCTGTGTATTTTCACAGCACAAAGAACGCATCTTACAGATCAGCAAATAACAGTGTGCTGACGCTTAGTGTTGTAGTTTTGAACAACACCATTCATTTTATCATATAATGTGTTGAAAAATGAGAAAAAATGCCAGGTTTGGGTTCCTTCATTTTACAGTGTGTATTGTGTTGTAAAAACAAACTGACAAAATGATTCAGAGTCAGTAGTACGATTACTGTGATACCAAACTTATAAGGTTTATATATATATATATATATATATATATATATATATATATATATATATATATATACAGTGTTTAGCATAAATCAGTACACCCAAATAGATTTGTCAGCAAACGTGTAGTTTCCTTTCAGAATCATCATTTTATATGGGATACCATACTACAAAATACTCTCGCAAATTTGAGCCATTGAATGCAAACAAGATTTGGTATTTTGCAGACCCCAAAAAAGTAATTTTCTTAACAAACTCATTCAAGATCATGTTTCAAAAATGAGAACATCCCAGTAACAGTCTTAAGAGAAAAGCTAAGTTTAGACAACAAAATTCTAATTAACAAGAACTGAACCACAGGTAAGTGTAATTATTCATTAAACAGATGTCCAGCAGACAGGTGTCTGTAAAAGGAAGTTACTTAATAAAGAAAACTCCTTCCCATTTCATGCTATCAGCAATGGCACCACATAGAAGGGAAATGTCACAAAACCTGAGAAAGAAAATAATTTCTTTGCAATAAATGTGAAGTCTACAAGAAGATCAGCAAAACTTTACTTTTCAGTCAGAATACTGTAGCAAAAGTGATGCAAAACTATAACAAAGATGAAACTGCAACCATCTTACAGAGACGTCCAGGCCAACTATGGAAGTTAACACCTAAACAAAAGCGTCCTCTGATGAGAAGGGTAAGTGGCACCACATAGAAGAGAAATGTCACAAGACATTTCTGAGAAAGAAAATAATTTCTTTACAAAAAATGTGAAGTCTACAAGAAGATCAGCAAAGCTTTTCTTATCAGTCAGATGGAAGTTAACATCTAAACAAAAGCATCTTCTGATGAGAAGAAAATCGACAGGCAAATTCATTGCTATTAGCTGAAGAAGTAGAAAGCCAAACTAGGGTGAGTGTTTTCCATGACACGACACGGTGTACACTGCAAATGAATGGCATTCATGAGTGTCCTCCACAAAGGAAGCCTCTCTCCCTTAAAGCCCATGAACAATAAAAGTCCGTCTACAATTTGCCAGGGTCCATGCTTAAAACTATGAGGACTACCGGGACTCTATACTGTGTATGTGCATCTTATGTGTATGTCCGTATTTTATGTTTGTGTGCACTATGTATATGCATACGTTAAAATGTGTATAGAGTATTAGCATGTGCAAATTTTATATGTGTGCCTAATATAAATATACATGGAAATGTATATGTAGGTGGTGCCTGATGGAGGGTGGGGGGCCCAGATCAGAAGTCCTGATTAAGGGCCCTTCACTGTCATTGTCTGCACCTTATATAAACAGTAAAATCTCCTTTAATAACTGGACTTCCATTGGGGTGGACTTCTCATAGATGGCCAGTATGCATACTATATTGTGAATCTGGGCATCTCTCACAGAAAATCTGATCTGGATATGAGGGTGGTCTTCTATAAGCGGTGATGTTTTGGAGAGATTTAGGGAAAAGTCCCAATGCTTATCCATCGATCTGGTAATTTGAGTAAAATATTTGTGTTGATAACTGATCACAAAGTCACAAAATATGTAAGATTTGGCATAACTTGGTTCATTTTTCAAAAAGTTATGCTCAATTTTTTTAGCACCAAGTTTTGTTGCTTTTTTGTAGACTTACACTAACTTAGTATATTGTGTGAGAATTAAATGAATTATGAATTAGTTTGCGCATTTTACCACACTCTGGGGGTCCCTGACAGTCCTTCTTTATCTGCCCTGTAGTGATGCCAATGTAAACTTCCAAGTGACCGCGCAGTCAATCACTGTCATGAATGCAGGACAACCTATGATTAGCTAATTTTTGGGAAATCCTTATAACAAAAGGGGATTGAAAATATTTACAATTATTTTAAAAGCATTAAAAAAAAACAGACCCAATACTTATAATTAGTTTGTTGAAAGTAGTCTAATTAAAGGGAGCTGAAAGGATTAGAGATTATGAACCCGATTCACCAGTGTTTTTGCCAGAAAACTGGCATAAAGCTCTTGAAAAGTTGCAAAGTTTTGTGACTTTTCCCATTTTCACATAATTTTAACTTCTTTAAAGCCCAAGACGTACTGATACGTATCTGCGCCCTGGGACTTAAGAGCCTGATAAGTATTAGTACATCTTTGCGATCGCGCCCGCACACAGGCTGTGCGGGCGTGATCGCCGCCGGGTGTCAACTGATTGTCACAGCTGACACCCGGTGCTATGTGCTGGGAGAGGTCCCGCACATTAACCCCCGCAATGCTGCGATCGAAGTCGTTCGCAGTATTGCGGGGGCAAGGGGAGGTGATCGGGATAGTCACCTCTCCTGCCGGCGTCCAGCAATGTGTGCCGCGGCTTCCCGGATGTTGCCATGATGACCCGATTCACTGAGGGGTGCAGTTTTAAGAATGGTGTCACTTTTGGGTATTTTCAGTCATAAAGACCCCTCAAAGTGACTTCAAATGTGATGTGGTCCCTAATAAAATGGTTTTGTAAATTTTGTTGGAAAAATGAGAAATCGCTGGTCAATTTTAACCCTTATAGCTCCCTAATAAAAATAAATTTGGGTTCCAATATTGTGCTGATGTAAAGTAGACATATGGGAAATGTTATTTATTAACTTTTTTTGTGTGACATATCTCTCCGATTTAAAAGCATAAAAATTCAAATTTTGAAAATTGCAATATCTGTTTTTTTCACAAATAAACACAAGTGATATCGAAGAAATTTTACCACAATCATAAAGTACAATATGTCATGAAAAAATATTCTCAGAACCAGGGGGATCCGTTGAAGCGTTCCAGAGTAATTACCTCATAAAGTGACAGTGGTCAGAATTGTAAAAATTGGCCTTCTCATTAACGTGCAAACCACTTTGGGTTGTAAAGGGGTTAAGGACTCTACCTGCATATACAGTCATGGCGGAAAGTGCTGGCACCCTTGAAATTGTTTCAGAAAATTACACATGTTTTATTACACGCATGTTTATTTCCTTTGTGTTTATTGGAACAACACAAAAAAACTGAGAAAAAAAAGGCAAATTGGACATAATTTCACACAAAACTCCAAAAATGGGCCGGAATACATATATATATTTTTGATGGGACAACACTGAAGATGCGACACTTTGATACAATGTACAGTAGTCAGTGTACAGCTTGTTTAACTGTAAATTTGGTGTGCCTGCAAAATAACTCAACACACAGCCATTAATGTCTAAACCGCTGGCAACAAAAGTGAGTACACCCCTAAGTGTGTTCTCAGCTGATGTTATTTGTTGGTTATTCTTTCCATCCCGAACAATTTTCTTGGCAGTTGTGGCTGAAATTTTTGTTGGTCTACCTGACTGTGGTTTGGTTTTTACAGAGCATCTGATTTTCCATTTGTTAATCACAGTTTGAACACTGCAGACTGGCATTATCAATTCCTGGGATATCTTTTTGTATCCCTTGCCTGTGTTATACTCTTTTTGCCTCCCTTTCCTGTGTTATACAGTTCAACTACCTTTTCCCGGAGATCCGTTGATAATTCTTTTGCTTTCCCCATCTCAAAATCCAGAAACGTCAGTGGCTGGATCCCAGAAACTCACTCAGCTTTATGCACACACACTGATTACAAGCAAACAGGTCATAGGTGAGGATGTTACCTTTAGTAGCCATTCAAACCCATTTGTGTCAAATTCTGTGCATGTTATCAGGCCAAAATCACCAGGGTATGTGAACTTTTTGATCAGGATTATTTGGATGTTTTTGGTTGTCATTAGTGATGAGCGAGCACTAAAATGCTCGAGTACTCGTTGCTCGGGTCGAGCAAATTGAAATACTCGGGTGCTCA
The DNA here is from genome assembly GCF_046119375.1 of Phyllobates terribilis. Lineage (NCBI taxonomy): Eukaryota > Metazoa > Chordata > Amphibia > Anura > Dendrobatidae > Phyllobates > Phyllobates terribilis. Next base: position 217,446 of record NW_027362796.1, on the reverse strand, counting down.
ACCCGAGCAATGAGCCCAATATAAGTCTAGGGGAAACTTTAGCATTTTTCAGGTGACTCCCCACGGCGGTCTGCAGAGGGCCTAAAAATTGCCCAAATCGATGGGAACTGTGCTCAAATGACATGGGAACAGCATGGGGAAGACCCCTGGAAGCATCTCTGACTCCCAGATCACTGCTGTCAACAACGTCGTCAGAGTATTACGCCACTTTTACGGCGTAAGGAACATCCTTTTCAGGGTGATGACTTGTATTTAAGGCAAAATAAATAAACAAAAACAAAAATACTCCTACACACCTTGGGCTATGTTCACACGTAGCATTTTTGACACGTTTTTGCACTTTTGCATTGCTTTCAACCAAGACAAATGCATTCACCAGGAAATGTCATTTTAACATTTTACAACCTTATCTGGCCATGTGGTGTGTGACACATCATAAGACACATGCATACAGTGCTGAAAAGACATGGGAACAGCAAGGGGAAGACCTCTGGAAACATCTCTGACTCCCAGGTCACTGCCTAAATGTGTGCCCATCATAAGTGATCCTTGGCACATGCGAAGATGCCTCCCGCCATGCACCTGTCGATGCAGACTTGCAACAATCACCGTCCACGTCGTTGTCCCACTGCAGTGTTCAGTTGTCCCTACCCCATTCCTTGGAATGCAAGCACAAGAATGCCGGCAGCCACCCACCCACAGGCTGCAATACTATACTGCCAAATTTTTGACAGCTGCTTGCACTTGAAATGTGGCCTTTTAGGCTCGTGGAGGCGGAAGCTTTTCATAACCTCATGCCGGCGGCGGCCGGGTGTCCATACTCGGTCCCCAGCCGCCACTATATTTCCCGGTATCGCCTCCGCCTTCCACAAGCACAGGTCCCATAACATTACCCGTGCCATCCTCAGTGCACTTACGGGGAAGGACCGCCTAACCACAAACACGTGGACAGGTGAATGTGGCCAGGGACGGTATGGAGCCAGTCCACAACTTTTTTTGCTAAGAGTTGTATTTAGCTAGGTGAAAGGACTTGCATAGAGGGAAACCGTATCTACCCTGCGTGTCATTTCTCCCAGAAAATCCTGTAATTGAGCTTGTTGCAGAAGCAATGGCAGCCCATCCAACATCAACTCGCACTTGTCGGTGGTGCTTTGACACACACACATCTTTCTTTGCGCATTTAATTTCTTGAATACAGAGTTGGAAAATGGCCTGATCCGTAATGCGTTTTGAGAAATAACATGCATAAGCATGGCCGATCCGCATTAAAAAAGCAGCCATAGAGTGTCCGGGAACCTTCCCCCACACTTTTCTTAGCCAGGGCTGCTTTTCGGCAGGGTTGGACGGGCCCACCAGAGAACCGGAGGCTCCTCCGGCGGGCCCTGGCTTCTCCTTCAGGAGAGTTCGTAGTGCCGAGGTGAGGCCATGATGATGATAGAGGCCATCATCTGCTTAGTTTTCTGTTACTTGGAATGCAATTGCAAGTATGCAGCCAGCCACCCACCCACCCATAGGCCGCAACACTAAACTGACAGATTTCTGGGCAGCTCTTTGCACTTGAAATATGGCCTTTTAAGCTTGTAGAGGTGGAAGCTTTTCACAACCTCATGCAGGCGGCGGCCGGGTGTCCATACTCGGTCCCCAGCCGCCACTATTTTTCCCGGTATCGCCTTCGCCTTCCACAAGCACGGGTCCCACAACATTGCCCATGCCCTACCCAGTGCACTTACTAAGAAGGACTGCCTAACCACAAACACGTGGACAGGTGAATGTGGCCAGGGACGGTACGGAGCCAGTCCACAACTTTTTTTGATAAGAGTTGTATTTAGCTCAGTGAAAGGACTGGCATAGAGGGAAACCGTATCTACCCTGCGTGTCATTTCTCCCAGGAAGTCCTCTAAAGCTGCTTGCACTTGAAATGTGGCCTGAATATTACTGCTGGTACTTTTCTGTGGGAATTTTCTTGCCTCCTACCAGCCTGGAATATTTCCAGCAAACTATGGTACAACACCATGGTATTAGCACTGCCCCCAGTACCAGTAGCAAAGCCATCCTCAATTTCCTTCTCTGGAATTTTATTTGGTAGACTGAGTGGCTGCCCAAATACATTTTCTCACAAAGGAGCTGATGATAGAGTGGCAGTAGGTTCAAGTTTCTCCAGCCTGTTAGATATTAGAGGGTGAACGGCAGCACGTTGGATCAGTGGTTAGCACTGAAGTCTTGCAGCACTGGGATCCTGGGTTCAAATCCCAGCAAGGACAACATCTGCAAGAAATTTGTATGTTCTCCCCATGTTTGCATGTGTTTCCTCCTCAGTAAGAATAGAGAGTCCTGGAATCTTCCCACACACTTTTCTTAGCCAGGACTGCTTCTCGGCAGGGTTGGACAGTCCCACCAGAGAATTCTCTGGTGTGCCTTGGCTTCTACCTCAGGAGAGTTCATGATAGCGCTAACTTTGCAGCTGCTATGGGGCTCTTGAGCGGGTGAGAAAGGTTAGCCCTCAGAAACAAATCCTCTGGTGGGCACAATGTTTTTCAATCTGAAACAGCTTCTCAGTGGGAGTTGTATTTCACCACAGCCATATTCTTTAGCTCTGTGAAAGGACTGGCATAGAGGGAAACCGTATCTACCCCGGTTGTCATTTCTCCGTCACCAGGTTCCGCCCATTGTAACACACGACCATGCCTGGCTGTATGTTCAGCGGTGAGAGCCACAGATCAAGCTGCTGTGTTACAGCTTTCAACAACTATGCAGCGCTGGGCGGTTTGTCAATTAAGCATTAAGCATGTTATCTTCAGCACAGCCTGTTGCTGTTTGGCCAAGGCAGTGCTGCAGTGCTGTCAGCTTGTGACTGATGTGGTCATTTCGGAGATGGAGGAGGAGGTGCATGAGCTGAACAATGTGATTACATTGAGGTTAAATTGGTGATGCTGTTTTTTATACTAAAGAAAGATCCTATTGTTAAACTAATACCCCTTTGAAGAGACATAGAGGATGGTCTCAGTAAAAAAAATGTTCCCATTATAAAGGAGCGGGTCTTCTATAGTGGTAATGCCCATGCTGTGACTGCAAGGGTGGCCAAAATTTTTGAAAAAAAACACTAACAATTTAAAGACACAAAGAGCATGGCCACAGTAACAAGGTACGACATGTTCCCATTAGAAAGGAGAGGGTCTGCTATACAGTTATAGGGTATGCAGTGAATCCAACGGCTGAAAAATTTTAGGAAAAACCCCACTAAGAATTTAAGGACACACAGAGCAGGGCCACAGTAACAAGGTACGACATGTTCCCATTAGAAAGTAGAGGGTCTGCTATACAGTTATAGGGTATGCAGTGAATCCAACGGCTGACAAATTTTAATGAAAAACCTCAATAAGAATTTAAAGACACACAGAGCAGGGCCACAGTAACAAGGTACGACATGCTCCCATTAGAAAGGAGAGGGTCTGCTATACAGTTATAGGGTATGCAGTGAGTCCAACGGCTGACCAATTTTAGGAAAAGACCCACTAAGAATTTAAAGACACATAGAGCAGGGCCACAGTAACGACAAATTCCCATTAGAAATGATAGGGTCGGCTATACTGTTATAGGGTATGCAGTGAGTCCAACGGCTGACAGATTTTAGGAAAATCCCCACTAAGAATTTAAAGACACACAGAGCAGGGCCACAGTAAAAAGATATGACATGTTCCCATTAGAAAGGAGAGGGTCTGCTATACAGTTATAGGGTATGCAGTGAGTCCAACGGCTGACCAAGTTTAGGAAAAAACCCACTAAGAATTTAAAGACACATAGACCAGGCCACAGTAATGACAAATTCCCATTAGAAAGGAGAGAGTCTCCCATAGTGTTGGACTATGCAGTGACTGCAAGGGCTGCCAAAAATTTGAAGGCACTTCAATGGCCCTTGGAAGAGACGTGGAGGAGCGCATCATAAAAATTTTTTACCATTAGAAAGGAGCGGGCCTCCTATACTTGTAATGCCATGCACTAAGTGTATGGGCTGACAAACATTTACTCCTGGGGGGTATACATGAACATACTGTATAAAAAATTTTTTTTACGGGCATCATAAAAATGTAGCGCTCCGAGGGCTCGGCCGCTACAGGGGTATTGCACCTCTGCCAGAGGTGTGATATTCCACTCCCGGGTAAGGATGGAGTATGGACCAGGGTTCAGTTAGCTGCATACAGCACACTCACCCCATTTCCGAGGGACAGCTCAACGGTGCTCCCATTAGACAGAAATGCAGGCACGACAGACGATGTCCCTGGCTGGAGTGGGGAGGGGGTAGGAATACCCAGTGATGTAGGAGCAGATAGGGGTTGGTTCCTGAGCGTAGATAGGAGCCCATTGGTTGCTGGTCACCTGGGCTCATGTTCTAGAGGGAGGTATAAAAGGTGGGCATCATCTTAGAACAGTGTTCAGTCAGAGAGAAAAAGTGACGGAGTGAAAGCCTCTGCAAGGGGCTCTGCTCCATAGGCGGGCCTAGCCTCTGAGGCCCAGCCAGCACAGAAAGAAGAGAAGAAGAGAAGTTCAGTGAGTGGAGTAAGAGAAGGAGTTCAGCCAGAGAGGGCTGACAGGGAGCTGTGGCTCAGTCTGGGCCCAGCTCCACGAGGCAGGCCTAGGGTGAAGGCCAGGAACAGAAAGGAACAAGAACAGAAAGGAACAGAAAAGAAAGAGAGAGAGAGAAACAGAAGGGCTCAGGAACAAGACGGCAGAAGGGACCCTAAGAACCCACGAGAATACAGGGTGAAGGGTCAGGCAGATTAAGGGTACCGGATCCCAAGTTGGTGGAGGAGAAACAGCCCTCAGCCAAAGACCGGAGGTCGTGATCATTTATTGGTGCGACACCTCATCAAACCTGCTAGGAAGGCACCATATAGGACAGCGGGGAACGGGAACCACGTTTACCTGCACAAGTCCGCGGCAGCTGGACAAAAGTGGGTCACTGGTGAGGCAGGCCAGAGAAAGGATTGAAGGGGGTCCTGTGCCATGCTCCTGAACTGCCTGGGGTTGACCGAGCCCCTCACCTGGTGGACGCAGCATGGCTCGGGCGGTCATTGCTGACAGAAGTGACCCGGAGTACATGAACTGTGAGTAAAAGACATTGGACTGCAGTAAGTTGTCTGTGTACTCTTTCGCTCCTCCAGCACTAACGGCACTGGGACTCTCTGCACCATCACCCCCACCATCCACTACACTGCCCTGGGGCTGCACTCTTCCCGTGGGGAGTCACACTACCTCAGCTGCATACATCATCAGCCCCAGCGGTCTGCCTTGCAGCGGCGGTTCATAAATAACCGCAATCCACGGGTGGCGTAGTCGGACATCACTTAGGACTGCTAAAGGACTACCACTGGTCTGACGACCCTGAGCCACGGAACCGGGTCGCCACTACTACCCCCACCGTCTCCCTATTGCCTGGCTCCGAGTGCCCCACGGCCCAGGGGCGAGTCAAACACCCTTTAAAAAATTATGTGGGTGTTGCATCATGGACCACGGTCACCCTGGTAATATGGTGGTGGAGGATGAGGAGAAGGAGGAGGACAAGAGCAAATAGCCAAAATCAGGAAGCGTATACCCATGTGTGGGTGTGAAAAGGTGCATGGGAATACACCTCCCAAGAAAAGACACTGGATTTGAGTTTATGTTACGCTGCTATCATTCGGTGGTGTTGAGAAGTCTGGCCCAATCCAGCCCTTGTTCATTTTTATAAGAGTCAGCCCGTCAGCATTTTCAGTTGACAGGAGGATGCGCTTATCAGTTATAATTCCACCAGCGGCACTAAAAACCCGATCTGATAAAACGCTGGCGGCAGGGCAGGCCAGGACCTCCAAGGCATAGAGAGCCAGTTCATTTAACATATCTAGCTTGGATACCCAATATTTATAAGGCACAGAGGAATCAAGGAGGACGTTGGTACGGTACGGCAAGGTACTCCCTCAGCATCTTCCCAAACTTTGCACTCCTTGTGAGAGTACCCTGCGCCTCAGGGCCTGTGCGATGGGAGGGTCTGAGAAAACTCTCCCAGAACTTTGACAGTGTTCCCCCGCCTCTGCTGGATTGAAGTTGTGTCTCTCTCGCCTGTACTCCTTGGTTGTCGAACGAAGTGTGCCCTCTGCCTCCAGCGTTTTCAGATGGGAATTTTTTTAATAGTTCCGCAACAAGGGCCTTCTGGTACTGCCTCATTTTTGTACACCTGTCCGCCTCAGGAATAAGAAATATAAAGTTCTCCTTGTAGAGTGGGTCTAGAAGTGTCACCAACCAGTAATCACCTAAAATTTTGAGAATGCGAGGGTCATGGGAAAGGCAGCATAACATAAACTCAGCCATGCGTGCCAGACTACTAACAGGCAAGACTTCCGTGTCCTCACCAAGAGGATGACTGACCATGCTCTCCTCCTCCTCCTCTCTGTCCTCTGGCCATCCACGCTGAACAAACGGTATGACAGCTGTGCAGATAGCACCGTCTATAGTGCATGAAACTAGTTCCTGTCCTTCCTCCTCCTCCTCTTCCTCATTGTCACCCAATCCACGTTGGGATGAGATGAGGCTTGGCTGTGTGTAATCACCCTGTATGGTTAATTGCTCCATCTTATCGTGCTTCGCCTGCAATGCATCATCTTTGATTGTGAGCAGAGAGCGTTTCAGAAGACAGAGAAGCGGGATGGTGAGGCTAATTATGGCGTCATCGCCGCTCACCATCTTGGTGGAGTCCTCAAAGTTTTGGAGGATGGTACATATGTCTGACATCCACGTCCACTACTGAGGTCTTATGTGTGGAGTCTGAACTGAATACCGATAGCCTTTTTGATGCTGGTACTCAACAACTGCCCTCTTCTGCTCACAAATCCTTCCCAACATCTGCAATGTAGAGTTCCAACGTGTGGGGACATCACACACCAGTCTGTGAGCCAGAAGCTGCAAACGCTGCTGAAACACTGCAAGGGCGGCGGAAGCTGTAGCTGACTTTCTAAAATGGGCACACAGGCGGCATACTTTAACAAGCAGATCCGGCAGCTCCGGATAGGATTTGAGTAACCGCTGAACCACGAGGTTAAGCACATGGGCCAGGCATGGTACGTGTGTGAGCTCTCCTCGCCTCAGAGCCGCCACCAGGTTCTGGCCATTGTCACACACGACCATGCATGGCTGTAGGTTCAGCGGTTTGAGCCACAGATCTGCCTGCTCTTTCAGAGCTGTCCATAACTCTTCAGCATTGTGTGGTTTTTCACCTAAGCATATTAGCTTCAGCACAGCCTGTTGCCGCTTGGCCGAGGCAGTGCTGCAGTGCTTCCAGCTTGAGACTGATGTGGTCATTTCGGAGATGGAGGCTGAGGAGGAGGAGGAGGCTGAAGAGCATGAGGTGCAGGAGCTGTAGACCGTGGGGGCAACCCTGATTGACCTAAGGCCTGCAATCCTTAGTGTCGGGAGGACGTGTTCCGTCCCAAGGTCCGACTGGGTCCCGGCTTCCACTATGTTAACCCAGTGTGCCATCAGCGAGATGTACCGTCCCTGCCCACAAGCACTTGTCCACGTGTCCGTGGTTAGGTGGACTTTACCGGTAACTGCATTGTTGAGGGCACGGCTAATGTTTTGGGACACGTGCTTGTGTAATGTGGGGACGGCACACTGGGAGAAATAGTGGTGGCTGGGGACAGAGTACCGAGGGACGGCCGCCACCATCAGGTTGCGGAATGCTTCTGTCTCCACAAGCCTAAAAGGCAACATTTCGAACCAAGCAGTCATGAATTGTGAGAATTTAGTAGTGTGGCCTGTGGGACGTTGGCTGCATATTTGCGCTTGCATTCCAAGGACTGGAGTATGAACAACTGAATGCTGCGCTGGGACAAGGACATGTACGTGCTTCCTGATGCTGCTACTTGAGAGTGTGCAATGACAGGTGCAGGGCAGGAGGCATCTTTGCATGCACTATTGACAGGGGATTGGCTTGCATGCACAACAGCAGAAGAAGCAATGGTGCCACCTGTAGACACTGTTCCTGGACCCTGGTGTTCGGCCCACAAAGTCGAGTGCTTTGCTGCCATGTGCCTGATCATTGTGGTGGTGGTCAGGCTGGTCGTTTTGCCACCCCTGCTGATGCTGGTCTGGCTCGTGATGCAAATGGCCTTTTTGGAGCTATCGGCAGAGTCTTTAAAAACAACCAGACTCGGGAAGACCTAACAGTTGTAGTGGCAACTTCCTTCGTGTTGGTGTTACGGGAAACTGTAGCCTGCCTTCTGTCTGCGGCCACCACACTGGTTCTTCCTGCCTGTTGGGGTGCTCTGCCTCCCTCCCCCCGTGTGCTGCTGTCCTTGCTCTGCATGTCCTCCTGCCAGGTTGGGTCAGTTACTATATCATCCACCACCTCGTCTCCCACTTCTGCACCCTGGTACTATTCCTGACTTTCTGTCAATTGTGTCTCATCATCGTCCACCTCTTGTGACAGTTTCCCACCGTCGCCTTCATGTGACCATGGATGCTCAAATATTTGGGCATCGCTACACGTGATCTCCTCTTGCCCCGCTTCAAGTGGACCGGGCGAGAGGCCCGAATCTATAAATGGAAAAGTGAACAGCTCTTCAGATTGTCCAAGTGTGGGATCAGTTGTCTCTGGGTACTCGGCATGGTGGGAGGAAGGAGGATCAGGGTGAGGAATATGCGGTCCAGACTCACGGCTACTGAGACTTGACCGTGTGGAAGACAGGGTGGTGGTGGTGGTGGCTAAGTGACTGGAAGCATTATCCGCTATCCAACCAACAACCTTTTGACACTGATCTGGGTTCAATAGTGGTGTGCTGCGGTCCCCTAGAAATTGGAACAGGAAGGTCAGGCGAGAAGATGTGGGTGTTTGCTGTGGTACAATTTCGACTTGCCCACGGCCTTGTCCTCGGCCTCTGCATGTACCATTACCATCACGTCCAGTTCCCCGTCCCTTGCCACGTGCCTTGCCCATTTTAAATGGAGGATAGTATCTTCCACGCTCACTACAAATGACTGAGTTTGAAGCGAAGTTATATGTGATCGGTGTGATGGAGAAAACAGAGTTTTAAATACCTGGCCTGTAGGTAAGTAGTGTGAACAGCAAACTACTGTGAATTGCTTCACTGACACACTGAAAAAATGGAGGCCAGAAATGGCAGTATTTTCTGACAACGTATATGTGATCCGTGTGACGGAGAAAACACAGTTTTAAATAGCTGAATTTCTAGCGCTCTAATATGGAAAGGACCTGGCTGTATTCTGCAGTGCCAACAAGCAAATGGCGCAGAAAAACGGTGTTCTCTGGATTGCTTTATAAGCAAATAGTGAGGATTAAGATCCAAAGAAAAGTATTCCTGGCCCCTGAGACCTGGGCCTTTGTATAGAAATATCTAACAGCAGCAGAAGGCAGAATTGGAATGGAGCCTCTTGTGCTATATGCACTGCAGTCTGCTATATACCCTGCCTGCCTGCCTATATACACTGCCTGCCGGCCTATATACACTGCCTGCCTGATATCTCTGCAGATGGATTAGTCCTCAGAAGAACTGTTTGTTAGGATGAATATGTGTAATGTGCGTTTTTTCTCCCTACACTACCTAATGCACGATCAAATCTCTCCCTAACGCAGCAGCAGCTCTCCCTACACTGTCTGATCCAGAGTGACTGTGATGAGCATGGCGGCGCCAGGTCAGATATAGACCTGATGACGCTGTGCGGCCAGCCAATCACTGTAATGCCCACAACCAACATGGCTATGGCATTACAGTGCATGGCAGGCAATCCCTGCATGTTCATTGGCTCTGTAAAGAGCGCCAAACATGCAGGGAGGGGACCCGACTTCCCGCCCGACCAACCCGGAAATACTCGGTGAGCGCAGAGCATCTCGAGCAGTGAGATACTCGGGCGAGCACCGAGCAGTAGCGAGCATGCTCGCTCATCACTAGTTGTCATTAAGATTTAAAAAGAGAAAACACAGAAATGTGACAGTAAATGGCTTCACCCAACCAATAACCATGAGTGGAGAAAAAGTGTTTTTGTTATCATTCATTTTCTCTGAAACAAGGCCAAGAAAGCAAAAATTCTGCCGGGGTATGTAAACTTTTGAGCAGAACTGTATATGCGCCAGCCCCAGTGTCTCCTATTCTATATACTCCAGCCCCAGTGTCTCCTATTCTATATACTCCAGCCCCAGTGTCTCCTATTCTATATACTCCAGCTTCTTCTGTGATGTATATGCTCTAGCCCCAATGTATCCTGTGATGAATATACGCCAGCCCCAGTGTCTCCTATTCTATATACTCCAGCTCCAGTGTCTCCTATTCTATATACTCCAGTCCCAGTGTCTCCTATTCTATATACTCCAGCTTCTTCTGTGATGTATATGCTCTAGCCCCAATGTATCCTGTGATGAATATACGCCAGCCCCAGTGTCTCCTATTCTATATACTCCAGCTCCAGTGTCTTCTGTGTCGTAGCTAATGTAGCCCTAATGTCTCTTATGCAGAGGCGTCGCATGATAAAGCAGTGAGGCACAAGCTCCCTGCCCTATCATTGTCTCTTTCATATGCCACAGATCGTCATAGGCCTGCGGTTAACGAGATGTCAGCATACTCACGCAGGTGGCTCGATGACATCATTGCATCGCTCTGCTCTGCAGTCCCGCCATGGAAGAGGAGACAGAGGCCGTGATGTAGGGAATCAGGATTAAGTGAGAATAAACTTTATTTTTTTAAATAATCGGGCAGTGGAGCCATCCTACTATATATCTGGAGTAGTGGGTCCATCATACTACATATGGAGTAGTGGGGCCATTATACTATATGTATGTGGGGCAGTGGGACCATCATAGTATATACAGGTGCATCTCACTAAATTAGAATATCTTCAAAAAGTTAATTTATTCCAGTTCTTCAATACTGTTTTAGTATGCTCCACAATCATGAGGAAGACTGCTGACTTGACAGATGTCCAGAAGGCAGTCATTGACACACTTCACAAGGTCCTAGAGTTCCAATTTTCATTTGGAAATCAAGGTCCCAGAGTCTGGAGGAAGAGTGGAGAGTCCACAATCCAAGCTGCTTGAGGTCTAGTGTGAAGGCTCCACAATCAGTGATGGTTTGGGGGGCCATGTCATCTGCTGGTGTAGGTCCACTGTGTTTTATCAAGACCAAAGTCAGCACAGCGGTCTACCAGGACATTTTACAGCACTTCATGCTTCCCTCTGCCGACAAGCTTTTTGGAGATGGAAATGTCATTCTCCAGCAGGACTTTGCCCCTGTCCACACGGCCAAAAGTACCAATACCTGGTTTACACACAACAGTATCACTGTGCTTGATTGGCAGCAAACTCGCCTGACCTTAACCCCATAGAGAATCTATTATAGAGAATCTATGGGGTATTGTCAAGAGGAAGATGAGAGACACCAGACCCAACAATGCAAATGAGCTGAAAGACAGCTTTTTGTATTGAAGAACTGAAATAAATTAACTTTTTGATGATATTCTAATTTAGTGAGATGCATCTGTATATGGAGCAGTGGGACCATCATGCTATATATATGGAGGAGTGGGGGCATCATACTAAATATAGAGCAGTGTGTGTGTGTCACCCCAGGCCTGGATGCCACAAACAATAATCTGTTTCTGAAAGCAGGAGGGAGGTTCCCTGGTTAGGGACAATTAGCATACAGCACCTCCTGTCCCAGGCCAGCAGGGGGAGCTGGCTGCCCCTATAAAAGCTGGAACTGGGGGCAGGGTTAGAGAGAACTGGACGACCCAGCTCAGGAGTGAGACTAGTCCCAGAGAAGGAGGGATAGTTCAGCTGTAGCTGAGGAGTCCGTGAGGCAGAGGAGAAACTGCAAGCCAGGGACAGAGTCGACGAGAGCCGGTCCTGGAAGAGAGCCAATCTACCAGGCATTGGGGTCCGAGGCTGTCAGGGTTACAAGCCCAGCAGCAGAGAACCAACCTGCGAGGGATTTCAGGTCCCTTGGCCTAAGAAGCCTGGAGGCTCTGCCACACAGAGGGACCAGTACATCGAGGAGCAAGCAACAGGTACCCAAGGCCTGAGTCGCAAGCATACAGGAGAGAAGTACACGGCCAGCTCAGGGACGTGGGCTATTACACCACGAAAAGGGGGATAGTCAGAAAGAGCATAGAGAGAACGGTAGGCCTACACACTCACCCTGACCAGTGGGGCTCGCCCGAATGCTCTCAGACACCCAGGCCCATTCCTAACCGGTACTGTTGGGTCATTAATAATATCTACAATAAAGACCCTGAACTGTTTGAAGCGGACTCTGAACTCTTACTATTGCGGCCTGCACTATCACCCCCAACATCCACCTACACTGCCCTGAGGCTACACTCTTCCCGTGGGGAGTTATCCTACACCTGTGCTGCACACCAACACCAGCCTCAGCGGTCTGCCTTGTAGCGGCGGTTATCTCCAACCGCAATCCACGGGTGGCGTAGTCGGACATTCAAAACACTGATAAATAGACTGCCACCATTTGGTCTGACCACCCTGAGCCACGGGATCGGGTTGCCACTCCTACCCCCATCAGCACCGTACACTAGAAGGCCCGGTTCCGTGTACCCCATGGCCCAGGGGGCGAGTCAGCTTTGGCGTAGTCAGCAGAATTGTGACCAACCCTCCACAAACGGGTATTGCGTGCCTGGAAAAGACTCTATACATATCTGAGTGAAGTTTCCCACCATTCGGGGCCATTTCCCGCCAATCGGAGCCGTTTCCCGCCATCGGGCGCCATCTTCGGGATGCCACGCGGGAAGAAGAGGGGCGTGGACGTCCAAAAACGCGTGAGACCTGAAGCCCCGCCCTACGCTGAGACGCTGCGCAAGGTACTGGAAGGAGATCCAGCGGATGCCGACGTCATCACCGAGCAACGCAAGGTCCTCGCCCAGAGCATCGCGAGCGGAGTCGCGGCCTACAGAAGAGGATCGCCAGAAGGTAGGCCCGGACCGCTCCCCCAGCAGCGGCCGCCGCTACTTCTTCATCGGCCGGGCCAGCACTGCAGCAGTTAACTTCCCTGTGCTGGCCCAGCCGCGTCACTGCTAGGAGACATGGCCCTGTGCGCGGCTGTGTCTCCTAGCTGTGACGTCACGCAGTGCGCCCCGGCCTGCAGTGCTGCACCGGAAAAGAGAGAGAGCAGGCAGGAGGAATTGAGCCGGGGGATGGTGAGTGTGTGTGTGTGTGTGGGCAGATGTGTGTGTGGGCAGGTGTGTGTGTGTTTGTGGGCAGGTGTCTGTGTGGGCAGGTGTCTGTGTGGGCAGGTGTGTGTGTGTTTGTATATGTGTGTGTGTATATATGTGTGTGTGTGGGCAGGTGTGTGTGTGTTTGTGGGCAGGTGTCTGAGGGGGCAGGTGTCTGTGTGGGCAGGTGTGTGTGTGTGTATATGTGTGTGTGTATATGTGTGTGTGTGTGGGCAGGTGTCTGTGTGGGCAGGTGTCTGTGTGGGCAGGTGTGTGTGTGTGTGGGCAGGTGTGTGTGTGTGGGCAGGTGTGTGTGTGGGCAGGTGTGTGTATATGGGTTTGTGTGTGTGTTTGTGGTCAGGTGTCTGTGTGGGCAGGTGTGTGTGTGGGCAGGTGTGTGTGTGTGTGTGTGGGCAGGTGTGTGTGTGTGTGGGCAGGTGTGTGTGTGGGTGGGCAGGTGTTTGTGTGTGTGTGTGGGCAGGTGTGTATGTGTGTGTGGGCAGGTGTGTGTGTGTGTATGTGGGCAGGTGTGTGTGTGTGGGCAGGTGTGTTTGTGTGTGGGCAGGTGTGTGTGTGTGTGGGCAGGTGTGTGTGTGTGTGGGCAGGTGTGTATGTGTGTGGGCAGGTGTGTGTGTGGGGGGGGAGGGGGGGCAGGTGTGTGTGTGTGTCTATGTGGGCAAGTGTGTGTTTGTGTGTGTCTGTGTGGGCAGGTGTGTGTATGTGTACATGTGTGTGTGTGTGTGTGTGTGTGTGTGTGGGCAGGTTAGAAAGTCTTGCCCTGTTGAACACTACACCTGACTTGAGGCCACCACCTCTTGGTTGTCCAATGTTCTTGCTTCTCTAGGGCTCTTCTCAGATATTCATTATACCAGCTCCCCAGAATACCAAAGTTAGGGTGGGTGACCGCGAGCCCTGGTGGTGGTCATAACTGCGGCCACCCAGGGGCAATACTCCATAACAACAATCCCCTGAGGTGGTGTAGGATGTAAGGACCTATTGACACTACATTCAGCGCTGTATTCAGGTCTTTACACAAGGCTTACAACTGAATCCCTGAAATTCAGGATTGTGCTGTCTGAAATGAGACATCTGAAAGCAGAGAAAATGGAGCCTAAAGATTCAGACTTTAGCCTCGGTTTGCCTTTGTTCAAATCAATGGCTATGTCAAGGCACATCTGAATGCCATTTTTCAGGGATTTAGATAGAAGCCTGGAAAGAGGAGATGAATGCATTGCAAAATTCAGTGTGAATAGGCCCTTATATCTGGAGTCTTGATATTGATGCCACAAGCATTTTACTTGTTTTTAACTTAAAAAAAAAATACACACACAAATTATACACACACACACACTATACATACACACTATACATACACACACATTATACACACACACACACTATACATACACACACACACACACACTATACATACACACACACTATACATACACACACATTATACACACACACTATACATACACGCGCACAAATGTGTGTGTGGGCAGGTGTGTGTGTGTGGGCAGGTGTGTGTGTGTGTGTGGGCAGGTGAGTGTGTGATGTCTGTCTGTTTGTGTGTGTGGGCAGATGTCATTGTGTGATGTCTGTTTGTATGCATTTTTGTGTTTCAAATGTGTTTATGCGTGTCTGTATATGTTTGTGTGTGTGTATGACTGCATGCGGCCTCCTGCTGAGTATAGTTGGCGCCGTGCGGCCTCCTGATGTCTCTGGGGGGGCTCCGTGCGGCCTCCTGCTGTGTATAGATGGCTACGTGCGGCTCCCCGCTGTGTATAGATGGCTACGTGGGGCCCCCCGCTGTTTATAGACTGCGCCGTGCGGCCCCCCGCTGTGTATAGATGTCTACGTGCGCCCCCCGCTGTGTATAGATGGCTACGTGCGGCCCCCCGCTGAGTATAGATGTCACCGTGCGGCCTCCTGCTGTGTATAGATGGCTACGTGCGGTCTCCCGCTGAGTATAGATGGCGCTGTGCGGCCTCCTGTTGTCTCTGGGGGTAGCGCCGTGCGGCATCTATACTCAGCAGGAGGCCGCACGTAGCCATCTATACGGTGCCATCTATACACAGCAGGAGGAAGCACGGCGCCATCTATACACAGCGGGAGGCCGCACGTCGCCATCTATACGGTGCCATCTATACACAGCAGGAGGACGCACGGCGCCATCTATACACAGCGGGAGGCCGCACGTAGCCATCTATACGGTGCCATCTATACACAGCGGGAGGCCGCACGGCGCCATCTATACACAGCGGGAGGCCGCACGGCGCCATCTATACACAGCGGGAGTCTCAGTGCTTTGCAAGACCAGTCAATAAATTCTGCTTGACTAATTCTGAGCACCATAAAGTCTGGTTCGCTTCTAACCTGCTGTCTTCATTTTCAGCTTGCTGAATTCTAACTCATTTACTGTCATTCGAGACGATGCCTTTGCTGGTCTCTTTCACCTTGAATACCTGTAAGTGATCCACTTAATGTCATATTTTTGATTCTGTTCTTCTTCATCTTTTGGCATGTGCAATTGTATGAGAAAGTATTCATATGAATTTATGACCTACTTAAACCTTTGAGGACCTTAAATTTTATTCAATCAAATTTTTTTCCAGTTTAAAACTATGGGACATATATGTGCCTTGGTCCTCAAAGGGTTTTTAAAGGGGCTGCAAACATAAATACGAAAAAAATAATTCAATTAGTGCTTTTTGTGTTCATTTAATTTTTATTTGAAGTCCATTTTTTTGATATACCTTGAAATTAAGCCCTACCCCATGGAATGAAGCCCTACCTACATGACATCTGAGAGCTACATGGATCCCGCTTGTGAGGTGCCTGTCCGTCACTACTATTCAGTTTTAGGGTCCACTCACTAAGCCATATATTCTCTCATGCAAGAGAATAGGGCCAATTATGCTAATGACACTGGGCTCAAACTCTGTCAGAGCTTCAATTGAGTGTGATCCGATTCTCTCGCAGCACAGATATGGAGAAGATGGAGAACTTAATTTCTCCATCTTCTCCATAGTCTCTGTGAGTGTTCATCGGACTGCACTTGGATGACATCCGAGTGCAGTCCAATGTTTTACGTGCACCCATAGACTTGTATGGGTGCACATGGTCTGAATATCGAATGAGATTATTTTCTCATGCCAATAATCGCACTGTCCCATAGTATAACATAGGGCCGAGTCCTATCCGATAAAACATCACATAGCATTCAGCCGTGTTATACGACAGTGTGAGCGAGCCCTTAGAGTCAAGGAATATTTACATGCAAATGATGATATTACTCTCCAAGTGTATATTTTTTTAGGCGAGTTCATAGTAAATGCTTTGCATTTTTGACATGTGATCAACTAAAGAACAAGAAAGATTTAGGACCTCCCCTATAGAGAAACGGAAAATAGTTTGGAGGACTTGCATGTCCTTTTTATTTATTATGAGAAAATCATAAAAGATCCCGTTTTTTAACCATGCTGTGACTTTCTGCTGAGGGAGAGGGAGAGAGCTGCCCTATTCAGAGTCTGTAATAAGACCTGCTGACAAAAGTGTTGAAGATACAGTCTAATGTGAATTAACAATGAAAAAAGTTAATTTAACAAATGGCTTGTATTTTTTTTTGTACAAACTTTTTTGTCTTTACAGCTCTTTTAAAGGGAATCTGTCATCAGGTTTTTGCCACCTAATCTGAGAGCAGCATAATGTAGGGTTAGAGGCACTGATTCCAGTAATGTGTCACTTACTGGGCTGCTTAGTGTTGTTTTGATAAAATCATTGATTTGTCAGAAGGTAATTATCACTAGATGACTAGTAAGTTCTGTAGGACCCCACCCCCATCACTGATCAGTAGATTTCTGTGTACACTGAGCATGGGCAGAAAGCTGCCAATCAGTGGTGTGGGTGGGGCTATACAGAGCGCAGCATTCAGAGAGCTGCTAGATCTGCAGCAGATAAAACGGTGATTTTCTCAAAATGACAACAAGCAGCTGAAAAAGTGACACATCGCTGGAATCAGGGTATCTGCCCAATATCACAGGGGATCATGTGACATGTCACGTGATAAATCAGGTGTGTGGAGGGGGCCCGCGCCTTCTAAACTGCCCGGGGCCCTTGCTACTCTTAATCCACCCCTGCCTATATCCCCGGAGCGGCCTGGCTGCCCCAGTATGCCGGCGAGTCGCATACCTTGGGCGACTTTAAAGAAAGGCTGTATAGACTGTTCAAAGTTTATCCCCTGACAGAAGAACAGAAAGTAAGCATACTGATAGGGCAGTTAACTGGTGCGGCCCAGCGGGAGGTAAAGTCTTGGACAGCTGAGGAGAAAAGGACTGTAAGGGGGGTTCTGACCCATCTACGGGACACCTTTGATACCCGTACCTCAGCAGAAATCAAAATGCGGTTCTATGGATGTAAGCAGCGAGCTCAAGATAGCATCCGAGATTATGCCCTAAATTTACAGGAAGCCTTGGGGGCAATTAAGCAAGCTGACCCTGGCAGCGTGCAGGATACAGATAAACTATTGACTGACCAGTTCATAGAAGGTCTGCTGTCCAGCGCCCACAGAACCCAGCTGCGCCTCATGGCCCTACAGAACCCCGATTTGACTTTTGCACAGTTCAACGATAGGGCCATCCGGGTGCTCTGAGAACCTGCACCGGGTGGCGCTGTAGCTTTCCGGAGCCCTGCCATCCCTTACCACCAGGGGGCGGCGCCCTATCCCGCAGACCTTGTGGGGGCTGATGCGCAGGCCCTAAATCCATCCCCGCCTGCAAACCTGCACCATCAGGTCCAAGAACTAACAAAGAGTGTTGCTGCATTGTCCAGGACCGTACAGTCGTTACAGATGGACCCGTCAGGACCAATCAAGCTGGCTTCCAGTCCGGAGGATGTCCCGTGGCGTCGACGGAGGAGGATCCCGTCGTTCAGAGGGAGGCCCGCCGATCATTACACTTAGGAAGGACAGCCGATTTGCCGCCGTTGCAGCCAGCCGGGACACGTAGCCAGGTACTGTACTTTAAATGGGTCCGACCTGGGGCAAAGGGCCAACCCCCAGGCATAAGGTCATCAGGCCCATCTAATTGGCGTGATAAGTAGGTAGGGGGACGCCCGGTTTTACCCGTAGTGCTGGACGGTATCCCCATGAGTGCACTGCTGGACACCGGGTCCCAAGTGACTACCATCCCCTATGTACTTTTCAAGCAGTACTGGAGTGACACTGATATAACTCGTTATCCAGACGATGACTTGAGCATCATCGCCAGCAATGGTCAACCCGTGCCGCAGGTGGGGTTCAGAGAGATGACCATTAAGATTGCTAAAGTTGAACTGCCGGCACAGGGAGTGATCATTGTGGACATTGACCGTCGAGAAAGTCACCCTAAAATAACCTTGGGTACTAATGTGATTGAAAATTGTCTTTCAGAAGCAATTGTAATTTTGCAGCAGGTGGCGATGAATGCGAGCTCCAGCCAACAGAGGGTCCTCCAGAAGGAGATAAGAGCCCTGATGAGATGGCAACAGGTAGAACTGTCTGGTGGTAAGATCAGTAGCGTGAGGATGAGCGACCCGTTCCCCATTGCCATGCCCCCCAAAAGTGAAATGATCTGGTGTCGGACTGCAATCGGGTTAAGAGGGAGAGACTACCAAGCCATGGTAGAACCCGTGTACTCAGACAGCAGGCCCACCATTTTGACAGCCCAGGGGGTGGTCGATGTCCGCCATGGAAGGGTGCCCGTCCGGATCTTAAACATTGGGGAAAGGGAAGTACACTTGCCTCGGTACGCTACACTAGCCAAATTGTATACTGTTGAACACAATGCTGTCAGGGCCATGGAACCCTTGCCTCCATCACCCTAGGCAGAGGGTAATGGTTCCCAGAAACCCAAGGAGGACTGGTGCCAGAAACTCCACGTGGGTGCTGACTCCACTCCCTTGCACCAAAAACAAGGAGTCTACCGGGTGGTTCAAGAGTACGAGAGAATCTTTAGTAAGCACCCGCTAGACTTCGGCAGAGTGAAAGGGGTAGAACACCACATCCCCACGGGGAGCCACCCACCAATAAAAGAAAGATACAGACCTGTACCACCCCGCACACTATCAGAACGCAAAGGGCATGCTGAGAGAAATGAAGGAAGCCGGGGTCATTAGAGACAGTTGTAGCCCCTGGGCAGCCCCCTTGGTTCTGGTAAAAAAGAAAGACTGTACTATGAGAATGTGCGTGGACTATAGAGAAGTCAATCGTATCACCCATAAAGAGGCATACCCGTTGCCTAGAATAGAGGAGTCTTTGGTCACACTAAAATCAGCTAATTTCTTCTCTACTTTGGACCTTACTAGTGGGTACTGGCAGGTTCCTGTGGCAGAGGCTGATAAGGAGAAGACCGCCTTCACCACCCCGATGGGATTAAGTGAATTCAACTATATGCCGTTCGGGCTCTGCAACGCACCCGGGACCTTCCAGAGGCTGATGGAATGCTGTCTAGGGCACCGAAACTTTGAGACGGTCCTACTTTACCTGGACGACGTGATTGTCTATTCGAAGACTTACGAGGACCATCTAAAGCACGTGGCCAAGGTGTTCGAGGCCCTGGCAGGCTTTGGCATGAAAGTGAAACCCTCCAAGTGCCATCTGTTAAAGCCGAAGGTACAGTACCTGGGACACGTCGTGAGTGCAGAAGGAGTAGCCCCCGACTCTGACAAAATCACGGCAATAAAGAACTGGCCAAGCCCCTCTAACATAAAAGAAGTGAGGCAGTTCCTCGGGGTGGTAGGCTACTACCGAAGGTTCATCCCCAGGTTCACCAAGATGGCAGCCCCTATGCAGGACCTCCTTATAGGACCATCTAAGACCAGAAGCCAAAAGCCACCCTTCAAGTGAGACAAGCCGGAAGAGGAGTCCTTCCGCTAGCTGAAGATGGCCCTCACGCGGGATGAGATCCTGGCCTACCCTGATTATGGCCAGCCTTTTATCCTCCACACAGACGCCAGTAATGTGGGACTGGGAGCCGTACTGTCACAGAACCAACAGGGCAGGGAAAGGGTGATCGCGTACGCCAGCCGGAAGCTGAGGCCCACCGAGAGAAACCCGGAGAATTACAGCTTCTTTAAGCTGGAGTCCTTGGCAGTGGTGTGGGCCGTAACAGAACATTTCAAGCATTACCTGGCCTCTGTGAAGTTCACTGTGTACACGGACAACAATCCGTAGACACATCTGGACAATGCGAGACTTGGTGCCCTAGAGCAGCGGTGGATGGCCCGGCTAGCAAACTATGACTTCACCATCAAGTACCGGGCAGGCCGAGCCAATGCCAATGCAGATGCCCTATCGAGAATGCCCCACTTGTCTGATGAGGGAGAAGATCCAGACGAGTTGGAGGAAATAGAGCTCCCTGCATTCCACCGGTACGGGATCACTCAGTACTCCCACCATGTAAGAGACAAAGACTTGACCACTGTCATGTTCAATCCATTACCTCACCACGGCTAGGCTGAAACGCAAGATAGTGACCCTGCAATTCGCCTGGTGAAAGACCTGTTGACCCAGGCAGACGCTAGCCCTGGCTCGGACGCTCTAGAGGAAGCCAAGCAGTTATGGAAGGAGAAAAGCAGGCTATTCCTCTATGAAGGTAAGCTGTGCAGAAGGTTTGTCAACCACCGGACGCACGAGCTGACCTGGCAGGTAGTGGTCCCGAGACGAGATGCAGCAATGGTCCTGGAGGCCTACCATGACAGAGCGGGACACTTCGGGTGGAAGAAACTGGAGTTCCTACTGAGAGAGCGGTTCTACTGGGTCGGAATGAGAGGGGCCATAGAGAAGTGGTGCATGGACTGCGGCCCATGTAACCTAAGAAGGAAGGACGTTACCAGCCAGAAGACGCCCTTGATGCCCATCATCACCAGGCAGCCTCTTGAGCTGGAAGCTCTGGACCATGTGAAACTGGCTCCAAGCCGGTCGGGCTACGTCTATGCCCTGACAATAGTGGACCACTATTCCCTGTTCCTGGTGGTGGTTCCTGTTAAAAACTTGACAGCCCAAACAGCGGCCAGAGCCTTCCAACAACACTTCTGCCGTCCACACGGGTATCCGGAACAGGTCTTGACAGATCAAGGTCCAGGGTTTGAGGCTGAAATCTTCCAGGAGTTCTGCAACCTCTACGGCTGTAAGAAGATTCGAACAAAGTCTTACCACCCACAAACCAACGGGCTATGTGAGAAAATGAATAATATCGTCATTGATCTCCTCAAAACGTTGCCCCTGGAAGAACGCAGCCTGTGGCCGGAGAAGCTGCCAGACCTGATAGACTTATACAACCATATCCCGGTGAATGCTACAAATTGCACCCCGGCTTACCTGATGAGGGCAAGACCAGGTAAGCTGCCGATAGACCTGGAGATGGGAGTCCTGACCCCCGAGGACACCTCCCCAGACGCGGACTGGGATACGGAACGGCGGCTACAGTACAAGAAGGTACAGGAGAGTGTGGAGAGGAGTCTCGCTCAAGCGAGAGAAAAGCAAGAGAGGCTCTTCAACCAACACGCCCCTGCTGGTCCCCTGGAACCTGGTGAGCAGGTCCTGAAGCGGAAGAGAAGGCTTCACAAGCTAGATGACCAGTGGGAGAGCGACCCGTACACAGTACTGCAGTTCAACCACAACAACCCGAAGGTATGTGTAATTACCAAGGATGGAGGAGAAACCACTAGCACCGTCTCCAGAGACCACCTAAAAAGGTGCCCCAAGCAACTACAGAGTGCAGGAGAAGATCAAGATGACCTTGAACCCGCAGAAGACAAGAAAGAAATGATCAGCACAGTTCTTGGAGAGTTCCCCCGGTCCTGGACTCGGATAAATGATGCAATAGTGGTACCCGTCCTACACTTCCTTCAACCAACCCAGCAGGAACCTACAGGAGAGCAGCAGGAATTAGAAGACCAAGCAGCCCTAGAGGCAGAAGAACCCATGCCAGCAGCCCAGGAGAGTCAACCCTCTGCTGACAGTGAGCCTGCCATACCTGCGGTAAGCCAAAGGACCCGCAGATAGCTGCCTGCACTGCCTGTAAACCCAGCTAGTAGCTGTACCCTGAATGCTAGTGGGGAAAGTCAGGTTAGACCACCACCAGACAGTGGGTTACGCAGGTCAACCCGGAGCACTAGGGGGCAAATACCAGCTCGCTGGAAGATCTAAATGCTGTATATTGTAAATGTTTTATGTTTGTTGCCTGGTTGCTAATTATGTTTTTCCAGTCTTTCTAGTTCATGGACTAACAGGTTATGGACGCTGAATAACCGGAACTCTCTTGTAGATAGTTGCACTTGGTGCCCTCTTTCGAAGATGGCCACGGAAGAAAAATCTGTCCGGTGTGGCCTCCTTGTGGCCCAAAGTAGAGAGCTCAGCCTTGTTGCCACGCCCAAGGCCAGGAACTTGGGGTCTATGGAAACAGGTCCCCACACCGTGGAAAACTTCACGTTGTTGGGTGACATGGACACCCGGTCACGGAAGCGCCGTGACCTCAAGGACAAAATATACTTGTGTATATGTTATGTTGTCATTTATACCCTGTATTTGTGTTTCCTGTTTAGTCCGAAGTACTAAATTTTACTAGGGGAGAATGTGTCACCCTGGCCTGGATGCCACAAACAATAATCTGTGTCTGAGAGCAGGAGGGAGGTCCCCTGGTTAGGGACAATTAGCATACAGCACCTCCTGTCCCAGGCCAGCAGGGGGAGCTGGCTGCCCCTATAAAAGCTGGAACTGGGGGCAGGGTTAGAGAGAACTGGAAGACCTAGCTCAGGAGTGAGACTAGTCCCAGAGAAGGAGGGACAGTTCAGCTGTAGCTGAGGAGTCCGTGAGGCAGAGGAGAAACTGCAAGCCAGGTACAGAGGCGACGAGAGTCGGTCCTGGCAGAGAACCAATCTACCGGACATTGGGGTCCGAGGCTGTCAGGGTTACAAGCCCAGCAGCAGAGAACCAACCTGCGAGGGATTTCAGGTCCCTTGGCCTAAGAATCCTGGAGGCTCCGCCACACAGAGGGACCAGTACAGCGAGGAGCAAGCAACAGGTACCCAAGGCCCTAGTCGCATGCCATACAGGCGAGAAGTACACGGCCAGCTCAGGGACGTGGGCTATTACACCACGAAAAGGGGGATAGTCAGAAAGAGCATAGAGAGAACGGTAGGCCTACACACTCACCCTGACCAGTGGGGCTCGCCCGAATGCTCTCAGACACCCAGGCCCATTCCTAACCGGTACTGTTGGGTCATTAATAATATCTACAATAAAGACCCTGAACTGTTTGAAGCGGACTCTGAACTCTTACTATTGCGGCCTGCACTATCACCCCCAACATCCACCTACACTGCCCTGAGGCTACACTCTTCCCGTGGGGAGTTATCCTACACCTGTGCTGCACACCAACACCAGCCTCAGCAGTCTGCCTCGCAGCGGCGGTTATCCCTGACCGCAATCCACGGGTGGCGTAGTCGGACATTCAAAACACTGATAAATAGACTGCCACCATTTGGTCTGACCACCCTGAGCCACGGGATCGGGTTACCACTA
This sequence comes from Phyllobates terribilis, assembly GCF_046119375.1. Taxonomy (NCBI): domain Eukaryota; kingdom Metazoa; phylum Chordata; class Amphibia; order Anura; family Dendrobatidae; genus Phyllobates; species Phyllobates terribilis. Next base: position 193,679 of record NW_027362796.1, on the reverse strand, counting down.
ATACCCCCATCAGCACCGTACACTAGAAGGCCCGGTTCCGTGTACCCCACGGCCCAGGGGGCGAGTCATGTGCATCAAATTATACATACAGATATGGGGCAGTGGGGCTTCATACTATATACAGGTGCTTCTCACAAAATTAGAATATCATCAAAAGTTAGTTTATTTCAGTTCTTCAATGCAAAAAGTGAAACTCCTATATTATATAGAGTCATTACACACAGAGTGATCTATTATATAGAGTCATTACACAGAGGGATCTATTATATAGAGTCATTACACACAGAGTGATCTATTATATAGAGTCATTACACACAGAGGGATCTATTATATAGAGTCATTACACACAGAGGGATCTATTATATAGAGTCATTACACACAGAGTGATCTATTATATAGAGTCATTACACACAGAGGGATCTATTATATAGAGTCATTACACACAGAGGGATCTATTATATAGAGTCATTACACACAGAGGGATCTATTTTAAGTGTTTATTTCTGTTAATGTTGATGATTATGGCTTACAGCCAATGAAAACACAAACGTCATTATCTCAGTAAATTAGAATACTTCATAACAACAGCTTGAAAAATGTTTTTAAAATCCGAAAAGTTGGCCTACTGAAATGTATGTTTAGTAAATGCCCTCAATACTTGTTCGGGCTCCTTGTGCATCAATTACTGCATCAATGCGGCAATGTGGCATGGAGGGATCAGCCTGTGGCACTGCTGAGGTGTTATGGAAGCCCAGGTGGCTTTGATAGCAGCCATCAGCTCATCTGTATTGTGGGGTCTGGGGTCTCATCTTCCTCTTGACAATACCCCATAGATTCTCTATAATAGATTCTCTATGGGGTTAAGGTCAGGCGAGTTTGCTGCCAATCAAGCACAGTGATACTGTTGTGTGTAAACCAGGTATTGGTACTTTTGGCAGTGTGGACAGGGGCCAAGTCCTGCTGGAGAATGACATTTCCATCTCCATAAAGCTTGTGGGCAGAGGGAAGCATGAAGTGCTGTAAAATGTCCTGGTAGACGGCTGCGCTGACTTTGGTCTTGATAAAACACAGTGGACCTCCACCAGCAGATGACATGGCTCTCCAAGCCATCACTGATTGTGGAGACTTCACACTAGACCTCCAGCAGCTTGGATTGTGGCCTCTCCACTCTTCCTCCAGACTCTGGGACCTTGATTTCCAAATGAAATGCAAAATTTACTTTTCATCTGAAAACAACACCTTGGGCCACTGAGCATCAGTCCAGTTCTTTTTCTCTTTGGCCCAGGTAAGACGCTTCTGGCGTTGTCTATTGGTCATGAGGGGCTTGACACAAGCAATGCGACACTTGTAGCCCATGCCCTGTATATGTCTGTGTGTGGTGGCTCTTGAAGCAATGACTCCAGCAGCAGTCCACTCCTTGTGAATCTCCCCCAAATTTTTGAATGGCCTTTTCTTAGCAATCCTTTCAAGGCTGCGGTTATCCCAGTTGCTTGTGCACCTTTTTCTACCACACTTTTTCCTTCCACGTCCATTAATATGCTCGGATACAGCACTCTGTGAACAGCTGCTTCTTTAGCAATGACCTTTTGTGGCTTACCCTCCTTGAGGAGTGTGTCAATGACTGCCTTCTGGACATCTGTCAAGTCAGCAGTCTTGCCCATGATTGTGGAGCCTACTGAAACTGACTAAGGGACCTTTTTAAATGCTTAGGAAGCCTTTGCAGGTGTTTCTTGTTAATTCTAATTTACTGAGATAATGACTTTTGTGTTTTCATTGGCTGTAAGCCATAATCATCAACATTAGCAGAAATAAACACTTAAAACAGATCACTCTGTTTGTAATGACTCTGTATAATATATGAGTTTCACTTTTTGGATTGAAGAACTGAAATAAATTCACTTTTTGATGATATTCTAATTTTCTGGGAAGCACCTGTATGTAGCAGTGCGGCAATTATACTATATACAGTCAGGAGTATAAGTACTTGATACACTGACAATTTCAAAAGTTTTTCCACCTACAAAGAATGAAGAGGTCTGTTTTGTTCTACTTAACTGCTGCAACTTGGACCTTTAACAGGATTTATATTTCACCTATGAGAAAGCATACTATGTGTATTTGGCAGATTAACTCAGGCATGCTTATGATAAACTGAATACATGGATTGGAGTCCTATTTGTATACAGAATATTGACTATTAATGCTGGCAGAGTAAGTCTTAGGCTATATTCACACTAGGTGTTTTTTTTCTGCAGCAAAACATAATCTCTTGGCAGGAAAGAAGTAGCGTCAAAAACGCAGGTTTTGGTGTGTTTTTTTGCAGTGGTTCTTGGTGCACTTTTGGTGCGTTTTTCAGGATCCCAAAGTTCAGCTTTGCTTCCACCATAGACACATGAAAACAGGTCACCATTGCAAGACATATGTTCATGAAAAAGTACACATTACAAATGTAACAGGGGGGGGGTGAATTGGTCTGGAATGGTTTATCTAAGACCCTGGCAGTGCATTGAATTTGTAGGACACTATTTACTTTCACATTATGGTTTGCCATTGAGTTGCTCAGGCATTGTTCATTTTCACACCTCCCTGGGCCACACGTGTTGTTCAATCTCACACCTAGCTCAACCAATGTTTACTTTGTAGGCATCACTAATTTAATTAAACTGTAATAATTCAAGCTGCTATCTCCGGTGACCAAGACAAGATGGTTTAAACTTGGGAAAATCACAAAAGTAAATGTGTGTCACATACTTGCTTTTTTCACTAAAAACGCAGCAAAATGTTCACACTAGGCTTTTTTCCAGCATTTTTTTCCACCACCCTTTTTTTAATGGGTGAAAAACGCTGAAACAAGTGACATACTCTATTGCAAAAAGCCATGGAAAGCACAAAATACTGAGGACAAATAAGCAAGCTTTGTGCATGAGATTTCGGAAATCTCATAGACTTTGTTGGTACTGTAAAACGCAGCTGAAAATTTGCATAAAAAAGCCCGCTAAAAAAACGTCTAGTGTGAATATAGCCTTGTATAACAGTTCGCCAATGAGTTAGGATATATGACCACGATGCAGAAATGCTGCGGATTTTTCCTAAGCGTTTCTGCATCTCCCTCGGTTGTGAAGCGCTTTGCCAAGTGATTTTAGCATCACTTGGAAAAGTGCTTGACAACTTGGTCACACTATATAATTCCATGCAACCGGCATGGATTTATATAGTGTGACCAAGTTACAATGCTGCAAATGCAGCATCAATAATAAAAAAAAAGAATAATAATGGTGAACAATAAAAAAAAACCATTATACTCATCTTCCGATGGTCCTCGATCTCCTTCTCCGGTGCGGCCGGTGTCTTCGGCGGATCACGGTGCTGTAAAAGGACCTTCCATGACGTCATTTAGTCATGTGACAGGTCACGCGACCGCCGATGTCAGCGGTCGCGTGACCTGTCACATGACTAAATGGCGTCATGGAAGGTCCTTTTACCACCGCGAGCAGCCGAAGAGCCAGCAGCACCGCCGGGAGCAGACAGGGGCCATCAGAAGGTAAGTATATGTTTATTTTTTATTTTAATTCTATTTTAACTACAGGTACTATGGTACCCGGGTCTGGAGGAGAGTCTCTTCATCTCCAGACCCGGGTACCATCCACGCATTGAGTCGCATAATATCCACATGTGTATGTGTAGTCATGCGGATGTTATGCGTTCCAATGCAAGTCAATGGCGGCTAAATCGCAGCGACTCTGCAAAATTAAAGGACGTGCTGCGGATTTTTCCGCAATGATAATCCGCAGCGTAAATCTCTGCAGCATGTGCACAGTACATGCGGATTATCATTGGGGACCATTGCAGACCTATCACCAAGCGTTTTTTAAGTGTTTCCGCGGCGGAAGTTACGCTGCAGAAACGCCTAAAAAACGCATAGTGGGCACACAGCCTTAAAAGTTCTATGGTGAAGAAAAACACGTGAGATAATAAATGCGAAATATACAATATTTCCCATAATATGACTGAGGATATCTTTAGGGTGTATTCACTGTTTTTTCTTCTGCAGCAAAAATGCTGTGTTTTACAGTACCATCTTAGTGAATGACATTTCTGAAATCTCATTCACATGCTGTTTTATTTGCATTTTTTTTAAATCTGCAGCTTGTCAAGTCTTTCAGAGGTTTTGCAGCATTTTTCACCCATTCAAATGAATGGAAAAAAAACACAAGTAAAAACACCTGAATTTTAAGCAGCGTTTTTCCTGCCTCCTTTGATTTTTGAGGTAGAAAAAAAATGCTGCCAAAATCCAACTTGTGAACACACCTTTATCCTGGTTGTGTTCTAATTGGATATAAAATAGAACGGCCATGATAACATGGGTAGTTAATTGTATGGTGTTTTCACTTTATATATTACCAGGCCGCATTCTATTTGCGCAGAGCTGCTCAATGAAGATTCTATCACAAGATTCCGTGATGACATCACAGGTGATGGTGACATCACTGCTCACAGGCACTATATATACAATGCACATAGGCTCACTCGTGCCTTTCTTGGCTCTATAGTGACTGATAGCACTTGCAGTTTTTCACTATGGCTGGAATTGTTTTGGACATTCCTCAGGTAAAAGCACTATTGTTGATCCTTATGATCAATCGTCCTAACAGTGTGCTTCTACCACCCGATGGCGTCCTCAGCTTCACTCACCGGCTGGTGATGGAGCTAGTAAAGGATTGCCTGACCAAACACCGACAACGTCGTCTAACGTCAGACTATCTGACGGATTTACTTCAGAACATCAGGACATTACTACACCAGGTAAGTGGCGGACACTCTGCACAGAACATCTCAATATTAATAGATAATAATGGAGGGATAGAAGCTTTTTCTTCTAATATATCGTATTTTGCAGACCATAAGACGCACCAAAAATTTTTGGGAGGTAAATAGGAAAAACATTTATTATAATAAAATGGGGGTCTGTCTTATAGTCCTGTCTTATAGTCCGAATTTTCGGTTTCTTACCGAGGGGGGTGGTGGCAGTGGAGCGAGGTCACAGGAGGCAGAGTCGCTGCTGCAGGAAGTCGGCAGTAGGAGTGGGGCGCTGCTGTGGGCCCCAAGCTGGGAGGAGCGGGGTGTCCAGAAGGTGCGAGGGTGCGGGCCCTGGGCTTCAAGGAAATGTTAGCGGTAATTCAGGAGGGGAGGCCCTGCTCTGCTTATTGATTTCTCTGCAGTGGGCTTCAAGAAGTAGGCTGCTGGAGATGGCCAATACGCAAATTGAGATCTCAGCTCCTCATTGAGCCGAGATCTAAATCTGCACATGCACTGCCTCGAGCGGCCATTTGCCTGAAGCCCACCGCCAGAAAATCAATGGGCAGAGCGGGGACTCCCCTTCTAAATCACCGCTTACATTTCCTTGAAGCCCAGGGCCCGCAGCCTCGCACCTCCTGGATACCCCGCTCCTCCCAGCTCGGGGCCCGCAGCAGCGCCCCACTTCTACTGCCGGCTTCCTACAGCAGTGACCCTACCTCCTGTGACCTCACTCCACCACAGCCACCCCCCTGGTAAGCTACATTCAGACAATTATTATTATTAATAATCTGTCTGATATGCTGGGGTGGAGAGTTCCAGAGTAGGGGGGATGAACGGGAGAAATCTTGTATGCGATTGTGGGAAGAGGAGTTAAGAGGGGAGTAGAGAAGAAGATCTTGTGAGGATCGGAGGTTGCGTGCAGGTAAGTACCGGGAGACTAGGTCACAGATATATGGAGGAGACAGGTTGTGGGTGGCTTTGCATGCCAAGGTTAGGGTCTTGAACTGGAGTCTCTGGGTAATGTGGAGCCAGTGAAGGGATTGGCGGAGCGAGGGGAAAAGCCAGGGAATAGCGGGGGGACAGGTGGATTAGTCAGACAGCAGAGTTTAAGATAGATTGGAGGGGTGCGAGAGTGGTAGAAGGGAGGTCAAAAATTTTGGAAAAAAAGGCATCTTATAGTCCATAAAATACGGTAAAACACAACGAGTCCCCAAATACAGTATGTAGTCATTGTATCTGCAGACAGAGAACCAATGTCACATACAATTTCCGCCTCTATTCTGACCGCTCTCATCTCAAAATTCTCCTTTCCATTTTTCCTTCTTTATAGGCTGAAGAAAGATCTCAGACTGAAGATTTGGCTGTCTTTAAAGAACTGGCCGAAAAAGTCCTGTCTATACTAGAACGCTCATTGGAACGCCCGGTAAGGATCAATATTAATAGACGTATCTTAATCCACCGTATCTGAGGAGACTTTCTGAGAAAAGGTCTGAAGATGGCGCGGGATTTGTATCGTTACAATTGGTGCATCTGTAAATGTTGGTTTAGTCCTTCATGATTTATGTATTTGGTGATTTAGTGAAATCTTCCACATATTAATTATATATATTATATCTATCAGGAAACAACAGGAGGCGACGCCAAATATGGGCAAAATGTGACCCCGAAAATCCCTGACCCTAATAGGAGTCAGCCGGAGCTGAACAGCGATCTGATTACAGGTGAGCGATCACCCGACCTTCTACAAGGAATGTCCAGATATTACAGAGGACGGAGGATAATGTTAGATTTACTCTCTACTCTGTGTAATGGGAACCTGGCAGTACATTGTTACATATAGAAGTAGTGGTGTGACGGTATAGGCCATTGTCCCCTAATAATAATTGTTTGTAGAAATCCAATGTGCCAGTCAGGAGAAATGTAAAGTAGACACCATATACAAATCAGAATGGAAGTGCGCTGGGGGCGTGAAAGAAGAAATCCAAGTGCAGTGACACGCCCCCAGTGCACTTCCAGGCTAATTTGCAAATCTCTCCTATGTTTCAGCTCTCTTACCATCACTTGTATGTGCAGCGTGGGTGGGGGGTTCCTCATTCATGTGATGGAGGGTCCATTCTGCAGTGCTATAGCAAGTAACATGAAATAAATTAAATTTAAATTGCATTACTGCTCTAGAAAATGGGAAAAAACTAAGATACTGAGCACATAATTTGGCCAATTCATGAATGCCCAGCAGCCAATGACAAGGCGATCATTTTGTTGGAATCCTCTCCTAATGTGAATCCTCTCCTAGGCTGAAGCCTACATTTTTATGGGTAGGTAGGATCCTGTTGTAATTAAAACCACCCCGGGCTGATGGGTGGAGATAGGTTCCCAGCAAAAAAGGTCGCCTTGCCGTGACTGCTGGGCATGCACCGAGCAAAAGAAGGTCGCCTTGCCGTGGCAGCTAGGCATGCACCCAGAAAAAGAAGGTCGCCTTGTCGTGACTGCTGGGCATGAACCCAGCAAAAGAAGGTCATCTTGCCGTGACTGCTGGGCATGCACCCAGCAAAAAAAAAGGTCACCTTGCCGTGGCTACTGGGCATGCACCCAGAAAAAGAAGGTCGCCTTGCCGTGGCTGCTGGCCATGCATGAATTGGCCAAATTATGCGCTAAGTATCTTCCTTTTATCCTATTTTCTACAGCAGTAATGCAATTCAAATTTCATTTATTTCCTGTTTACATGCTATAGCGTTACAGAGTGCAACTTTGCTAGTTATGTATTTGGATGGCTACTCTTAGTATGCACCTGTTCACACCCATTTTCTTTTCGGAAGTGATGGTCAGTCTTTTGTTATTTATGAAGGGGTTCCTCCATCATTTACATTACATTTATCTATGGATTCCCCGTATATTCTCATATTTAGAATCCCCATATAACGAGTATTAATCCCATTTACAGACATCTTGTCATTTCTCCGTTATATTGCTGTATTATCTATGTAGGAATAATATCCTCTAATACATTTCATTTCTTCATCATTATTTTAGAAACAACTGAGCTGTCGAATCCTAACAATGGAATTAGTGAGATCCCGGAGATCCAAGAATCCGTAAGTATCATAGAGGGGGATGCGTGTGTGTCATCAGATCATGGGGTGTGAATGACTCGTCCAGTATTATCCCCATACAGCCATGGGACGTCTCTATTCTAAGTGTAGATGACCCTATGGTGTTAATTGCATTTGAATTACAGGGAATCTGTCACCAGGTTTATGCTATTTGGTCTGAGAGAAGCATGATGCAGGGACAGAGACCCTGATTCCATGTGTTGATTACTTTACTCGGTGGAGCAGTTGTGATAAAATCACTATTTTTTTCTGCTGCAGAGCTCTGAATGCTGAGTCTTGTATAACCCCGCCCACACCATTGATTGGCAGCTTTCTGTGTACACTGTGCATAGGCAGAAAGCTGCTAATCAGTGGTGGAGGCAGGGGTACAGAGCAATAGGACTACCTGGCTAGACAGATAGTCTTCTAGTGATAATCTACTGATTTTATTGAAACAGCCACACACAGCCTAGTAAGTAACACATCACTAGAATCAGGGTCTCTGCCCCTACATCATGGTGCTTTCAGAATACATAGCAAACACCTGGTGACAGATTACCTGTAAGTCCTCCTCTGTGTGATCTCCCACATTATCCAGAATGTTATAGTAATGTATGATGACCGTTGCAGGGCGGCTCCAGGATTTCGTGGGCCCTGGGCGAAAGAGTCTCAGTGGCCCCTTTAACACATACCACGATTCATGATGCACAGATACCGCAGATAAATATATATATATATATATATATATATATATATATATATATATATATATATATAGTACAAGCCCGAAGATTTCACTTCTTACATTACATGAGCGATATCTATTGTAAATTCCACAATAACTCAGAAAGCGGCGAATCCTCACAGCTCACAGTGCAGACCGGACAGTAATGTCCTCCACACAGTATAATGGCACCATATAGTCCTCTATACCGTATTATGAGCTCCATATATTGCTCCATATAGAATAATGGACCCCATAAAATGCTCCACGCAGGCTGTGCCCCCATATAATGCCCCATGCAGGCTGTGACCCCACACATAATGCCCCATGCAGGCTGTGCCCCCCACATAATGCCCCATGCAGGCTTTGACCCCCCACATAATGCTTTACGCAGGCTGTGCCCCCATATAATGCCCCATGCAGGCTGTGACCCCCCACATAATGCCCCATGCAGGCTGTCCCCCTCCCACATAATGGCCCATGCAGGATGTCACCCCCCATATAATTCCCCATGCAGAATGTCCCTCCCACATAATGCCCCATGCAGGCTGTGCCCCCCACATAAAGGCCCATGCAGGCTGTGCCCCCCCACATAATGGCCCATGCAGGATGTCACCCCCCATATAATTCCCCATGCAGGATGTCCCCCCCACATAATGCTCCATGCAGGATGTCCCACTCCACATAATGGCCCATACAGGATGTCACCCCCCATATAATGCCCCATGCAGGATGTCACCCCCACATATAATGCCCCATGCAGGATGTCCCCCCAACACATACTGCCCCATGCAGGATGTCACCTTCCACCCCATATAATGCCCCATGCAGGATGTCACTTCTCCCCCCATATAATACCCCATGCAGGGTGTCACCCCCCCCATATAATGCCCCATGCAGGATGTCACCCCCCATATAATGCCCCATGCAGAATGTCACCTCTCACCCCATATAAAGCCCTATGCTGGATGTCACTTCCCCCCCATATAATGACGCATGCAGGATGTCACTTCTCCCCCTCATATAATACCCCATGCAGGATGTCATACCCCCTATATAATGCCCCATGCAGGATGTCCCCCCCCATATAATGCCTCATGTAGGATGTCACCTCTCACCCCATATAATGCCCCATGCAGGATGTCACTCCCCCCCATATAATGCCCCATGCAGGATGTCACTTCCCCCCCCATATAATACCCCACGCAGGATGTCCCTACCTCTCCCCCATATAATGCCCCATGCAGGATGTCACTTCTCCCCCCATATAATGCCCCATACCTCCATACATAAAAAAAAAAATCAAATGCTCACCTCACTGCTCACCAGCTGTGGAGAGGTAAGTATTGTGCCGGCCGTGGCCCTGGGCAAGCATTGGGGGGGGTGAGCAAGGCCCACTAGCTGGCGCTGGCACCGCTCTCCTCTGCTCACCGGTCCCATAGCACGCCAGGGTGCCCGACAGCAAGTGGGCCCCTCGCCTACTCAGGGCCCCGGCACTTGCCTGGGTGTGTTGGGTGCTAGCGCCGGGTCTGCCGAGCGTCCGGTTTGTATCCTCCCAACATCATATCAGTGTAAATCATCTGGGACATAATATGGGGGGAGAAGTTTTTGCATCTGTAACTTTTTTCCTGCATCTTCAATAAATCAGTATTATTTCTTATTCTTTTATAGAGCGTGATCGATTCATTGGTTCCGGCGAGAAAGCCGCATATAAGCGACTATGAAACTACCAAACTCATCAGCAGTGGAAATTTTGGGTGAGATTTCTGTTGCCATAATCGACATTTCTCAGGGTTCCCTATGACAATGCTTCTGCCCCTGCACTCTGCCATTCAGTGTTATCATAGGGAAATTATGTGATCTGTAGCAAATCAAACTGTAAGGAAAGCGATTTAAATAATATAATTACATATAATATAATATATAATAATATAATACTATTACATTCGCCTGTGCTAGTGACGCGCCCCTGGGCCTGTGTCGTGCTGCGTTGCGCACGCGGGAGCTTACCCGGAGCCGGATCTCTTGAGGGTTGTAGTCTCGTGGCGGTGATCCGGTCCGTGCCCAGGGAGTCAGACTAAGTGGCGCTGTATTAGCGGTAGATGTTGGACGACTACGCCACCCGTTGAGTACAGCTAAGGAGCTGCTGCTGCAGGGCAGACCGTTGAGGCCGGTGGTAGGATTGTGCAGCGTGATAGTATAACCCCCAACGGGAGGGGTATGGCCTCAGGGCAGCCGACGTGGATGATGGGGGTAGCAGGAACCACTCGGAGACGGTACGGTGTAGTTCAGGGTCTTTACTGGTGACAACGATAGACCCTCCCGGAGTACTGGCTAGCGATTGGGGCCTGGTCAGTCCTTGAGCAGATGGGATCTCCCCTGGCCAGGCGGAGTTGTAGGCCTCCCAAACTAACGATACTCTTCTGGCTACCTTGCTAGAGGCGGGTATAAGTAGCCCACGTCCCTGAGTGTACCGTGTGGTGCTCACCCGTATGGCCGGTGACTCGGGGCCTTCTAGTAGCTTCCGCTCCACGACGGCGGTGCTGGTCCCACGCGTGTGACCGTGCCTTCGGGTTTCTGGGCCAGAGGACCTGCAATCCCCTGCCGGTCGGTTTCTGCTGCTGGATAGGAGTTAGTCCCCACAGCCTCGGACTCCGGGTCCGGTGATAACTTCTCAGTCAGGGCGAGCTTTGCAGCTGCCAGCCCCTGACTCCTTGTAGCACTGCTCCCACAGAGCTCCTGATGTTCTTCTCCTATATCTGCTTCTCTGTCTCTACTTCTTCTCTACTCACTAACCCTGCCTCAGCCCTAGGTTTATATAGGGGAAGTTCTTCCCCTCCCAGGACTGGGCAGGAGGTGTGGCATGCACAGGATCCCTGACTAAGAGACCTCCCACCTGCTCTCAGACATAACATTGCTGTTACTGTGGAAACCAGACCCCTGGGGTGCCACATTCCCCCCTAGTGAAATTTAGTACTCCGGGACTAAACATATTTTTAGAAAAACATAACAAGGTATAAGCAATAATAATACAATAAGAAAAACACATAAAGATGGTTACGGCGTGTCCGCAACCGGGTGCAGTCTTTGAAGAAAACAAAGGTGTCCATTTCACCAAAACAGGGAGACGTAACCAGGTACAGGTCTGTCCTGCCCCGAGTCCTTAACAGTCTTTAGTCCATTCCTAGGTTACGCCCCAACCATGTACAAGGATTCCCGGTAAATCCACCAAGGACTGCTATAAATAACTAGAAACACATAATTATACACAAGCAACAAGAAAAACAGGTAACCACAAATAAAACAATTTATACACTTCAAATCCTCCAACGTGCGGGTAACTGGCCTCTAGTGGCCCTAGTGGACCTACGGAGCTGACTGTCTAGCCCTGAACTACAGGGTGTAGGAGCTGTCAAGAGTAAACTGGGCAGCTGTCTACCGGCTCTTTGGCTCACTAGGGGTACGGCAGGCTCACTATAAGCAGAGGGTTGATCCTCCTGTTCTGCTTGTGTGGAGTCTTCTGCCTCCTGGACCGGCTGCTCTTCCAGCTCTACCTGTTGCTCCGTAGGCACTTGGGATGCTGGTTGGAGGAACGTGAGGACGGGTACCACAACTGCACCATTGACTTGAGTCCAGGACCGAGGGAAGTCTCCGAGCACAGTACTAAACATATCTTCCCTTTCCTCTACGGGTCGATGGTCTTCTTGTTCCTCTTCAGGGTTCCGTAGCTGTTCAGGACACTTTTTCAGGTGATCCCGGGATACAATGGCTATGGTCTCCCCTCCGTCTTTACTGATGGTACAGACTTTCGGGTTCTCGTGGCTTGAGGGCAGTACGGTGTACGGGTCCTTCTCCCACTGGTCGTCCAACTTGTGGAGCCGTCTTTTCCTCTTCAAGACCTGCTCTCCGGGTACCAGGGGAACAGCGGGAGCATACTGGTTGTAAGTTTTCTCTTGTCTTTCCCTAGCCTGACAGAGACTTCGCTCCACGCTCTCCTGTACTTTCCGGTACTGCTGCTGCCTCTCTGTGTCCCAGTCTGCTTCTGGTGAAGTGTCCTAGGGTGTCAGGACTCCCATTTCCAGGTCAACAGGTAACTTACCAGGTCTCGCCCTCATTAGGTAAGCCGGGGTACAGTTGGTGGAACCTACCGGGATGTGGTTGTATAGGTCCACCAGATCGGGCAGCTTCTCAGGCCACAGACTGCGTTCTTCCAGGGGCAACGTTTTCAGGAGATCCATTACCACCTGGTTCATTTTCTCACAAAGTCCATTAGTTTGCGGATGATAGGGTGTCGTCCTTATCTTCCGGCAGCCATACAGATTGCAGAATTCCTGGAAGACCTCCGCTTCAAAGGCAGGTCCCTGGTCCGTCAGCACTTGGTCCGGGTACCCATGTGGATGGCAGAAGTGCTGCTGGAAGGCTCTAGCTGCTGTTTGAGCCGTTAAGTCCTTAACGGGGACGACAACCAAGAACCGGGAGTAATGATCCACAATGTTTAACGCGTAGACGTAGCCACTTCTGCTTGGGGTCAGTTTTACATGATCCAAGGCTACCAGTTCCAACGGCTGCCGGGTGACGATGGACTGCAGGGGAGTCTTCTGGCTGGCACGGTCCTTCCTTCTTAGGTTGCACGGGCCACAGTCTCTGCACCACCTCTCGATGGTTCCCCTCATGCCTACCCAGTGGAACCGCCCACGCAGCAGGAACTCCAGCTTCTTCCATCCAAAGTGTCCAGCCCCGTCGTGGTATGCTTCCATCACCATGGCTGCGTCTCTCCGTGGCACCACTACTTGCCAGATTAGTTCATGCGTCCGGGAGTTAACCATTCTGTGGCACAACTTCCCCTTGTAAAGGAACAGTCGACTCTTCTCAGCCCACAGTTGCTTGGCTTCCTCCGGAGCGTCTGGGTCAAGGTGAGCCTCTGGCCGAGTCAGCATCTCCTTCACCAGCCGGACGGCAGGGTCACTGTCTTGCGTTTCCTCCCAGTTGTAGTGAGGCAAGGGGTTAAACGTAGCGGCTTGCTTACTCCTTACCCGATGGGAATACTGGATAGTCCCATGACGGTGGAACGCGGGGAGTTCGACTTCTTCCAGTCCCTCTGGATCTTCTCCTACGTCCGGTAGGTTTGGCATCCTGGACAGGGCGTCCGCGTTGGTATTGGAGCGTCCTGCCCGGTATTTGATTGTGAACTCGTAGTTGGACAGACGGGCCATCCATCTCTGCTCTAGGGCACCGAGTCTTGCCGTGTCCAGGTGTGTCAACGGGTTGTTATCCGTGTACACGGTGAACCGGGAAGAAGCGAGGTAGTGCTTAAAGCGTTCGGTGACTGCCCACACCACTGCCAGGAACTCTAGCTTAAATGAGCTGTAATTCTCAGGGTTTCTTTCGGTGGGTCGCAGTTTTCGGCTGGTGTAAGCGATTACTCGTTCTTTCCCCTGCTGGATCTGGGACAGTACGGCTCCTAGCCCGATGTTACTTGCGTCGGTGTAGAGGATAAAGGGCTGGCTGTAATCAGGGTACGCCAAGATTTCATCCCCCGTGAGGGCCATCTTCAGCTGGCGGAAGGACTCTTCTTCTAACTTCTCCCATCTGAAGGGTGGCTTCTGGTTCTTGGCCTTCCGGGACTGGCCTATCAGGAGGTCCTGCATAGGAGCTGCCCTTTTGGTGAAACCGGGGATGAATCTGCGGTAATAGCCTACCAACCCGAGGAACTGCCGCACTTCCTTTACACTGGAGGGACTTGGCCATTCCTTAATTGCGGTGATCTTATCAGGGTCGGGAGCCACTCCATCAGCGCTCACCACGTGTCCCAGGTACTGCACCTTTGGTTTCAGGAGGTGACACTTGGAGGGTTTCACCTTTAGGCCGTAGCTTGCCAGAGCTTCGAACACTTCCGCCAGGTGTTTCAGGTGGTCCTCATACGTCTTGGAATATACGATGACATCGTCCAGGTACAACAGGACCGTCTCGAAGTTTCTGTGGCCCAGACAGCACTCCATTAATCGTTGGAAGGTTCCTGGTGCATTGCAGAGTCCGAACGGCATGCAGGTAAACTCGCTAAGTCCCATCGGGGTGGTGAATGCGGTCTTCTCCCGGTCCGCCTCTGCTACAGGAACCTGCCAGTACCCACTAGTGAGATCCAAGGTAGAGAAGAAGTTAGCAGATCTTAAAGCAGCCAAAGACTCCTCTATCCTTCGTAAGGGGTACGCATCCTTGTGTGTGATACGGTTGATTTTCCGGTAATCTACACACATCCTCATGGTGTTGTCTTTCTTTTTGACTAAGACTAGTGGAGCTGCCCAGGGGCTACAGCTATCCCTGATCACCCCAGCCTCCTTCATGTCTCTAAGCATCCCCTTGGCGTGTTGGTAGTGTGCAGGGGGTACGGGTCGATACCTCTCTTTTATGGGAGGATGGTCTCCCGTGGGGATGCGGTGTTCTACCCCCTTGACTCGCCCGAAGTCTAACAGGTGTTTACTAAACACTCTCTCGTACTCTTGAACCACCCGATAGACTCCCTGTTTCTGGTGTGAGGGAGTGGAGTCAGTACCCAAATGTAGTTGCTGACACCAGTCCTCCATTGTTTTCTGAGAGCCGTTACCTTCCTCCGGGGAAGATGGAGGCAAGGGTTCTACGGACTGTATGGAATCTTGATTGATGGTATACAATTTGGCTAGCGTGGCATACCGGGGCAGGTACACTTCCCTCTTCCCGATATTTATTATGCGAACGGGCACCCTCCCATGGCTTACATTGACCACCCCCCGTGCTGTCAAAATGGTGGGCCTACTGTCTGAGTAAACTGGTTCTACCATTGCCTGGTAATCTCTACCTCTCAGACCAATAGCTGCCCGGCACCAAATCATCATTTCACTTTTCGGGGGCATGGCAATAGGGAAAGGGTCACACATTCGCACGCTACCAATCTCACCACCGGAGAGTTCTAGCTGTTGCCGTCGCATCAGTGCCCGGATCTCTTTCTGGAGCACTCGCTGCTGGCCGGAGCTGGCGTTCTTGGCAACCTGCTGTAAAAGGAAAATCACCTCTGCAAGACAATTTTCAATTACATTAGTTCCTAGAGTTATCTTTGGGTGACTCTCGTGTTTGTCAATGTCTACAATGATCAGTCCCTGTGCTGCCAGTTCGACTCTACCGATTTTAATGGTCACCTCTTTAAATCCAATCTGTGGCACAGGCTGACCATTGCTGGCGATGATACTCAAGTCGTCGTCAGGGTAGCGGGTGATATCCGAGTCATTCCAGTACTGCTTGAAGAGCACGTACGGGATGGTGGTGACCTGTGACCCGGTGTCCAGTAGGGCACTCATAGGAATGCCATCCAGTACCACGGGTAAGACTGGACGTCCTCCCACATATTTGTCGCGCCAGTTCGATGGGCCTGGTGATCTTTTTCCTGGGGGTTGGCCCTCTACCCCAGGTTGTGCCAGTTTAAAGGACAGTACCTTGCCATATGTCCGGGTTGATTGCAGCGGCGGCAGATGGGTCGTCCGTCCTCGTTGTATCGGTCGCTGGGTCTTCCTCTGGCCGGTGGGGTCCTCCTTGGTCGACGCCACGGGATGTCCTCCGGTCCGGATGCCAGCTGGATCTTCCCTGGAGTGGAAACCTGTAAAGACTGCACAGTTCGGGTTAGCGCAGCAACGCTTTTAGCTAGCTCTTGGACCTGATGGTGCAGGTCTGGAGCCGGGTCATTGTTCAAAGCCTGCGCATCAGCTCCCACAGGCCCTGCCGACAAGGGCACCGCCTCCTGGTGGTAAGTGGTAGTGGGGCGTCTGGGGGTCACAACGCCACCTGGTGCCGGTTCTCGAAGCACCCGGATGGCTCTGTCCTTGAACTGTGCAAATCCCAGATGAGGGTCCTGTAAGGCCATTGCCCGCAACTGGGTTCGGTGGGCATTGCAATATAAACCCTCTATAAATTGTTCAGTCAACAGCCTGTCCTCGTCTCCCACTCCGTCAGGGTCGGTCTGCTTAATGGCTCTCAGGGCCTCTTGTAGGTTCAGGGCATAGTCCCTTATACTCTCATGTGCCCGCTGTTTGCACCCGTAGAATCTAAGCTTGATCTCGGCTGAGGTGCGGGTATCAAAGGTGTCCCTCAGCCGGGTTAGTATCCCTGCGACAGTCCTCCCCCCAGGTGGCCAGGACTTTACCTCCCTTTGGGCTGCCCCGGTTAATTGGGCCACCAGGATGCTCACTTTTTGCTCCTCTGTGAGGGGGTACACCTGGAAGAGGCTATCCAGCTTTCCGCTAAAGTCATGCAGGGTATGTGACTCCCCTGAGTAATGGGGTAGCCAGGCTGCCCCCGGGATATAGGGCATGGTGAAAGGCATGACTGCAGCAGCGGTGGCGCTGGCGGGGGTTGAAGCGGTGAAGCTCTCCTGCGTATCCGGCATCCTTCTCCCCCCTAGTGGACCGTGGCCTACCTTGCGATGATCCTCTTCCGTAGGCCGCGGCTCCGCAGTGGATCGTCAGGGTTGAGGACCTTCCGTCGCGCTCCTGTGACGTCGGCGTCTGCTGGGCTCCTTCCAGGACCTTACGCAACGTCCGGACGTGAGGTGGGGCTTCAGTTCTCGCGCGCTTTCGGAGTCCACGCCCCTCTTCTTCCCGCGCGGCGTCCTCAAGATGGCGTCCAATGGCGGGAAAACTCCACGTATGGCGGGAAGAAGGCTGAAGATGGCGCCGGATGGCGGGAAGGAAGCGGAAGATGGCGCCGGATGGCGGGAATCTTCACCACAGGTAAGTTTGAACAGTCTTTTTCAGGCACGCAGTACCCGGTGGTTGCGGGCACGAAATCCTGCCGACTACGCCAAAAGATGACGCGCCCCTGGGCCTGTGTCGCGCTGCGTTGCGCACGCGGGAGCTTACCTGGAGCCGGATCTCTTGAGGGTTGTAGTCTCGTGGCGGTGATCCGGTCCGTGCCCAGGGAGTCAGACTAAGTGGCGCTGTATTAGCGGTAGATGTTGGACGACTACGCCACCCGTTGAGTACAGCTAAGGAGCTGCTGCTGCAGGGCAGACCGCTGAGGCCGGTGGTAGGATTGTGCAGCGTGATAGTATAACCCCCAACGGGAGGGGTATGGCCTCAGGGCAGCCGACGTGGATGATGGGGGTAGCAGGAACCACTCGGAGACGGTACGGTGTAGTTCAGGGTCTTTACTGGTGACAACGATAGACCCTCCCGGAGTACTGGCTAGCGATTGGGGCCTGGTCAGTCCTTGAGCAGATGGGATCTCCCCTGGCCAGGCGGAGTTGTAGGCCTCCCAAACTAACGATACTCTTCTGGCTACCTTGCTAGAGGCGGGTATAAGTAGCCCACGTCCCTGAGTGTACCGTGTGGTGCTCACCCGTATGGCCGGTGACTCGGGGCCTTCTAGTAGCTTCCGCTCCACGACGGCGGTGCTGGTCCCACGCGTGTGACCGTGCCTTCGGGTTTCTGGGCCAGAGGACCTGCAATCCCCTGCCGGTCGGTTTCTGCTGCTGGATAGGAGTTAGTCCCCACAGCCTCGGACTCCGGGTCCGGTGATAACTTCTCAGTCAGGGCGAGCTCTGCAGCTGCCAGCCCCTGACTCCTTGTAACACTGCTCCCACAGAGCTCCTGATGTTCTTCTCCTATATCTGCTTCTCTGTCTCTACTTCTTCTCTACTCACTAACCCTGCCTCAGCCCTAGGTTTATATAGGGGAAGTTCTTCCCCTCCCAGGACTGGGCAGGAGGTGTGGCATGCACAGGATCCCTGACCAAGAGACCTCCCACCTGCTCTCAGACATAACATTGCTGTTACTGTGGAAACCAGACCCCTGGGGTGCCACATTCCCCCCTAGTGAAATTTAGTACTCCGGGACTAAACATATTTTTAGAAAAACATAACAAGGTATAAACTATAATAATACAATAAGAAAAACACATAAAGATGGTTACGGCGTGTCCGCAACCGGGTGCAGTCTTTGAAGAAAACAAAGGTGTCCATTTCACCAAAACAGGGAGACGTAACCAGGTAGGGGTCTGTCCTGCCCCGAGTCCTTAACAGTCTTTAGTCCATTCCTAGGTTACGCCCCAACCATGTACAAGGATTCCCGGTAAATCCACCAAGGACTCCTATAAATAACTAGAAACACATAATTATACACAAGCAACAAGAAAAACAGGTAACCACAAATAAAACAATTTATACACTTCAAATCCTCCAACGTGCGGGTAACTGGCCTCTAGTGGCCCTAGTGGACCTACGGAGCTGACTGTCTAGCCCTGAACTACAGGGTGTAGGAGCTGTCAAGAGTAAACTGGGCAGCTGTCTACCGGCTCTTTGGCTCACTAGGGGTACGGCAGGCTCACTATAAGCAGAGGGTTGATCCTCCTGTTCTGCTTGTGTGGAGTCTTCTGCCTCCTGGACCGGCTGCTCTTCCAGCTCTACCTGTTGCTCCGTAGGCACTTGGGATGCTGGTTGGAGGAACGTGAGGACGGGTACCACAACTGCACCATTGACTTGAGTCCAGGACCGAGGGAAGTCTCCGAGCACAGTACTAAACATATCTTCCCTTTCCTCTACGGGTCGATGGTCTTCTTGTTCCTCTTCAGGGTTCCGTAGCTGTTCAGGACACTTTTTCAGGTGATCCCGGGATACAATGGCTATGGTCTCCCCTCCGTCTTTACTGATGGTACAGACTTTCGGGTTCTCGTGGCTTGAGGGCAGTACGGTGTACGGGTCCCTCTCCCACTGGTCGTCCAACTTGTGGAGCCGTCTTTTCCTCTTCAAGACCTGCTCTCCGGGTACCAGGGGAACAGCGGGAGCATACTGGTTGTAAGTTTTCTCTTGTCTTTCCCTAGCCTGACAGAGACTTCGCTCCACGCTCTCCTGTACTTTCCGGTACTGCTGCTGCCTCTCTGTGTCCCAGTCTGCTTCTGGTGAAGTGTCCTAGGGTGTCAGGACTCCCATTTCCAGGTCAACAGGTAACTTACCAGGTCTCGCCCTCATTAGGTAAGCCGGGGTACAGTTGGTGGAACCTACCGGGATGTGGTTGTATAGGTCCACCAGATCGGGCAGCTTCTCAGGCCACAGACTGCGTTCTTCCAGGGGCAACGTTTTCAGGAGATCCATTACCACAGGGTTCATTTTCTCACAAAGTCCATTAGTTTGCGGATGATAGGGTGTCGTCCTTATCTTCCGGCAGCCATACAGATTGCAGAATTCCTGGAAGACCTCCGCTTCAAAGGCAGGTCCCTGGTCCGTCAGCACTTGGTCCGGGTACCCGTGTGGATGGCAGAAGTGCTGCTGGAAGGCTCTAGCTGCTGTTTGAGCCGTTAAGTCCTTAACGGGGACGACAACCAAGAACCGGGAGTAATGATCCACAATGTTTAACGCGTAGACGTAGCCACTTCTGCTTGGGGTCAGTTTTACATGATCCAAGGCTACCAGTTCCAACGGCTGCCGGGTGACGATGGACTGCAGGGGAGTCTTCTGGCTGGCACGGTCCTTCCTTCTTAGGTTGCACGGGCCACAGTCTCTGCACCACCTCTCGATGGTTCCCCTCATGCCTACCCAGTGGAACCGCCCACGCAGCAGGAACTCCAGCTTCTTCCATCCGAAGTGTCCAGCCCCGTCGTGGTATGCTTCCATCACCATGGCTGCGTCTCTCCGTGGCACCACTACTTGCCAGATTAGTTCATGCGTCCGGGAGTTAACCATTCTGCGGCACAACTTCCCCTTGTAAAGGAACAGTCGACTCTTCTCAGCCCACAGTTGCTTGGCTTCCCCTGGAGCGTCTGGGTCAAGGCGAGCCTCTGGCCGAGTCAGCATCTCCTTCACCAGCCGGACGGCAGGGTCACTGTCTTGCGTTTCCTCCCAGTTGTAGTGAGGCAAGGGGTTAAACGTAGCGGCTTGCTTACTCCTTACCCGATGGGAATACTGGATAGTCCCATGACGGTGGAACGCGGGGAGTTCGACTTCTTCCAGTCCCTCTGGATCTTCTCCTACGTCCGGTAGGTTTGGCATCCTGGACAGGGCGTCCGCGTTGGTATTGGAGCGTCCTGCCCGGTATTTGATTGTGAACTCGTAGTTGGACAGACGGGCCATCCATCTCTGCTCTAGGGCACCGAGTCTTGCCGTGTCCAGGTGTGTCAACGGGTTGTTATCCGTGTACACGGTGAACCGGGAAGAAGCGAGGTAGTGCTTAAAGCGTTCGGTGACTGCCCACACCACTGCCAGGAACTCTAGCTTAAATGAGCTGTAATTCTCAGGGTTTCTTTCGGTGGGTCGCAGTTTTCGGCTGGCGTAAGCGATTACTCGTTCTTTCCCCTGCTGGATCTGGGACAGTACGGCTCCTAGCCCGATGTTACTTGCGTCGGTGTAGAGGATAAAGGGCTGGCTGTAATCAGGGTACGCCAAGATTTCATCCCCCGTGAGGGCCATCTTCAGCTGGCGGAAGGACTCTTCTTCTAACTTCTCCCATCTGAAGGGTGGCTTCTGGTTCTTGGCCTTCCGGGACTGGCCTATCAGGAGGTCCTGCATAGGAGCTGCCTTTTTGGTGAAACCGGGGATGAATCTGCGGTAATAGCCTACCAACCAGGTTTATATAGGGGAAGTTCTTCCCCTCCCAGGACTGGGCAGGAGGTGTGGCATGCACAGGATCCCTGACCAAGAGACCTCCCACCTGCTCTCAGACATAATATTGCTGTTACTGTGGAAACCAGACCCCTGGGGTGCCACACTAGACTCTCATCTGTTCTTATGCTGCCTCCTCCACCTGAGCTTTTCTGCTCTCCACTCTGATCTTTGTTTTGATGGGGGGGCTCCATTATGAAGCTGATCAGAGAAGTTAGCTACACATGGTCACATGAAGGGTGACACCATATTGACGTCAATGACATCTACACCCTGCGCCATGACCGTGTGGGCCCAATCACTGGCCTCAGCAGCAGAAGAGAGCCCTGGAGCACATTCATTTTGGACCAATTTTATTTGCACTAAATTGTATTTGGTCAGTTATAGCAAATCTGCCCAAAGAGAATTTCGATAGATTCTCATATCTATAATGTGACCTGGGTGATGGCTCCGGCAGAAGTGGCATTGTGGAGACCTCCCATAGGTGATCTATGTAGTGCTATTTTATGTATTTCTAGATGTGGATTTATAGTGGCGGCCAGACTTCTAGTATTAAACATATGCAAATTGTCTCTTCAGAGAGGAAGCAAACTAGAATTCCACCTATAGGAAGTAGCAATCCTGAAAGTCAATATCGACCCTTTAACAAGCCTTGTCACATGACTTAGGATAATAGCCAAAACCAAAATCTCAATTTGCAGGAACTGTGTTCTGGGGTACTGCCCCTCTTCAGTGCAAAGTGTGAGATATGGTTTGACTGGGTGAAAGGTGTCTGACCGGTATCCAAGGGGTTGACGATTCTCCTTGCGGACATGAGGAGACTTTTAAGCCGCAATGCTCCTCTGGGAAATAGGATTGCTACTTCCTATAGGTGGCACTAGGGTGCTAGTTCTCTTCCTCTCTGAAAAGAGACAATTTGCATATTTCCCAGAAGAGCATTGCAGCTTAAAAGTCTCCTCACCTTGACATGCTTAACATGGCTTTTTCCGCAAGGAGAAACGTTACCACTTGGATCCCGGTCAGATGCCTCTCACCCAGCCAAACCATATCTCACACTTTGCACTGATGAGTGCTTGTACCCCAAAACATAGTGTCCGAAAATTGAGATTTTGGTTATGGCTATTATTCCATGTCATGTGATAAGGCTCGTTAAAGGGTCGATATTGACTTTTAGGATTACTACTTCCTAAAGGTGGCATTAGAGTTCTAGTTCTCTTCCTCTCTGAAGAGACAATTTGCATATTTCCCAGAGGATCATTGAGGCTTAAAAGTCTCCTCACCTTGACAAGCTTAACATGTCACTCTCCGCAAGGAGAAATGTTACCCCTTGGATACCAGTATTAAACATATAATGATTTCTATAGATGGATTATTAATAAGGATTTATTATAACCGATGGATTCTCCTTCTCTCCAGGGCCGTCTACTTAGTGCATCATAAAGACTCACACCAGACCTTTGCTATGAAGAAAATGGCTAAGCGGAACCTAAATACTGCACAGAGATTGGAATGGGCCTTTCTGGAGAGGGACATCTTAACATTTGCTGATTGTCCCTTTGTGGTCTCCATGCTCTGCTCCTTTCCAACTAGATCTCACCTGTGTATGGTCATGGAGTATGTAGGAGGTAAGACACATCTATTGTATTATATTCAGCCCATGTCTGCTTTCATCTTATCACTGCTCATATCATTAGGACATTGTTGGTTACATCCCCACAGAGCATTTACTATAGGTTATCTATTACCAAGATGCTCGTAAATTCATTGATCTTGGTGCAGGGGCGCTATGGGGCTCATCAGTCGGAGGGGGTCTGTCGACGCTCAGCAGTGGGCAGCATCCCTCCACCTGTCATCACAATTTCAGCGGTATTTGCTTCTTCAAGGAGGTGGGGCTGGTGGGGGCAAAAATACTGAGTAGGTGGCTAGTAGGGGCCAAAATACTGAAAGGGGGCCGTATGACTAGATATGGGGGGACTGTGAATGCTGAGCGGAGGTCATCATATTAAGTGGGGTGCTGTGGGGGTCCTCACTCTGTATGGAGGCCCCATTCTGTGTGGGGACATCATACTGAGTGGGGAGTTATGCGGACCATTATATTGTGTGATGGACTGTGGGAACCATTATCCTGAGTGGGAGGGTTGCTGTGGGTGCCATCACACCGAGTAGGGGGTTGTGGCTGGCCTCCTTCTAAGTGGTGGCCTCCTTAGGAGGATTCACTGTGGGGATACCATACTCATTGAGTGTGGGTGTGGGCATTTTTGGGAGCATCATACTCTAAAATGGCCATAAAAGTTGTATTGCTGGTGAGAACACTAAGCTGCTTCAACAGGGATATAAATATATTTCTTTTTTATTTTTTAGGGTGGGGGCAATTACAACTTTTGATATGGGGTCTTGTGATTTCTATGTACGCCACTATCTGTGCGATCTCCCCAGGATGTTTCCGCTCACTGCTCATTATACATCATGGTTATCTGCTCGTGGTATATCATGGTTATCTTCTGTATAAACCCCTCACCGGTCATATCCTTTCTTCTATAGGTGGAGACTGTGGGACCCTTCTAAGCACCAGGGGTCCTTTCTCTGTCCCCATGGCCCGCTTGTACTTTGCAGAGGCGGTACTTGCCGTGGAATACCTGCATAGTTACGGTGTGGTGCACAGAGACCTGAAGCCGGAAAAGTAAGTGCCCCCGTAGTATAATAAAGTGGGGAAAGTTGTCATTTATTATCATTCAGTCTGTGAGGCTAAAACCATCTTCTCTTTTGCAGCCTCCTGATTACATCTACTGGACATATTAAAGTTACCGATTTTGGGATTTCAAAACTTGGTCTAATGATACCGAAAACCAACACCTACAAGGAATTAGCAGTGGACATCTCCAGAGAGTTCCAGGACCGTGAGGTCAGCATCACCTACAAGAACTTAGCTTGTTATTTGCAAATCTCATCACACTATTGTCTCTTCTCTACGTTCTTCCTTTCTAGAGAACTTTTCCACTAATATTTTATCTTCTGCATTGTGTTTTAACGATGATATCTTGTCATAATAATTGTTTCATCGATTCTCATCTCTATGTTCTGTTGGTTTCCAGTTCTGTGGCACCCCATGTTACATAGCCCCAGAGATCATCCTGAAAGAAGGCTATGGAAGACCTGTTGACTGGTGGTCATTGGGGATCATCCTGTATAAATTCCTGCTGGGATGTGTACCATTTGATGCTGATTCCCTCACTGAGCTTTATAAAAGGGTTGTCATTGGTGAGTAGAATAATCCGATCATTGCGTTGATTGGTTACATTTGTTTAGTTATTTCCTTTGCTTTATGTTACAGTCCAGTAAAGAGGTTTTATTTTCTGTAATTTTCTATGTAACAGGAGAACTAATTTGGAATTGTGATCGCGCTCCACCCCTGAATGCTCAGAATCTCATCACTGAGCTGCTC
Organism: Phyllobates terribilis; assembly: GCF_046119375.1. Lineage (NCBI taxonomy): Eukaryota > Metazoa > Chordata > Amphibia > Anura > Dendrobatidae > Phyllobates > Phyllobates terribilis. The sequence continues at coordinate 169,014 of NW_027362796.1, read as the reverse complement.
AGAAGAAATCCTGTGCGTAGACTTGGGACAGGTAACAGATATACTAGTATTAATATTCCCTTATTAGACCAAGGACATATCGCTCATGTCCATGAAGATCAGCATTTCTCTATCAGCTCATCTACTGTATTTCTAGTTCTCCACACTAAGACTTTCAGTTTATTTCCTTCATGTCGGCTCAGTTTTGTCATTAGTTCAGATTACGATAAACTGTTCAGATATGGAGCCATCCCTGACTATGTCCGCATCACTTTTGTTTTTCTTTTTCTAGGAGGAGCATTTGAGATCAAGGTTCATCCATTCCTGAGTGACTTGGACTTTGACAACATTCTGAGCCAGGAGCTGGAGTATGTTCCTCAGCTTGTTTCAGATGCAGACACCAGCTTATTTATCAGTAAGTAGAAGGAGACGTCATCTAGACTAAGCGACTGTTTGTCTCATCTTCCCTAATATGTGATCATCTGTTCCCATTAATATTAGTGATAAATAGTGACTGTGTTATACTGACAACCTCTAATAATACTTCATTACCTATTTCTTGTAGATCATTCTGATATAAACAAACATCTGGTCTCAAAGGATGAGGAAGGCACAAGTGAGAACAATGAGAGCCTTGACTTCCAAAATTTTACGTCATCTTCTGAAAAGCTTTGTAAAGTAAGTATGTGATTAATAAATCCAAAATATGTAATAAAAATATAAAAAACTCTAAAAGTACATAAAAAAAATATTTTATATCTTATTTTTATCCGTATTTAGCTCTGTATCATCGCTACCAGGATGGTGAACAATGAGGATCCCAATGCCCCTCCAGAGTATACACCAGAAACCAACACAAACATCTCAGAAATGTGAGTAGATTATAAAGGGTCATTACTTCATTACTGGGAGTTCCAGGCTGATCTATGTACACAGCACCAAATATAGGACATAAATATCAGAATATCAAATGCAGCATTCACCACTTCATGGTTAACGGTCATTGTACTTTTGGCTTCAGAAAATGCAGAAGATAACAGCCCATAATTGTGGCAGGTCATGCATTTTTAGCACTGCCTACTCTGTAGGAGAGCTGTAGTATTACTTGCCAGCCATTCTTGGTAGTTGTGTTCTGATCCATGGAAGGTAGTTTTGAGCAGACAACCTTCCCCACTATGACAGTCATATGTCCTATTAGGCCTTATAGTCAGTGTTCTTATAGTGAGACAACCCATTTTATACTGTGTTTACTTATGATTTACATGTTTTTCTTCTTCAAACAGGCAGAAAGAATCTGTTCCTGTATGTAATACAGACTATGCTGTTACCATCTTGCCACCCTCGTCACCATTGCTAGGTATGTACATGTCTATAGGACCAACAATGTGAACGTTGACTTCAAGGCTCAAATATTTCCACATGGTTTTTCTGGTCTACTATGTTATCCATGTTTCATGGATCTCAGCTATGTTGACCATGGGTTCGTACTGTATCCCTATTTCCCTAATTTTGTACAGGAGTTTTTTTTCATGTATTCTGTATATTACGTTGTATCATCTAGTAACCTAGTGAGATATAGCGACTGTGTTATACTGACACCCTCTAACAATCCTTCCTTACCTATGTCTTGTAGATCACTCTGATGAAAACAACCATCTGGTCTCAGAGGATAAGGAGGGCACAAGTGAGGACGATGAGAACTTTATCTTCCGAATATTTGCATCATCATCTTCTGAGAGGCTTTCTAAAGTAAGTATGTGATCGATAAATCCAAAATATGTACAAAAAAAGGATCTATAAAATTAAAAAGTATGTATATTTAATAACTTATTGTTATCCACATTTAGCACTCTACCACCACTAACGGGATGGTGAACAACGAGGATCCCAAGGCCCCTCCAGAGTGTACACCAGAATGCAACACAAACATCTCAGAAATGTGAGTAGATTATGGGGTCATTACTGGGAGCTCCAGGCTGATATATGTGCACAACACCAAATATAGGACATAAATACCATAATATCAAATGCAGCATCCACCGCCCCATGGTTATCGGTCATTGTGCTTTCAGCTTTCGGAATTGTTGGAGATAACAGCCCATAATTGTGGCCGGTCATGCACTTTTAGTGCTGCCCTCACTGTAGGAGAGATTTAGTATGAAATGCCGGCCATTCTTGGTAGTTGTTTTCCTCTCAGCTCTCTATAAAAGGTAGTCTTGAGCAGAAGACCTTCCCCACTATGACAGTCATATGTCCTACTAGGCCTTATAGTCGTTGTTCTTCTAGTGAGACAACCCCTTTTATACGGAGTTTACTTGAGATTTACATGTTTTTCTTCTTCAAACAGGCAGAAAGTATCTGTTCCTGTATGTAATACAGACGATGCTGTTACCATCTTGCCACCCTCGTCCCCATTGCCAGGTATGTACATGTCTACAGCACCAGCAATGTGAATGTTGACTTCAAGGCTCAAATATTCCCACATGGTTTTATACAATACTGTAGGTCTCTTGTGTTATCCATATTATGACAAAGCAGATCCTATAAGAATATATTGTTACTGATTTTTTTTTTAATTTTTCATCAGAATTTCCATCTCATGAAGAAAGAAAATCGGCAATAAATCTGAGTATGGAGCAACAAAACTCAGAAAATGGAAAAAATGGGAAAAAGAGACGAGGTAAGTGTGAGAATCAACTCCATGTTGTGTGATGTCAGTGAGAATAATTCATGTGGAGTAGATGCCATCTGTCAGTGATGGGATTGTCACATGTATGATTGCTGACAGTGACCCCTGACCTCTGTATGATAATATTCCTCTGCCGTCCGGCCACAGTGACTGCACAGCATTATCATGTAATATGGAGTCCCATCACTTACATTATATTTATTTCTCTTCTCATAGGTTCCATCTTCCGCCGGATCTTATCATCCTGCCGGCGTGGATTATCCAGGGCTGCTCGCGCATTTGCATGCTGTCACTGTTGACCTAAAACCATCTAAAAGACGGGACACCTAAGCATCCAGCGTCCTGAAGTCCAGCAGATCCATCATCACTGCTGGAGCTGTATAGAAGGACCTTCACCATCTACCTGTGGCCTTCTGACTGGTCAACCTGGACAAGTTTCAGTAACGCCTCTGTCATCGGGCTCCGCGGTATTCATACTGCTCGTCTGACTTGTCATTTACTGATCACCTGGTATCTGACCTCGGCTATCTTCCTGACTTTGATTTAGTGTATTGATAATGTTCACGATTTTATTCATCCCATTATTAATTAAAAAAAAGTAAAATCTGTTACTGTTGCTCTGATTCCTTTTTGTCTTGAATTCACAAATACTTGTAACTCACTAACTGCTCTTCTTCTCACTAAATGTATTTCTCATTATCCTTAATGCAGCAGTCAGTCTCATATTTCTGTCCAGCAGTTACACTGGTGCCTCCACCCTGTACCAGTCATTACACTCATCCACAAAGCTGTCCACACTGCTGCACAGCCCTGCATCTCTACCATATCTACACTCCAATGAGCTAAGATTAACATCCTCCATAATCAGGACCTTCCACTCTCATGTCCAAGATATTTTCTCTGCTGCACCAGCTCTCAGGAGTGCACTACTGCAGGCAATCAGGTTCATTCCCACTATCAGAGATTTTAAGTGTGCAGTAGAAACAGATTATTTGTGGCAGGACTATCAAATCACCTCCTTATTCTAAGTTTTTCCTACAGCACTCAGTAGCACTTAATATTTGTACATATACAGATAATGGTTGGTGACTGGTTCATGCAGCCTTAATTCCACAAAGATAGAAATAAAAGGTCAACATGTTTCATACATCCAAACCATCCTTAATCATGGCAGAAAAACATAATTTTAAGTTCCCACTATGAATATTTGGTGAGATATCACAGCTGTGTATTTTCACAGCACAAAGAACGCATCTTACAGATCAGCAAATCACAGTGTGCTGACGCTTAGTGTTGTAGTTTTGAACAACACCATTCATTTTATCATATAATGTGTTGAAAAATGAGAAAAAATGCCAGGTTTGGGTTCCTTCATTTTACAGTGTGTATTGTGTTGTAAAAACAAACTGACAAAATGATTCAGAGTCAGTAGTACGATTACTGTGATACCAAACTTATAAGGTTTATATATATATATATATATATATACAGTGTTTAGCATAAATCAGTACACCCAAATAGATTTGTCAGCAAACCTGTAGTTTCCTTTCAGAATCATCATTTTATATGGGATACCATACTACAAAATACTCTCGCAAATTTGAGCCATTGAATGCAAACAAGATTTGGTATTTTGCAGACCCCAAAAAAGTAATTTTCTTAACAAACTCATTCAAGATCATGTTTCAAAAATGAGAACATCCCAGTAACAGTCTTAAGAGAAAAGCTAAGTTTAGACAACAAAATTCTAATTAACAAGAACTGAACCACAGGTAAGTGTAATTATTCATTAAACAGATGTCCAGCAGACAGGTGTCTGTAAAAGGAAGTTACTTAATAAAGAAAACTCCTTCCCATTTCATGCTATCAGCAATGGCACCACATAGAAGGGAAATGTCACAAAACCTGAGAAAGAAAATAATTTCTTTGCAATAAATGTGAAGTCTACAAGAAGATCAGCAAAACTTTACTTATCAGTCAGAATACTGTAGCAAAAGTGATGCAAAACTATAACAAAGATGGAACTGCAACCATCTTACAGAGACGTCCAGGCCGACTATGGAAGTTAACACCTAAACAAAAGCGTCCTCTGATGAGAAGGGTAAGTGGCACCACATAGAAGAGAAATGTCACAAAACCTGAGAAAGAAAATAATTTCTTTGCAATAAATGTGAAGTCTACAAGAAGATCAGCAAAACTTTACTTATCAGTCAGAATACTGTAGCAAAAGTGATGCAAAACTATAACAAAGATGGAACTGCAACCATCTTACAGAGACGTCCAGGCCGACTATGGAAGTTAACACCTAAACAAAAGCGTCCTCTGATGAGAAGGGTAAGTGGCACCACATAGAAGGGAAATGTCACAAAACCTGAGAAAGAAAAGAATTTCTTTGCAATAAATGTGAAGTCTACAAGAAGATCAGCAAAGCTTTTCTTATCAGTCAGATGGAAGTTAACATCTAAACAAAAGCATCTTCTGATGAGAAGAAAATCGACAGGCAAATTCATTGCTATTAGCTGAAGAAGTAGAAAGCCAAACCAGGGTGAGTGTTTTCCATGACACGACACGGTGTACACTGCAAATGAATGGCATTCATGAGTGTCCTCCACAAAGGAAGCCTCTCTCCCTTAAAGCCCATGAACAATAAAAGTCCGTCTACAATTTGCCAGGGTCCATGCTTAAAACTATGAGGACTACCGGGACTCTATACTGTGTATGTGCATCTTATGTGTATGTCCGTATTTTATGTTTGTGTGCACTATGTATATGCATACGTTAAAATGTGTATAGAGTATTAGCATGTGCAAATTTTATATGTGTGCCTAATATAAATATACATGGAAATGTATATGTAGGTGGTGCCTGATGGAGGGTGGGGGGCCCAGATCAGAAGTCCTGATTAAGGGCCCTTCACTGTCATTGTCTGCCCCTTATATAAACAGTAAAATCCTCTTTAATAACTGGACTTCCATTGGGGTGGACTTCTCATAGATGGCCAGTATGCATACTATATTGTGAATCTGGGCATCTCTCACAGAAAATCTGATCTGGATATGAGGGTGGTCTTCTATAAGCGGTGATGTTTTGGAGAGATTTAGGGAAAAGTCCCAATGCTTATCCATCGATCTGGTAATTTGAGTAAAATATTTGTGTTGATAACTGATCACAAAGTCACAAAATATGTAAGATTTGGCATAACCTGGTTCATTTTTCAAAAAGTTATGCTCAATTTTTTTAGCACCAAGTTTTGTTGCTTTTTTGTAGACTTACACTAACTTAGTATATTGTGTGAGAATTAAATGAATTATGAATTAGTTGGCGCATTTTACCACACTCTGGGGGTCCCTGACAGTCCTTCTTTACCGGCCCTGTAGTGATGCCAATGTAAACTTCCAAGTGACCGCGCAGTCAATCACTGTCACGAATGCAGGACAACCTATGATTAGCTAATTTTTGGGAAATCCTTATAACAAAAGGGGATTGAAAATATTTACAATTATTTTAAAAGCATTAAAAAAAACCAGACCCAATACTTATAATTAGTTTGTTGAAAGTAGTCTAATTAAAGGGAGCTGAAAGGATTAGAGATTATGAACCCGATTCACCAGTGTTTTTGCCAGAAAACTGGCATAAAGCTCCTGAAAAGTTGCAAAGTTTTGTGACTTTTCCCATTTTCACATAATTTTAACTTCTTTAAAGCCCAAGACGTACTGATACGTATCTGCGCCCTGGGACTTAAGAGCCTGATACGTATTAGTACATCTTTGCGATCGCGCACACAGGCCGTGCGGGCGTGATCGCCGCCGGGTGTCAACTGATTGTCACAGCTGACACCCGGTGCTATGTGCTGGGAGAGGTCCCGCACATTAACCCCCGCAATGCTGCGATCGAAGTCGTTCGCAGCATTGCGGGGGCAAGGGGAGGTGATCGAGATAGTCACCTCTCCTGCCGGCGTCCAGCAATGTGTGCCGCGGCTTCCCGGATGTTGCCATGATGACCCGATTCACTGAGGGGTGCAGTTTTAAGAATGGTGTCACTTTTGGGTATTTTCAGTCATAAAGACCCCTCAAAGTGACTTCAAATGTGATGCGGTCCCTAATAAAATGGTTTTGTAAATTTTGTTGGAAAAATGAGAAATCGCTGGTCAATTTTAACCCTTATAGCTCCCTAATAAAAATAAATTTGGGTTCCAAAATTGTGCTGATGTAAAGTAGACATATGGGAAATGTTATTTATTAACTTTTTTTGTGTGACATATCTCTCCGATTTAAGGGCATAAAAATTCAAATTTTGAAAACTGCAAAATTTTCAAAATTTTCGCCAAATATCTGTTTTTTTCACAAATAAACACAAGTGATATCGAAGAAATTTTACCACAACCATAAAGTACAATATGTCATGAAAAAATATTCTCAGAACCAGGGGGATCCGTTGAAGCGTTCCAGAGTAATTACCTCATAAAGTGACAGTGGTCAGAATTGTAAAAATTGGCCTTCTCATTAACGTGCAAACCACTTTGGGTTGTAAAGGGGTTAAGGACTCTACCTGCATATACAGTCATGGCGGAAAGTGCTGGCACCCTTGAAATTGTTTCAGAAAATTACACATGTTTTATTACACGCATGTTTATTTCCTTTGTGTTTATTGGAACAACACAAAAAAACTGAGAAAAAAAAGGCAAATTGGACATAATTTCACACAAAACTCCAAAAATGGGCCGGAATACATATATATATTTTTGATGGGACAACACTGAAGATGCGACACTTTGATACAATGTACAGTAGTCAGTGTACAGCTTGTTTAACTGTAAATTTGGTGTGCCTGCAAAATAACTCAACACACAGCCATTAATGTCTAAACCGCTGGCAACAAAAGTGAGTACACCCCTAAGTGTGTTCTCAGCTGATGTTATTTGTTGGTTATTCTTTCCATCCCGAACAATTTTCTTGGCAGTTGTGGCTGAAATTTTTGTTGGTCTACCTGACTGTGGTTTGGTTTTTACAGAGCATCTGATTTTCCATTTGTTAATCACAGTTTGAACACTGCAGACTGGCATTATCAATTCCTGGGATATCTTTTTGTATCCCTTGCCTGTGTTATACTCTTTTTGCCTCCCTTTCCTGTGTTATACAGTTCAACTACCTTTTCCCGTAGATCCGTTGATAATTCTTTTGCTTTCCCCATCTCAAAATCCAGAAACGTCAGTGGCTGGATCCCAGAAACTCACTCAGCTTTATGCACACACACTGATTACAAGCAAACAGGTCATAGGTGAGGATGTTACCTTTAGTAGCCATTCAAACCCATTTGTGTCAAATTCTGTGCATGTTATCAGGCCAAAATCACCAGGGTATGTGAACTTTTTGATCAGGATTATTTGGATGTTTTTGGTTGTACTCGTTGCTCGGGTCGAGCAAATTGAAATACTCGGGTGCTCAACCCGAGCAATGAGCCCAATATAAGTCTAGGGGAAACTTGAGCATTTTTCAGGTGGCTCCCCACGGCGGTCTGCAGAGGGCCTAAAAATTGCCCAAATCGATGGGAACTGTGCTCAAATGACATGGGAACAGCATGGGGAAGACCCCTGGAAGCATCTCTGACTCCCAGATCACTGCTGTCAACAACGTCGTCAGAGTATTACGCCACTTTTACGGCGTAAGGAACATCCTTTCCAGGGTGATGACTTGTATATAAGGCAAAATAAATAAACAAAAACAAAAATACTCCTACACACCTTGGGCTATGTTCACACGTAGCATTTTTGACACGTTTTTGCACTTTTGCATTGCTTTCAACCAAGACAAATGCATTCACCAGAAAATGTCATTTTAACATTTTACAACCTTATCTGGCCATGTGGTGTGTGACACATCATCAGACACATGCATACAGTGCTGAAAAGACATGGGAACAGCAAGGGGAAGACCTCTGGAAACATCTCTGACTCCCAGGTCACTGCCTAAATGTGTGCCCATCATAAGTGATCCTTGGCACATGCGAAGATGCCTCCCGCCATGCACCTGTCGTTGCAGACTTGCAACAATCACCGTCCACGTCCTTGTCCCACTGCAGTGTTCAGTTGTCCCTACCCCATTCCTTGGAATGCAAGCACAAGAATGCCGGCAGCCACCCATCCACAGGCTGCAATACTATACTGCCAAATTTTTGACAGCTGCTTGCACTTGAAATGTGGCCTTTTAGGCTTGTGGAGGCGGAAGCTTTTCATAACCTCATGCCGGCGGCGGCCGGGTGTCCATACTCGGTCCCCAGCCGCCACTATATTTCCCGGTATCGCCTCCGCCTTCCACAAGCACGGGTCCCATAACATTACCCGTGCCCTCCCCAGTGCACTTACTGGGAAGGACCGCCTAACCACAAACACGTGGACAGGTGAAAGTGGCCAGGGACGGTACGGAGCCAGTCCACAACTTTTTTTGCTAAGAGTTGTATTTAGCTCGGTGAAAGGACTGGCATAGAGGGAAACCGTATCTACCCTGCTTGTCATTTCTCCCAGAAAATCCTGTAATTGAGCTTGTTGCAGAAGCAATGGCAGCCCATCCAACATCAACTCGCACTTGTCAATGGTGCTTTGACACACACACACATCTTTCTTTGCGCATTTAATTTCTTGAATACAGAGTTGGAAAATGGCCTGATCCGTAATGCGTTTTGAGAAATAACATGCATAAGCATGGCCGATCCGCATTAAAAAAGCAGCCATAGAGTGTCCAGGAACCTTCCCCCACACCTTTCTTAGCCAGGGCTGCTTTTCGGCAGGGTTGGACGGGCCCACCAGAGAACCGGAGACTTCTCCGGCGGGCCCTGGCTTCTCCTTCAGGAGAGTTCATAGTGCCGAGGTGAGGCCATGATGATGATAGAGGCCATCATCGGCTTAGTTTTCTGTTACTTGGAATGCAATTGCAAGTATGCAGCCAGCCACCCACCCACCCACAGGCCGCAACACTAAACTGACAGATTTCTGGGCAGCTCTTTGCACTTGAAATATGGCATTTTAAGCTTGTGGAGATGGAAGCTTTTCACAACCTCATGCAGGCGGCGGCCGGGTGTCCATACTCAGTCCCCAGCCGCCAGTATTTTTCCCGGTATCGCCTTCGCCTTCCACAAGCACGGGTCCCACAACATTACCCATGCCCTACCCAGTGCACTTACTAAGAAGGACTGCCTAACCACAAACACGTGGACAGGTGAATGTGGCCAGGGACGGTACGGAGCCAGTCCACAACTTTTTTTGATAAGAGTTGTATTTAGCTCAGTGAAAGGACTGGCATAGAGGGAAACCGTATCTACCCTGCGTGTCATTTCTCCCAGGAAGTCCTCTAAAGCTGCTTGCACTTGAAATATGACCTGAACATTACTGCTGGTACTTTTCTGTGGGAATTTTCTTGCCTCCTACCAGCCTGGAATATTTCCAGCAAACTATGGTACAACACTATGGTATTAACACTGCCCCCAGTACCAGTAGCGAAGCCATCCTCAATTTCCTTCTCTGGAATTTTATTTGGTAGACTGAGTGGCTGCCCAAATACATTTTCTCACAAAGGAGCTGATGATAGAGTGGCAGTAGGTTCAAGTTTCTCCAGCCTGTTAGATATTAGAGGGTGAACGGCAGCACATTGGATCAGTGGTTAGCACTGAAGTCTTGCAGCACTGGGATCCTGGGTTCAAATCCCAGCAAGGACAACATCTGCAAGAAATTTGTATGTTCTCCCCATGTTTGCATGTGTTTCCTCCTCAGTAAAAATAGAGTGTCCTGGAATCTTCCCACACACTTTTCTTAGCCAGGACTGCTTCTCGGCAGGGTTGGACAGTCCCACCAGAGAATTCTCTGGTGTGCCTTGGCTTTTACCTCAGGAGAGTTCATGATAGCGCTAACTTTGCAGCTGCTATGGGGCTCTTGAGCGGGTGAGAAAGGTTAGCCCTCAGAAACAAATCCTCTGGTGGGCACAATGTTTTTCAATCTGAAACAGCATCTCAGTGGGAGTTGTATTTCACCACAGCCATATTCTTTAGCTCTGTGAAAGGACTGGCATAGAGGGAAACCTTATCTACCCCGGTTGTCATTTCTCCGTCACCAGGTTCCGCCCATTGTAACACACGACCATGCCTGGCTGTATGTTCAGCGGTGAGAGCCACAGATCAAGCTGCTGTGTTACAGCTTTCAACAACTATGCAGCGCTGGGCGGTTTGTCAATTAAGCATTAAGCATGTTATCTTCAGCACAGCCTGTTGCTGTTTGGCCAAGGCAGTGCTGCAGTGCTGTCAGCTTGTGACTGATGTGGTCATTTCGGAGATGGAGGAGGAGGTGCATGAGCTGAACAATGTGATTACATTGAGGTTAAATTGGTGATGCTGTTTTTTATACTAAAGGAAGATCCTATTGTTATGTTTTTTTATGTTATTTTTTATGACAAATGCATTCACCGGGAAATGTCATTTTAACATTTTACAACCTCATCTGGCAATGTGGTGTCATCAGACACATCCTGTTTTATTTATGATGGAGGGACTCTGAAAGTCATAAAGCCTATTTTTATAGGGACATCAGACGGCTCTTACTATTCTTAAAAGGCCAGCAGTCGGCCCTAGCTATTGTTAGAGAGCCATCAGAGGGCTATGCTTTGTTGTTCCCATTATTAACAAGTGGGTCTCCTATACTGTTATTGCGCATCCAGAGACTGCAAGGGTTGTCAAAAAATTTGGACGCAACCTAATACCCCTTTGAAGAGACATAGAGGAGGGTCTCAGTAAAAAAAATGTTCCCAATATAAAGGAGCGGGTCTTCTATAGTGGTAATGCCCATGCTGTGACTGCAAGGGTGGCCAAAATTTTTGAAAAAAAACACTAACAATTTAAAGACACAAAGAGCATGGCCACAGTAACAAGGTACGACATGTTCCCGTTAGAAAGGAGAGGGTCTGCTATACAGTTATAGGGTATGCAGTGAATCCAACGGCTGACAAATTTTAGGAAAAACCCCACTAAGAATTTAAGGACACACAGAGCAGGGCCACAGTAACAAGGTACGATATGTTCCCATTAGAAAGTAGAGGGTCTGCTATACAGTTATAGGGTATGCAGTGAATCCAACGGCTGACAAATTTTAATGAAAAACCCCAATAAGAATTTAAAGACACACAGAGCAGGGCCACAGTAACAAGGTACGACATGCTCCCATTAGAAAGGACAGGGTCTGCTATACAGTTATAGGGTATGCAGTGAGTCCAACGGCTGACCAATTTTAGGAAAAAACCCACTAAGAATTTAAAGACACATAGAGCAGGGCCACAGTAACGACAAATTCCCATTAGAAATGATAGGGTCGGCTATACTGTTATAGGGTATGCAGTGAGTCCAACGGCTGACAGATTTTAGGAAAATCCCCACTAAGAATTTAAAGATACACAGAGCAGGGCCACAGTAACAAGATATGACATGTTCCCATTAGAAAGGAGAGGGTCTGCTATACAGTTATAGGGTATGCAGTGAGTCCAACGGCTGACCAAGTTTAGGAAAAAACCCACTAAGAATTTAAAGACACATAGACCAGGCCACAGTAATGACAAATTCCCATTAGAAAGGAGAGAGTCTCCCATAGTGTTGGACTATGCAGTGACTGCAAGGGCTGCCAAAAATTTGGAGGCTTCAATGGCCCTTGGAAAAAATTTATACTTGTAATGCCATGCACTAAGTGTATGGGCTGACAAACATTTACTCCTGGGGGGTATACATGAACATACTGTATAAAAAAATTTTTTTACGGGCATCATAAAAATGTAGCGCCCCGAGGGCTCGGCCGCTACAGGGGTATTGCACCTCTGCCAGAGGTGTGATATTCCACTCCCGGGTAAGGATGGAGTATGGACCAGGGTTCAGTTAGCTGCATACAGCACACTCACCCCATTTCCGAGGGACAGCTCAACGGTGCTCCCATTAGACAGAAATGCAGGCACGACAGACCATGTCCCTGGCTGGAGTGGGGAGGGGGTAGGAATAACCAGTGATGTAGGAGCAGATAGGGGTTGGTTCCTGAGCGTAGATAGGAGCCCATTGTTTGCTGGTCACCTGGGCTCATGTTCTAGAGGGAGGTATAAAAGGTGGGCACCATCTTAGAACAGTGTTCAGTCAGAGAGAAGAAGTGACAGAGTGGAGGCCTCTGCAAGTGGCTCTGCTCCGTAGGCGGGCCTAGCCTCTGAGGCCCAGCCAGCACAGAGAGAAGAGAAGAAGAGAAGTTCAGTGAGTGGAGTAAGAGAAGGAGTTCAGCCAGAGAGGGCTGACAGGGAGCTGTGGCTCAGTCTGGGCCCAGCTCCACGAGGCAGGCCTAGGGTGAAAGCCAGGAACAGAAAGGAACAAGAACAGAAAGGAACAAGAACAGAAAGGAACAGAAGAGAAAGAGAAAGAGAGAAACAGAAGGGCTCAGGAACAAGACGGCAGAAGGGACCCTAAGAACCCACGAGAATACAGGGTGAAGGGTCAGGCAGATTAAGGGTACCGGATCCCAAGTTGGTGGAGGAGAAACAGCCCTCAGCCAAAGACCGGAGGTCGTGATCATTTATTGGTGCGACACCTCATCAAACCTGCTAGGAAGGCACCATATAGGACAGCGGGGAACGGGAACCACGTTTACCCGCACAAGTCCGCGGCAGCTGGACAAAAGTGGGTCACTGGTGAGGCAGGCCAGAGAAAGGATTGAAGGGGGTCCTGTAACATGCTCCTGAACTGCCTGGGTTTGACCGAGCCCCTCACCTGGTGGACGCAGCACGGCTCGGGCGGTCATTGCTGACAGAAGTGACCCGGCGTACATGAAATGTGAGTAAAAGACATTGGACTGCAGTAAGTTGTCTGTGTACTCTTTCGCTCCTCCAGCACTAACGGCACTGAGACTCTCTGCACCATCACCCCCACCATCCACTACACTGCCCTGGGGCTGCACTCTTCCCGTGGGGAGTCACACTACCTCAGCTGCATACATCATCAGCCCCAGCAGTCTGCCTTGCAGCGGCGGTTCATAATAACCGCAATCCACGGGTGGCATAGTCGGACATCACTTAGGACTGCTAAAGGACTACCACTGGTCTGACCACCCTGAGCCACGGAACCGGGTCGCCACTACTACCCCCACCGTCTCCCTATTGCCCGGCTCCGAGTGCCCCACTGCCCAGGGGCGAGTCAAACACCCTTTAAAAAAATTATGTGGGTGTTGCATCATGGACCACGGTCATCCTGGTGATATGGTGGTGGAGGATGAGGAGAAGGAGGAGGACAAGAGCAAATAGCCAAAATCAGGAAGCGTATACCCATGTGTGGGTGTGAAAAGGTGCATGGGAATACACCTCCCAAGAAAAGACACTGGATTTGAGTTTATGTTATGCTGCTATCATTCGGTGGTGTTGAGAAGCCTGGCCCAATCCAGCCCTTGTTCATTTTTATAAGAGTCAGCCTGTCAGTGTGGCACCCCAGGGGTCTGGTTACCACAGTAATAGAGATATTATGTCTGAGAGCAAGTGGGAGGTTTCTCTGGTCAGGAGCCCTAAACATGCAACACGGCCCACCCAGACCTGGGAGGGGAGGAATCTGCCCTTATAAACTGGGTCTGGGGCGGGATTAGGTCAGACAGAGCCTGCAGAACAAGCAGAGCAGTCAGAGCCTGGAAAGGGAAACTGAGGACAGGAGCTCTGTAGGAGCAGCAGCTGAAGGCCAGGGGCTGTGAGCAGAGATATAGCTCGCCCTGGCTGAAGTTACTAAAGCCGGACACAGGAGTCCGAGGCTGTGGGGACTGATATACACCCAGCAGCAGAAACCAGCCGGCAGGGGATTCCAGGTCCTCTGGCCATAGAAGCCCGGAGGCCCAGTCACAAAGAAGGTACCAGTGCCGCCATCCAGGAGCGGAGGCTAACAGAAGGCCCCAAGTCACCAGCCATACAGGTGAGCACCACACGGTATACTCAGGGACGTGGGCTACTTGTAACCGCTGACAGCAAAGTAGCCAGGAAGAGTGCAGATAAACGGGGAGGCCTACAACTCCACCTGGCCAGGGGAACTCCTGCTTGCTCGCAGACTGACCAGGCCCCTTATACTAGCCAGTACTCCCGGGAGGGTCTGCCTTGTACCATCAGTAAAGACCCTGAACTGCACCTCACGTCTCTGTGATTCCTTGCCGCTCCTGCACCATTAGCACTGGGACCCTCAAACCATCACTCCCATCATCTTCCACATTAGCTGCCTTGAGGCAATACTTCTCCCGTGGGGAGTCATCCCATACTCGGCTGTGCAAACAACATCAGCCTCAGCGGTCTGCAGCGCAGCGGCGGTCCCCACTGACCGCAATCCACGGGTGGCGTAGTCAGACACTTATTACAATACAAATAGACTGCCACTGGTTTGACCATCCTGGGCACGGACCGGGTCACCGCCACACGGAGACTACAACCCCCAGTATCCCAGCGATCCGGCTCCGGGTATCCCCCTGCACAGCACAGGCCCAGGGGGCGCGTCATCAGCATTTTCAGTTGACAGGAGGATGCACTTATCAGTTATAATTCCACCAGCAGCACTAAAAACCCGCTCTGATAAAACACTGGCGGCAGGGCAGGCCAGGACCTCCAAGGCATAGAGAGCCAGTTCATTCCACATATCTAGCTTGGATACCCAATATTTATAAGGCACAGAGGAATCACGGAGGACATTGGTACGGTACGGCAAGGTACTCCCTCAGCATCTTCCCAAACTTTGCACTCCTTGTGAGAGTACCCTGCGCCTCAGGGCCTGTGCGATGGGAGGGTCTGAGAAAACTCTCCCAGAACATTGACAGTGTTCCCCTGCCTCTGCTGGATTAAAGTTGTGTCTCTCTCACCTGTACTCCTTGGTTGTTGTCGAACGAAGTGTGCCCTCTGCCTCCAGCGTTTTCAGATGGGAATTTTTTTAATAGTTCCGCAACAAGGGCCTTCTGGTACTGCCTCATTTTTGTACACCTGTCCGCCTCAGGAATAAGAGATATCAAGTTCTCCTTGTAGAGTGGGTCTAGAAGTGTCACCAACCAGTAATGACCTAAAATTTTGAGAATGCGAGGGTCATGGGAAAGGCAGCATAACATAAACTCAGCCATGCGTGCCAGACTACTAACAGGCAAGACTTCCGTGTCCTCACCAAGAGGATGACTGACCATGCTCTCCTCCTCCTCCTCTCTGTCCTCTGGCCATCCACGCTGAACAGACGGTATGACAGCTGTGCAGATAGCACCGTCTATAGTGCATGAAACTAGTTCCTGTCCTTCCTCCTCCTCCTCTTCCTCATTGTCACCCAATCCACGTTGGGATGAGATGAGGCTTGGCTGTGTGTAATCACCCTGTATGGTTAATTGCTCCATCTTATCGTGCTCCGCCTGCAATGCATCATCTTTGATTGTGAGCAGAGAGCGTTTCAGAAGACAGAGAAGCGGGATGGTGAGGCTAATTATGGCGTCATCGCCGCTCACCATCTTGGTGGAGTCCTCAAAGTTTTGGAGGATGGTACATATATCTGACATCCACGTCCACTACTGAGGTCTTATGTGTGGAGTCTGAACTGAATACCGATAGCCTTTTTGATGCTGGTACTCAACAACTGCCCTCTTCTGCTCACAAATCCTTCCCAACATCTGCAATGTAGAGTTCCAACGTGTGGGGACATCACACACCAGTCTGTGAGCCAGAAGCTGCAAACACTGCTGAAACACTGCAAGGGCGGCGGAAGCTGTAGGTGACTTTCTAAAATGGGCACACAGGCGGAATACTTTAACAAGCAGATCCGGCAGCTCCGGGTAGGATTTGAGTAACCGCTGAACCACGAGGTTAAGTACATGGGCCAGGCATGGTACGTGTGTGAGCTCGCCTCGCCTCAGAGCCGCCACCAGGTTCCGGCCATTGTCACACACGACCATGCCTGGCTGTAGGTTCAGCGGTTTGAGCCACAGATCTGCCTGCTCTTTCAGAGCTGTCCATAACTCTTCAGCATTGTGTGGTTTTTCACCTAAGCATATTAGCTTCAGCACAGCCTGTTGCCGCTTGGCCGAGGCAGTGCTGCAGTGCTTCCAGCTTGTGACTGATGTGGTCATTTCAGAGATGGAGGCTGAGGAGGAGGAGGAGGCTGAGGAGCATGAGGTGCAGGAGCTGTAGACCGTGGGGGCAACCCTGATTGACCTAGGGCCTGCAATCCTTGGCGTCGGGAGGACGTGTTCCGTCCCAAGGTCCGACTGGGTCCCGGCTTCCACTATGTTAACCCAGTGTGCCATCAGCGAGATGTACCGTCCCTGCCCACAAGCACTTGTCCACGTGTCCGTGGTTAGGTGGACTTTACCGGTAACTGCGTTGTTGAGGGCACGGCTAATGTTTTGGGACACGTGCTTGTGTAATGTGGGGACGGCACACTGGGAGAAATAGTGGCGGCTGGGGACAGAGTACCGAGGGACGGCCGCCACCATCAGGTTGCGGAATGCTTCTGTCTCCACAAGCCTAAAAGGCAACATTTCGAGCCAAGCAGTCGTGAATTGTGAGAATTTAGTAGTGTGGCCTGTGGGACGTTGGCTGCATATTTGCGCTTGCATTCCAAGGACTGGAGTATGAACAACTGAACGCTGTGCTGGGACAAGGACATGGACGTGCTTCCTGATGCTGCTACTTGAGAGTGTGCAATGACAGGTGCAGTGCAGGAGGCATCTTATCATGCACTATGGACAGGGGATTGGCTTGCATGCACAACAGCAGAAGAAGCAATGGTGCCACCTGTAGACACTGTTCTTGGACCCTGGTGTTCGGCCTACAAAGTCGAGTGCTTTGCTGCCATGTGCCTGATCATGCTGGTGGTGGTCAGGCTGGTCGTTTTGCCACCCCTGCTGATGCTGGTCTGGCTCGTGATGCAAATGGCCTTTTTGGAGTTATTGGCAGAGTCTTTAAAAAACAACCAGACTCGGAAAGACCTAACAGTTGTAGTGGCAACTTCTTTCATGTTGGTGTTACGGGAAACGGTAGCCTGCCTTCTGTCTGCGGCCACCACACTGCTTCTTCATGCCTGTTGGGGTGCTCTGCCTCCCTCCCCCTGTGTGCTGCTGTCCTCGCTCTGCATGTCCTCCTGCCAGGTTGGGTCAGTTACTATATCATGCACCACCTCGTCTCCCACTTCTGCACCCTGGTACTATTCCTGACTTTCTGCCAATTGTGTCTCATCATCGTCCACCTCTTGTGACAGTTTCCCACTGTCGCCTTCATGTGACTGTGGCTGCTCAAATATTTGGGCATCGCTACACGCGATCTCCTCTTGCCCCGCTTCAAGTGGACCGGGCGAGAGGCCCGAATCTATAAATGGAAAAGTGAACAGCTCTTCAGATTGTCCAAGTGTGGGATCAGTTGTCTCTGGGTACTCGGCATGGTGGGAGGAAGGAGGATCAGGGTGAGGAATATGAGGTCCAGACTCATGGCTACTGAGACTTGACCGTGTGGAAGACAGGGTGGTGGTGGTGGTGGCTAAGTGACTGGAAGCATTATCCGCTATCCAACCAACAACCTTTTGACACTGATCTGGGTTCAATAGTGGTATGCTGCGGTCCCCTAGAAATTGGGACAGGAAGGTCAGGCGAGAAGATGTGGGTGTTTGTTGTGGCACAATTTCGGCTTGCCCACGGCCTTGTCCTCGGCCTCTGCATGCACCATTACCATCACGTCCAGTTCCCCGTCCCTTGCCATGTGCCTTGCCCATTTTAAATGGAGGATAGTATCTTCCACGCTCACTACAAATGACTGAGTTTGAAGCAAAGTTATATGTGATCGGTGTGATGGAGAAAACAGAGTTTTAAATACCTGGCCTGTAGGTAAGTAGTGTGAACAGCAAACTGCTGTGAATTGCTTCACTGACACACTGAAAAAATGGAGGCCAGAAATGGCAGTATTTTCTGACAACGTATATGTGATCCGTGTGACGGAGAAAACACAGTTTTAAATAGCTGGATTTCTAGCGCTCTAATATGGAAAGGACCTGGCTGTATTCTGCAGTGCCAACAAGCCAATGGCGCAGAAAAACGGTGTTCTCTGGATTGCTTTATAAGCAAATAATGAGGATTAAGATCCAAAGAAAAGTATTCCTCGCCCCTGAGACCTGGGCCTTTGTATAGAAATATCTAACAGCAGCAGAAGGCAGAATTGGAATGGAGCCTCTTGTGCTATATGCACTGCAGTCTGCTATATACACTGCCTGCCTGCCTATATACACTGCCTGCCGGCCTATATACACTGCCTGCCTGATATCTCTGCAGATGGATTAGTCCTCAGAAGGACTGTTTGTTAGGATGGATATGTGCAATGTGCGGTTTTTCTCACTACACTACCTAATGCACAAACAAATCTCTCCCTAACGCAGCAGCCGCTCTCCCTACACTGTCTGATCCGGAGTGACTGTGATGAGCATGGCGGCGCCAGGTCTGATATACACCTGATGACGCTGTACGGCCAGCCAATCACTGTAATGCCCACAACCAACATGGCTATGGCATTACAGTGCATGGCAGGCAATCCCTGTATGTTCATTGGCTCTGTAAAGAGCGCCAAACATGCAGGGAGGGGACCCGACTTCCAGCCCGACCAACCCGGAAATACTCGGTGAGCGCAGAGCATCTCGAGCAGTGAGATACTCGGGCAAGCACCGAGCAGTAGCGAGCATGCTCGCTCATCACTAGTTGTCATTAAGATTTAAAAAGAGAAAACACAGAAATGTGACAGTAAATGGCTTCACCCAACCAATAACCATGAGTGGAGAAAAAGTGTTTTTGTTATCATTCATTTTCTCTGAAACAAGGCCAAGAAAGCAAAAATTCTGCCGGGGTATGTAAACTTTTGAGCAGAACTGTATATGCGCCAGCCCCAGTGTCTCCTATTCTATATACTCCAGCCCCAGTGTCTCCTATTCTATATACTCCAGCTTCTTCTGTGATGTATATGCTCTAGCCCCAATGTATCCTGTGATGAATATACGCCAGCCCCAGTGTCTCCTATTCTATATACTCCAGCTCCAGTGTCTTCTGTGACGTAGCTAATGTAGCCCTAATGTCTCTTATGCAGAGGCGTCGCATGATAAAGCAGTGAGACATTAGCTCCCTGCCCTATCACTATCTCTTTCATATGCCACAGATCGCCATAGGCCTGCGGTTAACGAGATGTCAGCATACTCACGCAGGTGGCTCGGTGACATCATTGCATCGCTCTGCTCTGCTGTCCCGCCATGGAAGAGGAGACAGATGTAGGGAATCAGGATTAAGTGAGAATAAACTTTATTTTTTTAAATGATCGGGCAGTGGAGCCATCCTACTATATATCTGGAGTAGTGGGTCCATCATACTACATATGGAGTAGTGGGGTCATTATACTATATGTATGTGGGGCAGTGGGACCATCATAGTATATACAGGTGCATCTTACTAAATTAGAATATCTTCAAAAAGTTAATTTATTCCAGTTCTTCAATACTGTTTCAGTATGCTCCACAATCATGAGGAAGACTGCTGACTTGACAGATGTCCAGAAGGCAGTCATTGACACACTCCACAAGGTCCTAGAGTTCCAATTTTCATTTGGAAATCAAGGTCCCAGAGTCTGGAGGAAGAGTGGAGAGTCCACAATCCAAGCTTCTTGAGGTCTAGTGTGAAGGCTCCACAATCAGTGATGGTTTAGGCGGCCATGTCATCTGCTGGTGTAGGTCCACTGTGTTTTATCAAGACCAAAGTCAGCACAGCCGTCTACCAGGACATTTAACAGCACTTCATGCTTCCCTCTGCCGACAAGCTTTTTGGAGATGGAAATGTCATTCTCCAGCAGGACTTGGCCCCTGTCCACACGGCCAAAAGTACCAATACCTGGTTTACACACAACAGTATCACTGTGCTTGATTGGCTAGCAAACTCGCCTGACCTTAACCCCATAGAGAATCTATTATAGAGAATCTATGGGGTATTGTCAAGAGGAAGATGAGAGACACCAGACCCAACAATGCAGATGAGCTGAAAGGCAGCTTTTTGTATTGAAGAACTGAAATAAATTAACTTTTTGATGATATTCTAATTTAGTGAGATGCACCTGTATATGGAGCAGTGGGACCATCATGCTATATATATGGAGGAGTGGGGGCATCATACTAAATATAGAGCAGTGTGTGTGTGTCACCCCAGGCCTGGATGCCACAAACAATAATCTGTTTCTGAAAGCAGGAGGGAGGTCCCCTGGTTAGGGACAATTAGCATACAGCACCTCCTGTCCCAGGCCAGCAGGGGGAGCTGGCTGCCCCTATAAAAGCTGGAACTGGGGGCAGGGTTAGAGAAAACTGGACGACCTAGCTCAGGAGTGAGACTAGTCCCAGAGAAGGAGGGACAGTTCAGCTGTAGCTGAGGAGCCCGTGAGGCAGAGGAGAAACTGCAAGCCAGGGAGAGAGGCGACGAGAGCCGGTCCTGGAAGAGAACCAATCTACAGGACATTGGGGTCCGAGGCTGTCAGGGTTACAAGCCCAGCAGCAGAGAACCAACCTGCGAGGGATTTCAGGTCCCTTGGCCTAAGAAGCCTGGAGGCTCTGCCACACAGAGGGACCAGTACATCGAGGAGCAAGCAACAGGTACCCAAGGCCTGAGTTGCAAGCCATACAGGAGAGAAGTACACGGCCAGCTCAGGGACGTGGGCTATTACACCACAAAAAGGGGGATAGTCAGAAAGAGCATAGAGAGAACGGTAGGCCTACACACTCACCCTGACCAGTGGGGCTCGCCCGAATGCTCTCAGACACCCAGGCCCATTCCTAACCGGTACTGTTGGGTCATTAATAATATCTACAATAAAGACCCTGAACTGTTTGAAGCGGACTCTGAACTCTTACTATTGCGGCCTGCACTATCACCCCCAACATCCACCTACACTGCCCTGAGGCTACACTCTTCCCGTGGGGAGTTATCCTATCCCTGTGCTACACACCAACACCAGCCTCAGCGGTCTGCCTTGCAGCGGTGGTTATCTCCAACCGCAATCCACGGGTGGCGTAGTCGGACATTCAAAACACTGATAAATAGACTGCCACCATTTGGTCTGACCACCCTGAGCCACGGGATCGGGTTGCCACTACTACCCCCATCAGCACCGTACACTAGAAGGCCCGGTTCCGGGTACCCCACGGCCCAGGGGGCGAGTCAGCTTTGGCGTAGTCGGCAGAATTGTGACCAACCCGCCACAAACGGGTATTGCGTGCCTGGAAAAGACTCTATACATATCTGAGTGAAGTTTCCCGCCATTCGGGGCCATTTCCTGCCAATCGGAGCCGTTTCCCGCCATCGGTCGCCATCTTCGGGACGCCGCGCAGGAAGAAGAGGGGCCTGGACGTCCAAAAACGCGCGAGACCTGAAGCCCCGCCCTACGCTGAGACGCTGCGCAAGTTCCTGGAAGGAGATCCAGCGGATGCCGACGTCATCACCGAGCAACGCAAGGTCCTCGCCCAGAGCATCGCGAGCGGAACCGCGGCCTACAGAAGAGGATCGCCAGAAGGTAGGCCACGGTTAACTAGGGGGGAGGAAGATGTCGGACGCGGAGGGACCCTCTACCACCAGCGTAGCCGCTGCAGCTGTGATGCCATTTTCCATGCCCTATATCCATAGGCGGATTATAATGAGGGCAATCCGGGCGACCGCCCAGGGCCCCGAGCCTGCAGGGGGCCCGCGGCTCCAGGCGGGGTGTCTAATGCCGGATTGCCCTCATTATATGTGCGGGCCGCCGCGGCACACAGCGGTAGCAGTGGCGGGAGGTGGGGCCCAGACCGCTCCAACAGCAGCGGCCGCCGCTACTTCTTCATCGGCCGGGCCAGCACAGCAGCAGTTAACTTCCCTGTGCTGGCCCGGCCGCATCACTGTTACGAGACATGGCCCTGTGCGCGGCTGTGTCTCCTAGCTGTGACGTCACGCAGTGCGCTCCGGCCTGCAGTGCTGCACCGGAAAAGAGAGAGAGCAGGCAGGAGGAATTGAGCCGGGGGATGGTGAGTGTGTGTGGGCAGATGTGTGTGTGGGCAGGTGTGTGTGTGTTTGTGGGCAGGTGTTTGTGGGGGCAGGTGTCTGTGTGGGCAGGTGTGTGTGTGTGTGTGTGTATATGTGTGTGTGTGTATATGTGTGTGTGTCTGTGTGTGTGTGTGTATATGTGTGTGTGTGTATATGTGTGTGTGTGTGTGTGGGCAGGTGTCTGTGTGGGCAGGTGTCTGTGTGGGCAGGTGTGGGTGTGTGTGTGGGCAGGTGTGTGTGTGTGTGGGCAGGTGTGTGTGTGGGCAGGTGTGTGTATATGGGTGTGTGTGTGTGTTTGTGGGCAGGTGTCTGTGTGGGCAGGTGTGTGTGTGGGCAGGTGTGTGTGTGTGTGTGTGTGTGGGCAGGTTAGAAAGTCTTGCCCTGTTGAACACTACACCTGACTTGAGGCCACCACCTCTTGGTTGTCCAATGTTCTTGCTTCTCTAGGGCTCTTCTCAGATATTCATTATACCAGCTCCCCAAAATACCAAAGTTAGGGTGGGTGACCGCGAGCCCTGGTGGTGGTCATAACTGCGGCAACCCAGGGGCAATACTCCATAACAACAATCCCCTGAGGTGGTGTAGGATGTAAGGACCTATTCACACTACATTCAGCGCTGCATTCAGGTCTTTACACAAGGCTTACAACTGAATCCCTGAAATTCAGGATTGTGCTATCTGAAATGAGACATCTGAAAACAGAGAAAATGGAGCCTAAAGATTCAGACTTTAGCCTCGGTTTGCCTTTGTTCAAATCAATGGCTATGTCAAGGCACATCTGAATGCCATTTTTCAGGGATTTAGATAGAAGCCTGGAAAGAGGAGATGAATGCATTGCAAAATTCAGTGTGAATAGGCCCTTATATCTGGAGTCTTGATATTGATGCCACAAGCATTTTACTTGTTTTTAACTTAAAAAAAAAATACACACACACAAATTATGCACACACACACACACACACACTATACATACACACACACTATACATACACACACATTATACACACACACTATACATACACACACACAGATGTGTATGTGGGCAGGTGTGTGTGTGTGTGTGGGCAGGTGTGTGTGTGTGTGGGCAGGTGTGTGTGTGTGTGATGTCTGTCTGTTTGCGTGTGTGTGTGTGTGTGTGTGGGCAGATGTCATTGTGTGATGTCTGTTTGTATGTATTTTTGTGTTTCAAATGTGTTTATGCGTGTCTGTATATGTTTGTGTGTGTATGACTGCATGCGGCCTCCTGCTGAGTATAATTGGCGCCGTGCGGCCTCCTGATGTCTCGGGGGGTGCTCCGTGCAGCCTCACGCTGTGTATAGATGGCTACGTGCGGCCCCCCGCTGTTTATAGACGGCGCCGTGCGGCCCCCCGCTGTGTGTAGATGGCTACGTGCGCCCCCCGCTGTGTATAGATGGCTACGTGCGGCCCCCCGCTGAGTATAGATGGCGCTGTGCGGCCTCCTGCTGTCTCTGGGGGGAGCGCCGTGCGGCATCTATACTCAGCAGGAGGCCGCACGTAGCCATCTATACACGTATACTCAGCAGGAAGCCGCACGTAGCCATCTATACGGTGCCATCTATACACAGCGGGAGGTCGCACGGCGCCATCTATACACAGCGGGAGGCCGCACGGCGCCATCTATACACAGCGGGAGGCCGCACGGCGCCATCTATACACAGCGGGAGTCTGCAAGAGCAGTCAATAAATTCTGCTTGACTAATTCTGAGCACCATAAAGTCTGGTTCGCTTCTAACCTGCTGTCTTCATTTTCAGCTTGCTGAATTCTAACTCATTTACTGTCATTCGAGACGATGCCTTTGCAGGTCTCTTTCACCTTGAATACCTGTAAGTGCTCCACTTATTGTCATATTTTTGATTCTGTTCTTCTTCATCTTTTGGCATGTGCAATTGTATGAGCAAGTATTCATATGAATTTATGACCTACTTAAACCTTTGAGGACCTTAAATTTTATTCAATCAAAATTTTTTTCCAGTTTAAAACTATGGGACATATATGTGCCTTGGTCCTCAAAGGGTTTTTAAAGGGGCTGCAAACATAAATACGAAAAAAATAATTCAATTAGTGCTTTTTGTGTTCATTTAATTTTTATTTGAAGTCCATTTTTTTATATACCTTGAAATTAAGCCCTACCCCATGGAATGAAGCCCTACCTACATGACATCTGAGAGCTACATGGATCCCGCTTGTGAGGTGCCTGTCCGTCACTACTATTCAGTTTTAGGGTCCACTCACTAAGCCATATATTCTCTCATGCAAGAGAATAGGGCCAATTATGCTAATGACACTGGGCTCAAACTCTGTCAGAGCTTCAACTGAGTGTGATCCGATTCTCTCGCAGCACAGATATGGAGAAGATGGAGAATTTAATTTCTCCATCTTCTCCATAGTCTCTGTGAGCGTTCATCGGACTGCACTTGGATGACATCCGAGTGCAGTCCAATGTTTTACGTGCACCCATAGACTTGTATGGGTGCACATGGTCCGAATATCGAATGAGATTATTTTCTCATGTCAATAATCGCACTGTCCAATAGTATAACATAGGGCCGAGTCCTATCCGATAAAACATAACATAGCATTCGGCCGTGTTATACGACAATGTGAGCGAGCCCTTAGAGTCAAGGAATATTTACATGCAAATGATGATATTACTCTCCAAGTGTATATTTTTTTAGGCGAGTTCATAGTAAATGCTTTGCAATTTTGACATGTGATCAACTAAAGAACAAGAAAGACTGTGACTTTCTGCTGAGGGAGGGGGAGAGAGCTGCCCTATTCAGAGTCTGTAATAAGACCTGCTGACAAAAGTGTTGAAGATACAGTCTAATGTGAATTAACAATGAAAAAAAGTTAATTTAACAAATGGCTTGTATTTTTTTTAATACAAACTTTTTTGTCTTTACAGCTCCTTTAAAGGGAATCTGTCATCAGGTTTTTGCCACCTAATCTGAGAGCAGCATAATGTAGGGTTAGAGGCACTGATTCCAGTAATGTGTCACTTACTGGGCTGCTTAGTGTTGTTTTGATAAAATCATTGATTTGTCAGAAGGTAATTATCACTATATGACTAGTAAGTTCTGTAGGACCCCACCCCCATCACTGATCAGTAGATTTCTGTGTACACTGAGCATGGGCAGAAAGCTGCCAGTCAGTGGTGTGGGTGGGGCTATACAGAGCGCAGCATTCAGAGAGCTGCTAGATCTGCAGCAGATAAAACTGTGATTTTCTCAAAATGACAACAAGCAGCTGAAAAAGTGACACATCGCTGGAATCAGGGTATCTGCCCCAATATTGTGCTGCTCTCAGATGAGGCAGCACAATTAATATTATGCCAAATGAATTTTCCGTGAACTATCAAATGATCTATCCAGGGGCGGACACAGACTGTAGTGGGCCCCTGTGCAAGAAATTTTTGGGGGCCCCCCCCTGCGCTTCATAAGGCAACAAAGTTATGTAAACATAGCCCCCCCATGTGCATCTCTCGCCCCCCCATGTGCAGCTCTCATCCCCCCCATGTGCAGCTCTCATCCCCCCCATGTGCAGCTCCCATCCCCCCCGTGCATCTCTCATCCCCCCATGTGCATCTCTCATCCCCCCCATGTGCATCTCTGATTCCCCCCACTCCTAGTTAATTAATTGTATTTAAAACAAATAAAACTTGTTATACTTACCCCCATGCGATCCCTGCAGAATCCAGGCGCTCGTCCACGTCGCTGCCACCAGGCTCTCCTGACGTTCGGCCATGTGACGGCGCCACATACATAGCCATCAGCTTTTGTTTTGGCCAAAAGATTTTTAAAGCCGCCACCACGATAAGGTAGACTCTTCTGGCCGGGCCCTACTCTAACCTATTAAAATTTTCTTAAAATATCCAATACTCTTTTTAGATATATTTTTATTTAGTTTTCTTTAAGGGAATGTGTCATATACATTTTTTTTTTAAAATGACCAATAATACCACATACAGGGAATACCGCCACACCATGACCAGACCACATATTACCACAACATAGTGACCGAATAATACCACACAGAAGGGGGAAAAACTGCCACACCATGACCAGACCACATATTACCACCACATTACTAATATTACCACCACATTACTAATATTACCATAAGTGTCATTATACACGGGAGCTCTATACATGGTATGTATAATGTAAGTGTCCAGGTAATCTAGTGATCACCAGTGACATTATACACAGGAGCTCTGTATATAGTGTCAGTGTACAGGTAATACAGTGATCACCAGTGACATTATACATAGGAGCTCTGTATATAGTGTACAGGTAATACAGTGATCACCAGTGACATTATACACAGGAGCCCGGTACATAGTATATAGTGTAAGTGTACATGTAATACACTGACTCACTGGTGACGTCTCTAGGTGAAGTCCTTCAGCTACGCTTTTCTCCTTCATCCAGCACAGACCGCCATCACGTCTTCCAGCCAGGACTCGTCTCTGCATAAAATAACACAGTTATCTAGAGCACATTCCCCAACTTCTACATTACGCAGCTGAATACAGACGTGCATCCACCATCAATATATGGTTAGTTATTATGCAACCTAACATTCCAAATATAAATTGTAATCCACCACGGTGCCCCCATTAACTGTAAATAGGCACTTAATATATAATTTAATTAGAACCTCTACTCTTTCCGCCAATTTGTTACCAGTTACACTCCTGCATCCGCAACGCCCCCTACTCTATACTTCCTGCTCCCCGCATTCATTATTTACATGCACCCCCTGCCCCAATTCATTATATCATGTCCGTGCTCTCCCCACCCCATCCACCCCATCATCATTTATCATTTACTGTCCCCCACCCCACATTCATTATGTGCAGCTCATTATCCCCCTACTCCCAATTCCCCCATGTGCAGCTCATTTTCTCCCAATTCCCCCATGTGCAGCTCATTTTCTCCCAATTCCCCCATGTGCAGCTCTCACCCCTCCATGTGCACATCTCTCATCCCCCTCCCCCACATGTGCCCCTCTCTCATCCCCCCATGTGCACATCTCTCATCCCCCTCCCCCACATGTCCACATCTCTCATCCCCCTCCCCCACATGTGCACCTCTCTCATCCCCCTCCCTCACATGTGCACCTCTCTCATCCCCCTCCCCCACATGTGCACCTCTCTCATCCCCCTCCACCACATGTGCATCTCCCATTCCCCCCACTCCTAGTAAATTGTATTTAGAAAAAAAAAAAAACTTGTTATACTTACCCCCATGCGATCCCTGCAGAATCCTGGCGCTCGTCCAAATCGCTGACACCAGGTTCTCCTGACTTCCGGTCATGTGACGGCGCCGTCACATGACCGGAAGTCAGGGGAATCATGAAAGCGCTGCCGCAGCAGCGCAGCGCTGAGATGTCCCGGACCCGGCGCTTAGCATGGGGCCGGGGGCCCCATGAGGAGAGAGACGCACAAGAGGGGGGCCCCATACTGAAGTCAGGGCAGTCATGCCCTGATGGCGGCCATGCTGGAGGCTGGAGGGGCCCCCTCTCCCTCGGGGCCCCCGTTCAATGAACCGGCTGCACGGGCGGTAGTTCCGCCCCTGGATCTATCACAGGGGATCATGTGACATGTCACGTGATAAATCAGGTGTGTGGAGGGGGCCCGCGCCTTCTAAACTGCCCGGGGCCCTTGCTACTCTTAATCCACCCCTGCCTATATCCCCGGAGTGGCCTGGCTGCCCCAGTATGCCGGCGAGTCGCATACCTTGGGCGACTTTAAAGAAAGGCTGTATAGCCTGTTCAAAGTTTATCCCCTGACAGAAGAACAGAAAGTAAGCATACTGATAGGGCAGTTAACTGGTGCGGCCCAGCGGGAGGTAAAGTCTTGGACAGCTGAGGAGAAAAGGACTGTAAGGGGGGTTCTGACCCGTCTACGGGACACCTTTGATACCCGTACCTCAGCAGAAATCAAAATGCGGTTCTATGGATGTAAGCAGCGAGCTCAAGATAGCATCCGAGATTATGCCCTAAATTTACAGGAAGCCTTGGGGGCAATTAAGCAAGCTGACCCTGGCAGCGTGCAGGATACAGATAAACTATTGACTGACCAGTTCATAGAAGGTCTGCTGTCCAGCGCCCACAGAACCCAGCTACGCCTCATGGCCCTACAGAACCCCGATTTGACTTTTGCACAGTTCAAAGATAGGGCCATCCGGGTGCTCCGAGAACCTGCACCGGGTGGCGCTGTAGCTTCCCGGCGCCCTGCCATCTCCCTTACCACCAGGGGGCGGCGCCCTATCCCGCAGACCTTGTGGGGGCTGATGCGCAGGCCCTAAATCCATCCCTGCCTGCAAACCTGCACCATCAGGTCCAAGAACTAACAAAGAGTGTTGCTGCATTGACCAGGACCGTACAGTCATTACAGATGGACCCGTCAGGACCAATCAAGCTGGCTTCCAGTCCGGAGGATGTCCCGTGGCGTCGACGGAGGAGGATCCCGTCTTTCAGAGGGAGGCCCGCCGATCATTACACTGAGGATGGACAGCCGATTTGCCGCCGTTGCAGCCAGCCGGGACACGTAGCCAGGTACTGTACTTTAAATGGGTCCGACCTGGGGCAAAGGGCCAACCCCCAGGCATAAGGTCATCAGGCCCATCTAATTGGCGTGATAAGTACGTAGGGGGACGCCCGGTTTTACCCGTAGTGCTGGACGGTATCCCCATGAGTGCACTGCTGGACACCGGGTCCCAAGTGACTACCATCCCCTATGTACTTTTCAAGCAGTACTGGAGTGACACTGATATAACTCGTTATCCAGACGATGACTTGAGCATCATCGCCAGCAATGGTCAACCCGTGCCGCAGGTGGGGTTCAGAGAGATGACCATTAAGATTGGTAAAGTTGAACTGCCGGCACAGGGAGTGATCATTGTGGACATTGACCGTCGAGAAAGTCACCCTAAAATAACCTTGGGTACTAATGTGATTGAAAATTGTCTTTCAGAAGCAATTGTAATTTTGCAGCAGGTGGCGATGAATGCGAGCTCCAGCCAACAGAGGGTCCTCCAGAAGGAGATAAGAGCCCTGATGAGATGGCAACAGGTAGAACTGTCTGGTGGTGAGATCGGTAGCGTGAGGATGAGCGACCCGTTCCCCATTGCCATGCCCCCCAAAAGTGAAATGATCTGGTGTCGGACTGCAATCGGGTTAAGAGGGAGAGACTACCAAGCCATGGTAGAACCCGTGTACTCAGACAGCAGGCCCACCATTTTGACAGCCCGGGGGGTGGTTGATGTCCGCCATGGAAGGGTGCCCGTCCGGATCTTAAACATTGGGGAAAGGGAAGTACACTTGCCCCGGTACGCTACACTAGCCAAATTGTATACTGTTGAACACAATGCTGTCAGGGCCATGGAACCCTTGCCTCCATCTCCCCAGGCGGAGGGTAATGGTTCCCAGAAACCCAAGGAGGACTGGTGCCAGAAACTCCAAGTGGGTGCTGACTCCACTTCCTTGCACCAAAAACAAGGAGTCTACCGGGTGGTTCAAGAGTACGAGAGAATCTTTAGTAAGCACCCGCTAGACTTCGGCAGAGTGAAAGGGGTAGAACACCACATCCCCACGGGGAGCCACCCACCAATAAAAGAAAGATACAGACCTGTACCACCCCGCACACTATCAGAAAGCAAAGGGCATGCTGAGAGAAATGAAGGAAGCCGGGGTCATTAGAGACAGTTGTAGCCCCTGGGCAGCCCCCTTGGTTCTGGTAAAAAAGAAAGACTGTACTATGAGAATGTGCGTGGACTATAGAGAAGTCAATCGTATCACCCATAAAGACGCATACCCGTTGCCTAGAATAGAGGAGTCTTTGGTCGCACTAAAATCAGCTAATTTCTTCTCTACTTTGGACCTTACTAGTGGGTACTAGCAGGTTCCTGTGGCAGAGGCTGATAAGGAGAAGACCGCCTTCACCACCCCGATGGGATTAAGTGAATTCAACTATATGCCGTTCGGGCTCTGCAACGCACCCGGGACCTTCCAGAGGCTGATGGAATGCTGTCTAGGGCACCGAAACTTTGAGACGGTCCTACTTTACCTGGACGACGTGATTGTCTATTCGAAGACTTACGAGGACCATCTAAAGCACCTGGCCGAGGTGTTCGAGGTCCTGGCAGGCTTTGGCATGAAAGTGAAAACCTCCAAGTGCCATCTGTTAAAGCCGAAGGTACGGTACCTGGGACACGTGGTGAGTGCAGAAGGAGTAGCCCCCGACCCTGACAAAATCACGGCAATAAAGAACTGGCCAAGCCCCTCTAACATAAAAGAAGTGAGGCAGTTCCTCGGGTTGGTAGGCTACTACCGAAGGTTCATCCCCAGGTTCACCAAGATGGCAGCCCCTATGCAGGACCTGCTTATAGGACAATCTAAGACCAGAAGCCAAAAGCCACCCTTCAAGTGGGACAAGCCGGAAGAGGAGTCCTTCCGCCAGCTGAAGATGGCCCTCGCGGGGGATGAGATCCTGGCCTACCCTGATTATGGCCAGCCTTTTATCCTCCACACAGACGCCAGTAATGTGGGGCTGGGAGCCGTACTGTCACAGAACCAACAGGGCAGAGAAAGGGTGATCGCGTACGCCAGCCGGAAGCTGAGGCCCACCGAGAGAAACCCGGAGAATTACAGCTCCTTTAAGCTGGAGTCCTTGGCAGTGGTGTGGGCCGTAACAGAACGTTTCAAGCATTACCTGGCCTCTGTGAAGTTCACTGTGTACACGGACAACAATCCGTAGACACATCTGGACAATGCGAGACTTGGTGCCCTAGAGCAGCGGTGGATGGCCCGGCTAGCAAACTATGACTTCACCATCAAGTACCGGGCAGGCCGAGCCAATGCCAATGCAGATGCCCTATCGAGAATGCCCCACTTGCCCGATGAGGGAGAAGATCCAGACGAGTTGGAGGAAATAGAGCTCCCTGCATTCCACCGGTACGGGGCCACTCAGTACTCCCACCGTGTAAGAGACAAAGACTTGACCACTGTCATGTTCAATCCCTTACCTCACCACGGCTGGGCTGAAACGCAAGATAGTGACCCTGCAATTCGCCTGGTGAAAGACCTGTTGAACTAGGCAGACGCTAGCCCTGGCTCGGACGCTCCAGAGGAAGCCAAGCAGTTATGGAAGGAGAAAAGCAGGCTATTCCTCTACGAAGGTAAGCTGTGCAGAAGGCTTGTCAACCACCGGACGCACGAGCTGACCTGGCAGGTAGTGGTCCCGAGACGAGATGCAGCAATGGTCCTGGAGGCCTACCATGACAGAGCGGGACACTTCGGGTGGAAGAAACTGGAGTTCCTACTGAGAGAGCGGTTCTACTGGGTCGGAATGAGAGGGGCCATAGAGAAGTGGTGCAGGGACTGCGGCCCATGTAACCTCAGAAGGAAGGACAGTACCAGCCAGAAGACGCCCTTGATGCCCATCATCACCAGGCAGCCTCTTGAGCTGATAGCTCTGGACCATGTGAAACTGGCTCCAAGCCGGTCGGGCTACGTCTATGCCCTGACAATAGTGGACCACTATTCCCGGTTCCTGGTTTTGGTTCCTGTTAAAGACTTGACAGCCCAAACAGCGGCCAGAGCCTTCCAACAACACTTCTGCCATCCACACGGGTACCTGGAACAGGTCTTGACAGATCAAGGTCCAGCGTTTGAGGCTGAAATCTTCCAGGAGTTCTGCAACCTCTACGGCTGTAAGAAGATTCGGACAACGTCTTACCACCCACAAACCAACGGGCTATGTGAGAAAATGAATAATATCGTCATTGATCTCCTCAAAACGTTGCCCCTGGAAGAACGCAGCCTGTGGCCGGAGAAGCTGCCAGACCTGATAGACTTATACAACCATATCCCGGTGAATGCTACAAATTGCACCCCGGCTTACCTGATGAGGGCAAGACCAGGTAAGCTGCCGATAGACCTGGAGATGGGAGTCCTGACCCCCGAGGACACCTCCCCAGACGCGGACTGGGATACGGAACGGCGGCTACAGTACAAGAAGGTACAGGAGAGTGTGGAGAGGAGTCTGGCTCAAGCGAGAGAAAAGCAAGAGAGGCTCTTCAACCAACACGCCCCTGCTGGTCCCCTGGAACCTGGTGAGCAGGTCCTGAAGCGGAAGAGAAGGCTTCACAAGCTAGATGACCAGTGGGAGAGCGACCCGTACACAGTACTGCAGTCCAACCACAACAACCCGAAGGTATGTGTAATTACCAAGGATGGAGGAGAAACCACTAGCACCGTCTCCAGAGACCACCTAAAAAGGTGCCCCAAGCAACTACAGAGTGCAGGAGAAGATCAAGATGACCTTGAACCCGCAGAAGACAAGAAAGAAATGATCAGCACAGTTCTTGGAGAGTTCCTCCGGTCCTGGATTCGGATAAATGATGCAATAGTGGTACTCGTCCTACACTTCCTTCAACCAACCCAGCAGGAACCTACAGGAGAGCAGGAGGAATTAGAAGACCAAGCAGCCCTAGAGGCAGAAGAACCCATGCCAGCAGCCCAGGAGAGTCAACCCTCTACTGACAGTGAGCCTGCCATACCTGCGGTAAGCCAAAGGACCCGCAGATAGCTGCCTGCACTGCCTGTAAACCCAGCTAGTAGCTGTACCCTGAATGCTAGTGGGGAAAGTCAGGTTAGACCACCACCAGACAGTGGGTTACGCAGGTCAACCCGGAGCACTAGGGGGAAAATACCAGCTCGCTGGAAGATCTAAATGCTGTATATTGTAAATGTTTTATGTTTGTTGCCTGGTTGCTAATTATGTTTTTCCAGTCTTTCTAGTTCATGGACTAACAGGTTATGGACGCTGAATAACCGGAACTGTCTTGTAGATAGTTGCACTTGGTGCCCTCTTTCGAAGATGGCCACGGAAGAAAAATCTGTCCGGTGTGGCCTCCTTGTGGCCCAAAGTAGAGAGCTCAGCCTTGTCGCCACGCCCAAGGCCAGGAACTTGGGGTTTATGGAAACAGGTCCCCACACCGTGGAAAACTTCACCTTGTTGGGTGACATGGACACCCGGTCACGGAAGCGCCGTGACCTCAAGGACAAAATATACTTGTATATATGTTATGTTGTCATGTATACCCTGTATTTGTGTTTCCTGTTTAGTCCGGAGTACTAAATTTTACTAGGGGAGAATGTGTCACCCCAGGCCTGGATGCCACAAACAATAATCTGTGTCTGAGAGCAGGAGGGAGGTCCCCTGGTTCGGGACAATTAGCATACAGCACCTCCTGTCCCAGGCCAGCAGGGAGAGCTGGCTGCCCCTATAAAAGCTGGAACTGGGGGCAGGGTTAGAGAGAACTGGAAGACCTAGCTCAGGAGTGAGACTAGTCCCAGAGAAGGAGGGACAGTTCAGCTGTAGCTGAGGAGTCCGTGAGGCAGAGGAGAAACTGCAAGCCAGGGACAGAGGCGACGAGAGCCGGTCCTGGAAGAGAACCAATCTACCGGGCATTGGGGTCCGGGGCTGTCAGGGTTACAAGCCCAGCAGCAGAGAACCAACCTGCGAGGGATTTCAGGTCCCTTGGCCTAAGAAGCCTGGAGGCTCCGCCATACAGAGGGACCAGTACAGCGAGGAGCAAGCAACAGGTACCCAAGGCCCTAGTCGCATGCCATACAGGCGAGAAGTACACGGCCAGCTCAGGGACGTGGGCTATTACACCACGAAAAGGGGGATAGTCAGAAAGAGCATAGAGAGAACGGTAGGCCTACACACTCACCCTGACCAGTGGGGCTCGCCCGAATGCTCTCAGACACCCAGGCCCATTCCTAACCGGTACTGTTGGGACATTAATAATATCTACAATAAAGACCCTGAACTGTTTGAAGCGGACTCTGAACTCTTACTATTGCGGCCTGCACTATCACCCCCAACATCCACCTACACTACCCTGAGGCTACACTCTTCCCGTGGGGAGTTATCCTACACCTGTGCTGCACACCAACACCAGCCTCAGCAGTCTTCCTCGCAGCGGCGGTTATCCCTGACCGCAATCCACGGGTGGCGTAGTCGGACATTCAAAACACTGATAAATAGACTGCCACCATTTGGTCTGACCACCCTGAGCCACGGGATCGGGTTGCCACTACTACCCCCATCAGCACCGTACACTAGAAGGCCCGGTTCCGTGTACCCCACGGCCCAGGGGGCGAGTCATGTGCATCAAATTATACATACACATATGGGGCAGTGGGGCTTCATACTATATACAGGTGCTTCTCACAAAATTAGAATATCATCAAAAGTTAGTTTATTTCAGTTCTTCAATGCAAAAAGTGAAACTCCTATATTATATAGAGTCATTACACACAGAGTGATCTATTATATAGAATCATTACACAGAGGGATCTATTATATAGAGTCATTACACACAGAGGATCTATTATATAGAGTCATTACACACAGAGGGATCTATTATATAGAGTCATTACACACAGAGGGATCTATTATATAGAGTCATTACACACAGGGATCTATTATATAGAGTCATTACACACAGGGATCTATTATATAGAGTCATTACAC
This sequence comes from Phyllobates terribilis, assembly GCF_046119375.1. Classification (NCBI taxonomy): domain Eukaryota; kingdom Metazoa; phylum Chordata; class Amphibia; order Anura; family Dendrobatidae; genus Phyllobates; species Phyllobates terribilis. The sequence goes on along the minus strand of NW_027362796.1, from coordinate 133,706 downwards.
ACAGAGGGATCTATTATATAGAGTCATTACACACAGAGGGATCTATTTTAAGTGTTTATTTCTGTTAATGTTGATGATTATGGCTTACAGCCAATGAAAACACAAAAGTCATTATCTCAGTAAATTAGAATACTTCATAACAACAGCTTGAAAAATGTTTTTAAAATCCGAAAAGTTGGCCTACTGAAATGTATGTTTAGTAAATGCCCTCAATACTTGGTCGGGCTCCTTGTGCATCAATTACTGCATCAATGCGGCAAAGTGGCATGGAGGGATCAGCCTGTGGCACTGCTGAGGTGTTATGGAAGCCCAGGTGGCTTTGATAGCAGCCTTCAGCTCATCTGTATTGTGGGGTCTGGGGTCTCATCTTCCTCTTGACAATAAACCATAGATTCTCTATAATAGATTCTCTATGGGGTTAAGGTCAGGCGAGTTTGCTGCCAATCAAGCACAGTGATACTGTTGTGTGTAAACCAGGTATTGGTACTTTTGGCCGTGTGGACAGGGGCCAAGTCCTGCTGGAGAATGACATTTCCATCTCCATAAAGCTTGTGGGCAGAGGGAAGCATGAAGTGCTGTAAAATGTCCTGGTAGACGACTGCGCTGACTTTGGTCTTGATAAAACACAGTAGACCTCCACCAGCAGATGACATGGCCCCCCAAACCATCACTGATTGTGGAGCCTTCACACTAGACCTCCAGCAGCTTGGATTGTGGCCTCTCCACTCTTCCTCCAGACTCTGGGACCTTGATTTCCAAATGAAATGAAAAATTTACTTTTCATCTGAAAACAACACCTTGGGCCACTGAGCATCAGTCCAGGTCTTTTTCTCTTTGGCCCAGGTAAGACGCTTCTGGCGTTGTCTATTGGTCATGAGGGGCTTGACACAAGCAATGCAACACTTGTAGCCCATGTCCTGGATACGTCTGTGTGTGGTGGCTCTTGAAGCAGTGACTCCAGAAGCAGTCCACTCCTTGTGAATCTCCCCCAAATTTTTGAATGGCCTTTTCTTAGCAATCCTTTCAAGGCTGCGGTTATCCCAGTTGCTTGTGCACCTTTTTCTACCACACTTTTTCCTTCCACGTCCATTAATATGCTCGGATACAGCACTCTGCTTCTTTAGCAATGACCTTTTGTGGCTTACCCTCCTTGAGGAGTGTGTCAATGACTGCCTTCTGGACATCTGTCAAGTCAGCAGTCTTGCCCATGATTGTGGAGCCTACTGAAACTGACTAAGGGACCTTTTTAAATGCTTAGGAAGCCTTTGCAGGTGTTTCTTGTTAATTCTAATTTACTGAGATAATGACTTTTGTGTTTTCATTGGCTGTAAGCCATAATCATCAACATTAGCAGAAATAAACACTTAAAACAGATCACTCTGTTTGTAATGACTCTGTATAATATATGAGTTTCACTTTTTGGATTTAAGAACTGAAATAAATTCACTTTTTGATGATATTCTAATTTTCTGAGAAGCACCTGTATGTAGCAGTGCGGCAATTATACTATATACAGTCAGGAGTAAAAGTACTTGATACACTGACAGTTTCGAAAGTTTTTCCACCTACAAAGAATGAAGAGGTCTGTTTTGTTCTACTTAACTGCTGCAACTTGGACATTTAACAGGATTTATATTTCACCTATGAGAAAGTATACTATGTGTATTTGGCAGATTAACTCAGGCATGTTTATGATAAACTGAATACCTGGATTGGAGTCCTATTTCTATACAGAATATTGACTATTAATGCTGGCAGAGTAAGTCTTAGGCTATATTCACACTAGGTGTTTTTTTTCTGCAGCAAAACATAATCTCTTGGCAGGAAAGAAGTAGCGTCAAAAACGCAAGTTTTGGTGTGTTTTTTTGCAGTGGTTCTTGGTGCATTTTTGGTGCGTTTTTCAGGATCCCAAAGTTCAGCTTTGCTTCCACCATAGACACATGAAAACAGGTCACCATTGCAAGACATATGTTCATGAAAAAGTACACATTACAAATGTAACAAGGGGGGGTGAATTGCTCTGGAATGGTTTATCTAAGACCCTGGCAGTGCATTGAATTTGTAGGACACTATTTACTTTCACATTATGGTTTGCCATTGAGTTGCTCAGGCATTGTTCATTTTCACACCTCCCTGGGCCACAAGTGTTGTTCAATCTCACACCTAGCTCAACCATTGTTTACTTTGTAGGCATCACTAATTTAATTAAACTGTAATAATCCAAGCTGCTATCTCAGGTGACCAAGACAAGATGGTTTAAACTTGGGAAAATCACAAGAATAAATGTCACATACTTGCTTTTTTCACTAAAAACGCAGCAAAATGTTCACACTAGGCTTTTTTTCAGCATTTTTTTCCACCACCCTTTTTTTTAATGGGTGAAAAACGCTGAAACAAGTGACATACTCTATTGCAAAAAGCCATGGAAAGCCCAAAATACTGAGGACAAATAAGCAAGCTGTGTGCATGAGATTTCGGAAATCTCATAGACTTTGTTGGTACTGTAAAACGCAGCTGAAAATTTGCATAAAAAAGCCCGCTAAAAAAACGTCTAGTGTGAATATAGCCTTGTATAACAGTTCGCCAATGAGTTAGGATATATGACCACGATGCAGAAATGCTGCGGATTTTTCCTAAGCGTTTCTGAATCTCCCTGGGTTGTCAAGCGCTTTGCCAAGTGATTTTAGCATCACTTGGAAAAGTGCTTGACAACTTGGTCACACTATATAATTCCATGCAACCGGCATGGATTTATATAGTGTGACCAAGTTACAATGCTACAAATGCAGTATCAATAATAAAAAAAAAGAATAATAATGGTGAAAAATAAAAAAAACCCATTATACTCATCTTCCGATGGTCCTCGATCTCCTTCTCCGGTGAGTCCGGTGTCTTCGGCGGATCACGGTGCTGTAAAAGGACCTTCCATGACGTCATTTAGTCATGTGACAGGTCACGCGACCGCCGATGTCAGCGGTCGCTTGACCTGTCACATGACTAAATGGCGTCATGGAAGGTCATTTTACCACCGCGAGCAGCCGAAGAGCCAGCAGCACCGCCGGGAGCAGACAGGGGCCATCAGAAGGTAAGTATATGTTTATTTTTTATTTTAATTCTATTTTAACTACAGGTACTATGGTACCCGGGTCTGGAGGAGAGTCTCTTCATCTCCAGACCCGGGTACCATCCACGCATTGAGTCGCATAATATCCACATGTGTATTTGTAGTCATGCGGATGTTATGCGTTCCAATGCAAGTCAATGGCGGCTAAATCGCAGCGACTCTGCAGAATTAAAGGACCTGCTGCGGATTTTTCCGCAATGATAATTCGCAGCGAAAATCTCCGTGGCATGTGCACAGCACATGCGGATTATCATTGGGGACCATTGCAGACCTATCAACAAGCGTTTTTTAAGTGTTTCCGCGGCGGAAGTTACGCTGCAGAAACGCCTAAAAAACGCATAGTGGGCACACAGCCTAAAAAGTTCTATGGTGAAGAAAAACACGTGAGATAATAAATGCGAAATATACAATATTTCCCATAATATGACTGAGGATATCTTTAGGGTGTATTCACTGTTTTTTCTTCTGCAGCAAAAATGCTGTGTTTTACAGTACCATCTTAGTGAATGACATTTCTGAAATCTCATTCACATGCTGTTTTTTTTGCATTTTTTTTTTAATCTGCAGCTTGTCAAGTCTTTCAGAGGTTTTGCAGCATTTTTCACCCATTCAAATGAATGGAAAAAAAACCACAAGCAAAAACACCTGAATTTTAAGCAGCGTTTTTCCTGCCTCCTTTGATTTTTGAGGTAGAAAAAAAATGCTGCCAAAATCCAACTTGTGAACACACCTTTATCCTGGTTGTGTTCTAATTGGATATAAAATAGAACGGCCATGATAACATGGGTAGTTAATTGTATGGTGTTTTCACTTTATATAATGCCAGGCCGCATTCTATTTGCGCAGAGCTGCTCCGTGAAGATTCTATCGCAAGATTCCGTGATGACATCACAGGTGATGGTGACATCACTGCTCACAGTCGCTATATATACAATGCACATAGGCTCACCCGTGCCTTTCTTGGCTCTATAGTGACTGATAGCACTTGCAGTTTTTCACTATGGCTGGAATTGTTTTGGACATTCCTCAGGTAAAAGCACTATTGTTGATCCTTATGATCAATCGTCCTAACAGTGTGCTTCTACCACCCGATGGCGTCCTCAGCTTCACTCACCGGCTGGTGATGGAGCTAGTAAAGGATTGCCTGACCAAACACCGACAACGTCGTCTAACGTCAGACTATCTGACGGATTTACTTCAGAACATCAGGACATTACTACACCAGGTAAGTGGCGGACACTCTGCACAGAACATCTCAATATTAATAGATAATAATGGAGGGATAGAAGCTTTTTCTTCTAATATATTGTATTTTGCAGACCATAAGACGCACCAAAAATTTTTGGGAGGTAAATAGGAAAAACATTTATTATAATAAAATGGGGGTCTGTCTTATAGTCCGAATTTTCGGTTTCTTACTGAGGGGGGTGGTGGCAGTGGAGTGAGGTCACAGGAGGCAGAGTCGCTGCTGCAGGAAGTCGGCAGTAGGAGTGGGGAGCTGCTGCGGGCCCCAAGCTGGGAGGAGTGGGGTGTCCAGAAGGTGAGAGGCCGCGGGCCCTGGGCTTCAAGGAAATGTTAGCGGTAATTCAGGAGGGGAGACCCTGCTCTGCTTATTGATTTCTCTGCAGTGGGCTTCAAGAAGTAGGCTGCTGGAGATGGCCAATACGCAAATTGAGATCTCAGCTCGTCAATGAGCCGAGATCTAAATCTTCACATGGACTGCCTCCAGCGGCCATTTGCCTGAAGCCCACCGCCAGAAAATCAATGGGCAGAGCGGGGACTCCCCTCCTAAATCACCGCTAACATTTCCTTGAAGCCCAGGGCCCGCAGCCTCGCACCTCCTGGATACCCCGCTCCTCCCAGCTCGGGGCCCGCAGCAGCGCCCCACTTCTACTGCCGGCTTCCTACAGCAGTGACCCTACCTCCTGTGACCTCATTCCACCACAGCCACCCCCCTGGTAAGCTACATTCAGACAATTATTATTATTAATAATCTGTCTGATATGCTGGGGTGGAGAGTTCAAGAGTAGGGGGGATGCACGGGAGAAATCTTGTATGCGATTGTGGGAAGAGGAGATAAGAGGGGAGTAGAGAAGAAGATCTTGTGAGGATCGGAGGTTGCGTGCAGGTAAGTACCGGGAGACTAGGTCACAGATATATGGAGGAGACAGGTTGTGGGTGGCTTTGCATGCCAAGGTTAGGGTCTTGAACTGGAGTCTCTGGGTAATGTGGAGCCAGTGAAGGGATTGGCGGAGTGAGGGGAAAAGCCAGGGAATAGCGGGGGGACAGGTGGATTAGTCAGACAGCAGAGTTTAGGATAGATTGGAGGGGTGCGAAAAAAAGGCATCTTATAGTCCAAAAAATACGGTAAAACACAACGAGTCCCCAAATACAGTATGTAGTCATTGTATCTGCAGACAGAGAACCGATGTCACATACAATTTCCGCCTCCATTCTGACCGCTCTCATCTCAAAATTCTCCTTTCCATTTTTCCTTCTTTATAGGCTGAAGAAAGATCTCAGACTGAAGATTTGGCTGTCTTTAAAGAACTGGCCGAAAAAGTCCTGTCTATACTAGAACGCTCATTGGAACGCCCGGTAAGGATCAATATTAATAGACGTATCTTAATCCACCGTATCTGAGGAGACTTTCTGAGAAAAGGTCTGAAGATGGCGCGGGATTTGTATCGTTACAATTGGTGCATCTGTAAATGTTGGTTTAGTCCTTCATGATTTATGTATTTGGTGATTTAGTGAAATCTTCCACATATTAATTATATATATTATATCTATCAGGAAACAACAGGAGACGACGCCAAATATGGGCAAAATGTGACCCCGAAAATCCCTGACCCTAATAGGAGTCAGCCGGAGCTGAACAGCGATCTGATTACAGGTGAGCGATCACCCGACCTTCTACAAGGAATGTCCAGATATTACAGAGGACGGAGGATAATGTTAGATTTACTCTCTACTCTGTGTAATGGGAACCTGGCAGCACATTGTTACATATAGAAGTAGTGGTGTGACGGTATAGGCCATTGTCCCCTAATAATAATTGTTTGTAGAAATCCAATGTGCCAGTCAGGAGAAATGTAAAGTAGACACCATATACAAATCAGAATGGAAGTGCGCTGGGGGCGTGAAAGAAGAAATCCAAGTGCAGTGACACGCCCCCAGTGCACTTCCAGGCTAATTTGCAAATCTCTCCTATGTTTCAGCTCTCTTACCATCACTCATATGTGCAGCGTGGGTGGGGGGTTCCTCATTCATGTGATGGAGGGTCCATTCTGCAGTGCTATAGCAAGTAACATGAAATAAATTAAATTTAAATTGCATTACTGCTCTAGAAAATGGGAAAAAACTAAGATACTGAGCACATAATTTGGCCAGTTCATGAATGCCCAGCGCCAATGACAAGGCGATCTTTTTGTTGGAATCCTCTCCTAATGTGAATCCTCTCCTAGGCTGAAGCCTACATTTATATGGGTAGGTAGGATCCTGTTGTAATTAAAACCACACTGGGCTGATGGGTGGAGATAGGTTCCCAGCAAAAAAGGTAGCCTTGCCGTGACTGCTGGGCATGCACCGAGCAAAAGAAGGTCGCCTTACCGTGGCTGCTAGGCATGCACCCAGCAAAAGAAGGTCGCCTTGTCGTGACTGCTGGGCATGCACCCAGCAAAACAAGGTCGCCTTGTCGTGACTGCTGGGCATGCACCCAGCAAAAGAAGGTCGTCTTGCCGTGACTGCTGGGCATGCACCCAGCAAAAAAAAAGGTCACCTTGCCGTGGCTTCTTGGCATGCACCCAGAAAAAGAAGGTCGCCTTGCCGTGGCTGCTGGCCATGCATGAATTGGCCAAATTATGCGCTAAGTATCTTCCTTTTATCCTATTTTCTACAGCAGTAATGCAATTCAAATTTCATTTATTTCATGTTTACATGCTATAGCGTTACAGAGTGCAACTTTGTTAGTTATGTATTTGGATGGCTACTCTTAGTATGCACCTGTTCACACCCATTTTCTTTTCGGAAGTGATGGTCAGTCTTTTGTTATTTATGAAGGGGTTCCTCCATCATTTACATTACATTTATCTGTGGATTCCCCGTATATTCTCATATTTAGAATCCCCATATAACGAGTATTAATCCCATTTACAGACATCTTGTTATTTCTCCGTTATATTGCTGTATTATCTATGTAGGAATAATATCCTCTAATACATTTCATTTCTTCATCATTATTTTAGAAACAACTGAGCTGTCGAATCCTAACAATGGAATTAGTGAGATCCCGGAGATCCAAGAATCCGTAAGTATCATAGAGGGGGATGCGTGTGTGTCATCAGATCGTGGGGTGTGAATGACTCGTCCAGTATTATCCCCCATACAACCATGGGACGTCTCTATTCTAAGTGTAGATGACCCTATGGTGTTAATTACATTTGAATTACAGGGAATCTGTCACCAGGTTTATGCTATTTGGTCTGAGAGAAGCATGATGCAGGGACAGAGACCCTGATTCCATGTGTTGATTACTTTACTCGGTGGAGCAGTTGTGATAAAATCACTATTTTTTTCTGCTGCAGAGCTCTGAATGCTGAGTCTTGTATAACCCCGCCCACACCATTGATTGGCAGCTTTCTGTGTACACTGTGCATAGGCAGAAAGCTGCTAATCAGTGATGGAGGCAGGGGTACAGAGCAATAGGACTACCTGGCTAGACAGATAGTCTTCTAGTGATAATCTACTGATTTTATTGAAACAGCCACACACAGCCTAGTAAGTAACACATCACTGGAATCAGGGTCTCTGCCCCTACATCATGGTGCTTTCAGAATACATAGCAAACACCTGGTGACAGATTACCTGTAAGTCCTCCTCTGTGTGATCTCCCACATTATCCAGAATGTTATAGTAATGTATGATGACCGTTGCAGGGCGGCTCCAGAATTTTGTGGGCCCTGGGAAAAAGAGTTTCAGTGGCCCCTTTAACACATACCACGATTCATGATGCACAGATACCGCAGATAAATAATATATATATATATATATATATATATATATATATATATATATATATATAGTACAAGCCCGAAGATTTCACTTCTTACATTACATGAGCGATATCTATTGTAAATTCCACAATAACTCAGAAAGCGGTGAATCCTCACAGCTCACAGTGCAGACCGGACAGTAATGTCCTCGACACAGTATAATGGCACCACATAGTCCTCTATACCGTATTATGAGCTCCATATATTGCTCCATATAGAATAATGGACCCCATAAAATGCTCCACGCAGGCTGTGCCCCCATATAATGCCCAATGCAGGCTGTGACCCCACACATAATGCCCCTTGCAGGCTGTGCCCCCCACATAATGCCCCATGCAGGCTTTGACCCCCCACATAATGCTCCATGCAGGCTGTGACCCCCACATAATGCCCCATGCAGGCTTTGACCCCACACATAATGCCCCATGCAGGCTGTGCCCCCCCCCACATAATGCCCCATGCAGGATGTCCCCCTCCCACATAATGGCCCATGCAGGATGTCACCCCCCATATAATTCCCCATGCAGAATGTCCCTCCCACATAATGCCCCATGCAGGCTGTGCCCCCCACATAATGCCCCATGCAGGCGGTGCCCCCCCACATAATGGCCCATGCAGGATGTCACCCCCCATATAATTCCCCATGCAGGATGTCCCCTCCACATAATGCCCCATGCAGGATGTCCCACCCCACATAATGCCCCATGCAGGATGTCCCCCACACATAATTCCCCATGCAGGATATCCCCCCCACATAATGCCCTATGCAGGATGTCACCCCCCATATAATTCCCCATGCAGGATGTCCCCCCCACATAATGCTCCATGCAGGATGTCCCACCCCACATAATGGCCCATACAGGATGTCACCCCCATATAATGCCCCATGCAGGATGTCACAACCCCATATAATGCCCCATGTAGGATGTCACCTCTCACCCCATATATTGGCCCATGCAGGATGTCACCTCTCACCCCATATAATGCCCCATGCAGGATGTCACTTCTCCTCCCATATAATACCCCATGCAGGATGTCACTCCCCCCATATAATGCCCCATGCAGGATGTCACCCCCCATATAATGCCCCATGCAGAATGTCACCTCTCACCCCATATAAAGCCCTATGCTGGATGTCACTTCCCCCCCCATATAATGACCCATGCAGGATGTCACTTCTCCCCCTCATATAATACCCCATGCAGGATGTCACCCCCCTATATAATGCCCCATGCAGGATGTCCCCCCCATATAATGCCTCATGTAGGATGTCACCTCTCACCCCATATAATGCCCCATGCAGGATGTCACTCCCCCCCCATATAATGCCCCATGCAGGATGTCACTTCTCCCCCTCATATAATACCCCACGCAGGATGTCCCTACCTCCCCCCCATATAATGCCCCATGCAGGATGTCACTTCTCCCCCCATATAATGCCCCATACCTCCATACATAAAAAAAAAAAATCAAATGCTCACCTCACTGCTCACCAGCTGTGGAGAGGTAAGTATTGTGCCGGCCGTGGTCCTGGGCAAGCATTGGGGGGGGGGGCAAGGTCCACTAGCTGGCGCTGGCAAAACTCTGCTCTGCTCACCGGTCCCATAGCGCGCCAGGGTGCCCGACAGCAAGTGGGCCCCTCGCCTACTCAGGGCCCCGGCACTTGCCTGGATGTGCTGGGTGCTAGCGCCAGGTCTGCCCAGCGTCCGGTTTGTATCCTCCCAACATCATATCAGTGTAAATCATCTGGGACATAATATGGGGGGAGAAGTTTTTGCATCTGTAACTTTTTTCCTGCATCTTCAATAAATGAGTATTATTTCTTATTCTTTTATAGAGCGTGATGGATTCATTGGTTCCGGCGAGAAAGCCGCATATGAGCGACTATGAAACTTCCAAACTCATCAGCAGTGGAAATTTTGGGTGAGATTTCTGTTGCCATAATCCACATTTCTCAGGGTTCCCTATGACAATGCTTCTGCCCCTGCACTCTGCCATTCAGTGTTATCATAGGGAAATTATATGATCTGTAGCAAATCAAAGTGTAAGGAAAGCGATTTAAATAATATAATTACATATAATATATAATAATATAATATTATTACATTCGCCTGTGCTAGACCCTCATCTGTCCTTATGCTGCCTCCTCCACCTGAGCTTTTCTGCTCTCCACTCTGATCTTTGTTTTGATGGGGGGGCTCCATTATGAAGCTGATCAGAGAAGTTGGCTACACATGGTCACATGAAGGGTGACACCATATTGACGTCAATGACATCTACACCCTCCACCATGACCATGTGGGCCCAATCACTGGCCTCAGCAGCAGAAGAGAGCCCTGGAGCACATTCATTTTGGACCAATTTTATTTGCACTAAATTATATTTGGTCAGTTATAGCGAATCTGCCCAAAGAGAATTTCGATAGATTCTCGTATCTATAATGTGACCTGGGTGATGGCTCCGGCAGAAGTGACATTGTGGAGACCTCCCATAGGCGATCTATGTAGTGCTATTTTATGTATTTCTAGATGTGGATTTATAGTGGCGGCCAGACTTGTAGTATTAAACATATGCAAATTGTCTCTTCTGAGAGGAAGCAAACTAGAACTCCACCTATAGGAAGTAGCAATCCTAAAAGTCAATATCGACCCTTTAACAAGCCTTGTCACATGACTTAGGATAATAGCCAAAACCAAAATCTCAATTTGCAGGAACTGTGTTCTGGGGTTCTGCCCCTCTTCAGTGCAAAGTGTGAGATATGGTTTGACTGGGTGAGAGGTGTCTGACCGGTATCCAAGGGGTTGACGTTTCTCCTTGCGGACATGAGGAGACTTTTAAGCCGCAATGCTCCTCTGGGAAATAGGATTGCTGCTTCCTATAGGTGGCACTAGGGTGCTAGTTCTCTTCCTCTCTGAAAAGAGACAATTTGCATATTTCCCAGAAGAGCATTGCAGCTTAAAAGTCTCCTCACCTTGACATGCTTAACATGGCTTTTTCCGCAAGGAGAAACGTTACCGCTTGGATCCCGGTCAGATGCCTCTCACCCAGCCAAACCATATCTCACACTTTGCACTGATGAGTGCTTGTACCCCAAAACATAGTGTCCGAAAATTGAGATTTTGGTTATGGCTATTATTCCATGTCATGTGATAAGGCTCGTTAAAGGGTTGATATTGACTTTTAGGATTCCTACTTCCTATAGGTGGCACTAGAGTTCTAGTTCTCTTCCTCTCTAAAGAGACAATTTGCATATTTCCCAGAGGATCATTGAGGCTTAAAAGTCTCCTCACCTTGACAAGCTTAACATGTCACTCTCCGCAAGGAGAAATGTTACCCCTTGGATACCAGTATTAAACATATAATGATTTCTATAGATGGATTATTAATAAGGATTTATTATAATCGATGGATTCTCCTTCTCTTCAGGGCCGTCTACTTAGTGCATCATAAAGACTCACACCAGACCTTTGCTATGAAGAAAATGGCTAAGCGGAACCTAAATACTGCACAGAGATTGGAATGGGCCTTTCTGGAGAGGGACATCTTAACATTTGCTGATTGTCCCTTTGTGGTCTCCATGCTCTGCTCCTTTCCAACTAGATCTCACCTGTGTATGGTCATGGAGTATGTAGGAGGTAAGACACATCTATTGTATTATATTCAGCCCATGTCTGCTTTCATCTTATCACTGCTCATATCATTAGGACATTGTTGGTTACTTCCCCACAGAGCATTTACTATAGGTTATCTATTACCAAGATGCTCGTAAATTCATTGATCTTGGTGCAGGGGCGCTATGGGGCTCATCAGTCGGAGGGGGTCTGTCGACGCTCAGCAGTGGGCAGCATCCCTCCACCTGTCATCACAATTTCAGCGGTATTTGCTTCTTCAAGGAGGTGGGGCTGGTGTGGGCAAAAATACTGAGTAGGTGGCTAGTAGAGGCCAAAATACTGAAAGGGGGCCGTATGACTAGATATGGGGGGACTGCGAATGCTGAGTGGAGGTCATCATATTAAGTGGGGTGCTGTGGGGGTCCTCACTCTATATGGAGGCCCCCATTCTGTGTGGGGACATCATACTGAGTGGGGAGTTATGCGGACTATTATATTGTGTGAGGGACTGTGGGAACCATTATCCTGAGTGGGAGGGTTGCTGTGGGTGCCATCACACCGAGTAGGGGGTTGTGGCTGGCCTCCTTCTAAGTGGTGGCCTCCTTAGGAGGATTCACTGTGGGGATACCATACTCATTGAGTGTGGGTGTGGGCATTTTTGGGAGCATCATACTCTAAAATGGCCATAAAAGTTGTATTGCTGGTGAGAACACCAAGCTGCTTCAACAGGGATATAAATATATTTCTTTCTTAATTTTTAGGGTGGGGGCAATTACAACTTTTGATATGGGGTCTTGTGATTTCTATGTACGCCACTATCTGTGTGATCTCCCCAGGATGTTTCCGCTCACTGCTCATTATACATCATGGTTATCTGCTCGTGGTATATCATGGTTATCTTCTGTATAAACCCCTCACCGGTCATATTTCCTTTCTTCTATAGGTGGAGACTGTGGGACCCTTCTAAGCACCAGGGGTCCTTTCTCTGTCCCCATGGCCCGCTTGTACTTTGCAGAGGCGGTACTTGCCGTGGAATACCTGCATAGTTACGGTGTGGTGCACAGAGACCTGAAGCCGGAAAAGTAAGTGCCCCCGTAGTATAATAAAGTGGGGAAAGTTGTCATTTATTATCATTCAGTCTGTGAGGCTAAAACCATCTTCTCTTTTGCAGCCTCCTGATTACATCTACTGGACATATTAAAGTTACCGATTTTGGGATTTCAAAACTTGGTCTAATGATACCGAAAACCAACACCTACAAGGAATTAGCAGTGGACATCTCCAGAGAGTTCCAGGACCGTGAGGTCAGCATCACCTACAAGAACTTAGCTTGTTATTTGCAAATCTCATCACACTATTGTCTCTTCTCTACGTTCTTCCTTTCTAGAGAACTTTTCCACTAATATTTTATCTTCTGCATTGTGTTTTAACGATGATATCTTGTCATAATAATTGTTTCATCGATTCTCATCTCTATGTTCTGTTGGTTTCCAGTTCTGTGGCACCCCATGTTACATAGCCCCAGAGATCATCCTGAAAGAAGGCTATGGAAGACCTGTTGACTGGTGGTCATTGGGGATCATCCTGTATAAATTCCTGCTGGGATGTGTACCATTTGATGCTGATTCCCTCACTGAGCTTTATAAAAGGGTTGTCATTGGTGAGTAGAATAATCCGATCATTGCGTTGATTGGTTACATTTGTTTAGTTATTTCCTTTGCTTTATGTTACAGTCCAGTAAAGAGGTTTTATTTTCTGTAATTTTCTATGTAACAGGAGAACTAATTTGGAATTGTGATCGCGCTCCACCCCTGGATGCTCAGAATCTCATCACTGAGCTGCTCAGAAGAAATCCTGTGCGTAGACTTGGGACAGGTAACAGATATACTAGTATTAATATTCCCTTATTAGACCAAGGACATATCGCTCATGTCCATGAAGATCAGCATTTCTCTATCAGCTCATCTACTGTATTTCTAGTTCTCCACACTAAGACTTTCAGTTTATTTCCTTCATGTCGGCTCAGTTTTGTCATTAGTTCAGATTACGAAAAACTGTTCAGATATGGAGCCATCCCTGACTATGTCCGCATCACTTTTGTTTTTCTTTTTCTAGGAGGAGCATTTGAGATCAAGGTTCATCCATTCCTGAGTGACTTGGACTTTGACAACATTCTGAGCCAGGAGCTGGAGTATGTTCCTCAGCTTGTTTCAGACGCAGACACCAGCTTATTTATCAGTAAGTAGAAGGAGACGTCATCTAGACTAAGCGACTGTTTGTCTCATCTTCCCTAATATGTGATCATCTGTTCCCATTAATATTAGTGATAAATAGTGACTGTGTTATACTGACAACCTCTAATAATACTTCATTACCTATTTCTTGTAGATCATTCTGATATAAACAAACATCTGGTGTCAAAGGATGAGGAAGGCACAAGTGAGAACAATGAGAGCCTTGACTTCCAAAATTTTACGTCATCTTCTGAAAAGCTTTGTAAAGTAAGTATGTGATTAATAAATCCAAAATATGTAAAAAAAATAAAAAAAACTCTAAAAGTACATAAAAAAAATATTTTATATCTTATTTTTATCCGTATTTAGCTCTGTATCATCGCTACCAGGATGGTGAACAATGAGGATCCCAATGCCCCTTCAGAGTATACACCAGAAACCAACACAAACATCTCAGAAATGTGAGTAGATTATAAAGGGTCATTACTTCATTACTGGGAGTTGCATGCTGATCTATGTACACAACACCAAATATAGGACATAAATATCAGAATATCAAATGCAGCATTCACCGCTTCATGGTTAACGGTCATTGTACTTTTGGCTTCAGAAAATGCAGAAGATAACAGCCCATAATTGTGGCAGGTCATGCATTTTTAGCACTGCCTACTCTGTAGGAGAGCTGTAGTATTACTTGCCAGCCATTCTTGGTAGTTGTGTTCTGATCCATGGAAGGTAGTTTTGAGCAGAAAACCTTCCCCACTATGACAGTCATATGTCCTATTAGGCCTTATAGTCAGTGTTCTTATAGTGAGACAACCCATTTTATACTGTGTTTACTTACGATTTACATGTTTTTCTTCTTCAAACAGGCAGAAAGAATCTGTTCCTGTATGTAATACAGACGATGCTGTTACCATCTTGCCACCCTCGTCCCCATTGCCAGGTATGTACATGTCTACAGCACCAGCAATGTGAATGTTGACTTCAAGGCTCAAATATTTCCACATGGTTTTTCTGGTCTACTATGTTATCCATGTTTCATGGATCTCAGCTATGTTGACCATGGGTTCGTACTGTATCCCTATTTCCCTAATTTTGTACAGGAGTTTTTTTTCATGTATTCTGTATATTACGTTGTATCATCTAGTAACCTAGTGAGATATAGCGACTGTGTTATACTGACACCCTCTAACAATCCTTCCTTACCTATGTCTTGTAGATCACTCTGATGAAAACAACCATCTGGTCTCAGAGGATAAGGAGGGCACAAGTGAGGACGATGAGAACTTTATCTTCCGAATATTTGCATCATCATCTTCTGAGAGGCTTTCTAAAGTAAGTATGTGATCGATAAATCCAAAATATGTACAAAAAAAGGATCTATAAAATTAAAAAGTATGTATATTTAATAACTTATTGTTATCCACATTTAGCACTCTACCACCACTAACGGGATGGTGAACAACGAGGATCCCAAGGCCCCTCCAGAGTGTACACCAGAATCCAACACAAACATCTCAGAAATGTGAGTAGATTATGGGGTCATTACTGGGAGCTCCTGGCTGATATATGTGCACAACACCAAATATAGGACATAAATACCATAATATCAAATGCAGCATCCACCGCCCCATGGTTATTGGTCATTGTGCTTTCAGCTTTCGGAATTGTTGGAGATAACAGCCCATAATTGTGGCCGATCATGCACTTTTAGTGCTGCCCTCACTGTAGGAGAGATGTAGTATGAAATGCCGGCCATTCTTGGTAGTTGTTTTCCTCTCAGCTCTCTATAAAAGGTAGTCTTGAGCAGAAGACCTTCCCCACTATGACAGTCATATGTCCTACTAGGCCTTATAGTCGGTGTTCTTCTAGTGAGACAACCCCTTTTATACGGAGTTTACTTGAGATTTACATGTTTTTCTTCTTCAAACAGGCAGAAAGTATCTGTTCCTGTATGTAATACAGACGATGCTGTTACCATCTTGCCACCCTCGTCCCCATTGCCAGGTATGTACATGTCTACAGCACCAGCAATGTGAATGTTGACTTCAAGGCTCAAATATTCCCACATGGTTTTTATACAATACTATAGGTCTCTTATGTTATCCATATTATGACAAAGCAGATCCTATAAGAAGATATTGTTACTGATTTTTTTTTTTAATTTTTCATCAGAATTTCCATCTCATGAAGAAAGAAAATCGGCAATAAATCTGAGTATGGAGCAACAAAACTCAGAAAATGGAAAAAATGGGAAAAAGAGACGAGGTAAGTGTGAGAATCAACTCCATGTTGTGTGATGTCAGTGAGAATAATTCATGTGGAGTAGATGTCATCTGTCAGTAATGGGATTGTCACATGTATGATTGCTGACAATGACCCCTGACCTCTGTATGATAATATTCCTCTGCCGTCCGGCCACAGTGACTGCACAGCATTATCATGTAATATGGAGTCCCATCACTTACATTATATTTATTTCTCTTCTCATAGGTTCCATCTTCCGCCGGATCTTATCATCCTGCCGGCGTGGATTATCCAGGGCTGCTCGCACATTTGCATGCTGTCACTGTTGCCCTAAAACCATCTAAAAGACGGGACACCTAAGCATCCAGCGCCCTGAAGTCCAGCAGATCCACCATCACTGCTGGAGCTGTATAGAAGGACCTTCACCATCTACCTGTGGCCTTCTGACTGGTCAACCTGGACAAGTTTCAGTAACGCCTCTGTCATCGGGCTCCGCGGTATTCATACTGCTCGTCTGACTTGTCATTTACTGATCACCTGGTATCTGACCTCGGCTATCTTCCTGACTTTGATTTAGTCTATTGATAATGTTCACGATTTTATTCATCCCATTATTAATTAAAAAAAAGTAAAATCTCTTACTGTTGCTCTGATTCCTTTTTGTCTTGAATTCACAAATACTTGTAACTCACTAATTGCTCTTCTTCTCACTAAATGTATTTCTCATTATCCTTAATGCAGCAGTCAGTCTCATATTTCTGTCCAGCAGTTACACTGGTGCCTCCACCCTGTACCAGTCATTGCACTCATCCACAAACCTCTCCACACTGCTGCACAGTCCTGCATCTCTACCATATCTACACTCCAATGAGCTAAGATTAACATCCTCCATAATCAGGACCTCCCACTCTCATGTCCAAGACATTTTCTCTGCTGCACCAGCTCTCAGGAGTGCACTACTGCAGGCAATCAGGTTCATTCCCACTATCAGAGATTTTAAGTGTGCAGTAGAAACAGATTATTTGTGGCAGGACTATCAAATCACCTCACTATTCTAAGTTTTTCCTACAGCACTCAGTAGCACTTAATATTTGTACATATACAGATAATGTTTGGTGACTGGTTCATGCAGCCTTAATTCCACAAAGATAGAAATAAAAGGTCAACATGTTTCATACATCCAAACCATCCTTAATCATGGCAGAAAAACATAATTTTAAGTTCCCACTATGAATATTTGGTGAGATATCACAGCTGTGTATTTTCACAGCACAAAGAATGCATCTTACAGATCAGCAAATCACAGTGTGCTGACGCTTAGTGTTGTAGTTTTGAACAACACCATTCATTTTATCATATAATGTGTTGAAAAATGAGAAAAAATGCCAGGTTTGGGTTCCTTCATTTTACAGTGTGTATTGTGTTGTAAAAACAAACTGACAAAATGATTCAGAGTCAGTAGTACGATTACTGTGATACCAAACTTATAAGGTTTATATATATATATATATATATATATATATATATATATATACAGTGTTTAGCATAAATCAGTACACCCAAATAGATTTGTCAGCAAACCTGTAGTTTCCTTTCAGAATCATCATTTTATATGGGATACCATACTACAAAATACTCTCGCAAATTTGAGCCATTGAATGCAAACAAGATTTGGTATTTTGCAGACCCCAAAAAAGTAATTTTCTTAACAAACTCATTCAAGATCATGTTTCAAAAATGAGAACATCCCAGTAACAGTCTTAAGAGAAAAGCTAAGTTTAGACAACAAAATTCTAATTAACAAGAACTGAACCACAGGTAAGTGTAATTATTCATTAAACAGATGTCCAGCAGACAGGTGTCTGTAAAAGGAAGTTACTTAATAAAGAAAACTCCTTCCCATTTCATGCTATCAGCAATGGCACCACATAGAAGGGAAATGTCACAAAACCTGAGAAAGAAAATAATTTCTTTGCAATAAATGTGAAGTCTACAAGAAGATCAGCAAAACTTTACTTATCAGTCAGAATACTGTAGCAAAAGTGATGCAAAACTGTAACAAAGATGGAACTGCAACCATCTTACAGAGATGTCCAGGCCGACTATGGAAGTTATCACCTAAACAAAAGCGTCCTCTGATGAGAAGGGTAAGTGGCACCACATAGAAGAGAAATGTCACAAGACATTTCTGAGAAAGAAAATAATTTCTTTACAAAAAATGTGAAGTCTACAAGAAGATCAGCAAAGCTTTTCTTATCAGTCAGATGGAAGATAACATCTAAACAAAAGCATCTTCTGATGAGAAGAAAATCGACAGGCAAATTCATTGCTATTAGCTGAAGAAGTAGAAAGCCAAACTAGGGTGAGTGTTTTCCATGACACGACATGGTGTACACTGCAAATGAATGGCATTCATGAGTGTCCTCCTTAAAGGAAGCCTCTCTCCCTTAAAGCCCATGAACAATAAAAGTCAGTCTACAATTTGCCAGGGTCCATGCTTAAAACTATGAGGACTACCGGGACTCTGTACATCTTAGACCTCAGTTCACATTGTCTGTTTTTTTGACTTGTTTGCATTCTGTGCAATTTAAGGGTGTGGCATGCCCTTTGTTGAGCTGATTGGTATATATGTAGCTTACCACGGGCCTAGGTGGTCTGGAGTTGGGACCCGGTCCTATTTGTCTACCCTTTTATATGCATTACTTCAACTTTGATATACAGTAAGGTTTTTAATATAGGCAGTATAGGTACCGTCCCAATTTAGGGTCACCTTGCCGCTGGTGGGACGGCTTGTATACTTTTTTTGATCAAAAATAGTTCACTAAGTACCCTATATTTATTATGCAGTTTTGCTTTACATTTATATATAATTATGGTAGGGTATGAGATATATTTTTGTCTTGCTTCTTTTTTGCTAGTGTGAATGACGCACCCCCTGGGCCATATTCTTTAGGGGAATACCCGGAGCCGGATCAGATGGGAGTTGTAGTCTTCCGAGTGGCTGTGACCCGGTCCGTGCCCAGGGTGTCAAGCTCAGAGTATGTGGCAGTCCTACAGATGTTATAAAGTTCTTAATTGTCGACTACGCCACCCGTTGTATTGCGGTCACTATGGCCGCCGCTGCAGCAGGGTCCGCTGAGGCTGATGGTGTAGGTGCAGCTTTTGATGGTATAACCCCCAACGGGTGGGGTATAGTCTCAGGGGGTCAGGTGCAGAGGATGGGGGTTGTGGTGGTGCAGCGTAGATGTTAAAGGAAGACAGAGTCGGGTTGTGCAGTTTAGGGTATTTACTCACTGCTGATGTTCCGGTCACTCTAGCTTCAAGTGACCACCCGAGCCGTGCTGCGTCCACCAGGTCCTGGATTCAGCAAACCTCCAAACAAGTCCGGAGCGTGACCCTGAGCTCTCCTTCTGTCCTTTCCTCTGGCCGTCCCCACTAGTGATCCACCTAGGTCCAGCTCCCTCGGGCCTTCTGTTGGGAGACCCTTGGCCTTGGGTTCCCTGACCCTCCACGTGGTTTGCCTTCGGGGTGGATGTGGTGGGTGGCCGTGGCAGACGCTGCCCACGGCCTCCGGTCTCTGGCTAGGGTGTGCTTTTGCCCCCACCAGTTTGGGATCCGGTACCCTATTGCCGACTCTTCACCCGGGGATTGAATTTGGGTTCTCAGAGTCCTCTCTTTGTCCCCTCTGGGTCTTTCCTTCTCTGCTCCACTCTCTCTCTCTGCAGGCTCATCTGGACCTCTGCTTCCTACTGACTCTGACAGACTGACCCTGATCTTAGATGGTGCCCACCTTATATACTCCCTCTATGTGTGAGCTCAGGTGACCAGCACCCAATGAGCTCCTATCTTTACCCAGGCTGCTCCCCCTATCTGCCCCTACACTACTTGGGATGTACCACCCCCCTCCCACTCCAGCCAGGAACAGACTCGGTCGTACCTGCACATTTCTAAGTGGGAGTACCGTCGGCCTGCTCCTCGGAAATGGGATGTGTGTAGTGCATGCAGCCTACCGAGCTCAGGTCCAGACTCCATCCTTACCCGGGAGTGGAATATCACACCTCTGGGTTGAGGTGCAATACCCCTGTAGCAGCCGAATCCTCAGGGTGCTACATTCCCCCCTGGTAAATCACAGCACGTCCTCGGGCTGTAAGAACAGAACACCACAAAACATACAAATTTTTTTTCATATAAACAACATAGTAAAAACATATAAAATATCATATATATATCAGAAAACTTTTCATATAAATAACATTCTCGTCGCCTCTGCTCCTCCTCCCTCCGGTCACTGTGCAACGCGTGACCGGGTAAAGTGCGACAGTCTTTTCTTGAAAAATGGTTTTCCTATAAAACCGGTAGGGGGCGCTTTAGGACGCGCAACTATATACAAGGGATATGGCCGCTCTCAGTCCTCGGCCAGGTATTAGGGAGGAATGACCGCTCTCAGTCCTCGGTCAGTGGGATTTAAGGGTTAAACGGGTAAACAGTTCACACTTGCTGGTCCCAACGGGGACTATAATAGCAGCAGTAACAGTTCACTGTGCCCCGACGGGCAACTATATACAGCTTCTGCTTCGCTGTACTTAACGACGACGTCCTCCTGCTCTTTCTTTATTGTTACCTTTAGCTTCAGACCCGTCCGGGTCCTCTTGTTCTTCCTCACACCGCAGCTCTTCCTCCGTCAGGCGATGCACATGGAGGGCGTAGGGTCCTTTGGCACACTTGTGCCGGGTGAAGGTGACCTCGTCCCCGATGTAAAGGTCACGACCTCTGTGTCCCTCCGGTAGGTGGGACTCAACGTCTCTCCTGGTCACAAAGACGTCGCCTGGGGTGCGGTGGTCTCGGATGAAGCCCCACCCATGCTGCATGTTAAACTTGATCACAGTCCCGGTGGTGCGGGGACTATGCGCTGCACGGGGGTCTCTCCTGGCCCGGCTCTTCTGCTCCGCGCTCCTTATCTGGGCTTGTTGTTCCCGGACCCGCCTCTCTCTCCGCTCCCTCTCAAAGACCTCGAGTTGTTGGCGGCAGCACTCAGCACGCTCCGCTGCAGCTGCCCGAGTCTCCTGAGTGAACCCCATGAGATCTTCTCCGGTGGGGTCCCACTCAAATTGGGCCTCTTCTAGCGGGGGCGAGATCCTCTTTACGGGCTTTGGAGCCGGGATCAGGGGTGCACACATGGCCCCTGCCTTCCTCTGCCGTTCCAGTTCATGATATCCCTGGGGCCAGATGAAAGGCTGCCCATCCGGGCACGTGTGTTGGGTAAACAGGTCCTCTCCCAGATGCGGCACCCTTGGTCTTATGGGCGCAGTGGTGTTAGCGCCCGGGTTGCCCGGGCCTTGCGGCCAGGCCTGGGGTATCTGGAAGGTGAAGGGCACCGTAAGGACGGCGGCACCCTGGGCTACTTGGCCCTGCGACCAGGCCGGGGGCTCCGCGGAGGTAGGGGGCGCTGTTGGTATTGCGGCGCCTGGGGGTACTAGGCCTTGCGACCAGGCTGGTGGTACTTCTTGCTTGGTCACGCTCGGGGTCGAGGCGTGTGACGTCACAGGGGTCGCGGCTCCCGTTTGAGGCCTAGTCTGCGGCGGTGACGTTGCAGCGACGGGCACGGCAGGGGATACTTCGGACTCTGCGACGGGGAGCTGGGGCAGGCACGCGGTTTCCCGGCTCGGGGTATAGACGTCCCCTTTACCTGCCTCCATTCGTTCGGCTCCCTTCTCGGCGCCGTCTCCGGCCTTCAGTCCTCCTGCGCCATCCTCAGAGGCGGTCTGTCTCCTCGTCTCGGGCGACGTGCTCCGCTGACGGGTCTCGGTCTGCTGGGCCATCTCACGGCTCCACTCCGCCAACGTCTCTCGCTGCACCCGGGCCATCCTCCGTGCGAGGCCCTCCAGAGCGGTCTGCGCACACTCCCGGTCTCGGGGGAGCTGTGCTAGGACCTCCACTAGGCCTAGTGGGGTCGTTGCTTCCAGCAGGCTCCTGACCAACGGGTCGGTGCTGCTCTGCTCTCCTTCTGTTGTCTCCAGCAGGCTCCTGGCCAGCGGGCCGGTGCTGCTCTGCTCTCCCTCCTCTGTTTCTAGCAGGCTCCTGGCCAACGGGCCGGTGCTGCTCTGCTTTCTCGCCATCTCCGGGTAAGCTCCTCCGATATTCTTCTCCAGGCTTCTTGCCTCCGGGTGCGCTCTCTCTAGACTGCTCCAGGCGGCACCCATCTTTGCTCTCTCCTTTCGTCTCCTCCCCCTTCGAGGGCGGTCCCGGGGCCACTTGGTGATTGTCAGCTCCAGGGGCAGTTCTTTCTTGCTGACAGACACCTCTAGCATCACAGTCTCTGTTGGTGGGGGCGGTTTCCACTTTTGGCGCCATTTTCGGTCCTGGCCCACGATGGGAGGTGGCCTCTTGCCACCCTCTGGCACGCCCATAATGGCGTCCGCTCTTCCAAGGCGGGAAACCTTTGGAAATGGCGGGAATCGCTTCCCAGTGGCGGGAAACTCTGCAGATGGCGGGAAAACGCTGTTAATGGCGGACAACCGGCTGGAATCGATCTGTGATGGAGTCCGATGGCGGGGACCCTCCGGAACCGGCAGGAGACTTCTTTTTGAGGTAAACTCATTCTTTTCTTCAGGCACGCAGTACCCGGTTGTTGTGGGCACGTAATCCTGCCGACTACGCCAAAGTTGACGCACCCCCTGGGCCATATTCTTTAGGGGAATACCCGGAGCCGGATCAGATGGGAGTTGTAGTCTTCCGAGTGGCTGTGACCCGGTCCGTGCCCAGGGTGTCAAGCTCAGAGTATGTGGCAGTCCTACAGATGTTATAAAGTTCTTAATTGTCGACTACGCCACCCGTTGTATTGCGGTCACTATGGCCGCCGCTGCAGCAGGGTCCGCTGAGGCTGATGGTGTAGGTGCAGCTTTTGATGGTATAACCCCCAACGGGTGGGGTATAGCCTCAGGGGGTCAGGTGCAGAGGATGGGGGTTGTGGTGGTGCAGCGTAGATGTTAAAGGAAGACAGAGTCGGGTTGTGCAGTTTAGGGTATTTACTCACTGCTGATGTTCCGGTCACTCTAGCTTCAAGTGACCACCCGAGCCGTGCTGCGTCCACCAGGTCCTGGATTCAGCAAACCCCCAAACAAGTCCGGAGCGTGACCCTGAGCTCTCCTTCTGTCCTTTCCTCTGGCCGTCCCCACTAGTGATCCACCTAGGTCCAGCTCCCTCGGGCCTTCTGTTGGGAGACCCTTGGCCTTGGGTTCCCTGACCCTCCACGTGGTTTGCCTTCGGGGTGGATGTGGTGGGTGGCCGTGGCAGACGCTGCCCACGGCCTCCGGTCTCTGGCTAGGGTGTGCTTTTGCCCCCACCAGTTTGGGATCCGGTACCCTATTGCCGACTCTTCACCCGGGGATTGAATTTGGGTTCTCAGAGTCCTCTCTTTGTCCCCTCTGGGTCTTTCCTTCTCTGCTCCACTCTCTCTCTCTGCAGGCTCATCTGGACCTCTGCTTCCTACTGACTCTGACAGACTGACCCTGATCTTAGATGGTGCCCACCTTATATACTCCCTCTATGTGTGAGCTCAGGTGACCAGCACCCAATGAGCTCCTATCTTTACCCAGGCTGCTCCTCCTATCTGCCCCTACACTACTTGGGATGTACCACCCCCCTCCCACTCCAGCCAGGAACAGACTCGGTCGTACCTGCACATTTCTAAGTGGGAGTACCGTCGGCCTGCTCCTCGGAAATGGGATGTGTGTAGTGCATGCAGCCTACCGAGCTCAGGTCCAGACTCCATCCTTACCCGGGAGTGGAATATCACACCTCTGGGTTGAGGTGCAATACCCCTGTAGCAGCCGAATCCTCAGGGTGCTACATGAACATGCCTCTGTTTCTTGTATGTCTGCCATCTTAGACCTCAGTTCACATTGTCTGGTTTTTTGACTTGTTTGCATTCTGTGCAATTTAAGGGTGTGGCATGCCCTTTGTTGAGCTGATTGGTATATATGTAGCTTACCACGGGCCTAGGTGGTCTGGAGTTGGGACCCGGTCCTATTTGTCTACCCTTTTATATGCATTACTTCAACTTTGATATACAGTAAGGTTTTTAATATAGGCAGTATAGGTACCGTCCCAATTTAGGGTCACCTTGCCGCTGGTGGGACGGCTTGTATACTTTTTTTGATCAAAAATAGTTCACTAAGTACCCTATATTTATTATGCAATTTTGCTTTACATTTATATATAATTATGGTAGGGTATGAGATATATTTTTGTCTTGCTTCTTTTTTGCTAGTGTGAACATGCCTCTGTTTCTTGTATGTCTGCCATCTTAGACCTCAGTTCACATTGTCTGTTTTTTTGACTTGTTTGCATTCTGTGCAATTTAAGGGTGTGGCATGCCCTTTGTTGAGCTGTTGGTATATATGTAGCTTACCACGGGCCTAGGTGGTCTGGAGTTGGGACCTGGTCCTATTTGTCTACCCTTTTATATGCATTACTTCAACTTTGATATACAGTAAGGTTTTTAATATAGGCAGTATAGGTACCGTCCCAATTTAGGGTCACCTTGCCGCTGGTGGGATGGCTTGTATACTTTTTTTGATCAAAAATAGTTCACTAAGTACCCTATATTTATTATGCAATTTTGCTTTACATTTATATATAATTATGGTAGGGTATGAGATATATTTTTGTCTTGCTTCTTTTTTGCTAGTGTGAACATGCCTTTGTTTCTTGTATGTCTGCCATCTTAGACCTCAGTTCACATTGTCTGGTTTTTTGACTTGTTTGCATTCTGTGCAATTTAAGGGTGTGGCATGCCCTTTGTTGAGCTGATTGGTATATATGTAGCTTACCACGGGCCTAGGTGGTCTGGAGTTGGGACCCGGTCCTATTTGTCTACCCTTTTATATGCATTACTTCAACTTTGATATACAGTAGGTTTTTAATATAGGCAGTATAGGTACCGTCCCAATTTGGGGTCACCTTGCCGCTGGTGGGACGGCTTGTATACTTTTTTTGATCAAAAATAGTTCACTAAGTACCCTATATTTATTATGCAATTTTGCTTTACATTTATATATAATTATGGTAGGGTATGAGATATATTTTTGTCTTGCTTCTTTTTTGCTACTGTGTATGTGCATCTTATGTGTATGTCCGTATTTTATGTTTGTGTGCACTATGTACAGTACAGACCAAAAGTTTGGACACACCTTCTCATTTAAAGATTTTTCTGTATTTTCATGACTATGAAAATTGTACATTCACACTGAAGGCATCAAAACTATGAATTAACAAATGTGGAATTACATACTTAACAAAAAAGTGTGAAACTGAAAATATGTCTTATATTCTAGGTTCTTCAAAGTAGCCACCTTTTGCTTTGATGACTGCTTTGCACACTCTTGGCATTCTCTTGATGAGCTTCAAGACGTAGTCACTGGAAATGGTCTTCCAACAATCTTGAAGGAGTTCCCAGAGATGCTTAGCACTTGTTGGCCCCTTTGGCTTCACTCTGCGGTCCAGCTCACCCCAAACCATCTCGATTGGGTTCAGGTCTGGTGACTGTGGAGGCCAGGTCATCTGGCGTAGCACCCCATCACTCTCCTTCTTGGTCAAATAGCCCCTACACAGCCTGGAGGTGTGTTTGGGGTCATTGTCCTGTTGAAAAATAAATGATGGTCCAACTAAACACAAACCGGATGGAATAGCATGCCGCTGCAAGATGCTGTGGTAGCCATGCTGGTTCAGTATGCCTTCAATTTTGAATAAATCCCTAACAGTGTCACCAGCAAAGCACCCCCACACCATCACACCTCCTCCTCCATGCTTCACGGTGGGAACCAGGCATGTAGAGTCCATCCGTTCACCTTTTCTGCGTCGCACAAAGACACAGTGGTTGGAACCAAAGATCTCAAATTTGGACTCATCAGACCAAAGCTCAGATTTCCACTGGTCTAATGTCCATTCCTTGTGTTCTTTAGCCCAAACAAGTCTCTTCTGCTTGTTGCCTGTCCTTAGCAGTGGTTTCCTAGCTGCTATTTTACCATGAAGGCCTGCTGCACAAAGTCTCCTCTTAACAGTTGTTGAAGAGATGTGTCGGCTGCTAGAAATCTGTGTGGCATTGATCTAGTCTCTAATCTGAGCTGCAGTTAACCTGCGATTTCTGAGGCTGGTGACTCGGATAAACTTATCCTCAGAAGCAGAGGTGACTCTTGGTCTTCCTTTCCTGGGGCAGTCCTCATGTGAGCCAGTTTCTTTGTAGCGCTTGATGGTTTTTCCAACTGCACTTGGGGACACTTTCAAAGTTTTCCCAATTTTTTGCACTGTCTGACCTTCATTTCTTAAAGTAATGATGGCCACTCGTTTTTCTTTACTAAGCTGCTTTTTTCTTGCCATAATACAAATTCTAACAGTCTATTCAGTAGGACTATCAGCTGTGTATCAACCAGACTTCTGCACAACACAACTGATGGTCCCAACCCCATTTATAAGGCAAGAAATCCCACTTATTAAACCTGACAGGGCACACCTGTGAAGTGAAAACCATTTCCGGTGACTACCTCTTGAAGCTCATCAAGAGAATGCCAAGAGTGTGCAAAGCAGTCATCAAAGCAAAGGGTGGCTACTTTCAAGAACCTAGAATATAAGACATATTTTCAGTTGTTTCACACTTTTTTGTTAAGTATATAATTCCACATGTATTAATTCATAGTTTTGATGCCTTCAGTGTGAATGTACAATTTTCAAAGTCATGAAAATACAGAAAAATCTTTAAATGAGAAGGTGTGTCCAAACTTTTGGTCTGTACTGTATATGCATACATTAAAATGTGTATAGAGTATTAGCATGTGCAAATTTTATATGTGTGCGTAATATAAATATACATGGAAATGTATATGTAGGTGGTGCCTGGAGGGTGGGGGGCCCAGATCAGAAGTCCTGATTAAGGGCCCTTCACTGTCATTGTCTGCCCCTTATATAAACAGTAAAATCCTCTTTAATAACTGGACTTCCATTGGGGTGGACTTCTCATAGATGGCCAGTATGCATACTGTATTGTGAATCTGGGCATCTCTCACAGAAAATCTGATCTGGATATGAGGGTGGTCTTCTATAAGCGGTGATGTTTTGGAGAGATTTAGGGAAAAGTCCCAATGCTTATCCATCGATCTGGTAATTTGAGTAAAATATATGTGTTGATAACTGATCACAAAGTCACAAAATATGTAAGATTTGGCATAACCTGGTTCATTTTTCAAAAAGTTATGCTCAATTTTTTTAGCACCAAGTTTTGTTGCTTTTTTGTAGACTTACACTAACTTAGTATATTGTGTGAGAATTAAATGAATTATGAATTAGTTGGCGCATTTTACCACACTCTGGGGGTCCCTGACAGTCCTTCTTTACCGGCCCTCTAGTGATGCCAATGTAAACTTCCAAGTGACCGCGCAGTCATTCACTGTCACGAATGCAGGACAACCTATGATTAGCTAATTTTTGGGAAATCCTTATAACAAAAGGGGATTGAAAATATTTACAATTATTTTAAAAGCATTAAAAAAAAACAGACCCAATACTTATAATTAGTTTGTTGAAAGTAGTCTAATTAAAGGGAGCTGAAAGGATTAGAGATTCTGAACCAGGTTCACCAGTGTTTTGCCAGAAAACTGGCATAAAGCTCTTGAAAAGTTGCAAAGTTTTGTGACTTTTCCCATTTTCACATAATTTTAACTTCTTTAAAGCCCAAGACGTACTGATACGTATCTGCGCCCTGGGACTTAAGAGCCTGATACGTATTAGTACATCTTTGCGATCGCGCACACAGGCTGTGCGGGCGTGATCGCCGCCGGGTGTCAACTGATTGTCACAGCTGACACCCGGTGCTATGTGCTGGGAGAAGTCCCGCACATTAACCCCCGCAATGCTGCGATCGAAGTCGTTCGCAGCATTGCGGGGGCAAGGGGAGGTGATCGGGATAGTCACCTCTCCTGCCAGCGTCCAGCAATGTGTGCCGCGGCTTCCCGGATGTTGCCATGATGACCCGATTCACTGAGGGGTGCAGTTTTAAGAATGGTGTCACTTTTGGGTATTTTCAGTCATAAAGACCCCTCAAAGTGACTTCAAATGTGATGCGGTCCCTAATAAAATGGTTTTGTAAATTTTGTTGGAAAAATGAGAAATCGCTGGTCAATTTTAACCCTTATAGCTCCCTAATAAAAATAAATTTGGGTTCCAAAATTGTGCTGATGTAAAGTAGACATATGGGAAATGTTATTTATTAACTTTTTTTGTGTGACATATCTCTCCGATTTAAGGGCATAAAAATTCAAATTTTGAAAATTGCAAAATTTTCAAAATTTTCGCCAAATATCTGTTTTTTTCACAAATAAACACAAGTGGTATCGAAGAAATTTTACCACAATCATAAAGTACAATATGTCATGAAGAAATATTCTCAGAACCAGGGGGATCCGTTGAAGCGTTCCAGAGTAATTACCTCATAAAGTGACAGTGGTCAGAATTGTAAAAATTGGCCTTCTCATTAACGTGCAAACCACTTTGGGTTGTAAAGGGGTTAAGGACTCTACCTGCATATACAGTCATGGCGGAAAGTGCTGGCACCCTTGAAATTGTTTCAGAAAATTACACATGTTTTATTACACGCATGTTTATTTCCTTTGTGTTTATTGGAACAACACAAAAAAACTGAGAAAAAAAAGGCAAATTGGACATAATTTCACACAAAACTCCAACAATGGGCCGGAATACATATATATATTTTTGATGGGACAACACTGAAGATGCGACACTTTGATACAATGTACAGTAGTCAGTGTACAGCTTGTTTAACTGTAAATTTGGTGTGCCTGCAAAATAACTCAACACACAGCCATTAATGTCTAAACCGCTGGCAACAAAAGTGAGTACACCCCTAAGTGTGTTCTCAGCTGATGTTATTTGTTGGTTTTTCTTTGCATCCCGAACAATTTTCTTGGCAGTTGTGGCTGAAATTTTTGTTGGTCTACCTGACTGTGGTTTGGTTTTTACAGAGCATCTGATTTTCCATTTGTTAATCACAGTTTGAACACTGCAGACTGGCATTATCAATTCCTGGGATATCTTTTTGTATCCCTTTCCTGTGTTATACTCTTTTTGCCTCCCTTTCCTGTGTTATACAGTTCAACTATCTTTTCCCGTAGATCCGTTGATAAATCTTTTGCTTTCCCCATCTCAAAATCCAGAAACGTCAGTGGCTGGATCCCAGAAACTCACTCAGCTTTATGCACACACACTGATCATTGTACCCTGTACAGATTCAAGACACCCTGTACCAGATGCAGCAGAGCAGCCCCAGAACATAACTGTGCCTCCAGCATGTCTCACAGTAGCTACAATGCTCTTTGTAGGCTTCATTTTTACATCTGTGAACCTAGAGCTCATGTGATTTGCCAAAAAGTTCCAGTTTTGTCTCATCTGTCTCTACTTAGAGTAATTGTTTTAATGCATAGTACACATGGAAATAAGCGACTTTGTTAATTATATTATCAGAGAAATTTGCTCCTTTGTCTTCCTGGACTGATCTTTCACTCTTAATTTCTCGGATAAACTCTGTATTCAAAGGATCCAAAGGATGAAAGAGTCTACAATATACACAATGCAGGATGAATATGCCTGGCTACCCCCGTAACGTCAGTGTGTAACAATAATTTTTGTGCGTTGATTGGGGGTGAACGTAATCAGCACTGCAGACCCGGCAATCTTATATTAACCTCCTCCCTTTAGCCGTCCTTTACCTCTCAACTGGTTCTCCGTACAGAATTGCTCCCATTTTCTCTTATACTCCTAGATTTTGGTTCAGTCTCAATGATTTCCAGGACTTATTCTTTTAATTAAAAATGCATTTTGCTCATGTTTGTATAAATGTGCTATGAAATCTGTGGTATATTTTGGATGTCTTATCCTCTTGAGTGGTCTCTCTCATTATAAGTCAATTATGCAGGACATCTCCATTTTCTTATTTGAACAGATGGCTATATTGGCAGGACATCTTGAGCGATGTCAGAGAGTGATGTCGAAAATGAGTCATGGTGAATGTAGAATGAATAACCGAAGCACCACTATATTTATGCTGGAGATGCTGTATTGTGGAGGCTTAATTTTAATGTTTAATTCGTGGTGCTTAGGTTGCACTCCCACATCGGTGATGCACGGCCTGAGCACCGGACTCGCTACCCAAACTCTACAGCCTCCTGCTGTTCTGGTCAGGAGCCCAGCGGCCAGTCCGTGCATCCATCCTTCTACACTCGGACCGCGACACACAGATATGCGAGTCCGGCCTTCATTTTCTGAATGGTTTATATAACCCAAAGCTATTAAAACAGACTTTTCCTTCAGAATGGGGGTGTTATTTTAAGACACTCCCTTTACTTAAAGTTAGCCCAACTAAAAGAATACAGTGCACTTAACCTCTGCAGCCTATCACTTGACTCAAAAGTGATGGCAAGATAGCTGGCATGAGACTTCTGAGCCCAGTGATTGGCTGCCACAATCACATATGCTGTAGTCGTGCTGTCACCACTGCAGCCTGTCAGCAAAGACTAGGGGCAGAGGTGAAGAGGCAGCATTTGGACCTTAGATGAGTAAGTTAATTTTGTTATTTTTACATTGGACACAAAAAATAATTATAAACCCCTTAAGCCAAAACTGGCCAAGACTAAGTTTTGTTAATGTTTTGGACCCGTTCCTGCTTTTTGGCTTTTAGAGGTTTTCTCATGCTGCTCTATAAAGACATATGGACATATTAGAGGGGTGATAGTCTTAGTAGTTACCTCGGGGGGGCCTTAATGGAAAGCTACTCTGTGCTCGTCTATCCATCTCTCCTTGTATTACAAGATCGGCCATACTGCGGCTGTGAATCTGCCTGGCTGGCCCTGACTTTCCAATGCAAAATTAGCTAATTGATGGAAGTACTGGAAACCAGACCTGGCGGACCCATGACCTTCTTGAAAGGGTTTGTCTCTAATAACAAAATCTCCTTGCAAATTACTGTCTAGGAAAACCTGAGAGTGAATATTGGCTGATCAACATTTAGGAATCGTAGCTGATCAATGGGTTTGGAAGAGATTCATGATGCAATTGTTCCAAGGCCGGCCATGTACTAGAAATTGCAGATATTTCTCAGATTTATTCCATGCTGATCTGTGAAGGAGACGAAGTTAACCACTTAATGACTGCCAACGTATTTTTTTTCTTATGAGGGTCATTAAGGGACCTTATTCTATAGTTCATCAAAAGGCTGAACTATATAATAAGTCCTGACCCACCATTGCTCTCAGCCTTCGATCGCGACAGTTTAAAGGGAACGTGGGATCAGATTCTTGCTGTCTGAACCACGGGCAGCATGAATCAGAGCCTGGTTGTGGGATTGCAGCCGGGTATATTTTACTCTGAAACGCTGAGGTGTCTCAGAGTATTTAAAGCCTCAACTGAACGTGAGCTCCAGAAGCTTCCTGCCACCTGTATTAGTTATCATTGGTCCTCTCACTTCCCTGGGTGTAGTCTTCCTGGTAGCTACAGCGATGGTTTCCTCCCTCTTCCTTTTCTCTCTACAGATACTTATTGAATATATACCTACTGATTGTTGGAGGCTGACCAAGTATTTTTAATATGACTGAGCAAAGGTTTCATCTTAAAGCCATAGACTACTAGCCAAACTACATTTCTCCTGACTCCCACATACACATACCTTCTTGGCTGAGTGTGCATGTGTTCTCAGTGAGGAGAGGGCAGTCAGTCTATGCCAGGCCGCTCTCGAGGTGGGTAATGTGCTCTCAGCAGTTTTTCCCCTGACCACAAAAGGATCAGGCATATTGAAATCCAACATACCCGATGCTTCTTTTCCCAGTCATCTGCCATTGATTAGATTATTGTCCAGTGCTACTGAATTTAGCAGATCCAGTTACCATTAATGTATGACTGCTCTTAGGCATAATTCACAATACGGTTGAGTCTGGTCAGTTCTCTCCTTGGCTGAGCTGGAAACAAATGAAAAGTTGTCCAGTTTTGTGCACTTGTTTGGACATCCACCATTTCAGTGTCTTCACGAGACGTCCGACACAAACAAAGAAACTCTCAGATTAGTTTTGTTATCTGTTTCATTTTGGTGCTTTTTTTTTTTACTACACTGTGGAGAAAAATGGCTAGTGGACCATACAGATGTGAACGAGCTTTTCTTTTCTGAAGTGAATGGATGATCTGACAAGAAAAAGGTCAAATAATAACAAAAAAGGGTGGGTCAGGTCTGGGGTTGTCTCCAGCTGCATAGTTTCTGCAGGGCTGGATGGGACGCTGGTGTTTTGACACATGGTTTCACTCAGATTTCATGGAGGAAAAAGAGAAGAGGAAATAGCTGTGGTAGATCACAAGGATTTGAGAAGAAATCACATACCGCTCTCCAGCAAGGAGGAAAAGTGAAAACATCATTTGGATGACCTATTTTCCTTGGAAGAACTGCAGCTTTAATAAGTGCAAGCCAGAAGTTGTTAATGAAGGACTTGTTATCTTCAGTATCTGATGAGGCATCACTTACATGTTACTTTAGTAATTATGGCGGCCAGATCTCACCAGAGATGGGGGGGGGTACATTTCACAGCATTTCAGGCAACATCATGGAACGGGTCCTCTTTCAACTTATATTTGCAGTAGGCAGAAGAAATACTCCTAAAAACTGGGCTTTCAGGAAATGACCTGAAGGACTGCGCCCCTTGATAAATTTCAGCTACAGAGGTTTATAGATGCTGAAAGATGACCCAAGGCTGTATTTTTACAGCGATTTTTGGACAGAATTTTTTTTTTTTTTCAGGTGACACACATTCCAAAAAAGTGTAAAAACCAGGGTGCTGAACACTGCAACAAATCATTGCTTTTTACTGTAGAAAATGTATTTAGATTGTAACATGTTTTTATGTAATTAATAGGCACACGCAAATTGTTAAAATCATGACCAAAACTGTGGAAACCTTCCACCATATCTGCCTTACAAATGCACTTGAGAAACTTGTCAGTGTCCCTTGTTTTGCAACATGAAATAGCACAGCCGAGACATTCGTGAAAGAAACTTTTGCCATGTTGTTTTGGGTTTTTTTGTTGTTGTTTTTTAAATCCAAGGGAACCTATGGCTGACGAATGGCACTGTATGCCTTTACAGTAGCCTTTGTCAGAGGTATATATTGGGGAATTCTTCCATCCGATGGACACAGCAAATTGCACGTTGAAAAGATCACTAGAGGAAGGACAAGTTGGCCTATTTTCAGACGGCCATATTTCTATGGTTCTTGTGCTCGTGATTTGATTTTGCACATGAAAAATTGCAACATGCAGTAATTTCGTCCATTTTTCAGACCAGATATTGCATATTTAAATGGCAGGCGGATGAGCAACTTAAAGCAGCATGTTTACCCTGCAGCTTAACCCCGAATAAAAACTCTTACTGTAAATTTTAACAGGCGCAATTTTTTTTTTCTCTTAGCCAGACATCAAGCAAACCCAAAAACTTGAGTCAATTTTCCAGACTCTTCAGCTGCTTTGAGGGCTGTGGAGACAGAGGAGTTGGAGCTAGTTTTGGGTGGAGTTGGAATTTGTAGGAATGCACCAACTTAAAATAATATACATGTTTATTTTTGCTTTAAGGAGTTGTCCACTGCTTTCACATTGCTTCCTTATCTATAGGATAGGGCATCAGTGTATGATCGGCTGGGGTCCTGCTCGCGGCACCCCCGCCAATCAACTGTTATCGGCGCCGCCGGTCGGAAGTTCTTGCCTTCGGTGCTTTTCCGTCAAGTTGTAGTGGCCAGCGCTTGTTACTGCACATCCGCCTCCTTAAAGGAGATATCCAGCACTTTTTTTTTTACTTTTTTTTTTTCTTATTGGGCTAAGAACTTACCGTCAGGTAGTTGCTAGCTACCTGCCTGTTCTGCCCAGCATAGATCTGCTCCAGCTCAGAGTGATCACGGACCACTCCTGAGAGCGATTCTTCTGCTTCTGGTGACATCAGTTCAACAGAGCAGCTCCTTCTCTTCCTCTCTGCTCTGTTGGTCGGGCGTCTCTGCTGATCTCATACTGATTGATAGTTATCTACCCACTGCCTGACTGCAGGGAGTAGGCTGTCAATCAGAAGAGCTGTTCTGTTCACATCAGGTCAAAGGAAGCAGGAGAATCACCGCCTGAACACATCATCACAGGGCAGAACGGGCAGGTAGATGGCAACTACCTGCCGGTAAGTTCTTAGCCCAATAGGCCAAAAACTTCAAAGTCCTGATGACCCCTTTAGCTCTGTTAATAGAATAGAAAATATTTTGAAGTCAATATGCAGTCCCTATGTAATACTGTTACCATTTTACTGTAATAAGCTTGTTCTTACTAATTGTTGGCTCTTTATGAAGGAGTCGGAGTGTAGAAAAATAGGCATTATAAGCATGGCTTACTGACCCCACAGCCCTGCTTCTATCAGCTGAGATTCCTACTATTTTTTGGAAAAGCAGCTACTAATACTTTCTAGTATAGCAGAGGATAACCAATATTTAGTTGTGATTTTCATTATTAAGATATTTTTTTCCCCTCTGTACAATATTGTATTATGTGACGTTGCACGTTACATGTTATTTAGATAAGAAGTATCCGGCTAATTGTTACTAATTATTATCAAACCCTTTGTGCTCAGAGGCCATGTCAGAATCCATTCATTGATGACTTGTGTAGCTTGATGGCTAAAACAGGTCTTTAAAATACATGTCTTTCCTTTTCTTCCAGGAACTTCTTTTCTAAAAGATCAAAGGACCTCAAATCCGCAGCTGTTTGGTAAAGTTCCTCCTAGAGAGAGCGCTCAGAAAGACTGTAAAATCATTCCGCAGGTGAGCGGCCTCCCCGTATAGACCCCATCCCAGTCCATGAACTGTTTATATACAAACCTTACATGGGAAGTCTTCGCTGTGCGATTGTGCACTGGACGTACAATTGTGTTTAGTTAACAGTCTCTGTCTAAGCTTTGTGCACAATTTACAGACGTAAGCATCACTTATTTGCACTGCAAGCTCCCAAAACCTGTTTTCTGTATTAATGTATTTTTTCCTACTACTTTATGAATTTAGTTATTAGGGTAAGATCAGACTTACTGGATTTTCAAGTGGAAATTGTGAACAGTAGAAAAATGGCAATATATTAAAATCCACAGCACCAACTTTATCTGAATGAGGCATTTAAACAGCCCTCCAGTCTCATTACTCTTGTTGTGTGTTCGGCAGTTAACGATCAATGATCTTTATTATTTTACTCATTTTTATAGCCCCATTACTTACATGCCACATTACAGACATTGTGAGCCCCAATGGGGACAGTGATGATGATCTACTGTACATTCCCTATCAGAGTGTGGGAGGAAACCAATGAAAACACGGCGAGAACGAACAAACTCCTTGCAGATGTTATCCTTAAGCTCTTCCTGTTCAGCTCTTGTTCTTCTTCCAGGCTTTGCTGTTGCCCAAGTCATGGTGATTGACAGCCGGCTTCACAGTGGCCTGTCAATCAGCAGGACATCAGCAGTCACGCCCCGTCAGCACAGCGGAAAATAAGCATCTGCTCTGTTATATGATGTTATCGGAAGCCACAGAATGGCCGTGAGAACCCATCCGTGATTGCTCAGAGGATTGGTATCGGACACTACAGTCAGGTATTAGCAACTACCTGCCTGTAAGTTGTGATGCCCATGAAAAGAAAAAAATAGACCCTGATAACCCCTTTAATGGGAACCTAGCAACCTAGTGCTAACCATTGAGCCACCATGCTGCCCATCTTGCAGTATGTACTTTATCATCATTCTGCCCGCCTTTTAAAAAAAAATGTCCTACTGGTGAGCTTGTGATGGTATTCTGCTGGTATAAAGCAGTCAGTAAGCGGTGACTGAGCTTCCGGGAAAGGGACCAGTAATAATATGGAGTGTCTGACTACCTCCCTCTGTAGAAGAAAAACTGAGAAAAAAGCGCGCTATATGAAGAACCTGATAGGTAGATGTGACGGAAACAGCCAAAAGGCCACTCACCTATTGGAGTTGTGCACCCCTGCACAACTCCAGTGTTAGTGTGAGGATGGAAAGAGCAGGCACGTCTCACCGCAGGGTACAGGTGGCTTGGCATACCACGTGCCGTGCGCTGCAGACCGCCGCTCGTGCTCACCGCTTCCAGGTTCCAAGTTGCAGACCACGTGACCGCCCACAGATCACATGACTCAGGATCAGATGTGCATCACCACAGGTCCTGAAAGTTAGGAGAGTGCAGCCCCTAACCGCAGGTCCTGAGTTGAGCAACGAAAGGGGGATTTTATGGTAAGGGGATTTAAGAATGATTGACTAGAAGCTGCTCCTGCCGCTAACCCCAAAAGGGGGACTGAAAGTGGTCCAAGTTAAATAAAATAAAAAAGCGGTCTATAGGGCGCTAAAAGAATGAACACTAGAGGTAAAAGATTTAGGGCTAAAAAATAAACTACATTTAATGAGCCCTTTCCACAACGCGTTTCGATAATTAACTATCTTCCTCAGGTGGTACAAGGGTATGAGCACAAACATAAAATATATATAGACAAGGATTCACAGTGATTGGTTGATACTAATTAGTTAACCTGGGTCCAAACAAAGGAAACCCTTCATGTGCTGGTGCAAAGTGTCCACATTGGTTTCACATAAGCCACCTTCACATGAATACAAAGTATCAAAAACACATTGGATAAGATATAGAATATGGCAATACAAGTTGGTAAACAGTTATTCAAAAATACATCTGTAGTGCCTACATCAATTTCATAGAAGTCACCTACACATAAATACAAAGAATCGAAACATATTAAGTGAGATATAGAGTAGTAATAAATATTAAAAAACAGTTATTCAAAACTGTAACATAAAAAAAAAAAAAAAAATTACCCCCAAGGGTTAATAGACAAAATTAAGTATATATTTTCAAAGAATATACATCACCAATGCAAAGCACACAAAAACATCACTGAATTATGATGTATTGCAAATTAGCGATGGAAGAAAAAAGAAAAACATTTAAAACATAGCAATTATGATTCCATTAGAAAGGAGAAGGAAATGACCTTAAGAACTGGTTACATTTTCAAGGGCCAAATTCAGACCCTCAGGGGCCAACGTGCCCAACTTGAAGATCC
This sequence comes from Phyllobates terribilis, assembly GCF_046119375.1. NCBI lineage: Eukaryota > Metazoa > Chordata > Amphibia > Anura > Dendrobatidae > Phyllobates > Phyllobates terribilis. The sequence continues at coordinate 96,235 of NW_027362796.1, read as the reverse complement.
AAAAACTTTCTTTATTAATCAAACTCACTAGTCGGTCGGGGACAGTATCAGGTATGTGGTCTATAATAGTTAGCCTCATATCTCCTGGATCTTTTTGATGAACAATGCTAAAATGTTTGGATACGCTGTGTAATTGATAGCCTATCCGAATGTTATGTCTGTTTATTTAGACGTGCGTGCATAGTTTGTATCGTTCGACCCACGTACTGGAGGTTGCAAGTACACTCAAGCAAATAGATCACATGTGTCGATTGACAATTCACATTGTGTTTGATAGAGAATTTTTTTTCCTGTGGTATCTGATGAAAAATTCTTTTGATTACCACTTTGAATGACTCTACGACATAAACATGTAGCCATATTACAGGAAGACGCCCCGAACAGACACCCCCTTGTGAGGGTTGTGTTCTAGATTTCAAGGATGTGTTACTTGGTGCTATTAAGTTTCGTAAATTTCTGTTCTTCCTATAGATAATGCTCGACTTGTTGGGTATAAAGGGTCCTAAAATAGGGTCACCCTTCAAGATAAACTAGAATTTATTCAAAATATTATGGATGGTAACCCTAGATTGACTAAATGTGGTGACCATGCTCCATCTAGTCAAGTCTGAGGCTAATTTATTTCTACTCTTATTTTTATCAGTGAATGACTCAATCCTATCAAGACACATACCCTGTGTAAGGGTTTTAGTTCTGGAGAAAGCATCTGACGCGCCCCTGGGCCTGCTGTGTCGCGCAGCGTCTCGCGCACGGGGGCTTACCCGGAACCGGATCAGATGAGGGTTGTAGTCTCCGAGTGGCGGGGACCCGGTCCGTGCCCAGGGAGTCAAACTCGATGTGTGGCAGTCTTGATAGATGTTATTTGAGTGTCGACTACGCCACCCGTTGATTTGCAGCTATGGAGCTGCCGCTGCAGGGCAGACCGCTGAGGCCGGTGTAGAATTGTGCAGCGTGATAGTATAGCCATAGTATGGCCTCAGGGCAGCCGACGTGGAAAATGGGGGTAGCAGGAACCACTCAGAGACGGTGCGGTGTAATTCAGGGTCTTTACTGGTAACAACGATCGACCCTCCCGGAGTACTTGCTAGCGAACGGGGCCTGGTCAGTCTTTGAGCAGATGGGATCTCCCCTGGCCAGGCGGAGTTGTAGGCCTCCCAAACTGACTGTACTCTTCTGGCTACCTTGCTAGAAGCGGATATAAGTAGCCCACGTCCCTGAGTGTACCGTGTGGTGCTCACCCGTATGGCCGGTGACTCGGGGCCTTCTAATGGCTTCCGCTCCACGATGGCGGTGCTGGTCCCACGCGTGTGACCGTGCCTTCGGGTTTCTGGGCCTGAGGACCTGAAATCCCCTGCCGGTCGGCTTCTGCTGCTGGGTAAGAGTTAGTCCCCACAGCCTCGGACGCCGGGTCCGGTAAGAAAGCTTCTCAGTCAGGGCGAGCTCTGCAGCTGCCAGCCCCTGACTCGTAGTAGTATTGCTCCCACTGAGCTTCTGCTGCTTCTTCCTATGACTGTTTCTTGTCTCTACTCTCCTAGACTCCTAACCCTGCTTCAGCCCCGGGTTTATATAGGGGAAGTTCTTCCCCTCCCAAGACTGGGCAGGAGGTGTGGCATGCACAGGATCCCTGACCAAAGGACCTCCCACCTGCTCTCAGACATAACATTACATTACTGTGGAAACCAGACCCCTGGGGTGCCACATTCCCCCCTAGTGAAATTTAGTACTCCGGGACTAAACACATTTTTGTAAACATAACAGAGTACAACCAAAACATTATAATAAAGAGACACATAACAATGGTCACGGCGTGTCCGCAACCGGGTGCAGTCTTTGAGGGGAAGCAAGGTGTCCATTTCACCAAAACAGGGAGACGTAACCAGGTAGGGGTCTGTCCTACCCCGAGTCCTTAACAGTCTCTAGTCCATCCTGGGTTACGCTCCAACTAATTGTACAAGGATTCCCGGTAGATCCACCAAGGATTCCTAAAAATAACTAGAAACACAAAATTATACACAAGCAACAATACACAGGTAAACATAAATAAAACAATTTATACACTTTAAATCCTCCAGTGTGCGGGTAACTGGCCTCTAGTGGCCCTAGTGGACCTACGGAGCTGACTGCCTAGCCCTGAACTACAGGGTGTAGGAGCTGTCAAGGGTAAACTGGGCAGCTCTCTACCGGCTCTTTGGCTCACTAGGGATATGTCAGGCTCACTGCAAGCAGAGGGTTGATCCTCCTGGTTTGTGGGTGTGGGGTCTTCTGCCTCCTGGACCGGCTGTTCTTCCAGCTCTACCTGTTGCTCCGTAGGTGCTTGGGATGCTGGTTGGAGGAAGGTGAGTACGGGTACCACAACTGCACCATTGACTTGAGTCCAAGACCGAGGGAAGTCCCCGAGCACAGTACTAACCATATCTTCCCTTTCCTCTACGGGTCGATGGTCTTCTTGTTCCTCCTCAGGGTTCCTCAGTTGTTCGGGACACTTCTTCAGGTGGTCCCGGGATACAATGGCTGTGGTTTCCCCTCCGTCTTTACTGATGGTACAAACCTTCGGGTTTTCGTGGCTTGAGGGCAGTACGGTGTACGGGTCCTTCTCCCACTGGTCGTCCAACTTGTGGAGCCGTCTCTTCCTCTTCAAGACCTGCTCTCCGGGTACCAGGGGAACAGCGGGAGCATACTGGTTGTAAGTTTTCTCTTGTCTTTCCCTAGCCTGAAAGAGACTTCGCTCCACGCTCTCCTGTACTCTCCGGTACTGCTGCTGCCTCTCTGTGTCCCAGTCTGTTTCTGGTGAAGTGTCCTCGGGTGTCAGGACTCCCATTTCCAGGTCAACAGGTAACTTACCAGGTCTTGCCCTCATTAGGTAAGCCGGGGTACAGTTGGTGGAACCTACCGGGATGTGGTTGTATAGGTCCACCAGATCGGGCAACTTCTCAGGCCACAGACTGCGTTCCTCCAGGGGCAACGTTTTTAGAAGATCCATTACCACCTGGTTCATTTTCTCACAAAGTCCATTAGTTTGCGGATGGTAGGGTGTCGTCCTTATCTTCCGGCAGCCATACAGATTGCAGAATTCCTGGAAGACCTCCGCTTCAAAGGCAGGTCCCTGGTCCGTCAGCACTTGGTCCGGGTACCCGTGTGGACGGCAAAAGTGCTGCTGGAAGGCTCTAGCTGCTGTTTGAGCCGTTAAGTCCTTGACGGGGACGACAACCAAAAACCGGGAGTAATGATCCACGATGGTTAACGCGTAGACGTAGCCACTTCTGCTTGGGGTCAGTTTTACATGATCCAAGGCTACCAGTTCCAACGGTTGCCGGGTGACGATGGACCGCAGGGGAGTCTTCTGGCTGGCACGGTCCTTCCTTCTCAGGTTGCACGGGCCACAGTCTCTGCACCACTTCTCAATGGTTCCCCTCATGCCTACCCAGTGGAATCGCTCGCGCAGCAGGAACTCCAGCTTCTTCCACCCGAAGTGTCCAGCTCCGTCGTGGTATGCCTCCATCACCATGGCTGCGTCTCTTCGTGGCACCACTACTTGCCAGAGTAGTTCATGCGTCCGGGAGTTAACCATTCTGCGGCACAACTTCCCCTTATAAAGGAACAGTCGACTCTTCTCTGCCCATAGTTGTTTGGCTTCCTCCGGAGCGTCTGGTTCAAGGCAAGCCTCCGGGCGAGTCAGCATCTCCTTCACCAGTCAGACGGCAGGGTCGCTGTCTTGCGTTTCCGCCCAGTTGTAGTGAGGTAAGGGGTTCAACGTAGCAGCCTGCTTACTCCTTACCCGGTGGGAATACTGGATAGTCCCATGACGGTGGAACGCAGGGAGTTCAACTTCTTCCAGTCCCTCCGGATCTTCTCCTTCGTCCGGTAGGTTTGGCATCCTGGACAGGGCGTCCGCGTTGGTATTGGAGCGTCCGGCCCAGTATTTGATTGTGAACTCGTAGTTGGACAGACGGGCCATCCACCTCTGCTCCAGGGCACCGAGTCTTGCCGTGTCCAGGTGTGTCAACGGGTTGTTATCCGTGTACACGGTGAACCGGGAAGAAGCGAGGTAATGCTTAAAGCGCTCGGTGACTGCCCATACTACGGCCAGGAACTCTAGCTTAAATGAGCTGTAATTCTCGGGGTTCCTTTCGGTGGGTCGCAGTTTTCGGCTGACGTAGGCGATTACTCGTTCCTTCCCCTGCTGGATCTGGGACAGTACGGCTCCTAGCCTGATGTTACTGGCGTCGGTGTAGAGGATAAAGGGCTGGCTATAATCCGGGTACGCCAGGATTTCGTCCCCCGTGAGGGCCATCTTCAGCTGGCGGAAGGACTCTTCTTCCAGCTCCTCCCATTTGAAGGGCGGCTTCTGGTTCTTGGCCTTCCGGGACTGGCCTATCAGGAGGTCCTGCATAGGTGCTGCCTTTTTGGTGAAACCGGGAATAAACCTTCGGTAGTAGCCTACCAACCCGAGGAACTGCCGCACTTCTTTTACGCTGGAGGGGCTTGGCCATTCCTTAATTGCGGTGATCTTATCAGGGTCGGGAGCCACTCCGTCAGCGCTCACCACGTGTCCCAGGTACTGCACCTTTGGTTTCAGGAGGTGACACTTGGAGGGTTTCACCTTTAGGCCGTAACTCGCCAGAGCTTCGAACACTTCCGCCAGGTGTTTCAGGTGGTCCTCATACGTCTTGGAATATACGATGACATCGTCCAGGTACAACAGGACCGTCTCGAAGTTTCTGTGGCCCAGACAACACTCCATTAGTCATTGGAAGGTTCCTGGTGCGTTGCAGAGTCCGAACAGCATGCAGGTGAACTCGCTAAGTCCCATCGGGGTGGTGAATGCGGTCTTCTCCCGGTCCGCCTCTGCTACAGGAACCTGCCAGTACCCGCTAGTGAGATCCAAGGTAGAGAAGAAGTTAGCAGATCTTAAAGCAGCCAATGACTCCTCTATCCTTGGTAAGGGGTACGCATCCTTGTGTGTGATACGGTTGATTTTCCGGTAATCTACACACATCCTCATGGTGTTGTCTTTTTTTCTGACTAAGACTAGTGGAGCTGCCCAGGGGCTACAGCTATCCCTGATCACCCCAGCCTCCTTCATGTCTCTAAGCATCCCCTTGGCGTGTTGGTAGTGGGCAGGGGGTACGGGTCGATACCTCTCTTTTATAGGAGGATGGTCTCCCGTGGGGATGTGGTGTTCTACCCCCTTGACTTGCCCGAAGTCTAACGGGTGTTTACTGAACACTCTCTCGTACTCTTGAACCACCCGATAGACTCCTTGTTTCTGGTGTGCGGGGGTGGAGTCAGTACCCAGATGTAGTTGCTGACACCAGTCCTCCATGTTTTTCTTAGAGCCGTTACCTTCCTCCGGGTGAGATGGAGGCAAGGGTTCCACAGATTGTATAGAATTTTGGTTAATGGTATATAATTTGGCTAGCGTAGCATACTGGGGCAGGTACACTTCCCTCTCCCCGATATTTATTATGCGAACGGGCACCCTCCCATGGCGTACATCAACCACCCCCCGTGCTGTCAAAATGGTGGGCCTACTGTCCGAGTAAACTGGTTCTACCATTGCCTGGTAATCCCTACCTCTCAGACCAATAGCTGCCCGGCACCAAATCATCATTTCACTTTTTGGGGGCATGGCAATAGGAAAAGGGTCACACATTCTTACGCTACCAATCTCACCGCCGGAGAGTTCCACCTGTTGCCGTCGCATCAGTGCCCGGATCTCTTTCTGGAGCACCCGCTGCTCGCCGGAGCTGGCGTTCTTGGCAACCTGCTGTAAAAGGAAAATCACCTCTGCAAGACAATTTTCAATTACATTAGTTCCTAGAGTTATTTTTGGGTGACTCTCATGTTTGTCAATATCTACAATGATCAGTCCCTGTGCTGCCAGTTCGACTCTACCGATTTTGATGGTCACTTCTTTAAATCCGATCTGTGGCACGGGCTGGCCATTGCTGGCGATGATACTCAAGTCGTCGTCAGGGTAGCGGGTAATATCCGAGTCATTCCAGTACTGCTTAAAGAGCACGTACGGGATGGTGGTGACCTGTGACCCGGTGTCCAGTAGGGCACTCATGGGAATGCCATCCAGTACCACAGGCAAGACTGGACGTCCTCCCACATATCTGTCGCGCCAGTTCGATGGGCCTGGTGATCTTTTTCCTGGGGGTTGGCCCTCTACCCCAGGTTGTGCCCGTTTAAAGAACAGTACCTTGCCATATGTCCGGGTTGATTGCAGCGGCGGCAGATGGGTCGTCCGTCCTCGCTGTATCGGTCACTGGGTCTTCCTCTGGCCGGTGGGGTCCTCCTTGGTCGACGCCACGGGACGTCCTCCGGTCCGGATGCCAGCTGGATCTTTCCTGAAGAGGAGACCTGTAAAGACTGCACAGTTCGGGTTAGCGCAGCAACGCTCTTAGCTAGCTCTTGGACCTGATGGTGTAGGTCTGGAGCCGGGTCATTGTCCAAAGCCTGCGCATCAGCTCCCACAGGCCCTGCCGACAAAGGCGCCGCCTCCTGGTGGTAAGTGATAGCAGGGCGCCTGTGGGTCACAACGCCACCTGGTGCCGGTTCTCGGAGCACCCGGATGGCTCTGTCCTTGAACTGTGCAAATCCCAGATGGGGATCCTGCAAGGCCATTGCCCGCAACTGGGTTCGGTGGGTATTACAATATAGTCCCTCTATAAACTGTTCGGTCAACAGCCTGTCCTCGTTTCCCACTCCATCAGGGTCGGTCTGCTTAATGGCCCTCAGGGCCTCTTGTAGGTTTAGTGCATAGTCCCTTATACTCTCATGCGCTCGCTGCTTGCACCCGTAGAATCTAAGCTTAATCTCGGCTGAGGTGCGGGTATCAAAGGTGTCCTTCAGCCGGGTTAGTATCCCTGCGACAGTCTTCCTCCCAGGTGGCCAGGATTTTACTTCCCTTTTGGCTGCCCCGGTTAGTTGGGCCACCAGGATGCTCACTTTTTGCTCTTCTGTGAGGGGGTACACCTGGAAGAGGCTATCCAGCTTTTCTCTAAAGTCATGCAGGGTATGTGACTCCCCTGAGTACTGGGGTAGCCAAGCTGCTCCCGGGATATAGGGCATGGTGAAGGGCATAACTGCAGCAGCGGTAGCGCTGGCGGGGGTTGAGGCAGTGAAGCTCTCCTCCGTATCCGACATCTTCCTCCCCCCTAGTGGACCGTGGCCTACCTTGCGATGATCCTCTTCCGTAGGCCGCGGCTCCGCAGTGGATGGTTGAGGACCTTCCGTCGCGCTCCTGTGACGTCAGCGTCTGCTGTGCTCCTTCCAGGACCTTACGCAACGTCCGGACGTGAGGCGGGGCTTCAGTTCTCGCGCGCTTTCGGAGTCCACGCCCCTCTTCTTCCCGCGCGGCGTCCTCAAGATGGCGTCCAATGGCGGGAAAACTCCACGGATGGCGGGAAGAAGGCAGAAGATGGCGCCGGATGGCGGGAAACTTCACCGATGGCGGGAAGAAGTCTGAAGATGGCGCCGGATGGCGGGAATCTTCACCACAGGTAAGTTTGAAAAGTCTCTTTTTCAGGCACGCAGTACCCGGTGGTTGCGGGCACGAAATCCTGCCGACTACGCCAAAGTTGACGCGCCCCTGGGCCTGCTGTGTCGCGCAGCGTCTCGCGCACGGGGGCTTACCCGGAACCGGATCAGATGAGGGTTGTAGTCTCCGAGTGGCGGGGACCCGGTCCGTGCCCAGGGAGTCAAACTCGATGTGTGGCAGTCTTGATAGATGTTATTTGAGTGTCGACTACGCCACCCGTTGATTTGCAGCTATGGAGCTGCCGCTGCAGGGCAGACCGCTGAGGCCGGTGTAGAATTGTGCAGCGTGATAGTATAACCCCCAACGGGAGGGGTATGGCCTCACGGCAGCCGACGTGGAAAATGGGGGTAGCAGGAACCACTCAGAGACGGTGCGGTGTAATTCAGGGTCTTTACTGGTAACAACGATAGACCCTCCCGGAGTACTTGCTAGCGAACGGGGCCTGGTCAGTCCTTTAGCAGATGGGATCTCCCCTGGCCAGGCGGAGTTGTAGGCCTCCCAAACTGACTGTACTCTTCTGGCTACCTTGCTAGAAGCGGATATAAGTAGCCCACGTCCCTGAGTGTACCGTGTGGTGCTCACCCGTATGGCCGGTGACTCGGGGCCTTCTAATGGCTTCCGCTCCACGATGGCGGTGCTGGTCCCACGCGTGTGACCGTGCCTTCGGGTTTCTGGGCCTGAGAACCTGAAATCCCCTGCCGGTCGGCTTCTGCTGCTGGGTAAGAGTTAGTCCCCACAGCCTCGGACGCCGGGTCCGGTAAGAAAGCTTCTCAGTCAGGGCGAGCTCTGCAGCTGCCAGCCCCTGACTCGTAGTAGTATTGCTCCCACTGAGCTTCTGCTGCTTCTTCCTATGACTGTTTCTTGTCTCTACTCTCCTAGACTCCTAACCCTGCTTCAGCCCCGGGTTTATATAGGGGAAGTTCTTCCCCTCCCAAGACTGGGCAGGAGGTGTGGCATGCACAGGATCCCTGACCAAAGGACCTCCCACCTGCTCTCAGACATAACATTACATTACTGTGGAAACCAGACCCCTGGGGTGCCACACATCCATCAATAACTTTTTGGGGTAGCCTTTCTGTAGAAATCGTTTTTTCAATATTTTAGATTCCACTAAAAATTCAGAATCTCTGGTGCAGTTTTTTCGGACCCTCTAATATTGCCCATAAGGGACATTGGTGATCCATTTACTCAAATGTCCATGCACATCTACATGTATCGGTTCAGTCTCTATAGATTGGTGACCAGGGAAGGGCTTTGTGGGGGTGGAATTATAGTTTTTCCTCTCTTTTCTTCTAATAAAAAATGTTGTTGTATAGTTAGTTTTTAAAAAAAATCATTGAGATCAAGATATAAAGAAAACAGTAGGAGAATTAGGGCAGAAGGACAAACCTCGTTCAAGTAATCGGATCTTATCATCGGTTAAAATATGGTCCGACAAATTAAAAATTCCTAAATTCCCATTCGTGCTATTGTATTCTAATCTGCCTTTGTCCTTTTTTCGGATATATCCAGTAGAGGTACCGGGTTTGCGGAGGGTTCGTCCTCTCCCTCTACAATCCCGTTTTCTCTTTTTCTCTTTGGGTGACGTCCGGGCGCAACCCGAAAAAAACTGTGTGATTTTTGAATCCCTCATATTGGGATTCTGAATGTAGGTAGCATTTTTCTCATTCAGAGAAGCCGAAAAATGGGCTCTAGTTGATGATTCTTGTACAGATGGGGTTAAGTCAATTGTCGAAGATACATTTCGTAAAACAAGTAAGGGAACTACAGGATGAGTGATGTTGGTGGTATTAGATTCCTTAACCCCTTAAGCCCCGGAGCATTTTTCGTTTTTGCATTTTCGTTTTTGCTCCCCTTGTTCCCAGAGCCATAGCGTTTTTATTTTTTTGTCAATATGGCCATGTGAGGGCTTATTTTTTGCGGGACGAGTTGTACTTTTCAACGCCATTACTAGTTTTATCATATCCTGTACGGGAAAACGGGAAAAAAATTCCAAGTGCGGTAAAATTGCAAAAAAAGTGCAATACCACAGTTGTTTTTTATTTATTTATTTTACCATGTTCACTGAATGCTAAAACTGACCTGCCCTTCTTATTCTACAGGTCATTACGAGTTCATAGACACCAAACATGTATAGGTTCTTTTATATTTAAGTGGTGAAAAAAAATTCCAAAATTTGGTAAAAAAAAAAATAAAAAAATAGCGCCATTTTCTAAGACCCGTAGCGTCTCCATTTTTCGTGATCTGGGGCTGGTTGATGGCTTATTTTTTGCGTGCCAGGCTGACGTTTTTATTGATAACATTTGGGGTAGATCTGATGTTTTGATCGCCCGTTATTGCATTTTATTGCAATTTTGCGGCGACCAAAAAACGTAATTCTGGCGTTTAGAATTTTTTTCTCGCTACGCCGTTTACCGATCAGAATAATTCTTTTTTTATATTGATAAATCGGGCGATTCTGAACGCGGCGATACCAAATATGTGTATGTGGTTTTTTTTTTAATATATTTTATTTTGAATGGGGCGAAAGGGGGGTGATTTAAACTTTTATATTTTTTTATTTTTTTTTTATATTTTTAAAAACTTTTTTTTTTTACTTTTTGCTTGCTTCTATAGTCTCCATAGGAGACTAGAAGCAGCAACTATCCGATCACCTCTGCTACATACAGGGGACAAGCAGGTCCCCTGCATGCAGCAGAAATGGTCCTGTGCTATGAGCGCCGACCACTAGGTGGCGCTCATAGCGACAAGATCATGACAACCACAGGCGTCTGCTGCAGACCCTGGGTTGTCATGCACGCCCATCGGCGACCCGCGATCACGTGACGGGGTCGCCGGTGGGCGGGGCTTATGACGCGCTACCCGGAAGCGCGCGTTAAATGCTGCTGTCGGAGATTGACAGCAGCATTTAACTGGTTAACAGCCGCGGGTGGATCGCGATTCCACCCGCGGCTGTTGCGGGCACATGTCAGCTGTAAGAATCAGCTGACATGTGCTCCGTTCAGTGAGGGCTCAGTGCAGCAGCCCTCACTGAACGGAGGGTACGCAAATATGCGTACTAATACGTCCCAGTAAGGGGTTAATCCCATCCACAACAGGTGATTCAAACGAAGTGAGATAGTGTATAGTTGTGCACTGTCAACAAGGATAAATTCTTGAGGTCAACATGGACCTCCATTTGTGTAGATATGGCTGTGGGTGGGGAGTTGATTTCAAGGTCTGATGAAAACTGGACTGGATCTTTATCTATAGAATGGACTATTGGGGCTATATCCAAAGATGTGGGATTTTAGTCCAAAAAGGACTGCATCGTCTGAACAGTGTCTAAATTTTCTGTATCAATTGAAACCCTCTTATTATTTTCTGACCTATTTTTATCTGCCATAGATTTCATGACTCCCATTTTTGTAGAAACAGTTGGTAAAGTTTTCTTGTGCTGTTCATAAAAACTCTTTTGTTTAATAGATTTAAGAAATTTTAAAGACAAACTTCTCTTTTTGTCAGGGGAATCGGGTGTGGTAAACGGAGGATTTGGAATTAAAATAGGATCAGATTCGATCCCTCAGTGAAATTAGCTGGTTCCTGTCGGGATGGAATAGAGGAACCAGCAATTGCATCTATTGCACATATGTCCTTCCTATCCCATAGTAATTTTGCTGCTTTTTTCCTTATAATCTCCTCTTCAAATTTAATTAGTCTGATTTTGAGATTTGCATCCTTCTCATTAAACTCTACAAAGGGAACAAATGAATCAAGCTTCCTTCTGAGAGATTTAAGTTCCTCTAGGGCCTGTTGCGCTAGAAGAGTTCTCTTGGTGATGAGAAGTTTCATCATACCAAAGAAACCAATGTGGACACTTTGCACCAGCACATGAAGGGTTTCCTTTGTTTGGACCCAGGTTAACTAATTAGTATCAACCAATCACTGTGAATCCTTGTCTATATATATTTTATGTTTGTGCTCATACCCTTGTACCACCTGAGGAAGATAGTTAATTATCGAAACGCGTTGTGGAAAGGGCTCATTAAATGTATTTTATTTTTTAGCCCTAAATCTTTTACCTCTAGTGTTCATTCTTTTAGCGCCCTATAGACCACTTTTTTATTTTATTTAACTTGGACTACCTCCCTCTGTAAGCACCGTACTCGCAGGTCACAGTCCTGATGGAGCGGAGTTAGAGGAGGCTAGCCGCAATGCAGTAGTGAAATAAATGACAGTCATGTATTGACTTGGATATTTTATTTTTGTTTTTTAAAACCCGAGTGTACAATTGCTTACAGGGGACTGCCTGAGCTGAACTGAAACCTCTACAGAATCGTGAATGTGTGCAATGTCCCCAGCTGATCAACGGTCACATAACCGCATGAAAGCAATTTGTATACTTGTGGGCACATGCCAACTATACGTAAGAATTGAGCGAAACTGAGACCATCCACTGACGGGGGAACTATGACAGTGTGTGCTTTACTCATGGGCACAATTCTGTAGTCTGCAAACTTTTAATTTCAGCCCTGACAATCCCGTTCTTTCTTTTTATTACCCTTTTCCAAGAGCAAAAAGGTTTTATTATTTTTCCATTGACACAGCCATGTGAGGATTTTTTTTTTTTGCAGAACGAGTTGTAGTTTTGAATGATGCAATTAATTTTGCTATATAACATACATTATAAAAGAGGCAGCCATACTTGCCAATACCTAGTCGCAATACTAATGTACTACGGGATGTAGCAGCCCTCAGGTGGAGAGAGAGCTGGTGCAAAATACTGATGAAATAACCACTCTCACACCTACCGTATTTTTTGGACTATAAGATGCACCGGACCATAAGAAGCACCTAGGTTTTAGAGAAGAAAAAAAAAATATTTACGCAAAAGATGTGTTCATGATGCACTTTTAAGGGGAAGGGGGTCTTCTGCTGACACTGGTATAGGGGTAATGTCCCCCAATTCTGACAATATCCCCCATCCTGGTATATATGCCCCCCCCCCCTTCCTTTTATACGTGGTCCCCATCCTGGTATGCCTGGCATCCCTCCATCCTGGTATGCATGGAACTCCTCCATCCTGGTATGCATGGCACCCATCATCCCTATCCTGGTGTGCATGGCACCCCTAATCCCTATCCTGGTATGCATGGCACCCCTCATCCCTGTCCTGGTGTGCATTGCACCCCTCATCCCTGTCCTGGTATGCATGGCACCCCTCATCCCTGTCCTGGTATGCATGGCACCCCTCATCCCTGTCCTGGTATGCATGGCACCCCTCATCCCTGTCCCGGTATGCATGGCACCCCTCATCCCTGTACCGGTATGCATGGCACCCCTCATCCCTGTCCCGGTATGCATGGCACCCCTCATCCCTGTCCCGGTATGCATGGCACCCCTCATCCCTGTCCCGGTATGCATGGCACCCCTCATCCCTGTCCCGGTATGCATGGCACCCCTCATCCCTGTCCCGGTATGCATGGCACCCCTCATCCCTGTCCCGGTATGCATGGCACCCCTCATCCCTGCCCCGGTATGCATGGCACCCCTCATCCCTGTCCCGGTATGCATGGCACCCCTCATCCCTGTCCCGGTATGCATGGCACCCCTCATCCCTGTCCCGGTATGCATGGCACCCCTCATTCCTGTCCCGGTATGCATGGCACCCCTCATCCCTGTCCCGGTATGCATGGCACCCCTCATCCCTGTCCCGGTATGCATGGCACCCCTCATCCCTGTCCCGGTATGCATGGCACCCCTCATCCCTGTCCCGGTATGCATGGCACCCCTCATCCCTGTCCCGGTATGCATGGCACCCCTCATCCCTGTCCCGGTATGCATGGCACCCCTCATCCCTGTCCTGGTATGCATGGCACCCCTCATCCCTGTCCTGGTATGAATGGCACAGCAATCTCCGTCCTGGTATGCATGGCACAGCAATCCCCATCCTGGTATGCATGGCACCCCTAATCCCTATCCTGGTATGTATGGCCCCCTCATCTTTATCCTGGTATGTGTGGCCCCCTCATCTTTATCCTGGTATGTATGCCCCCCTCATCTTTACCCTGGTTTGTATGGCCCCCTCATCCTTTTCCTAGTCTGCATGGTCCCCGTAATCCCCATCATGCTGCACATATAAAAAATAAATATATAAACACTCTTGCTCACCTTTCTTCTCTCCTCCAGCGCTGACGCCTGTCTGCCCGCACTGATCTCCCCATGTGAGCCGCGCATGGCGTCACTGCCATGCGCGGCTCACAAGGAGAGATCAGCTGACGGAAGTCACTGCTCCCCGCGCCGGGACTGTGTGCGCGGGGAGCGGTGACTTCATGCTCCTTCATAGCCGGCACACAGCTTAGCCGCGCTGCGGCTCCTGCTGCTACCGGGTTATCTCGTGTGCCCGCTTATTAAAGGGCATGAATATTCACCCCCTCCCCACGCCCATGGGCGTGGAGAGAGGTTAAATATTCATGCCCTTTAACAGCGGGCACAGGCGATTCCGGCAGCAGCTGCGGCTACACTGTGTGCTGCTATTAAGGAGCATGAATATTCAGTGCTCCCCATGGGCGTGGGGAGCAGTGAATATTCATTTTCTTTAGCAGCGGGGACAGCGTAGGCTGCTGCCTCCTGTGCCCCGCTCTTCCACCGCTACCGCTCCCCACAGCACAGTATATATACTCACCCCTCCCCAACATTCGGACTATAAGATGCACCCCCCATTTTCCTCCAAAATTTTGGAGGAAAAAAATGCGTCTTATAGTCTGAAAAATACGGTACTATTCATGTAGGGGATTAGAAATGCACAGGATAAGGCTTGTATAGGGCGCCAGTCACACAGATACATGTAGTGCAACATGCCAACTTGCAGCCTATTAGTGATGCCAAAGCTATTACAGAATTTCCCCAAAAATAAGCCCTAGCATGATTTTACAGGATTTTTGGAGGATGCTTGACATATAGGCCCTACTCCAAAAATAAGCCTTAGTTAGTCAGGGCTGGCGTTAGGAGAGGGGAGCAACTGGGCAATTTATCAGGGCCCCTACTCTCTTTGGGGCTCTAAGCATTTCTATTCCAAGGCTGCTTAAGGACCTTTGGTGACATCATAGTCATGTGACCATAATGTCAGCAAAGGTTCTTGAACTGTGGGAGCCTAGAGTAACTGAAGAGTAGATAGACTGGTATGTAGGGGGGGAGACTGGACAATTTCTCTAGGTTCCCACTCTGAGGCCCTCAGCGTTTCTATTCCAAGGTTCAGACTACTTAAGGACCTTTGGAGAAATCACTGTCCTATGACCCTGATGTCACCAAAGGTCTTTTAACAGAGGAAGTCTAGAGGAGCTGAGACAGGCTGGTATGTATGTGCAGTGTGTGTGTCTGTGTATATTCTTGTGTATGTGCAATGTGTGTGATATGACATGATTATTATATATGGATAAATGAAGACATTCCCTGAAAATAAGCCCTAACCCATCTTTTTGAGCAAAAAATGATATAAGACCTTGTCTTATTTTCTGTAAAAGATGCTAGATCAGGCGGTCTGCCGAGCACTATATATGTGCACCCTACAAGAACAGACACATGGTTTCCACCAACACTACAAAAGCCTGGCTGCATCCTGCAAGGATGGAAAATTATGTAAGGTATTAGTTAATATTTTGACCAAAATATGTAAGCCTGCACCTACGTCAGGGGTCCTCATTGTCTTTCCAGCGAAAAGACAATATAACGTATTGGAAAACCAGATTTAACGCTGGCAGTAAAATGTTTTACCTCACAGAAAGAATCCACCTCGATCCCATGCTGTCCTGTCTGTATACTTGCTTTTGCTTCATTCTCTGCCCAGGAGCTGTGGTTCCTGCACAGTCAGACAGCCATTACACAGTATACGATTATCTCCACACATTATATTTTTACACATCCAATTGTGGAACTTATTAATCCAATGTATGTTGATTAAAATGTACTTTAATATGACAACCCCTTTTGAACTTGGAGGGACCCTTTACTGCCGTGCAGCAATCATAAATGCCCAAAGGCAAAACCCTCTTGGGGAGGGGAGAATAAGTGAACATGTTTGTTGGTAATGCCTCAGTGTTGTTGGACACGTGCACTTATTGGCACTTGCAGTAATCGTTGTTTATGGCTACTTGTAGCATCTGCACAGTGGAAACCTACCTTACTTAAAGGGGTTGTCCGTACTTGGCCAGTGCCAATCTCTTGAATGAAATTGGAAAACCCTATACTTACCTCCCACACCAGTGCCGTTCCAGCAGTGTTGGCGCCAGGTCTCTCGGTGCTCACGTGACAATATGAAATCTGCAGCCAATTGGGGGGTGTGATCGTCCACTCTGATGAAATAATAAAGGCAACAGCCGGCGACATAGTGTCATGTGAGTGCCAGGAGACCCGATGCCTAATATTGCTGAAAAGGCGCCAGTGCAGGAGATGAGTATAAGCCTCTCTTATTTAACATGGAGAACTCAGGCATTTAGGATGGGGTTGTCCAAGTAGAACTCTTGTGTATATTATTTAGCCAAAATTAAAATGTACCAAATATCCACATGTGCAAATACCGTATATAAAGCCTTTTACTCCAAATTCCGTTATTTCTCCTCTGATCTCATCAGTGGCCGTTCATTCAAAGCCACAAATTGTTTGTCTATCCTGATATCTTGTGGAACAGCCTGGCCTCACATGGGTTCTCCTCCCTCTTATCTCGGACCCTCAGTATTGACACCCTCACTTTTTTCATGCCCCTACATCTTTATATTTAATGCGGAAATGTAGCACCCTGAGGACTCGGCTGCTACAGGGGTATTGCACCTCAAACCAGAGGTGTGGTATTCCACTCCCGGGTAAGGATGGAGTGTGGAACTGAGCTAGTAGGCTGCATGCACTACATACATCCCATTTCCGGGGGACAGAACTACGGTACTCCCACCAGTATATGTGCAGGTACGACAGTGTCTGTCCCTGGCTGGAGTGGGAGGGGGGTGGAACATCCCAGTAGTGTAGGAGCAGATAGGGGGAGTAGTCTGGGTAAATGTAGGAGTTCATTGGGTGCTGGTCACCTGAGCTCACACATAGAGGGAGTATATAAGGTGGGCACCATCTTAGGACAGGGTCAGTCAGTCAGTCAAGTCAGTGAGTCAGCAGTAACTCCAGGAGAGGAGAAGGAAGAGGGACTCAGAGGCGCAGGACGAGAGGGGACCCCAAGAGCCCGTATGAGAACTGATAAGGGTGAAGGGTCGGCAAAAGGGTACCGGATCCCAAGCTGGCGGAGGCCAAAGCACACCTTAGCCAGGAACCGGAGGTCGTGGGCAAGATTTGCCACGACCCTCACCAAATCCACCAGAATGGCACACCGAGCATAGGGTCAGGGAAGCCAGAGAAGGTTCAACCACCAAGAGACCCGAGGGAGCCGGACATAGGTGGATCCCTGGTGAGAACGGCCAGAGAGAGAGAAGAAGGGAGCTCAGGACCATACTCAGGAATTGCCCGGGAGTTGACCGAGTCCCGCACCTGGTGGACGCAGCACGGCTTGGGTGGTCACTGCTGTACAGAGTGACCCGAGCAACACCAGTGAGTAAAAACCCTGAAACTGCATTTCATGCCTCTGAGTCTCCTTGCTGCACCTTCACAACCACCATCCTCCACGTCTGACCCCCTGAGGCTATACCCCTCCCGTTGGGGGTTATACTACCACAGCTGCACACACACCACCAGCCTCAGCGGACCATCCTGCAGCGGCGGCCTTTTGACCGCAAATCAACGGGTGGCGTAGTCGACACTAAGAACATCTGCAAGGACTGCCGCACACTGAGTTTGACACCCTGGGCACGGACCGGGTCACAGCCACTCGGAGACTACAACCCCCATCTGATCCGGCTCCGGGTATCCCTAACAACATGGCCCAGGGGGCGCGTCAACTTTGGCGTAGTCGGCAGGATTACGTGCCCGCAACAACCGGGTACTGCGTGCCTGAAGAAAAGTTCGCATTTACCTCAAAACGAAGTCTCCCGCCAATTCCAGAGGGTCCCCGCCATCGGACGCCATCTCGGATCAGTTCCCGCCATTTGCCCGTCATCTGCAGTCTTTTCCCGCCATCTGCAGTGTTTCCCGCCACTGGGAAGCGATTCCCGCCATCTAAGAAGATTTCCCGCCTTGGCAGAGCGGACGCCATTATGGGCGTGCCAGAGGGTGGCAAGAGGCCACCTCCCATCGTGGGCCAGGATCGGAAATGGCGCCAAAAGTGGAAACCGCCCCCACCAGCAGAGACTGTGATGATTGATATGTCCATCAGCGTGAGGGAACTGCCCCTGGAACTGACAATCACAAAGTTGCCCCAGGACGACCCCCAATGTGGGCGGATACAGAACAAAAGAAAGAAGATGGGTGCAGCCTGGAAGAGTCTAGAGAGAACACACCCGGAGATGGAGGGAGAGTCAGGCAGCACCGACCCTGTGGTCAGGAGCCTGTTGCAGGCCGCCACTCCAGAAGGCCTGCTGGAGATCCTGGCGCAGCTCCCCGGAGATCGGGAGCGTGCACAGACCGCGCTGGAGGGCCTCGCACGAAGGATGGCCCGGGTGCAGCAGGAAACACTGGCGGAGTGGACCCGGGAGATGGCCCGGCAGGCCGGAGCCCGCCAGCGAAGCATGCCACCCGCAGCGAGGAGCAATTCCACCTCTGAGGACGGCGAAGGAGGGACGACGGCCGGAGACGACGCCGCGGAGGGAGCCGAAGAGATGAAGGCAGGTAATGGGGGCGACAACATCCCGTGCCCAGAAGCCGTAAACCTGCCCCAGCTCCCCGTCGCAGAGCCCGAAGCCCCGCTCACCGTTCCCGTAGCCGCTGCGTCATCGCTCCAAGCTAGGCCTCAAGCGGCCGGAGCCGCGGCCAAGCCCCCTGTGACGTTACGGGCCTCAATGCTGAGCGCGGCCAAGCAGGAGGCGCCACCGGCCTGGTCGCAAGGCCGAGTGCCCCGGGGCGCCGCAGTACCAACAGCGCCCTCTACCTCTGCCGAGCCACCGGCCTGGTCGCTGGGCCAAGTAACCCCGGGCGCCGCCGTCTTCACGGTGCCCTTCACCTTCAGGGTGCCCCAAGCCTGGTCGCAAGGCCTGGTAAACCTGGGCGCCGCTACCACCACCGCGCCCTCAACTTCTACAGTGCCGCACCTGGGTGAAGACTTGTTTGCCCAGCACACTTGCCCGGATGGGCAGCCCTTAGAGTGGCCACCGGAGTATTACCATCCCCGACTCCGGAAGGAAAGACCCCTGGATGAGCCCCTGATCCCGGCTCCGGCGCCCGCCAAGATCACCCCACTCTCGTTGGAGGAAGCGCAGTTTGCGTGGGACCCCACCGGAGAAGACCTCATCGGGTTCACCGAGGAGACCCGGGCAGCCGCAGCCCAGCGTGCGGAGTGCTGCCAGCAACAATTGGAGGTTTTTGCTAGAGAGCGACGAGAGAGGCGGGTCCGCGAGGAGCGGCTCCAAGTGAAGAGCGCCGAGCAGAAGAGCCGAGCCCGCAGAAACCCCCGTGCTGCCCACGGTCCCCGTGCCAGCGGGACTGTAATAAAATTCCAAATGGAGCACGGGTGGGGTTTCATCCGGGACCACAAGACCCCCGGCGACGTCTTTGTCACCCGCAGAGACGTTGAAAGTCATCTGCCGGAGGGACACAGAGGTCGTGACCTTTACCTGGGTGATGAGGTCACCTTCACCCGGCATCAGTGCGCCAAGGGCCCGTATGCCCTGCATGTGCATAGACTTACTGAGGAGGAGCTACGGGGTGAGGAGGATCAAGAGGACCCGGACGGGTCTAAAGATTACCCTCAGCCAAGAGCACACCGCCACTGATGAACTGTAAATAGAATATGTAAATAGTTACCCGTGTGGGTACAAAAACTGCTGCTACCAAAGTGTAGTCCCCGTCGGGACCAGCAAGTGAGTACCCGTGTGTCCCCTATCCCTTAACAGGCTGAGGACTGTGAACAGCCATTCCTTTTCCCCACTGGCCGAGGACTGAGAGCGGCCATATTCCCCTTTGTACATAGTTGCGCTTTCTAAGGCGCCCCCTACCGGTTTTATAGGAAACTGTGTTTTTTCTACAAGAGACTGTTGCACTATACCTGGTCACAATTTGCACAAGTGGCCTGAGGTCAAAAATGTTTTATTATGAAAAGTTTTAAAATGAAAAGTTTTATGCTGCTGATAATGTTTATATGTTCTATATGTTTATGTTATGAAAAAAATTGTATGTTTTTGTATGTTTTTATTCTTTTACAGCCCGAGGACGTGCTGTGATTTACCAGGGGGGAATGTAGCACCCTGAGGACTCGGCTGCTACAGGGGTATTGCACCTCAAACCAGAGGTGTGGTATTCCACTCCCGGGTAAGGATGGAGTGTGGAACTGAGCTAGTAGGCTGCATGCACTACATACATCCCATTTCCGGGGGACAGAACTACGGTACTCCCACCAGTATATGTGCAGGTACGACAGCGTCTGTCCCTGGCTGGAGTGGGAGGGGGGTGGAACATCCCAGTAGTGTAGGAGCAGATAGGGGGAGTAGTCTGGGTAAATGTAGGAGCTCATTGGGTGCTGGTCACCTGAGCTCACACATAGAGGGAGTATATAAGGTGGGCACCATCTTAGGACAGGGTCAGTCAGTCAGTCAAGTCAGTGAGTCAGCAGTAACTCCAGGAGAGGAGAAGGAAGAGGGACTCAGAGGCGCAGGACGAGAGGGGACCCCAAGAGCCCGTATGAGAACTGATAAGGGTGAAGGGTCGGCAAAAGGGTACCGGATCCCAAGCTGGCGGAGGCCAAAGCACACCTTAGCCAGGAACCGAAGGTCGTGGGCAAGATTTGCCACGACCCTCACCAAATCCACCAGAATGGCACACCGAGCATAGGGTCAGGGAAGCCAGAGAAGGTTCAACCACCAAGAGACCCGAGGGAGCCGGACATAGGTGGATCCCTGGTGAGAACGGCCAGAGAGAGAAGAAGGGAGCTCAGGACCATACTCAGGAATTGCCCGGGAGTTGACCGAGTCCCGCACCTGGTGGACGCAGCATGGCTTGGGTGGTCACTGCTGTACAGAGTGACCCGAGCAACACCAGTGAGTAAAAACCCTGAAACTGCATTTCATGCCTCTGAGTCTCCTTGCTGCACCTTCACAACCACCATCCTCCACGTCTGACCCCCTGAGGCTATACCCCTCCCGTTGGGGGTTATACTACCACAGCTGCACACACACCACCAGCCTCAGCGGACCATCCTGCAGCGGCGGCCTTTTGACCGCAAATCAACGGGTGGCGTAGTCGACACTAAGAACATCTGCAAGGACTGCCGCACACTGAGTTTGACACCCTGGGCACGGACCGGGTCACAGCCACTCGGAGACTACAACCCCCATCTGATCCGGCTCCGGGTATCCCTAACAACATGGCCCAGGGGGCGCGTCAGAAAGACTACCAGGAAATGTAGTTTCTGATCACTTGAGTCTTTTCTAATGTGATCGGTTTCATTATACCCTTATACCATCCACAGCAGTATACGAAAAGGAGTGTAGGTGTGAGTTGTGCAGAGGTAGTGGCTGCACCCAGGCACTGATGCGGAAATCCCAGCTCCCCTCTGCCCATTACCGTTCACCAGTTTTATATGTGATGCATGGTGGTTCAGCAGACAGATTCTAGGGCAAAATAACTACTAAATAATGTCATGTTATAATGACAGATCTGTCACAAGCAGTTTTTCAAGTTGTAGAGCAATAACCTGAATCTCCCCAGTTGTTCTTTCATAACCATATTCACCAGCATTCATAACCATAGTCACCAGCATTCATAACCATATTCACCAGCATTCATAACCATATTCACCAGCATTCATAACCATATTCACCAGCATTCATAACCATATTCACCAGCATTCATAACCATAGTCACCAGCATTCATAACCATATTCACCAGCATTCATAATCATAGTCACCAGCATTGGCTGCAATTTCATGAAACCTCATTGTGCGCTAAGGGGATAATATATCATCTAGACATATTCAGAGATAAAGCTAAAATACAACACCAATAGCACAGTAATAATGGCGATCATTTATTGAAAGCAATGTAATATATAGAATTTTTTAATTTTTCCATGTATAATGTAGCCAGCAAGGGTGAGTCTATTTTAGCTTTTAATAATTATTTGCTAAAATAAAGTGGCTGACATTGCAAATTATTGCCTAAATGGGCACAAAGCTGCCAGTCAGCGAGCAACACTGACCATAGCACTGGATAGGGGAAAGCTGTGGACCCCGTATAGCCAGGTTGACAATCGCACCAAGGACGGCTGTAGATGCCGCAGTTGTGTCCTGTAATTCATGCGTCACATCTCCCAACAAGGATTCCAGAGTTTGGATTTTATGACTTCACTTCTGAATCCACCTGGGGAACGTGGCACAGGGGCCTCATTGCTGCTTATGCTCCATCCCAGTTGGCACAGAGCAGACTGCCAGTGGTCACGTTGGCAGTGGAGCAGCAGCTTTCAGCCCTCTGTAAGTAGGTCAGATACATTGTGTGACTGCTTTGCCGCAGATCAGCACATATAGAGATGGAGGTAATAGGAAGATGTGGAAGAATGTTCTTCAGATTGGCAGGCCAGCCATGCTTGTTACTGATGACATGAAACATGATGATGTTGGCATTTTGAGTGCAGGTAGTAGGAGCTGATGGTACAGAAATAAATGAACTCCAGTAGATAGTCTTGCGTCAAGATACAGGAGGATTAGATGGTATGACGGTATTATGCTGTTTCTCCGCTTAGTGGTAAGTTGTGCTCCATGCTGGACCCACAAACGGGAAACTCGTGAAAATCCTCTGTTCTCTAGCAGGAATTGTCTCGTTCACGCCATCACTGCGCGGTGCTGGGATCTGCTGTCTCATGGTGACATACGGGTTCCTTCCTATAATAACTGGAGATGGCGCTTTTCCTGTCCTTATGTCTTTCCAGTTTATATTTGAAAAGAAGGGGTGCGTTCTGATTTTTCCATTAACCCCTAGCCGGACATAATGGTCTTTGCAGAGTAGTTTGGACATAATGTCCATAGCATCGTGGTCAGTGAGGTTTTCATATGATGGTTCTTCGTACAAGACATTATTCACAATCTCTTCAGTGGTGTCTCCTGGAAATGGTGAGTCTTGGAAAATCATGTCGTACAATATGACTCCAAAGGCGAACCAGTCCACACCTTCACCATAAGCGTCTCCCATGATCATTTCTGGGGCGCCATACCCAGGTGTTCCACTGAAATCTCTGGCATTAAATCTCTTATCAAACTCGTATAGAGATAGTCCAAAATCAGTAATTTTTATGTGGCCGTCACCAGTCAGCAGGATGTTATCCGGTTTTAAGTCCCGGTGAATGATGTCATTGCTGTGCAGGAATTGTAGGCCACAAACGATTTCTGCTCCTATAAATCTTACAGGTTCCTTCAGGGGAATGGTACTATATATATAGTGAAGCAGATCCCCTCCACTGGCCAGCTCGGTGACAAAATACGCATGGTTTTCCGTATGAAACGCGGCATGGCAATGGGTTAGGAATCTGCTGTTGTGGCTAAGCTTCAGGACATGGTGTTCTACAAGGCATTCAGGGAAGGAGATTAGGCTTTCTTTCTTAATGATTTTAAGGGCCACACTTTCTTTCCTTATTTTATCAGTGGCCAGCATAACCTTCCCATAACTCCCTTGTCCAAGTATGCCATGGCAGATAAACTTATCCCTGGTGAGAGGGACAGTGGTCTTTATTTTTTTGCTACTGGGGCCACTACATTCACCTGAGATGTCATCTTGACTGGTGGCTGGATCTTCCTGATGTTTCCTTTTTCTCCCAGTTCTCTTCTCTTCTGCTGCACTTTCATTACCTTTCAGGTTAATGATCCTGGTTGGACCCAAAGTCCTCAGTTTTTTTAGATTATCAGCTCGATTTGTGATGTATCCCACAAGCTTTTCACATCTGTTTTGTACAGTGTCTAGGAAGGAAATATTCTGGGTTCCCTCATTGACAGGTAATACCTGACCAACCTGCCCAGATTTCTTGGAATCCATCTTCCTTATCTTTGCTGGAGGTTCCTGGTTATTTCCAGTGTCTTCTCCATCTGGTGTTTCTTTCCTTTTTCTCTTTCTATTCCCTGTAAAGTCCATGTTGCATCAGGCAACAACAGGGCAATTATCCAAAAACGTATGTAAAATTATCAGAAAATGCAATCCACACGTATATTGTAGTCAAAGCCAACTACAACTAAAGCTCAATGGCTGCAGTCAGTTGTTTATGGAACTTTGTGGAATGTGATGTCACTGTGCCGGTGATGTCACACTCACTGTGATGTCAGCAGATGCATGTGAGTGTTCCATCTCTGCTGAACGTGAAAGTCTCGGAAGGGGCGGGGCTTAGTCACCATTGACTATAATGGAGTCTGTTGAGTGGGTAGTATTTAGTGACCTGAAGCTGGAAATCAGTGGGATAAATGACATCAGGATTCAGGAATAAGTTACAGTAGTTTTATATTTGTTTTAATTTATTTTATACAAAAAAAGAGCATGGACCGCACCTCCAAAAAAATCATACATTGATCTAATGCCTCTCAGCAAAAATATACATAACTGAACATGAGGTTCTTAGTTTAACATTCTGATCAGACTGTATGAAGCCCACTGCCACGTCACGGCAAACCTCGTAGTGGGTCCTAACATTTCCTGCCTAAAAGGAGCGGCGCCATGTGCCAACCACCGCTACAGTGAGAATGCACCAGCAGGGCGGGCGGCCTGGTGCCTCACAGCATCCATGCTTCAAGACCGAGTCCTCATGACTCCAGGCCGCGGCGTCCCACAAGCACAAAACCACAGCAACAATGGCCGACACATTGCACCAACACCACATGAAAGGAGCATTGTGACTCACCTTCCTCAAGCTCTCAAGTGAGACCAAATAGGCTAGACCCTCTTTGCAGACTCCTGCTAATTAAAATTGCCTGTGCCAAATGGGATGAGTGCTGGTCCAAGAAAGGGAAAAGAATAAGCTGGTTCATTGACGTGGCAGTGGGCTTCACACAGTCTGATCAGAATGTTAAGCTAAGAACCTCATGTTCAGTAATATGTATTTTTGCTGAGAGGCATTAGATCAAATGTATGATTTTTGGAGGTGCGGTCCATGCTCTTTTTTTATTTTTTTTTATTTTATGTTACATTATTTTGTGTAGGGCTGTGATGATATACATTTTTCAGTTCTTTTGTGTCAAATTTAAATCAAAGTGTGTTAACCACTTCCTGACTGCCCACTGCACATAAACGTCCGCGCTTGCTGGGCTCTGTACATCGCAGATGTTTATGAACGGTCGGCTTTCTTTTAGCGCTCAGGGCCCCCAGGGTCCTGCACCCTGCGATTCCTGTGCAGAGCGATAGCTCTAACAGGTGACATCCTCGAGACCGGATTGGATCAGGTTCCAATAAAGTTAACCCTTTGCTATCTTCTACTACCCCTGGCAAAAATTATGGAATCACCGGGCTCGGAGGATGCTCATGCAGTTGTTTAATGTTGTTGAAAAAAAGCAGATCACAGACATGGCACAAAACTAAAGTCATTTCAAATGGCAACTTTAGGGCTTTAAGAAACACTAAAAGAAATCAAGATTAAAAATGTGGTACTCAGTAAGGGTAATTTTTTTCAGACCAAGCAGAGAGGAAAAAATTATGGAATCACTCAATTCTGAGGAAAAAATTATGGAATCACCCTGTAAATTTTAATTTACAATTCTAACACCTGCATCAAATTAGATCTGCTCGTTAGTCTGCATCTAAAAAGGAGTGATCACACCTTGAAAAGCTGTTGCACCAAGTGGACTGACATGAATCATGGCTCCAACACGAGAGATGTCAATTGAAACAAAGGAGATGATTATCATACTCTTAAAAGAAGGTAAGTCATCACGCAATGTTGCAAAATATGTTGGTTGTTCACATTCAGCTGTGTCTAAAATCTGGACCAAATACAAACAACATGGGAAGGTTGTTAAAAGAAAACATACTGGTAGACCAAGGAAGACATCAATGTGTCAAGACCGGAAACTAAGCAATATGTCTCCAAAACAGGAAATGCACAACAAAACAAATGAGGAACGAATAGGAGGAAACTGGAGTCAATGTCTGTGACCGAACTGTAAGAAACCGCCTAAAGGAAATGAGATTTACATACAGAAAAGCTAAACATAAGCCATCATTAACACCTAAACAGAAAAAAACAAGGTTACAATGGGCTAAGGAAAAGCAATCGTGGACTGTGGATGACTGTATGAAAGTCATATTCAGTGATGAATCGCGAATCTGCATTGGGCAAGGTGATGATGCTGGAACTTTTGTTTGGTGCCGTTCTAATGAGATTTATAAAGATGACTGCATGAAGAGAACATGCAAATTTTCACAGTCATTGATGATATGGGGCTGCATGTCAGGTAAAGGCACTGGGGAAATGGCTGTCATTACATCTTCAATAAATGCCCAAGTTTACATTGATATTTTGGACAGTTTTCTAATCCCATCAATTGAAAGGATGTTTGCGGATGATAACATCATTTTTCAAGATGATTATGCATCCTGCCATAGAGCAAAAACTGTGAAAACATTCCTTGAAAAGAAGACACATAAGGTCAATGTCATAGCCTGCAAATAGTCCGGATCTCAATCCAATTGAAAATCTTTGGAAGTTGAAGAAAATGGTCCATGACAGGGCTCCAACCTGCAAAGCTGATCTGGCAACAGCAATCAGAGAAAGTTGGAGCCAGATTGATAAAGGGTACTGTTTGTCACTCATTAAGTCCATGCCTCAGAGACTGCTTTAAAGCCAGAGGTGGTGCAACAAAATACTAGTGATGTATTGGAGTGTTCTTTTGTGTGTTTGTTTTTCATGATTCCATATTTTTTTCCTCAGAATTGAGTGATTCCATAATTTTTTCCCTCTGCTTGGTCTGAAAAAAATTACCCTGACTGAGTGCCACATTTTTTATCTTAATTTCTTTTAGTGTTTCTTAAAGCCCTGAAGTTGCCATTTGGAATGACTTTAGTTTTGTGCCATGTCTGTGATCTGATTTTTTTCAACAGCATTAAACAACTGAATGAACATCCTCAGAGCCCGGTGATTCCATAATTTTTGCCAGGGGTTATAGATGCTGTGATCCATAGCGATCACGGCACATAGAAGAGAGGGAGAGGCAGTTGTGCACTCACCTTTGACGGCCTCCGAGATAAGGTCTGACGTGGTCATGGCAGCCGGAGATCACATGATGACCTCCGAGGCTGCCAGGTACGGTGGCCTGTTAGGCTCAGCCATCAACGGAGTCTAACACGAGATCTACCAGTGTAAAACTGACATCCGGTCTCATGCAATGCAATACATGTGTATTGCATTGCATGAGACCTGTGATGATAAAAATATTCCCATAGAGGGACTAAGTGAGAAAGTTAAAAACAGAAAGTTTAAAAATTGGGTCACTTGAGGGGGATTCAGCTCTTCTAGTGCTTAAGGGCTCTGTATACGTAGTCCGCAAACTATTCTACAATAATTTGTTCTCCAAAAGCGAAATAGTGCTCCTTCCCTCCCGGGTGTCGCCGTGTGCCTAAGCAGTACTGTACAGCCACATATGGGATATTGCCACGTTCAGCAGAAATTGTGTGATACATTTCGGCACCATTTTTACCCATTGCCTTGTGTGAAAATGTAAAATCTGAGGCTAAAACTAATTTTTTTTGTGGTAAAAATAGAATTATTTTTTTCTTCGCTGCCCAATGGTATAAATTTCTGAGAGTCACATGTGGTGTCAGTTTGATCACTGCATCCGTAGAGGAATTCATTGAGAGATGTAGTTTGTAAAATGGGGTCACTTATGGGGGTTTCCTGCTGCTTTAGGACCTCAGTCTCTCCCAGTGGGTCATGGCACCTGCAAACCACAACAGTAAAATCTGCACTATAATATGACAATTTTTCCCTTCTGAGCTTTGCACTGTGCCTGAAAAGTAGGCTTCCAGTATCCATTGTTTCAGATGCTGCACATCTCGTATCTTGATGGTCTGGTGTGGTATATAGGGTACAAAGATAGTGGGGCCATTCTTCATCAGTGGAAACCTCAATGCCACTGGATATCTGAAATTGCTACACGATGATGTGTTGCCCTCTTTATGCACTGAAGATGGCACGTTCCCTGAGTTTTTCCAACAAGATGGTGCACCACCACATTATGGGTGTCAGGTCCGAGCATTCCTACATGAACAGTTTCCTGGAAAGTGGATTGGTTGTCGTGGACCTGTTGAATGGCCACCAAGGTCTCCCGATCTGACCCCCTTAGACTTTTATCTTTGAGGTCATCTGAAGGCAATTGTCTATGCTGTGAAGATACGAGATGTGCAGCATCTGAAACAACGGATACTGGAAGCCTGTGCTAGCATTTCTTCTGCAGTGTTGCTATCAGTGTGTCAAGAGTGGAAGAAGAGGGTTGCATTGACAATTCAACACAATGGCAGCACTTTGAACACATTTGATAAGTGGTCATAAACTTGTAAAAAACTCATGAAATAATAAAGTTACGTTAAAACCAAGCACATCATTGTTTTTCTTATGAAATTCTCAATAAGTTTGATGTGTCACATGACCCTCTTCCCATTGAAAAAAATTAAGTTGAATCCAAAATGGCCAACTTCAAAATGGCCGCCATGGTCACCACCCATCTGGAAAAGTTTTCCCCTTCCCTTATACTAATGTGCCCCAAACAGGAAGTTGATATCACCAACCATTCCCATTTTATTTAGGTGTATCCATATAAATGGCCCACCCTGTAGTTTTAATCCTTCTAACTTCCTAACCAAAAAAAATTGTTTAAAAAATTGTGCAGATGTAAAAGAACTATTTTGTGTGACCTAACTCTCTGGTTTAAGGGCATAAAAATTAAAAGTTTAAAAATTGCAAAATTTTCCCAATTTTCTGATATTTTAAAAAATAATCTAGTTACCGTATTTTTCGGACTATAAGATGCACCAGACCATGACCATAAGACACACCTGGGTTTTAGAGAAGGAAAATAGAAAAGAAAATTTAAGCAAAAAATGTGGTCATGATGCTCCCCATCCTGGTATGCATGGCACCCCTCATCCCCATCCCGGTATGCATGGCACCCCTCATCCCCATCCCGGTATGCATGGCACCCCTCCATCCCGGTTTGCATGGCACCCCTCCATCCCGGTTTGCATGGCACCCCTCATCCCCATCCTGGTATGCATGGCACCCCTCATCCCCATCCTGGTATGCATGGCACCCCTCATCCCCATCCTGGTATGCATGGCACCCCTCATCCCCATCCTGGTATGCATGGCACCCCTCATCCCCATCCTGGTATGCATGGAACCCCTCATCCCCATCCTGGTATGCATGGCACCCCTCATCCCTATCCCGGTATGCATGGCACCGCTCCATCCCGGTATGCATGGCACCTCTCCATCCCGGTATGCATGGCACCTCTCCACCCCAAAATTTTGGAAGAAAAAAGTTCGTCTTATAATCCGAGAAATACAGTATATCTAGAAAAAAAATTACTACTATCCTGACTACTATCATGAAGTACAATATGTCACAATAAAACAATCTCAGAACCACTGGGATATGTTGAAGCGTTTCAGAGTTATTACCTCAAAAAGTGACGCTGGTCAGAATTGAAAAAAATTGGCCTGATCACAAAGGCAAAAACTGGCTCTGGCGCGAAAGGGTTAAATCTATAAGTTTAAAAAATATCTATTTCTGCTATTTTTATTAAAAACACAAAATTCTACTGTGGAAGGGCTAAGAAAATGTACTTGTGAACAAATCTTTTGCAAATTACCCAGATATCAAGAGTTTCCAAAAGGTAATTCTGCCCAATTATGGTACATTGGGTAGTAAGAAAAGGGGAGTCAGTGTTTACCAGGTCTATATTACAGCTCCACAGGGTTTATTACCCCTCTCCCAGGACCTTGTAAGGTGAGGCTCCATAGCTAAGCTACAGTATGGAGATTGGTGACCGCATATCTGGGCAGATGAGTTCATTACAGCTTCACACAGATCTTTACCCGGCGTTTCTAAGCTTCTGAGTAGCAACCTGACTAGTAATATTATTATACAAGATTTGATCATTTATTACATAGTTTGTAAAGCCGAATAAAGACTTGCCTCCATCAAGTTCGACCTGTTAGTCCTGTAATTGCTACAGTTGATCCAGAGGAGGGCAAAAACCCCAAATGATTTAGCCAATCTTCACCTGAGGAAAAATTCCCTCCCGACTCTGAAACCAGCAGTCAGAATAAATCCCTGTATCAACCTACTATTTTATTTTATTTTTAAGTATATGCTGAAATCTGCCTGGTATCTAAAAATGCATCCAGTCCCCGCTTGAACTGGTGTAGTGAATCCGACATTACCGTCTCCTCACTCAGTGAATTCCATATTCTCACTGCTCTTACCGTAAAGAACCCCTTGCTATGCTGGTGCTGAAACCTTTTCTCTTCCAGTCTTAGTGAATGCCCTCTTGTTACCGTAATATTCCTCCTTTTGAATAAATCCCGGGCAAGGTCTCTATACTGTCCCCTAACATATTTGTACACATTTATTATGTCCCCCCTCAACCTTCTCTTTTCCAGGCTGAATAGTCCTAGTTTTGCCAACCTCTCTGGGTATTGCAGTCCCTCCATTCCCTTTATTAATTGTGTTGCCCTCCTTTGTACCTTTTCAAGCTCATTTATATCCTTTCTATATATTGGGGCCCATAACTGAGCACAGTATTCCTAGTGTGGTCTGACCAGTGCTTTGTACAGTGGAAGAACAATGTTCTCATCCTTTGCAGCTATACCTCTTCTGATACATCCCATTACCCTGTTTGCCCTTACAGCAGCGGCCTGACTTTGGGCACTCCAATTTAGTTTGCTATCAATCAAGATGCCCAAGTCCTTCTCCATCTCTGAATTCCCCAATGATTTCCCATTCAGTGAGTACTGGTGACTTCCATTTTTCCTTCCCATATGTATGACCTTACATTTCTCCTCGTTAAACCTCATTTGCCATTTAATGCTCCACCTACCCAGCTTATCCAAATCCCTCTGTAGGTCTGCACTGTCCTCTTTTATATTAATTGTTTTACATAACTTTGTGTCATCTGCAAATATTGACATTTTACTATTTATCCCGTTGACTGTCGTTAATAAAGATATTAAATAGCATTGGGCCTAGTACAGACCCCTGTGGTACCCCACTAGTGACGCTTACCCAATCTGAGTATATTCCATTTATAACCACCCTCTGCCTTCTATCCCTTAGCCAGTTACCTACCCACTTGCAAACATTTTCCCCCAGCCCCATCATTCTCATTTTGTATACCAACCTATTATGTGGCACGCTATCGAACGCTTTTGCGAAGTCTAGATACACGACATCCACTGGTTCCCCCTGATCTACTCGTGAGCTAACCTCCTCGTAGAAGTCAATCAGGTTTGTTTGGCAGGAGCGATTCCTCATGAATCCATGTTGGTTCGGGATTAAAAGGTTATTAGCATCAAGATGCTCCGTAATTGCCTCTTTAATGAAGCTTTCAAAAATTTTGCCCACAACAGACGTCAGACTCACCGGCCGATAGTTTCCGGCGTCACTTTTTGCTCCCTTTTTGAATATTGGCACTACATTCGCCTGTCGCCAATCAAGTGGTACAGACCCAGTCTCAACAGAGTCCTTAAATATAAGATATAGCGGTCTGTCTATCACATTACTTAGTTCCCTTAGTACCCGTGGGTGTATGCCATCAGGTCCTGGTGATTTGTTTATTTTAATGTTACTGAGGCGTTTCTGTACCCCAACTTGGGTTAGATTAGTCATACTTAGTGGAGGATTAAGCTTGTCACTTCTCATTTCTCCTGTTAGTTCTATTTCCTTTGTGAAAGTTGTCGAAAAAAAATTATTTAATAGGTTAGCTTTATCCTCATCTTTCTCTATGATTTTGCCTTCATCACTTTTTATCGGTCCAATATTATCCGATTTAATCCTTTTACTATTTATATACGTAAGGAACAGTTTGGGATTTGATCTACTTTCCCTAGCAATACGTCTCTCTGTTTCCTTCTTCGCTATTTTTATTTGTTTTTTACAGGTTCTCGTTTTTTCCTTGTAACACATTAGTGCCTCCTTACTATTTTCCTGTTTTAATCTCTTGAATGCCTCTTTTTTGCTATTTAACGCCCCTTTTACGTGTTTGTTCAACCATATTGGTTTCCTCTTATTTCTGGCCCTTTTATTCCCATACGGTATATACCTCTCGCACTGAGTATTCAGAATTCTTTTGAAGGTTTCCCATTTACTATTCGTATTCCTTTGATTAAGAACTTTGTCCCAGTCAATAAGTTGAAGGTTTTCTATCAGCTGATCAAACTTCGCCCTCCTAAAGTTTAATGTTTTTATTGTTCCCTTATTGATAACCCTACTGAAGGGCATTTTGAAATTGATAATATTATGATCGCTATTACCTAGGTGCCCCCCTATCTGTACCTCAGTTATTCTATCAGGCCTATTAGTCAATATTAAGTCCAACACGGCCTTCCCTCTCGTTGGTTCCTGCACTAGTTGGGAGAGATAATTATCCTTAATATTTGTCAAGAACCTTTTTCCTTTCTGAGATCTACAGGTTTCTGTTTCCCAGTCAATATCCGGGTAGTTGAAATCCCCCATTACAATCACTTCATTATGTTTTGCTACTTTGTCTATTTGTCCTAATAGCAGACTCTCATTCTCCTCTGTTATATTTGGTGGCTTATAGCAGACCCCCAATAATATTTTATTATTATTTTTTGCCCCCTCTATCTCTACCCACATGGACTCGACCCCCTCTTCTCCCTCTCCTATATCTTCCCTTAGTCTGGGCTTTAGACATGACTTTACATATAAGCAGACTCCTCCGCCTTTCCCCTGTTTCCGGTCCCTTCTAAATAAACTATAATCCTAATAAATTTACCGCCCAGTTGTAGCTATCATCTAGCCAAGTCTCTGTTATACCTACGATGTCATACCTCTCCTCCGATATAAGCGCCCGCAGCTCATTCGCCTTATTGGTCAGGCTTCTTGCGTTGGTCAGCATGCAAGATAAAATTTTGGGGTTATTTAGCTTCCTATTCTTCTCTAGCGATCTAACTGTACTATCCACACCCCCCTCTCCACCCTCATTATATTCACTTCTCCCCTTCCCCCTTGCTTGCCTCACATCCCACCTATTTCCTTGGTCCCCCCCCCCGTCTCTAGTTTAAATACTCCTCCAACCTATTAGCCATCTTCTTCCCCAGCACCGCTGCACCTTCCCCATTGAGGTGCAGCCCGTCCCTACGGTAGAGCCTGTAGCCGACTGCGAAGTCAGCCCAGTTCTCCATGAACCCAAACCCTTCTGCCTTGCACCAACTCTTTAGCCACTTATTCACCTCCCTAACTTCCCGTTGGCGCTCCTGTGTGGCTCGCGGGATTGGTAGTATTTCTGAGAAAACTACTTTGGAGGTCCTTGCCCTAAGCTTCCTACCTAGGTCCCTGAAATCATTTTTAAGGACCCTCTATCTACCACTCACTTTGTCATTGGTGCCGATGTGGACCATGACCGCTGGGTCTTCGCCAGCCCCACTCAGTAACCTGTCAACCCGATCCGCGATGTGCCGGACTCGAGCGCCAGGGAGGCAGCACACCGTTCGGCGATCCCGGTCTTTGTGACAGATTGCCCTGTCTGTCCCCCTAATAATAGAATCACTCACTACCAGGACCTGTCTTGCCTGCCCTACACTTCCCCCCTCCCCCTCATTACTGGAGCATACACTCCCCCGGCGGTCAGAGGATCTGTCGTGCTCCAATAATGCCGGTTCTGAACCAGCCTTCCTATACTTCTTCCCTCTATCCCTCCTAACTGTTATCCAGCTCCCTGCCTGTTCAGCCTGCACTTCCCCTCTATGCTCCACCCCCAGTATTGACCCATTGAGTGTCTGCTCGGTGAGCAGCTAACTCCGTTCCATGTTGTCGATGCTCCTCAGTATCGCTATCTGAGCACTTAGATCCAGAATTTGGGCTTCCAAGTGCACGATATGCTCACAACTCTCGCAGCAGTATGGATCCTCGAGCGGTAGCTCACGGAATGCATACATTGCGCAAGATGTACACTGCACGGCTCCGGCCAAGATGGACGCCATTCTAAATATGGGGATACAGTCAGTATATATATACAAGTACAAAACACAATTATTTATATATAGGTGTATGGACGGGGATCAATTAGGGATGTGCAAGTGTATCAATTAGATATCGGCGGGGGATCAGTTAAGTATGGACGGGGGATCAATTAAGTATGGACCGGGGACTCAGCTGAGTAGGTCAGGTGGATTAATTAAGTATGGACGGTGTGTCAATTGACTATGGACTGGGGATCAATAAATATGGGCTGGGGAAATAATTAATTGTGGACTGGGGAATCAATCAATTAATTATGGACAGGGGGTTAATTAAATATGGATGGGGATAAGGCAAATAAATAGGGACTGGGGGATCAGTAAAAGTGGACAGGGGGAATCTATTAAATATGGACAAGGGGGATCAATTGATTATGGGCTGGGGGGGTCAATCAGTTAAATGTGGTCGGGGGATCAATTTAATATGGACGGGGGGGTCAATTTAAATGTGGTCAGGGGGATCAGTTAAATATGGACGGGGGGTTATCAGGGGATCAATTTAAATATGGACGGGGGGTGATCAATTAAATATGGTCTGGGGGATCACTAAAGATGGCCTGGGGAGTTGTATTAAATATGGATAGGGGGGAGATCGATCAAATATGGACAGGGGATTAATTTAAATAAGGCCGGGGGGGGAGCACTTAAATAAAATGCAATTACAATACAAATACAGTACAATACACGCTTGGGTTCAGTAGGGCCTCTTATCGCGGCCTCCTGCCCCTCACTCACCTCCTCTAGGGACGCTGCACGCTATCACAGCGCGCTCGCCCCTCCGGTCGCCTCTTACCGGTCCTCCTGGTCACCACCACCTGGCGCCCTCCGCCGGCCGGCGCTGCACGATATCACAGCGCTCTCTTGCGCTCGTTCCTCCGGTCGCCTCCTACCGGTCCTCCCGGTCCACTTGGTCACCTCCGCCTGGCTCCCTCGCCAGAGGGCCGCGAGCCGAGTCGGACCACGCCGCACGCCGCTCACCACAGCCACACCACAGCCCACGTGTTCACACCCCGCGCGCGCTCTCACTTCCAGTCACCTCCACGGTAGCGTTTAGATTGACTGGCCGGGCAGATCTGGCATTCTGCAGACTGGAAAAGCTGGGGAACAACCATTATATAAAATATGAAAAAATAGGAAAATATTAGCAATGTTCTGTAATGGTTAATTTTTACATAACACTGGTTCAATTCACTTGATATTAACCCGTTCATGATCTTGTGATTTTCTATCTTTGCACTTTAGTTTTTTTTCTCCTCTTTTTTCCAGAGCCATAACTTTTATATTTTTTCAATATAACCAAGGGCTTGTTTTTTGCAGGACAAGTTGTACTTTTGAATGACACCATTTTTTTGAAGTGCTACTTTAGTGAAGTAAAAATAATAAATTTAGGATTTTTTATCTTCGTTATTTTTTTATAGACTTTACATTTATCATATTGCGGGCTACAATTAAGATAGAGATGGGAGAGGCAGCATTTTGTTCAGAATTGTACAGGCTTTAATTCGACATGTCTTAACCAAGTTTGTTATTTTGTTTTCGAGGAGTCAAATTCTAAATTTTGATGGGCGATTTCGGGAAAACTGTGTTTTGTAAAAAAAAAAATAAAAAAAATGCGTATGTGTTACTTGTGTTATTGGTTACATTCCTTCAGGGATTCAAGTTGGTATTTCTGTAGGATCATATTTTGTTGTGTGATTTTCTAAATACAGTCTCATCCTAGTCATAGGTTTAATGCTAAACTAAAAGAATCAATATTTTAACACCTTTTTAATATACAGTTATACATGTAACAACTTTTTTTTTATTATTACTTCACTAGACATTTCCTTTTTCCAGTTTAAAAAAAAATAATGAAAAAAAATACAGTAAAATCGTCCAGCGATAAAATAAAACATTATGAATTGGTCTGAACAATTAATAGTACGTCTTTACACTGATCTTTTCTCAATAATTTGTTCTCCCCTCTGGGTGAAATGTAATCTTGTCCACAATCTCTTACTAACAATGGCCGTTTCCTTTTGTGTCAGTATGTACGCCTGTTATGGGGTTTGGGTCCACTTGTGTTAATATCTGATTTTTGTTTACTTTCAAAATGTCTGCTTTCTTGGATACACAAAGGATGGTGATGGACCAGAAGGTGCAGAAAAATGGCTTTACTTCTTCATTGTCCTAGTCTTTGGAGAGTCCATTAGCCAGCAGCCACCAGTGCTGATCATACTCACAGGTCACATATCCAGTTATATCATCCATCGCCAATCTTGTGCCACCTTCAATCACTTCATGGACTTCACTGTCATTTCTGGATGAAAAAATCCTTGTTTATATTTTTGTTTCACTACATGGAATTAAAGTGTTAGTTCCTTTGATGGGTTCTGCTTTTTGTAACCAATGTTTTAACAAACTTTCCTCTTCTTCTTAGTCCTGGTTTGTACAGTACGTGAACTGGATGTTAGGAATATTTTTCTCACTCAGTTGGAAAAGTTGCATGGGTGTTAAAATTTGGTCTGAATGTGGTCTATGGAGGCTAGCTTGAGCTGCTAGACATTTCACCGTGCCTCCTAAACCATCACATACACCTTTTGCCAGGAGCTGAATGGCAAAAAAGTGCCATTCAGCTTTCACTCCAAAATGTTTCTTGTGATGGCATACAATTATAAGGTTTCTCCTATTTTTATACTGTGCAGAAGAGTCATCCGAGGAGTAGTAGACCTTGCTCAAACTTGTTAGGATGTCAG
The DNA here is from genome assembly GCF_046119375.1 of Phyllobates terribilis. Classification (NCBI taxonomy): domain Eukaryota; kingdom Metazoa; phylum Chordata; class Amphibia; order Anura; family Dendrobatidae; genus Phyllobates; species Phyllobates terribilis. The sequence continues at coordinate 59,673 of NW_027362796.1, read as the reverse complement.
TTTTATCACTGAAATCAAATTTTTTTGGAACAAATGAACAACTGTTGAATCGTGAAGTAAGCACTCAGACATAAAATACATAAGTGTAGTTCTGATATCTGACTGTAAGCAGAGTCGGCTTATTAGTAATAAGTTATTACTATTCAGCTAAGCAGACAACAGACCGGATGCTGCACTTATCGCACAGGGCGCTGAGGGAGACATTGCACGGACCAGCCCCTGAAACCAGCATCACTGATGGGCGGCAAACAAAGCAGGGGAGAGTAGGGATGTCCCAGTCCCCTCCTTTTCGATGATCTTCGTTTCAGTGTGGAAAGTGAAGTGACAGCAGTTTCCACATTTTTGGGTTCACTGTTAAGCCCACGGCTGTGTGCAAATCCACTACTGATTGTACCTGGGACAAGCTGGTATGCCACTTGGTACTAAAGGTAATATCCTCCAAATACACCGATACATACTTCTGATAAGGCTCTAACACTATGTCCATCAGCCTCTGGAACATGGCCGAGGCTGCATGTAACCCAAAAGGCAAGACGACCTAGTGATAGAGACCCTCCGGCGTTATGAAGGCTGACTCTGTCCGAGGCACCTGCCAGTAACCCGTGGTGAAGTACTGGGCCTGCCCCAGTCTCTCAATCAGCTCGTCCACCCAGGACATTGAATAAAGGTCAAATTTCAACACTTTATTACATTTTCAGAAGTCGTTACAAAATCATAACGATCCGTCCAGCTTCAGAACCAGTTACAATGGGGCTAGCCCGCTCCCTCCTGGACTCCTCGATAACTCCTAGCTGGAGCATTTGTTTTTCCTCAGCTGCGATGGCTTGTGTCTGGGCCTCTGTGACAATGTTATGTTGGATCACAGATGTTCGGCCAAGCAGTTTCGAAAATACATCCGTACTCCGCAGCACCAATTTCTCAGTCTCCCGTCGCTTCTGTTTAGAGAGTGTGTCACTTATATTTACCTCTCCCCTGGCCATTGTCGGAGGGTCCCCAGACGATACGACCGGAGTCGCATCCGTAATCATACATTCCCAGTCTTTCCTTGCTTATAGCAAATTTACGTGATATAGCTGTTTGGGTTTTCTCTTCCCAGGTTGATATACTCTCTAATTCATCTCCCCAACCTTTTCCCGGACTTCATATGGCCCTTGCCACTTGGCCATGAGCTTACTTTCTGCTGTGGGCACTAAGACTAATACCTGATCCCCTTGGACATTGACCATGCCAGGGGTGCAACAAAGTGCCATTAGTTGCATAAGGATTAAAAGTGAATTTAGGCTGTGTACCCACGATGTGTTTTTCAAGCGTTTTTGCTGCGGAATTTTCCGCAGCGTAAACGCTTGGGAAACGCATGGTAAGCCTTCTGCCATGGTCCCCTATGCAATTCCGCACTTTCAATGCCCATGCTGCGGATTTTTCTGCAGCATTTATGCTGCTCTCAAAAATCCGCAGCATGTCCATTAATTTTGCGGAAGCGCTGCGTTTTCGCCGCCATTGACTTGCATTAGAACGCGCCAATTCTGCAAGACTGCTTCTGTACATGCTTAATTGGCGCGTTGTAATGTCTGGATGGTACCCGAGTGTGGAGAAGAGAAGACTCTCATCCACACCCAGGTACCATAGAAACTGTAAAAAAAAGAATAAAATAAAAAATAAAGATTATATTCACCTACCGACAGCCCCCGGTCTCCTTCCCTGTGCTTGCCAGCAGACTGAAGGACCTGCGCTGACGTCACAGTCATGTGACAGCAGGTCTTTCAGTGCAGTGTCCCGCGATCAGCTGGCAGCCAGGAAGGAGCGCAGCAACACACGCCGGGCCATCGGAAAGTAAGTATCAAGGTTTATTTTTTTATTTTTAACCATTCTCTCAGGTCACACTATATAAATCCATGCTGTTTGCATGGATTTATATAGTGTGACCTAGTTGTCAAGCACTTTCCAAGTGATGCTAAAATCGCTTTGAAAGCACTTGTCAATCCGCATGCGGAAACGCATGTGAATCCACATGTATTACGCTGGAAAAACGCATGTACAATCCGCATGCGTTTTTTCTGCCAGGGAGATGCAGAAATGCTGCAGAAATTTTCTGCTTCATTTCTGCATTGTGGGCACATAGCCTTAATGTAAATCATTAAGTAGCTGAATTTCCATTTTGGAGTAACAAACTCCTTTTGAGAGATTCCTTGCAGTTACTTTGCATGTTGATTTACTTTGTAAGGACACAAGTGCACACATTTCAGATTTTGTCACCTTTTTTCTGTGCAGATTTGTCACAAAATCTAAAGGGTTTCCCGATGCCAGGAAAGTGACTGAGAATCCTGACGTCTCCTGCACATGTTACTTATTTGTGACTTGCAGGTTTGGTGAAGATATAATTCTGCAGGATGTCAATTCTGTCAGCGTTTTTGCTGCAGATTTCACCCACACTGATGAGTGGGGAAAAATCTGCACCTATTTACAGCATTTTCCAGACAAGAGATGGAGAAACCAAAAGCTTAATGTGTGCACACAGCCTAATAGACGTCATTACTAGTGTTGAGCGAGCATGCTCGACACTGCTCGTTACTCGCCCGAGCATCTCACTACTCGGGATGTTCGGCGAGCACCGAGCATTTCCGGGTTACTCGGGCGGGAGCTCGGGTCTCCGCCCTGCATGTTTGGCGCTCTTTACAGAGACAATGAACATGCAGGGATTGCCAGTCAGTCACTGTAATGCCGCAGCCATGTTGTTTGTGGGCATTACAGTGATTGGCTGGCCGCCCAGCGTCACCTTGAGTATTTAAAACCGGGCGCCGCCATCTTGGACTCAGTCGCCCGGGATCACACAGTCTAGGGAAAGTGCTGCTGATTTAGGGAGAGATATATACTGCGAAATAGTTAGTGTAGGGTCTGTAAAAGCTGCCAGATCAAACAAACCATCCTCAGGACTAATATCCATCCCAGATATCAGGCAGGCAGGCTGTATAGGAAACGCAGTGGTTATACCAACAAACGCTGCATTACAGTCCTGTGTGCTCCTGCTGCTCAAATTGCTAGACTTGGCTTCAGGTCTCGGGGGCCAGGAAAAATCCTTTTTTTTTCATCTAAATCCTCTTTTCTTTCTCCGCTAGAAGTGGTGGAAGAGAAGATCCCATGTAGCGATGCCCAAATATTTGAACAGCCACGGCCACAGGAAGGCGACGCTGGCAATTTGTCAAAAGAGGTGGACGATGACGAGACACAATTGCCACGAAGTGAGGAGGAGGATCGTGGTGCGGAAGTGGAAGAGGAGGACGTGGTGGATGATCTAGTAACTGACCCAAGATGGCAGGAGGACACGCAGAGCGAGGCGAGCAGCACACAGGGGGAGGGAGGCAGAGTACCCCAACAGACAGGAAGAAGCAGTGTGGTGGCTGCACAGAGAAGGCGGGCAACCGTTCCCCGTAACACTAACACGAGGGACTTTGCCAGTACAACCGGTAGGTCTTCCAGAGTCTGGAATTTTTTTAAAGACTCTGCTGATAACCCCAAAAAGGCCATTTGTACCACCTGCCATGCCAGCGCCAGCAGGGGTGACAAAAGTACCAGCCTGACCACCACCAACATGATCAGGCACATGTCAGCAAAGCACCCGACTTTGTGGGGCGAACCCCAGGGTCCACGACCAGTGTCAGCGGGTGTCACCACTGCTTTTTCCGCCGTTGTGCGTGTAAGAGAACCCCCTGTTGTGCGTGCAAGGTAATCCCCTGTCCATACTGCATGCAAAGATGCCCCCTCCTCTCAGTCTTCACTTGTTATGGCAGTTTCTCAAGAAACCGCATCAACGTCCACGTGCCACCGCAGCGTTCAATTGTCCTTATCCCAGACCTTTGAACGAAAGTGCAAATTCGCAGCCAACGCCCTACAGGCCACAGTCCCAAATTCGCACATTTCACGACTGCTTGCGTTGGAAATGCTGCCTTTTAGGTTGGTGGAGACAGAATCTTTCCGCAACCTTGTGGCGGTGGCCGTCCCTCGGTACTCGGTCCCCAGCCGACACTATTTTGCCCGGTGTGCCATCCCCGCACTACACAAGCATGTGTCCCAAAACATCTGCCGTGCCCTCAACAACGCAGTTACTGGGAGAGTCCACCTGACAACGGACACGTGGACAAGGGCTTGTGGCCAGGGACGGTGCATCTCCCTGACTGCACACTGGGTAAACATAGTGGAAGCCGGGACCCAGTCGGACCTTGGAACGGAACACATCCTCCCCACACCGAGGATTGCGGGCCCTATGTCAGTCAGAGTTGCCCCCACAGTGTACTGCTCCTGATGATCATCCTCCTCATGTTCAGCCTCCATCTCAGATATCACCGCATCAGTTACAAGCTGGAAGCACTGCAGTACTGCCTCCGCCAAGCAGCAACAGGCTGTGCTGAAACTCATAAGCTTAGGTGATAAACCTCACAGTTGTGGACAGCTGTGAAAGAGCAGGCAGATCTGTGGCTGAGACCGCTGATCCTACATCCTGGCATGGTCGTGTGTGACAATGGCCGTATCCTGGTGGCGGCTCTGAGGCGAGGCGAGATCACACACGTACCATGCCTGGCTCATGTGCTTAAGCTCGTGGTTCAGCGGTTTCTTAAATCGTACCCCGAGTTGCCAGATCTGCTCGTCGAAGTACGCCGCCTGTCAGCTCATTTTTGGAAGTCAGCTACAGCTTCCGCCGCCCTTGCTGTGTTGCAGCAGCGTTTGCAACTTCCGTCACACCGACTTGTGTGTGATGTCCCCACACGTTGTAACTCTATCCTCCACATGTTGCAAAGGATTTGTGAGCAGAAGAGAGCAGTTGTAGAGTACCAGCTGCAACAAGGCCGTCGATATTCAGGTCAGACTCCACACATAAGACCTCAGGAGTGGACCTGGATGTCTGACATATGTACCATCCTGACAAACTTTGAGGAGTCCACCAAGATGGTGAGTGGCGATGACGCCATCATTAGCGTCAGCATCCCACTTGTCTGTCTTTTGCAACGCTCTCTGCAGAGAATTAAAGAGGAGGCATTGCAGCCAGAGTATTATGAAATGGATCAAGAAGCCGTAGCGGGCGATTACACACAGCCCAGCCTCATCTCATCCCAATGTGCATTGGGGGACAATGAGGGAGAGGAGGAGGAGGAAGAAGAACAGGAGCTGGTATCATGTTCTTTAGACGGTAGTACCTGTACAACTGTCATATCATCGGTTTAGCGTGGGTGGCCTGAGGACGGGGAGGAGGAGGAGTAGAAGAGCATGGTCAGTCGTGATCTTGTTGAGCACACGGAAGTCTTGCCCATTACCAGTCTGGCACGCATGGCTGACTTTATGTTACGCTGCCTTAACCGTGACCCTCGCGTTGTCAAAATGTTGGGTGACAGTCATTACTGGTTGGTGACACTTTTAGACCCCCACTACAAGGAGAACTTTCACTCTCTTATTCCTGAGGTGAAGAGGTCTACAAAAATGGGGCAGTACCAGAAGGCTCTTGCTGCAGAACTGTTAAAAAAATTCCCATCTGAACACGCTAGCGGCAGAGGTCACAGCTGGTTGCCCAACCAAGGCGTACAGGCGAGCGAGACGCAACTCCAATCCAGCAGAGGCAGGGGAATACTGTCAACGTTCTGGGATAGTTTTCTGAGACCCGCCCAATTTACAGGCCCTGAGGCTCGGGGCACTCTCACAAGGAGTGGAAAGTTTCAAAAGATGGTGAGGGGGAGTACCTTGCCGACCGTACCGGCGTCCTCCGTGATTCCTCTGTGCCTTTTAATTATTGGGTATCCAAGCTGGACACTTGGAATGAACTTTCTCTGTATGCCTTGGAGGTTCTGGCCTTCCCTGCCGCTAGCATGTTATCGGAGCGTGTTTTTAGTGCCGCTGGGGGAATTATAACTGATAAGCGCAGTCGCCTGTCAACTGACAATGCTGACCCTTATCAAAATGAACAAGGGCTGGATTGGGCCAGACTTCTCATCATCACCAAATGACAGCAGGGTAACATAAAGTCAAATCCACTGTGTTATTTCGGGAGGTGTATTCCCATGCACCGCTTAACACCCACACATGGGGGTATACGCTTCCTTATTTCGGCTGTATTTTGCTCTTCTTATCCTCAGCCTCCATCACCACTATACCACCAGGGTGACCTTGGTCCGTGTTGCCAGCATTACAAGTTCCTCCGTCCTAATTTTTGGCAGCTTTTGCTTGGAAGGCATAGGCGCAGACTATGGGAGACCCACTCCCTAATTATGGGTATAAGGTTTTTAATATGCTGTACTGCATGGCTCTTGTAAGGGGCATTAAAACCGTCTTGTTAAGCTACTGCGACCTCCACCACTCTTCCAAGGGGCATTAAACCACCCTGTACTCCACAGCTCTTCCAAGGGGCATTGAAATGTTGTTTTTAATTACCTCTAATCTCCACGACTCTTCCAACGGGCATTGCATTTCCTCCTAATATTAGTCAGCTTTTGCTTTTCAATGCATAGGCGAAAACTAAGGGAGACTCGCTCTCCAATAATGGGTAGAAGGTTTTTAGTACGCTGTAACCCACGCCTGTTTCAAGGGGCATTGCAGTTCCTCATAATTTTTGGAAAGCCTTCCATTCACTGCTTAGGCCAACAGTGTACGGGAGACCCAGTTGCTATAAATGGAAAAAAACGGTTTAATTAAGGTCCTCTGACCTCCATGTCACTTCCAAGGGGCAATGGAGTGCCTCGAAATTTTTGGTAGGCATTGCACTCACTGTATGCCCTATAACTGTGTAGCTTAACCGCTCCTTTTGGTACAGAAACATATCCTACAAAACATGTGTGGTTGACTAGCCTGATATTGATGTGAATGGTCCCTGTTCATCCTGCTCTTTCTCCTTTGCCACCACCTCATCCATCATTCATCACCTGAAGTTTTGTTTTAACGGGAGTCATAGTAGCAGGAAAACATCCAGCAATCTACGGAGGAGGTAGGATATGCACCAAAACGCTGACCACCTCAGGCCTAACTGCTACTACATACATGCGCTTGCATTCCAAGGAACAGAAAGCTAAGGAGATGGATGGCCTCATGATCATGAATAATTTATTCGTTGTATAGGAGGCCGACCACTGCTGCTGTCTACCTTCTGAACCTTGTTTTGAAGCCTGATTGACCCAGGACCCGCAATCCTCTATGTCTGGAGGACGTGTTGCATCCCAGTATCCAACGGTGTCCCGGCTTCCACAATATTAACCCAGGGTGAAGGCGTCAGTGAGATGGAGCATCCCTGGCCACATTCACAAGGACTTGCACGGGGATAGTTGCAAGTCTGCATCTTCTGATGCGGCAAGGATCACTTCAGATGGGCACGCTTTTAGGCAGTGACCTGGGTGTCAGAGATGCTTCCAGGGGTCTTCCCCATGCTGTTCCCATGTCTTTTTAGCTTTGTATGCATGTGTCATACAGCACATGGCCAGATAAGGTTGTAAAATGTTAAAATGACATTTCCCGGTGAATGCATTTGTCATGGTTGAAAGCAATACAAAAGTGCAAAAACGCTTAAACAATGCTACTTGTGAACATAGCCCAAGGTGTGCAGGAATATTTTTGTTTTTGGTTATTTATTTTACCTTATACACAAGGCTTTACCCTGGAAAGGAAGTTGCTTAACATATTTCACAGGAAAACCGTTTCAGTTTCGTTTTTGAACGTTTTATTGTGAGCCCGTAAAAGTGGCTTAAACGTTGTTGACAGCAGTGACCTGGGGGTCAGAAATGCTTCCTGGGGTGATCCCCATGCTGTCCCCATGTCATTTGAGCACTGTCACTATCGTTTTGGGCACTTTTTAGGCTTTCTACAGACTGTCGGGGGTGCTGCCGCAAAAATGCTCGGGTCTCCCATAGACTAACATTGGGCTCGTTGCTCGGATCGAGCACCCGAGTATCACGGTGAGCTGGGCCCGAGCTTCGAGCACCCGAGCATTTTAGTGATCGCTCAACAATAGTAAGCATCACTTATCTGCACTGCAAGCTCCCAAAACCTGTTTTCTGTATTAATGTATTTTTTCCTACTACTTTATGAATTTAGTTATTAGGGTAAGATCAGACTTACTGGATTTTCAAGTGGAAATTGTGAATAGGTAGAAAAATGGCAATATATTAAAATCCACAGCACCAACTTTATCTGAATGAGGCATTTAAACAGCCCTCCAGTCTCATTACTCTTGTTGTGTGTTCGGCAGTTAACGATCAATGATCTTTATTATTTTACTCATTTTTATAGCCCCATTACTTACATGCCACATTACAGACATTGTGAGCCCCAATGGGGACAGTGATGATGATCTACTGTACATTCCCTATCAGAGTGTGGGAGGAAACCAATGAAAACACGGCGAGAAAGAACAAACTCCTTGCAGATGTTATCCTTAAGCTCTTCCTGTTCAGCTCTTGTTCTTCTTCCAGGCTCTGCTGTTGACGGGGCGTGATTGCCCAAGTCATGGTGATTGACAGCCGGCTTCACAGTGGCCTGTCAATCAGCAGGACATCAGCAGTCACGCCCCGTCAGCACAGCGGAAAATAAGCATCTGCTCTGTTATATGATGTTATCGGAAGCCACAGAATCGCCGTCAGAACCCATCCGTGATTGCTCAGAGGATTGGTATCGGACACTACAGTCAGGTATTAGCAACTGCTTGCCTGTAAGTTGTGATGCCCATGAAAAGAAAAAAATAGACCCTGATAACCCCATTAATGGGAACCTAGGAACCTAGTGCTAACCACTGAGCCACCATGCTGCCCATCTTGCAGTATGTACTTTATCATCATTCTGCCCGCCTTTTAAAAAAAAATGTCCTACTGGTGAGCTTGTGATGGTATTCTGCTGGTATAAAGCAGTCAGTAAGCGGTGACTGAGCTTTCGGGAAAGGGACCAGTAATAATATGGAGTGTCTGACTACCTCCCTCTGTAAGCACCGTACTCGCAGGTCACAGTCCTGATGGAGCGGAGTTAGAGGAGGCTAGCCGCAATGCAGTAGTGAAATAAATGACAGTCATGTATTGACTTGGATATATTATTTTTGTTTTTTAAAACCCGAGTGTACAATTGCTTACAGGGGACTGCCTGAGCTGAACTGAAACCTCTACAGAATTGTGAATGTGTGCAATGTCCCCAGCTGATCAACGGTCACATAACCGCATGAAAGCAATTTGTATACTTGTGGGCACATGCCAACTATACGTAAGAATTGAGCGAAACTGAGACCATCCACTGACTGGGGAACTATGACAGTGTGTGCTTTACTCATGGGCACAATTCTGTAGTCTGCAAACTTTTAATTTCAGCCCTGACAATCCCGTTCTTTCGTTTTATTACTCTTTTCCAAGAGCAAAAAGGTTTTATTATTTTTCCATTGACACAGCCATGTGAGGATTTTTTTTTTTTGCAGAACGAGTTGTAGTTTTGAATGATGCAATTAATTTTGCTATATAACATACATTATAAAAGAGGCAGCCATACTTGCCAATACCTAGTCGCATTACTAATGTACAACGGGATGTAGCAGCCCTCAGGTGGAGAGAGAGCTGGTGCAAAATACTGATGAAATAACCACTCACACCTACCATATTTTTTGGACTATAAGACGCACCGGACCATAAGACGCACCTAGGTTTTAGAGGAGAAAAAAAAAATTTGAGCAAAAGATGTGTTCATGATCCACTTTTAAAGGGGGGGGGGTCTTCTGCTGACACTGGTATAGGGGTAATATCCCCCAATTCTGACAATATCCCCCATCCTGGTATATATGCCCCCCCCCTTCCTTTTATACATGGTCCCCATCCTGGTATGCCTGGCATCCCTCCATCCTGGTATGCCTGGCATCCATCCATCCTGGTATGCCTGGCATCCCTCCATCCTGGTATGCCTGGCATCCCTCCATCCTGGTATGCATGGAACCCCTCCATCCTGGTATGCCTGGCACCCATCATCCCTATCCTGGTGTGCCTGGCACCCCTAATCCCTATCCTGGTATGCATGGCACCCCTAATCCCTATCCTGGTATGCATGGCACCCCTAATCCCTATCCTGGTATGCATGGCACCCCTCATCCCTGTCCTGGTATGCATGGCACCCCTCATCCCTGTCCTGGTATGCATGGCACCCCTCATCCCCGTCCTTGTATGCATGTATCAGCAATCCCCATCCTGGTATGCATGGAACAGCAATCCCCATCCTGGTATGCATGTTACCCCTAATCCCTATCCTGGTATGTATGGCCCCCTCATCTTTATCCTGTTATGTATGCCCCCCTCATCTTTATCCTGGCATGTATGGCCCCCTCATCTTTATCCTGGTATGTATGGCCCCCTCATCTTTATCCTGGTATGTATGGCCCCCTCATCTTTATCCTGGTATGTATGGCCCCGTCATATTTACCCTGGTATGTATGGCCCCCCTCATCCTTACCCTGGTATGTATGGCCCCCTCATCCTTTTTCCTAGTATGCATGGTCCCCGTAATCCCCATCATGCTGCACATATAAAAAAAATAAATATATAAACACTGCTACTCACCTTTCTTCTCTCCTCCAGCGCTGACGCCTGTCTGCCCGCACTGATCTCCCCATGTGAGCCGCGCATGGCGTCACTGCCATGCGCGGCTCACAAGGAGAGATCAGCTGACGGAAGTCACCGCTCCCAGCGCCGGGACTGTGTGCGCGGGGAGCAGTGACTTCATGCTCCTTCATAGCCGGCACACAGCTTAGCCGTGCTGCGGCTCCTGCTGCTGCCGGGTAATCTCGTGTGCCAGCTTATTAAAGGGCATGAATATTCACCCCATCCCCACGCCCATGGGCGTGGAGAGAGGTTAAATATTCATGCCCTTTAACAGCGGGCACAGGCGATTCCGGCAGCAGCTGCGGCTACACTGTGTGCTGCTATTAAGGACCATGAATATTCAGTGCTCCACATGCCCCATGGGCGTGGGGAGCAGTGAATATTAATTTTCTTTAGCAGCGGGGACAGTGTAGGCTGCAGCAGGCGGCTGCTGCCTCCTGTGCCCCTCTCCTCCACCGCTACAGCTCCCCCCAGCACAGTATATATACCCACCCCTCCCCAACATTCGGACTATAAGACGCACCCCCCATTTTCCTCCAAAATTTTGGAGGAAAAAAATGCGTCTTATAGTCTGAAACATACGGTACTATTCATGGAGGGGATTAGAAATGCACAGGATAAGGCTTGTATAGGGCGCCAGTCACACAGATACATGTAGTGCAACATGCCAACTTGCAGCCTATTAGTGATGCCAAAGCTATTACAGAATTTCCCCAAAAATAAGCCCTAGCATGATTTTACAGGATTTTTGGAGGATGCTTGACATATAGGCCCTACTCCAAAAATAAACCTTAGTTAGTCAGGGCTGGCGTTAGGAGAGGGGAGCAACTGGGCAATTTATCAGGGCCCCTACTCTCTTTGGGGCTCTAAGCATTTCTATTCCAAGTCTGCTTAAGGACCTTTGGTGACATCATATTCATGTGACCATAATGTCAGCAAAGGTTCTTGAACTGTGGGAGCCTAGAGTAACTGAAGAGTAGATAGACTGGTATGTAGGGGGGGAGACTGGACAATTTCTCTAGGTTCCCACTCTGAGGCCCTCAGCGTTTCTATTCCAAGGTTCAGACTACTTAAGGACCTTTGGAGAAATCACTGTCCTATGACCCTGATGTCACCAAAGGTCTTTTAACAGAGGAAGTCTAGAGGAGCTGAGACAGGCTGGTATGTATGTGCAGTGTGTGTGTCTGTGTATATTCTTGTGTATGTGCAATGTGTGTGATATGACATGATTATTATATATGGATAAATTAAGACATTCCCTGAAAATAAGCCCTAACCCATCTTTTTGAGCAAAAAATGATATAAGACCTTGTCTTATTTTCTGTAAAAGATGCTAGATCAGGCGGTCTGCCGAGCACTATATATGTGCACCCTACAAGAACAGACACATGGTTTCCACCAACACTACAAAAGCCTGGCTGCATCCTGCAAGGATGGAAAATTATGTAAGGTATTAGTTAATATTTTGACCAAAATATGTAAGCCTGCACCTACGTCAGGGGTCCTCATTGTCTTTCCAGCGAAAAGACAATATAACGTATTGGAAAACCAGATTTAACGCTGGCAGTAAAATGTTTTACCTCATAGAAAGAATAAGGCTGTGTGCCCACAATGTGTTTTTCAAGCATTTATGCTGCGGAATTTCCACAGTATAAACGCTTCAAAAACGCTTGGTAATCCGCCCCCCATGGTCCCCAATGACAAGACGCACTTTCAATGCCCATGCTGCGTTTTTTTCCGCAGCATTTATGCTGCGCTCAAAAATCTGCAGCATGTCCATTAATTTTGCGGAAGTGCGGCGTAATCGCCGCCATTGACTTGCTTTGAGACGCATATAATCCGTGTCAGTACATTTGTACTCACGGATTATATGCGTTTCTATGTGCGGATGGTACCCAGGTCTGGAGTAGAGTAGACTCTCATCCAGACCTGGGTACCATAGAAACTGTAAAAAATAGAATTTAAAATAAAAAATAAAGTTTATACTCACCTTCCGATGTCTTCCCGGTGTTTTGTCTGCTACGTCCAGTGACTTGCAATGTTCGCGTGGTTGTGAAGGACCTGCCATGACGTCACTGAGTCATGTGACCCATCACATGGCTCAATGACGTCACCGCAGGTCCTTCACACCACCGCGAGCAGTGCAAGACACTGGACGGAGCAGACAAAACACCGGGAAGACATCGGAAGGAGAGTATAAACTTTATTTTTTTTTATTTTTCACCATTCTTATTCTCTTTTTTAACTAACTTGGTCACACTACTATAAATCCATGCCCGTTGCAACAAGGTGGACAAGTTGTCAAGCACTTTTCCAAGTGATGCTAAAATCGCTTGGAAAAGTACTTGATAACCCGCATGCAGAAATGCGCATGCAAAGACGCTTCACAAACGCTTCTACCTGGCGGGAAAAACGCATGTAAAATCCGCATGCGTTTTTCCTGCCAGGGAGAAGCGTAAAAAATATGCAGCATTTCTGCATCGTGGGCACATAGCCTCAGCCTCGATCCCATGCTGTCCTGTCTGTATACTTGCTTTTGCTTCATTCTCTGCCCAGGAGCTGTGGTTCCTGCACAGTCAGACAGCCATTACACAGTATACGATTATCTCCACACATTATATTTTTACACATCCAATTGTGGAACTTATTAATCCAATGTATGTTGATTAAAATGTACTTTAATATGACAACCCCTTTTGAACTTGGAGGGACCCTTTACTGCCGTGCAGCAATCATAAATGCCCAAAGGCAAAACCCTCTTGGGGAGGGGAGAATAAGTGAACATGTTTGTTGGTAATGCCTCAGTGTTGTTGGACACGTGCACTTATTGGCACTTGCAGTAATCGTTGTTTATGGCTACTTGTAGCATCTGCACAGTGGAAACCTACCTTACTTAAAGGGGTTGTCCGTACTTGGCCAGTGCTAGTCTCTTGAATGAAATTGGAAAACCCTATACTTACCTCCCACACCAGTGCCGTTCCAGCAGTGTTGGCGCCAGGTCTCTCGGTGCTCACGTGACAATATGAAATCTGCAGCCAATTGGGGGGTGTGATCGTCCACTCTGATGAAATAATAAAGGCAACAGCCGGCAACATAGTGTCATGTGAGTGCCAGGAGACCCGATGCCTAATATTGCTGAAAAGGCGCCAGTGCAGGAGATGAGTATATGTGACACCCCAGGGGTCTGGTTGTCACAGTGATAGAGATATTACGTCTGAGAGCAGGTGGGAGGTCCTTTGGTCAGGGATCCTGTGCATGCCACACCTCCTGCCCAGCCTTGGGAGGGGAAGAACTTCCCCTGTATAAACCCGGGGCTGAGGCAGGGTGAGTGAGTCCAGGAAGAGTAGAGACAAGAGCAGCATAGGAAGCAGCAGAGTCACAAGGAGTCAGGGGCTGGCAGCTAAAGAGCTCGCCCTGACTAAGAAGATTCTTTACCGGACCCGGAGTCCGAGGCTGTGGGGACTAACTTCTACCCAGCAGCAGAATCCGTCAGGCAGGGGATTTCAGGTCCCCTGGCCCAGAAGCCCGAAGGCCCGGTCACACGCGTGGGACCAGCACCGCCATCGTGGAGCGGAAGCCATTAGAAGGCCCCGAGTCACCGGCCATACGGGTGAGCACCACACGGTACACTCAGGGACGTGGGCTACTTACATCAGCTTCTAGCAAGGTAGCCAGAAGAGTACAGTCAGTTTGGGAGGCCTACAACTACGCCTGGCCAGGGGAGATCCCATCTGCTCAAGGACTGACCAGGCCCCGTTCGCTAGCAAGTACTCCGGGAGGGTCTATCGTTGTTACCAGTAAAGACCCTGAACGCTACCATACCGTCTCTGAGTGGTTCCTGCTACCCCCATCATCCACGTCGGCTGCCCTGAGGCCATACCCCTCCCGTTGGGGGTTATACTATCACGCTGCACCATCCTTCCACCGGCCTCAGCGGTCTGCCCTGCAGCAGCAGCCCCCTGGCTGCATTCAACGGGTGGCGTAGTCATCAACCATTTTCTACCGCTAACAGACTGCCGTCCAGTTTGACTCCCTGGGCACGGACCGGGTCACCGCCACGAGACTACAACCCTAAACAGATCCGGCTCCGGGTAAGCTCCCGCGTGCGCAACGCAGCGCGACACAGGCCCAGGGGCGCGTCAACTTTGGCGTAGTCGGCAGGATCACGTGCCCGCAACCACCGGGTACTGCGTGCCTGAAAAGCAAAGACTGTTCAAACTTACCAGTGGTGAAGATTCCCGCCATCGGTGAAGATTCCCGCCATCCGGCGCCATCTTCAGCCTTCTTCCCGCCATCGGTGAAGTTTCCCGCCATCTTCAGCCTTCTTCCCGCCATCCGTGGAGTTTTCCCGCCATTGGACGCCATCTTGAGGACGCCGCGCGGGAAGAAGAGGGGCGTGGACTCCGAAAGCGCGCGAGAACTGAAGCCCCGCCTCACGTCCGGACGTTGCGTAAGGTCCTGGAAGGAGCCCAGCAGACGCCGACGTCACAGGAGCGCGACGGAAGGTCCTCAACCCTGACGATCCACTGCGGAGCCGCGGCCTACGGAACAGGATCATCGCAAGGTAGGCCACGGTCCACTAGGGGGGAGGAAGATGTCGGATACGGAGGGGAGCTCCACTGCCTCAACCCCCGCCAGCGCTACCGCTGTTGCAGTTATGCCCTTCACCATGCCCTATATCCCGGGAGCAGCTTGGCTACCCCAGTACTCAGGGGAGTCACATACCCTGCATGACTTTAGAGAAAAGCTGGATAGCCTCTTCCAGGTGTACCCCCTCACAGAAGAGCAAAAAGTGAGCATCCTGGTGGCCCAACTAACTGGGGCAGCCAAAAGGGAAGTAAAATCCTGGCCACCTGGGAGGAAGACTGTCGCAGGGATACTAACCCGGCTGAAGGACACCTTTGATACCCGCACCTCAGCCGAGATTAAACTTAGATTCTACGGGTGCAAGCAGCGAGCGCATGAGAGTATAAGGGACTATGCACTCAACCTACAAGAGGCCCTGAGGGCCATTAAGCAGACCGACCCTAATGGAGTGGGAAACGAGGACAGGCTGTTGACCGAACAATTTATAGAGGGTTTATATTGCAATGCCCACCGCACCCAGTTGCGGGCAATGGCCTTACAGGACCCTCATCTAGAATTTGCACAGTTCAAGGACAGAGCCATCCGGGTGCTCCGAGAACCGGCACCAGGTGGCGTTGTGACCCACAGACGCCCCACTACCACTTACTACCAGGAGGCGGCGCCCTTGTCAGCAGGGCCTGTGGGAGCTGATGCGCAGGCTTTGGACAATGACCCGGCTCCAGACCTACACCATCAGGTCCAAGAGCTAGCTAAAAGCGTTGCTGCGCTAACCCGAACTGTGCAGTCTTTACAGGTTTCCACTCCAGGGAAGATCCAGCTGGCATCCGGACCGGAGGACATCCCGTGGCGTCGACCAAGGAGGACCCCACCGGCCAGAGGAAGACCCAGTGACCGATACAGCGAGGACGGACGACCCATCTGCCGCCGCTGCAATCAACCCGGACATATGGAAAGGTACTGTTCTTTAAACGGGCACAACCTGGGGTAGAGGGCCAACCCCCAGGAAAAAGATCACCAGGCCCATCGAACTGGCGCGACAGATATGTGGGAGGACGTCCAGTCTTGCCTGTGGTACTGGATGGCATTCCCATGAGTGCCCTACTGGACACCGGGTCACAGGTCACCACCATCCCGTACGTGCTCTTCAAGCAGTACTGGAATGACTCGGATATTACCCGCTACCCTGACGACGACTTGAGTATCATCGCCAGCAATGGTCAGCCCGTGCCACAGATCGGATTTAAAGAGGTGACCATCAAAATTGGTAGAGTCGAACTGGCCGCACAGGGACTGATCATTGTAGATATTGACAAACATGAGAGTCACCCAAAAATAACTCTAGGAACTAATGTAATTGAAAATTGTCTTGCAGAGGTGATTTTCCTTTTACAGCAGGTTGCCAAGAATGCCAGCTCCGGCGAGCAGCGGGTGCTCCAGAAAGAGATCCGGGCACTGATGCAACGGCAACAAGTGGAACTCTCCGGCGGTGAGATTGGTAGCGTAAGAATGTGTGACCCTTTTCCTATTGCCATGCCCCCAAAAAGTGAAATGATGATTTGGTGCCGGGCAGCTATTGGTCTGAGAGGTAGAGATTACCAGGCAATGGTAGAACCAGTTTACTCAGACAGTAGGCCCACCATTTTGACAGCACGGGGGGTGGTCAATGTACGCCATGGGAGGGTGCCCGTTCGCATAATAAATATCGGGGAGAGGGAAGTGTACCTGCCCCGGTATGCCACGCTAGCCAAATTATATACCACTAATCAAAATTCTATACAATCTGTGGAACCCTTGCCTCCATCTCACCCGGAGGAAGGTAACGGCTCTAAGAAAGACATGGAGGACTGGTGTCAGCAACTACATCTGGGTACTGACTCCACTCCCTCACATCAGAAACAAGGAGTCTATCGGGTGGTTCAAGAGTATGAGAGAGTGTTTAGTAAACACCCGTTAGACTTCGGGCGAGTCAAGGGGGTAGAACACCGCATCCCCACGGGAGATCATCCTCCCATAAAAGAGAGGTACCGACCCGTACCCCCTGCACATTACCAACACGCCAAGGGGATGCTTAGAGACATGAAGGAGGCTGGGGTAATCCGGGATAGCTGTAGCCCCTGGGCAGCCCCACTAGTTTTAGTCAAAAAGAAAGACAACACCATGAGGATGTGTGTAGATTACCGGAAAATCAACCGTATCACACACAAGGATGCGTACCCCTTACCAAGGATAGAGGAGTCATTGGCTGCTTTAAGATCTGCTAACTTCTTCTCTACCTTGGATCTCACTAGCGGGTACTGGCAGGTTCCTGTAGCAGAGGCGGACCGGGAGAAGACCGCATTCACCACCCCGATGGGACTTAGCGAGTTCACCTGCATGCCGTTCGGACTCTGCAACGCCCCAGGAACCTTCCAACGATTAATGGAGTGCTGTCTGGGCCACAGAAACTTCGAGACGGTCCTGTTGTACCTGGACGATGTCATCGTATACTCCAAAACTTATGAGGACCACCTGAAACACCTGGCGGAGGTGTTCGAAGCTCTGGCGAGTTACGGCCTAAAGGTGAAACCCTCCAAGTGTCACCTCCTGAAACCAAAGGTGCAATACCTGGGACACGTGGTGAGCGCTGACGGAGTGGCTCCCGACCCCGATAAAATCACCGCAATTAAGGGATGGCCAAGCCCCTCCAGCGTAAAAGAAGTGCGGCAGTTCCTAGGGTTGGTAGGCTACTACCGAAGGTTTATTCCCGGTTTCACCAAAAAGGCAGCACCTATGCAGGACCTCCTGATAGGCCAGTCCCGGAAGGCCAAGAACCAGAAGCCGCCCTTCAAATGGGAAAAGCTAGAAGAAGAGTCCTTCCGCCAGCTGAAGATGGCCCTCACGGGGGATGAAATCTTGGCGTACCCGGACTATAGCCAGCCCTTCATCCTCTACTCCGACGCCAGTAACATCGGGCTAGGAGCCGTACTGTCCCAGATTCAGCAGGGGAGAGAACGAGTAATCTCCTATGCCAGCCGAAAACTGCGACCCACCGAAAGGAACCCCGAAAATTACAGCTCATTTAAGCTAGAGTTCCTGGCCGTGGTATGGGCAGTCACCGAGCGCTTTAGGCATTACCTCGCTTCTTCCCGGTTCACCGTATACACGGATAACAACCCGTTGACACACCTGGACACGGCAAGACTCGGTGCCCTGGAGCAGAGGTGGATGGCCCGTCTGTCCAACTACGAGTTCACAATCAAATACCGGGCAGGACGCTCCAATACTAACGCGGACGCCCTGTCCAGGATGCCCAACCTGCCGGACGAAGGAGAAGATCCGGAGGGACTGGAAGAAGTTGAACTCCCTGCGTTCCACCGTCATGGGACTATCCAGTATTCCCACCGGGTAAGGGGTAAGCAGGCTGCTACGTTGAACCCCTTACCCCACTACAACTGGGCGGAAACGCAAGACAGCGACCCTGCCGTCCGACTGGTGAAGGAGATGCTGACTCGGCCGGAGGCTCGCCTTGAACCAGACGCTCCGGAGGAAGCCAAACAACTATGGGCGGAGAAGAGTCGACTATTCCTTTACAAGGGGAAGTTGTGCCGCAGAATGGTCAACTCCCGGACGCATGAACTACTCTGGCAAGTAGTGGTGCCCCGAAGAGACGCAGCCATGGTGATGGAGGCATACCACGACGGAGCTGGACACTTCGGGTGGAAAAAGCTGGAGTTCCTGCTGCGCGAGCGGTTCCACTGGGTAGGCATGAGGGGAACCATCGAGAAGTGGTGCAGAGACTGTGGCCCGTGCAATCTGAGAAGGAAGGACCGGGCCAGCCAGAAGACTCCCCTGCAGTCCATCGTCACCCGGCAACCGTTGGAACTGGTAGCCTTGGATCATGTAAAACTGACCCCCAGCAGAAGTGGCTACGTCTACGCGTTAACCATCGTGGATCATTACTCCCGGTTTCTGGTTGTCGTCCCCGTCAAGGACTTAACGGCTCGAACAGCAGCTAGAGCCTTCCAGCAGCACTTTTGCCGTCCACACGGGTACCCGGACCAAGTGCTGACGGACCAGGGACCTGCCTTTGAAGCGGAGGTCTTCCAGGAATTCTGCAATCTGTATGGCTGCCGGAAGATAAGGACGACACCCTACCATCCGCAAACTAATGGACTTTGTGAGAAAATGAACCAGGTGGTAATGGATCTTCTAAAAACGTTGCCCCTGGAAGAACGCAGTCTGTGGCCTGAGAAGTTGCCCGATCTGGTGGACCTATACAACCACATCCCGGTAGGTTCCACCAACTGTACCCCGGCTTACCTAATGAGGGCAAGACCAGGTAAGTTACCTGTTGACCTGGAAATGGGAGTCCTGACGCCCGAGGACACTTCACCAGAAACAGACTGGGACACAGAGAGGCAGCAGCAGTACCGGAAAGTACAGGAGAGCGTGGAGCGAAGTCTCTGTCAGGCTAGGGAAAGACAAGAGAAGACTTACAACCAGTATGCTCCCGCTATTCCCCTGGTACCCGGAGAGCAGGTCTTGAAGAGGAAGAGACGGCTCCACAAGTTGGACGACCAGTGGGAGAAGGACCCGTACACCGTACTGCCCTCAAGCCACGAGAACCCGAAGGTCTGTACCATCAGTAAAGACGGAGGGGAAACCACAGCCATTGTATCCCGGGACCACCTGAAGAAGTGCCCCGAACAACTGAGGAACCCTGAGGAGGAACAGGAAGACCATCGACCCGTGGAAGAAAGGGAAGATATGGTTAGTACCGTGCTCGGGGACTTCCCTCGGTCTTGGACTCAAGTCAATGGTGCAGTTGTGGTACCCGTACTCACCTTCCTCCAACCATCATCCCAAGAACCTACGGAGCAACGGGTAGAGCTGGAAGAGCAGCCGGTCCAGGAGGCAGAAGACTCCACCCAAGCGGAACAGGAGAATCCACCCTCTGCTTATAGTGAGCCTGCCGTACCCCTAGTGAGACAAAGAGCCGGTAGACAGCTGCCCAGTTTACCCTTGACAGCTCCTACACCCTGTAGTTCAGGGCCAGACAGTCAGCTCCGTAGGTCCACTAGGGCCACTAGAGGCCAGTTACCCGCACGTTGGAGGATCTAAATGTTTAAGTTGTTTTACAATGTTTACCTGTTTATTGTTGCTTGTGTGTAATTTTGTGTTTCTAGTTGTTTTCAGGAGTCTTCGGTGGATTTACCGGGAATCCTTTGTATATAGTTGGAGCGTAACCCAGGATGGACTAGAGACTGTTAAGGACTCGGGGTAGGACAGACCCCTACCTGGTTACGTCTCCCTGTGTTGGTGAAATGGACACCTTTGCTTTTCTTCAAAGACTGCACCCGGTTGCGGACATCCGTGACCATCTTATTGTGTTTCCTTATTGTATTTTATTGTTCTTTGATATACCTTGTTATATTTTTCTAAAAAGTGTTTAGTCCCGGAGTACTAAATTTCACTAGGGGGGAGTGTGACACCCCAGGGGTCTGGTTGTCACAGTGATAGAGATATTACGTCTGAGAGCAGGTGGGAGGTCCTTTGGTCAGGGATCCTGTGCATGCCACACCTCCTGCCCAGCCTTGGGAGGGGAAGAACTTCCCCTGTATAAACCCGGGGCTGAGGCAGGGTGAGTGAGTCCAGGAAGAGTAGAGACAAGAGCAGCATAGGAAGCAGCAGAGTCACAAGGAGTCAGGGGCTGGCAGCTAAAGAGCTCGCCCTGACTAAGAAGATTCTTTACCGGACCCGGAGTCCGAGGCTGTGGGGACTAACTTCTACCCAGCAGCAGAATCCGTCAGGCAGGGGATTTCAGGTCCCCTGGCCCAGAAGCCCGAAGGCCCGGTCACACGCGTGGGACCAGCACCGCCATCGTGGAGCGGAAGCCATTAGAAGGCCCCGAGTCACCGGCCATACGGGTGAGCACCACACGGTACACTCAGGGACGTGGGCTACTTACATCAGCTTCTAGCAAGGTAGCCAGAAGAGTACAGTCAGTTTGGGAGGCCTACAACTACGCCTGGCCAGGGGAGATCCCATCTGCTCAAGGACTGACCAGGCCCCGTTCGCTAGCAAGTACTCCGGGAGGGTCTATCGTTGTTACCAGTAAAGACCCTGAACGCTACCATACCGTCTCTGAGTGGTTCCTGCTACCCCCATCATCCACGTCGGCTGCCCTGAGGCCATACCCCTCCCGTTGGGGGTTATACTATCACGCTGCACCATCCTTCCACCGGCCTCAGCGGTCTGCCCTGCAGCAGCAGCCCCCTGGCTGCATTCAACGGGTGGCGTAGTCATCAACCATTTTCTACCGCTAACAGACTGCCGTCCAGTTTGACTCCCTGGGCACGGACCGGGTCACCGCCACGAGACTACAACCCTAAACAGATCCGGCTCCGGGTAAGCTCCCGCGTGCGCAACGCAGCGCGACACAGGCCCAGGGGCGCGTCATATAAGCCTCTCTTATTTAACATGGAGAACTCAGGCATTTAGGATCAGGTTGTCCAAGTAGAACTCTTGTGTATATTATTTAGCCAAAATTAAAATGTACCAAATATCCACATGTGCAAATACCGTATATAAAGCCTTTTACTCCAAATTCCGTTATTTCTCCTCTGATCTCATCAGTGGCCGTTCATTCAAAGCCACAAATTGTTTGTCTATCCTGATATCTTGTGGAACAGCCTGGCCTCACATGGGTTCTCCTCCCTCTTATCTCGGACCCTCAGTATTGACACCCTCACTTTTTTCATGCCCCTACATCTTTATATTTAATGCGGAAAGACTACCAGGAAATGTAGTTTCTGATCACTTGAGTCTTTTCTAATGTGATCGGTTTCATTATACCCTTATACCATCCACAGCAGTATACGAAAAGGAGTGTAGGTGTGAGTTGTGCAGAGGTAGTGGCTGCACCCAGGCACTGATGCGGAAATCCCAGCTCCCCTCTGCCCATTACCGTTCACCAGTTTTATATGTGATGCATGGTGGTTCAGCAGACAGATTCTAGGGCAAAATAACTACTAAATAATGTCATGTTATAATGACAGATCTGTCACAAGCAGTTTTTCAAGTTGTAGAGCAATAACCTGAATCTCCCCAGTTGTTCTTTCATAACCATATTCACCAGCATTCATAACCATAGTCACCAGCATTCATAACCATATTCACCAGCATTCATAACCATATTCACCAGCATTCATAACCATATTCACCAGCATTCATAACCATATTCACCAGCATTCATAACCATATTCACCAGCATTCATAACCATAGTCACCAGCATTCATAACCATATTCACCAGCATTCATAACCATAGTCACCAGCATTCATAACCATATTCACCAGCATTCATAACCATAGTCACCAGCATTCATAACCATAGTCACCGGCATTGGCTGCAATTTCATGAAACCTCATTGTGCGCTAAGGGGATAATATATCATCTAGACATATTCAGAGATAAAGCTAAAATACAACACCAATAGCACAGTAATAATGGCGATCATTTATTGAAAGCAATGTAATATATAGAATTTTTTTATTTTTCCATGTATAATGTAGCCAGCAAGGGTGAGTCTATTTTAGCTTTTAATAATTATTTGCTAAAATAAAGTGGCTGACATTACAAATTATTGCCTAAATGGGCACAAAGCTGCCAGTCAGCGAGCAACACTGACCATAGCACTGGATAGGGGAAAGCTGTGGACCCCGTATAGCCAGGTTGACAATCGCACCAAGGACGGCTGTAGATGCCGCAGTTGTGTCCTGTAATTCATGCGTCACATCTCCCAACAAGGATTCCAGAGTTTGGATTTTATGACTTCACTTCTGAATCCACCTGGGGAACGTGGCACAGGGGCCTCATTGCTGCTTATGCTCCATCCCAGTTGGCACAGAGCAGACTGCCAGTGGTCACGTTGGCAGTGGAGCAGCAGCTTTCAGCCCTCTGTAAGTAGGTCAGATACATTGTGTGACTGCTTTGCTGCAGATCAGCACATATAGAGATGGAGGTAATAGGAAGATGTGGAAGAATGTTCTTCAGATTGGCAGGCCAGCCATGCTTGTTACTGATGACATGAAACATGATGATGTTGGCATTTTGAGTGCAGGTAGTAGGAGCTGATGGTACAGAAATAAATGAACTCCAGTAGATAGTCTTGCGTCAAGATACAGGAGGATTAGATGGTATGACGGTATTATGCTGTTTCTCCGCTTAGTGGTAAGTTGTGCTCCATGCTGGACCCACAAACGGGAAACTCGTGAAAATCCTCTGTTCTCTAGCAGGAATTGTCTCGTTCACGCCATCACTGCGCGGTGCTGGGATCTGCTGTCTCATAGTGACATACGGGTTCCTTCCTATAATAACTGGAGATGGCGCTTTTCCTGTCCTTATGTCTTTCCAGTTTATATTTGAAAAGAAGGGGTGCGTTCTGATTTTTCCATTAACCCCTAGCCGGACATAATGGTCTTTGCAGAGTAGTTTGGACATAATGTCCATAGCATCGTGGTCAGTGAGGTTTTCATATGATGGTTCTTCGTACAAGACATTATTCACAATCTCTTCAGTGGTGTCTCCTGGAAATGGTGAGTCTTGGAAAATCATGTCGTACAATATGACTCCAAAGGCGAACCAGTCCACACCTTCATCATAAGCGTCTCCCATGATCATTTCTGGGGCGCCATACCCAGGTGTTCCACTGAAATCTCTGGCATTAAATCTCTTATCAAACTCGTATAGAGATAGTCCAAAATCAGTAATCTTTATGTGGCCGTCACCAGTCAGCAGGATGTTATCCGGTTTTAAGTCCCGGTGAATGATGTCATTGCTGTGCAGGAATTGTAGGCCACAAACGATTTCTGCTCCTATAAATCTTACAGGTTCCTTCAGGGGAATGGTACTATATATATAGTGAAGCAGATCCCCTCCACTGGCCAGCTCGGTGACAAAATACGCATGGTTTTCCGTATGAAACGCGGCATGGCAATGGGTTAGGAATCTGCTGTTGTGGCTAAGCTTCAGGACATGGTGTTCTACAAGGCATTCAGGGAAGGAGATTAGGCTTTCTTTCTTAATGATTTTAAGGGCCACACTTTCTTTCCTTATTTTATCAGTGGCCAGCATAACCTTCCCATAACTCCCTTGTCCAAGTATGCCATGGCAGATAAACTTATCCCTGGTGAGAGGGACAGTGGTCTTTATTTTTTTGCTACTGGGGCCACTACATTCACCTGAGATGTCATCTTGACTGGTGGCTGGATCTTCCTGATGTTTCCTTTTTCTCCCAGTTCTCTTCTCTTCTGCTGCACTTTCATTACCTTTCAGGTTAATGATCCTGGTTGGACCCAAAGTACTCAGTTTTTTTAGATTATCAGCTCGATTTGTGATGTATCCCACAAGCTTTTCACATCTGTTTTGTACAGTGTCTAGGAAGGAAATATTCTGGGTTCCCTCATTGACAGGTAATACCTGACCAACCTGCCCAGATTTCTTGGAATCCATCTTCCTTATCTTTGCTGGAGGTTCCTGGTTATTTCCAGTGTCTTCTCCATCTGGTGTTTCTTTCCTTTTTCTCTTTCTATTCCCTGTAAAGTCCATGTTGCATCAGGCAACAACAGGGCAATTATCCAAAAACGTATGTAAAATTATCAGAGAATGCAATCCACACGTATATTGTAGTCAAAGCCAACTACAACTAAAGCTCAATGGCTGCAGTCAGTTGTTTATGGAACTTTGTGGAATGTGATGTCACTGTGCCGGTGATGTCACACTCACTGTGATGTCAGCAGATGTATGTGAGTGTTCCATCTCTGCTGAACGTGAAAGTCTCGGAAGGGGCGGGGCTTAGTCACCATTGACTATAATGGAGTCTGTTGAGTGGGTAGTATTTAGTGACCTGAAGCTGGAAATCAGTGGGATAAATGACATCAGGATTCAGGAATAAGTTACAGTAGTTTTATATTTGTTTTAATTTATTTTATACAAAAAAAGAGCATGGACCGCACCTCCAAAAAAATCATACATTGATCTAATGCCTCTCAGCAAAAATATACATAACTGAACATGAGGTTCTTAGTTTAACATTCTGATCAGACTGTATGAAGCCCACTGCCACGTCACGGCAAACCTCGTAGTGGGTCCTAACATTTCCTGCCTAAAAGGAGCGGCGCCATGTGCCAACCACCGCTACAGTGAGAATGCACCAGCAGGGCGGGCGGCCTGGTGCCTCACAGCATCCATGCTTCAAGACCGAGTCCCCATGACTCCAGGCCGCGGCGCCCCACAAGCACAAAACCACAGCAACAATGGCTGACACATTGCACCAACACCACATGAAAGGAGCATTGTGACTCACCTTCCTCAAGCTCTCAAGTGAGAGCAAAATAGGCTAGACCCTCTTTGCAGACTCCTGCTAATTAAAATTGCCTGTGCCAAATGGGATGAGTGCTGGTCCAAGAAAGGGAAAAGAATAAGCTGGTTCATTGACGTGGCAGTGGGCTTCACACAGTCTGATCAGAATGTTAAGCTAAGAACCTCATGTTCAGTAATATGTATTTTTGCTGAGCGGCATTAGATCAAATGTATGATTTTTGGAGGTGCGGTCCATGCTCTTTTTTTTTTGTATTATTTATTTTATGTTACATTATTTTGTGTAGGGCTGTGATGATATACATTTTTCAGTTCTTTTGTGTCAAATTTAAAGGAAAGTGTGTTAACCACTTCCTGACTGCCCACTGCACATAAACGTCCGCGCTTGCTGGGCTCTGTACATCGCAGATGTTTATGAACGGTCGGCGGTCTTTTAGCGCTCAGGGCCCCCAGGGTCCTGCACCCTGCAATTCCTGTGCAGAGCGATAGCTCTAACAGGTGACATCCTCGAGACCGGATTGGATCAGGTTCCAATAAAGTTAACCCTTTGCTATCTTCTACTACCCCTGGCAAAAATTATGGAATCACCGGGCTCGGAGGATGCTCATGCAGTTGTTTAATGTTGTTGAAAAAAAGCAGATCACAGACATGGCACAAAACTAAAGTCATTTCAAATGGCAACTTTAGGGCTTTAAGAAACACTAAAAGAAATCAAGATTAAAAATGTGGTACTCAGTAAGGGTAATTTTTTTCAGACCAAGCAGAGAGGAAAAAATTATGGAATCACTCAATTCTGAGGAAAAAATTATGGAATCACCCTGTAAATTTTAATTTACAATTCTAACACCTGCATCAAATTAGATCTGCTCGTTAGTCTGCATCTAAAAAGGAGTGATCACACCTTGAAAAGCTGTTGCACCAAGTGGACTGACATGAATCATGGCTCCAACACGAGAGATGTCAATTGAAACAAAGGAGATGATTATCATACTCTTAAAAGAAGGTAAGTCATCACGCAATGTTGCAAAATATGTTGGTTGTTCACATTCAGCTGTGTCTAAAATCTGGACCAAATACAAACAACATGGGAAGGTTGTTAAAAGAAAACATACTGGTAGACCAAGGAAGACATCAATGTGTCAAGACCGGAAACTAAGCAATATGTCTCCAAAACAGGAAATGCACAACAAAACAAATGAGGAACGAATAGGAGGAAACTGGAGTCAATGTCTGTGACCGAACTGTAAGAAACCGCCTAAAGGAAATGAGATTTACATACAGAAAAGCTAAACATAAGCCATCATTAACACCTAAACAGAAAAAAACAAGGTTACAATGGGCTAAGGAAAAGCAATCGTGGACTGTGGATGACTGGATGAAAGTCATATTCAGTGATGAATCGCGAATCTGCATTGGGTAAGGTGATGATGCTGGAACTTTTGTTTGGTGCCGTTCTAATGAGATTTATAAAGATGACTGCATGAAGAGAACATGCAAATTTTCACAGTCATTGATGATATGGGGCTGCATGTCAGGTAAAGGCACTGGGGAAATGGCTGTCATTACATCTTCAATAAATGCCCAAGTTTACATTGATATTTTGGACAGTTTTCTAATCCCATCAATTGAAAGGATGTTTGCGGATGATAACATCATTTTTCAAGATGATTATGCATCCTGCCATAGAGCAAAAACTGTGAAAACATTCCTTGAAAAGAAGACACATAAGGTCAATGTCATAGCCTGCAAATAGTCCGGATCTCAATCCAATTGAAAATCTTTGGAAGTTGAAGAAAATGGTCCATGACAGGGCTCCAACCTGCAAAGCTGATCTGGCAACAGCAATCAGAGAAAGTTGGAGCCAGATTGATAAAGGGTACTGTTTGTCACTCATTAAGTCCATGCCTCAGAGACTGCTTTAAAGCCAGAGGTGGTGCAACAAAATACTAGTGATGTATTGGAGTGTTCTTTTGTGTGTTTGTTTTTCATGATTCCATATTTTTTTCCTCAGAATTGAGTGATTCCATAATTTTTCCCTCTGCTTGGTCTGAAAAAAATTACCCTGACTGAGTGCCACATTTTTTATCTTAATTTCTTTTAGTGTTTCTTAAAGCCCTGAAGTTGCCATTTGGAATGACTTTAGTTTTGTGCCATGTCTGTGATCTGATTTTTTTCAACAGCATTAAACAACTGAATGAACATCCTCAGAGCCCGGTGATTCCATAATTTTTGCCAGGGGTTATAGATGCTGTGATCCATAGCGATCACGGCACATAGAAGAGAGGGAGAGGCAGTTGTGCACTCACCTTTGACGGCCTCCGAGATAAGGTCTGACGTGGTCATGGCAGCCGGAGATCACATGATGACCTCCGAGGCTGCCAGGTACGGTGGCCTGTTAGGCTCAGCCATCAACGGAGTCTAACAGGAGATCTACCAGTGTAAAACTAACATCCGGTCTCATGCAATGCAATACATGTGTATTGCATTGCATGAGACCTGTGATGATAAAAATATTCCCATAGAGGGACTAAGTGAGAAAGTTAAAAACAGAAAGTTTAAAAATTGGGTCACTTGAGGGGGATTCAGCTCTTCTAGTGCTTAAGGGCTCTGTATACGTAGTCCGCAAACTATTCTACAATAATTTGTTCTCCAAAAGCGAAATAGTGCTCCTTCCCTCCCGGGTGTCGCCGTGTGCCTAAGCAGTACTGTACAGCCACATATGGGATATTGCCACGTTCAGCAGAAATTGTGTGATACATTTCGGCACCATTTTTACCCATTGCCTTGTGTGAAAATGTAAAATCTGAGGCTAAAACTAATTTTTTTTGTGGTAAAAATAGAATTATTTTTTTCTTCGCTGCCCAATGGTATACATTTCTGAGAGTCACATGTGGTGTCAGTTTGATTACTGCATCCGTAGAGGAATTCATTGAGAGATGTAGTTTGTAAAATGGGGTCACTTATGGGGGTTTCCTGCTGCTTTAGGACCTCAGTCTCTCCCAGTGGGTCATGGCACCTGCAAACCACAACAGTAAAATCTGCACTATAATATGACAATTTTTCCCTTCTGAGCTTTGCACTGTGCCTGAAAAGTAGGCTTCCAGTATCCATTGTTTCAGATGCTGCACATCTCGTATCTTGATGGTCTGGTGTGGTATATGGGGTACAAAGATAGTGGGGCCATTCTTCATCAGTGGAAACCTCAATGCCACTGGATATCTGAAATTGCTACACGATGATGTGTTGCCCTCTTTATGCACTGAAGATGGCACGTTCCCTGAGTTTTTCCAACAAGATGGTGCACCACCACATTATGGGTGTCAGGTCCGAGCATTCCTACATGAACAGTTTCCTGGAAAGTGGATTGGTTGTCGTGGACCTGTTGAATGGCCACCAAGGTCTCCCGATCTGACCCCCTTAGACTTTTATCTTTGAGGTCATCTGAAGGCAATTGTCTATGCTGTCAAGATACGAGATGTGCAGCATCTGAAACAACGGATACTGGAAGCCTGTGCTAGCATTTCTTCTGCAGTGTTGCTATCAGTGTGTCAAGAGTGGAAGAAGAGGGTTGCATTGACAATTCAACACAATGGGCAGCACTTTGAACACATTTGATAAGTGGTCATAAACTTGTAAAAAACTCATGAAATAATAAAGTTACGTTAAAACCAAGCACATCATTGTTTTTCTTATGAAATTCTCAATAAGTTTGATGTGTCACATGACCCTCTTCCCATTGAAAAAAATTAAGTTGAATCCAAAATGGCCAACTTCAAAATGGCCGCCATGGTCACCACCCATCTGGAAAAGTTTTCCCCTTCCCTTATACTAATGTGCCACAAACAGGAAGTTGATATCACCAACCATTCCCATTTTATTTAGGTGTATCCATATAAATGGCCCACCCTGTAGTTTTAATCCTTCTAACTTCCTAACCAAAAAAAATTGTTTAAAAAATTGTGCAGATGTAAAAGAACTATTTTGTGTGACCTAACTCTCTGGTTTAAGGGCATAAAAATTAAAGTTTAAAAATTGCAAAATTTTCCCAATTTTGCCAAATTTCTGATATTTTAAAAAATAATCTAGTTACCGTATTTTTCGGACTATAAGATGCACCAGACCATGACCATAAGACACACCTGGGTTTTAGAGAAGGAAAATAGAAAAGAAAATTTAAGCAAAAAATGTGGTCATGATGCTCCCCATCCTGGTATGCATGGCACCCCTCATCCCCATCCCGGTATGCATGGCACCCCTCATCCCCATCCCGGTATGCATGGCACCCCTCCATCCCGGTTTGCATGGCACCCCTCCATCCCGGTTTGCATGGCACCCCTCATCCCCATCCTGGTATGCATGGCACCCCTCATCCCCATCCTGGTATGCATGGCACCCCTCATCCCCATCCTGGTATGCATGGCACCCCTCATCCCCATCCTGGTATGCATGGCACCCCTCATCCCCATCCTGGTATGCATGGCACCCCTCATCCCCATCCTGGTATGCATGGCACCCCTCATCCCCATCCCGGTATGCATGGCACCGCTCCATCCCGGTATGCATGGCACCTCTCCATCCCGGTATGCATGGCACCTCTCCACCCCAAAATTTTGGAGGAAAAAAGTTCGTCTTATAATCCGAGAAATATAGTATATCTAGAAAAAAAATTACTACTATCCTGACTACTATCATGAAGTACAATATGTCACAATAAAACAATCTCAGAACCACTGGGATATGTTGAAGCGTTTCAGAGTTATTACCTCAAAAAGTGACGCTGGTCAGAATTGAAAAAAATTGGCCTGATCACAAAGGCAAAAACTGGCTCTGGCGCGAAAGGGTTAAATCTATAAGTTTAAAAAATATCTATTTCTGCTATTTTTATTAAAAACACAAAATTCTACTGTGGAAGGGCTAACAAAATGTACTTGTGAACAAATCTTTTGCAAATTATCCAGATATCAAGAGTTTCCAAAAGGTAATTCTGCCCAACTATGGTACATTGGGTAGTAAGAAAAGGGGAGTCAGTGTTTCGCAGGTCTATATTACAGCTCCACAGGGTTTATTACCCCTCTCCCAGGACCTTGTAAGGTGAGGCTCCATAGCTAAGCTACAGTATGGAGATTGGTGACCCCATATCTGGGCAGATGAGTTCATTACAGCTTCACACAGATCTTTACCCGGCGTTTCTAAGCTTCTGAGTAGCAACCTGACTAGTAATATTATTATACAAGATTTGATCATTTATGAATGACTGGCCGGGCAGATCTGGCATTCTGCAGACTGGAAAAGCTGGGGAACAACCATTATATAAAATATGAAAAAATAGGAAAATATTAGCAATGTTCTGTAATGGTTAATTTTTACATAACACTGGTTCAATTCACTTGATATTAACCCGTTCATGATCTTGTGATTTTCTATCTTTGCACTTTAGTTTTTTTTCTCCTCTTTTTTCCAGAGCCATAACTTTTATATTTTTTCAATATAACCAAGGGCTTGTTTTTTGCAGGACAAGTTGTACTTTTGAATGACACCATTTTTTTGAAGTGCTACTTTAGTGAAGTAAAAATAATAAATTTAGGATTTTTTATCTTCGTTATTTTTTTATAGACTTTACATTTATCATATTGCGGGCTACAATTAAGATAGAGATGGGAGAGGCAGCATTTTGTTCAGAATTGTACAGGCTTTAATTCGACATGTCTTAACCAAGTTTGTTATTTTGTTTTCGAGGAGTCAAATGCTAAATTTTGATGGGCGATTTCGGGAAAACTGTGTTTTGTAAAAAAAAAAAAAAAAAAAATGCGTATGTGTTACTTGTGTTATTGGTTACATTCCTTCAGGGATTCAAGTTGGTATTTCTGTAGGATCATATTTTGTTGTGTGATTTTCTAAATACAGTCTCATCCTAGTCATAGGTTTAATGCTAAACTAAAAGAATCAATATTTTAACACCTTTTTAATATACAGTTATACATGTAACAACTTTTTTTTTATTATTACTTCACTAGACATTTCCTTTTTCCAGTTTAAAAAAAAAATGAAAAAAATACAGTAAAATCGTCCAGCGATAAAATAAAACATTATGAATTGGTCTGAACAATTAATAGTACGTCTTTACACTGATCTTTTCTCAATAATTTGTTCTCTCTTCTGGGTGAAATGTAATCTTGTCCACAATCTCTTACTAACAATGGCCGTTTCCTTTTGTGTCAGTATGTACGCCTGTTATGGGGTTTGGGTCCTCTTGTGTTAATATCTGATTTTTGGTTACTTTCAAAATGTCTGCTTTCTTGGATACACAAAGGATGGTGATGGACCAGAAGGTGCAGAAAAATGGCTTTACTTCTTCATTGTCCTAGTCTTTGGAGAGTCCATTAGCCAGCAGCCACCAGTGCTGATCATACTCACAGGTCACATATCCAGTTATATCATCCATCGCCAATCTTGTGCCACCTTCAATCACTTCATGGACTTCACTGTCATTTCTGGATGAAAAAAGCCTTGTTTATATTTTTGTTTCACTACATGGAATTAAAGTGTGGTATTGCTTAGTTCCTTTGATGGGTTCTGCTTTTTGTAACCAATGTTTTAACAAACTTTCCTCTTCTTCTTAGTCCTGGTTTGTACAGTACGTGAACTGGATGTTAGGAATATTTTTCTCACTCAGTTGGAAAAGTTGCATGGGTGTTAAAATTTGGTCTGAATGTGGTCTATGGAGGCTAGCTTGAGCTGCTAGACATTTCACCGTGCCTCCTAAACCATCACATACACCTTTTGCCAGGAGCTGAATGGCAAAAAAGTGCCATTCAGCTTTCACTCCAAAATGTTTCTTGTGATGGCATACAATTATAAGGTTTCTCCTATTTTTATACTGTGCAGAAGAGTCATCCGAGGAGTAGTAGACCTTGCTCAAACTTGTTAGGATGTCAGTTTTATCACTGAAATCAAATTTTTTTGGAACAAATGAACAGCTGTTGAATCGTGAAGTAAGCACTCAGACATAAAATACATAAGTGTAGTTCTGATATCTGACTGTAAGCAGAGTCGGCTTATTAGTAATAAGTTATTACTATTCAGCTAAGCAGACAACAGACCGGATGCTGCACTTATCGCACAGGGCGCTGAGGGAGACATTGCACGGACCAGCCCCTGAAACCAGCATCACTGATGGGCGGCAAACAAAGCAGGGGAGAGTAGGGATGTCCCAGTCCCCTCCTTTTCGATGATCTTCGTTTCAGTGTGGAAAGGGAAGTGACAGCAGTTTCCACATTTTTGGGTTCACTGTTAAGCCCACGGCTGTGTGCAAATCCACTACTGATTGTACCTGGGACAAGTTGGTATGCCACTTGGCACTAAAGGTAATATCATCCAAATACACCGATACATACTTCTGATAAGGCTCTAACACTATGTCCATCAGCCTCTGGAACATGGCCGAGGCTGCATGTAACCCAAAAGGCAAGACGACCTAGTGATAGAGACCCTCCGGCGTTATGAAGGCTGACTCTGTCCGAGGCACCTGCCAGTAACCCGTGGTGAAGTACTGGGCCTGCCCCAGTCTCTCAATCAGCTCGTCCACCCAGGACATTGAATAAAGGTCAAATTTCAACACTTTATTACATTTTCAGAAGTCGTTACAAAATCATAACGATCCGTCCAGCTTCAGAACCAGTTACAATGGGGCTAGCCCGCTCCCTCCTGGACTCCTCGATAACTCCTAGCTGGAGCATTTGTTTTTCCTCAGCTGCGATGGCTTGTGTCTGGGCCTCTGTGACAATGTTATGTTGGATCACAGATGTTCGGCCAAGCAGTTCTGAAAATTACGTCCGTATTCCGCAGCACCAATTTCTGAGTCTCCCGTCGCTTCTGTTTAGAGAGTGTGTCACTTATATTTACCTCTCCCCTGGCCATTGTCGGAGGGTCCCCAGACGATACGACCGGAGTCGCATCCGTAATCATACATTCCCAGTCTTTCCTTGCTTATAGCAAATTTACGTGATATAGCTGTTTGGGTTTTCTCTTCCCAGGTTGATATACTCTCTAATTCATCTCCCCAACCTTTTCCCGGACTTCATATGGCCCTTGCCACTTGGCCATGAGCTTACTTTCTGCTGGGGGCACTAAGACTAATACCTGATCCCCTTGGACATTGACCATACCAGGGGTGCAACAAAGTGCCATTAGTTGCATAAGGATTAAAAGTGAATTTAGGCTGTGTACCCACGATGTGTTTTTCAAGCGTTTTTGCTGCGGAATTTTCCGCAGCGTAAACGCTTGGGAAACGCATGGTAAGCCTTCTGCCATGGTCCCCTATGCAATTCCGCACTTTCAATGCCCATGCTGCGGATTTTTCTGCAGCGTTTATGCTGCTCTCAAAAATCCGCAGCATGTCCATTAATTTTGCGTTTTCGCCACCATTGACTTGCATTAGAACGCGCCAATTCTGCAAGACTGCTTCTGTACATGCTTAATTGGCGCGTTGTAATGTCTGGATGGTACCCGAGTGTGGAGAAGAGAAGACTCTCATCCACACCCAGGTACCATAGAAACTGTAAAAAAAAGAATAAAATAAAAAATAAAGATTATATTCACCTACCGACAGCCCCCGGTCTCCTTCCCTGTGCTTGCCAGCAGACTGAAGGACCTGCGCTGACGTCACAGTCATGTGACAGCAGGTCTTTCACTGCAGTGTCCCGCGATCAGCTGGCAGCCAGGAAGGAGCGCAGCAACACACGCCGGGCCATCGGAAGGTAAGTATCAAGGTTTATTTTTTTATTTTTAACCACTCTAAAGGTCACACTATATAAATCCATGCTGGTTGCATGGATTTATATAGTGTGACCTAGTTGTCAAGCACTTTCCAAGTGATGCTAAAATCGCTTTGAAAGCGCTTGTCAATCCGCATGCGGAAACGCATGTGAATCCACATGTATTACGCTGGAAAAGCGCATGTACAATCCGCATGCGTTTTTTCTGCCAGGGAGATGCAGAAATGCTGCAGAAATTTTCTGCTTCATTTCTGCATTGTGGGCACATAGCCTTAATGTAAATGATTAAGTAGCTGAATTTCCATTTTGGGGTAACACTCCTTTTGAGAGATTCCTTGCAGTTACTTTGCATGTTGATTTACTTTGTAAGGACACAAGTGCACACATTTCAGATTTTGTCACCTTTTTTCTGTGCAGATTTGTCACAAAACCTAAAGGGTTTCCCGATGCCAGGAAAGTGACTGAGAATCCTGACGTCTCCTGCACATGTTACTTATTTGTGACTTGCAGGTTTGGTGAAGATATAATTCTGCAGGATGTCAATTCTGTCAGCGTTTTTGCTGCAGATTTCACCCACACTGATGAGTGCGGAAAAATCTGCACCTATTTACAGCATTTTCCAGACAAGAGATGGAGAAACCAAAAGCTTAATGTGTGCACACAGCCTAATAGACGTCATTACTAGTGTTGAGCGAGCATGCTCGACACTGCTCGTTACTCGCCCGAGCATCTCACTACTCGGGATGTTCGGCGAGCACCGAGCATTTCCGGGTTACTCGGGCGGGAGCTCGGGTCTCCGCCCTGCATGTTTGGCGCTCTTTACAGAGCCAATGAACATGCAGGGATTGCCAGCCAGTCACTGTAATGCCGCAGCCATGTTGTTTGTGGGCATTACAGTGATTGGCTGGCCGCCCAGCGTCATCTCGAGTATTTAAAACCGGGCGCCGCCATCTTGGACTCAGTCGCCCGGAATCACACAGTGTAGGGAAAGTGCTGCTGATTTAGGGAGAGATATATACTGCGAAATAGTTAGTGTAGGGTCTGTAAAAGCTGCCAGATCAAACAAACCATCCTTCTCAGGACTAATATCCATCCCAGATATCAGGCAGGCAGGCAGGCTGTATAGGAAACGCAGTGGTTATACCAGCAAACGCTGCATTACAGTCCTGTGTGCTCTTGCTGCTCAAATTGCTAGACTTAGCTCCAGGTCTCGGGGGCCAGGAAAAATCCTTTTTTTTTTTTTTCATCTAAATCCTCTTTTTTTCTCCGCTAGAAGTGGTGGAAGAGGAGATCCCATGTAGCGATGCCCAAATATTTGAACAGCCAAGGCGACGCTGGCGCAATTTGTCACAAGAGGTGGACGATGACGAGACACAATTGCCACGAAGTAAGGAGGAGGATCGTGGTGCGGAAGTGGAAGAGGAGGACGTGGTGGATGACCTAGTAACTGACCCAAGGTGGCAGGAGGACACGCAGAGCGAGGCGAGCAGCACACAGGGGGAGGGAGGCAGAGCACCCCAACAGACAGGAAGAAGCAGTGTGTTGGCTGCACACAGAAGGCGGGCAACCGTTCCCCGTAACACCAACACGAGGGACGTTGCCAGTACAACCGGTAGGTCTTCCAGAGTCTGGAATTTTTTTAAAGACTCTGCTGATAACCCCAAAAAGGCCATTTGTACCACCTGCCATGCCAGTGCCAGCAGGGGTGACAAAAGTACCAGCCTGACCACCACCAACATGATCAGGCACATGTCAGCAAAGCACCCGACTTTGTGGGGCGAACCCCAGGGTCCACGACCAGTGTCAGCGGGTGTCACCACTGCTTTTTCCGCCGTTGTGCGTGTAAGAGAACCCCCTGTTGTGCGTGCAAGGCAATCCCCTGTCCATACTGCATGCAAAGATTCCCCCTCCTCTCAGTCTTCACTTGTTATGGCAGTTTCTCAAGAAACAGCATCAACGTCCACGTCAGCGTTCAATTGTCCTTATCCCAGACCTTTGAACGAAAGAGCAAATTCGCAGCCAACGCCCCACAGGCCACAGTCCTAAATTCGCACATTTCACGACTGCTTACGTTGGAAATGCTGCCTTTTAGGCTGGTGGAGACGGAATCCTTCCGCAACCTTGTGGCGGTGGCTGTCCCTCGGTGCTCGGTCCCCAGCCGACACTATTTTGCCCGGTGTGCCATCCCCGCACTACACAAGCATGTGTCCCAAAACATCTGCCGTGCCCTCAACAACGCAATTACTGGGAGAGTCCACCTGACAACGGACACGTGGACAAGAGCTTGTGGCCAGGGACGGTACATCTCTCTGACGGCACACTGGGTAAACATAGTGGAAGCCGGGAACCAGTCGGACCTTGGGACGGAACACATCCTCTCCACACCGAGGATTGCGTGCCCTATGTCAGTCAGAGTTGCCCCCACAGTGTACAGCTCCTGATGATCATCCTCCTCATGTTCACCCTCCATCTCAGATATCACCGCATCAGTTACAAGCTGGAAGCACTGCCGTACTGCCTCCGCCAAGCAGCAACAGGCTGTGCTGAAACTCATAAACTTAGGTGATAAACCTCACAGTTGTGGACAGCTGTGAAAGAGCAGGCAGATCTGTGGCTGAGACCGCTGAACCTACGTCCAGGCATGGTCGTGTGTGACAATGGCCGTAACCTGGTGGCGGCTCTGAGGCGAGATCACACACGTACCATGCCTGGGTCATGTGCTTAAGCTCGTGGTTCAGCGGTTTCTTAAATCGTACCCCGAGTTGCCAGATCTGCTCGTCGAAGTACGCCGCCTGTCAGCTCATTTTCAGAAGTCGGCTACAGCTTCCGCCGCCCTTGCTGTGTTGCAACAGAGTTTGCAGCTTCCGTCACACCGACTTGTGTGTGATGTCCCTACACGTTGGAACTCTACCCTCCACATGTTGCAAAGGATTTGTGAGCAGAAGAGAGCAGTTGTAGAGTACCAGCTGCAACAAGGCCGTCGATATTCAGGTCAGACTCCACACATAAGACCTCAGGAGTGGACCTGGATGTCTGACATATGTACCATCCTGACAAACTTTGAGGAGTCCACCAAGATGGTGAGTGGCGATGACGCCATCATTAGCGTCAGCATCCCACTTGTCTGTCTTTTGCAACGCACTCTGCAGAGAATTAAAGAGGAGGCATTGCAGCCAGAGTATGATGAGATGGATCAAGAAGCCGTAGCGGGCTATTACACACAGCCCAGCCTCATCTCATCCCAATGTGCATTGGGGGACCATGAGGGAGAGGAGGAGGAGGAAGAAAAACAGGAGCTGGTATCATGTTCTTTAGACGGTAGTACCTGTACAACTGTCATATCATCGGTTTAGCGTGGGTGGCCTGAGGACGGGGAGGAGGAGGAGAGCATGGTCAGTCGTGATCTTGGTGAGCACACGGAAGTCTTGCCCGTTACCAGTCTGGCACGCATGGCTGACTTTATGTTACGCTGCCTTAACCGTGACCCTCGCGTTGTCAAAATGTTGGGTGACAGTCATTACTGGTTGGTGACACTTTTAGACCCCCGCTACAAGGAGAACTTTCACTCTCTTATTCCTGAGGTGGAGAGGTCTACAAAAATGGGGCAGTACCAGAAGGCTCTTGCTGCAGAACTGTTAAAAAAAAAATTCCCATCTGAACACGCTATCGGCAGAGGTCACAGTTGGTTGCCCAACCAAGGCGTACAGGCGAGCGAGACTCAACTCCAATCCAGCAGAGGCAGGGGAACACTGTCAACGTTCTGGGACAGTTTTCTGAGACCCACCCAATTTACAGGCCCTGAGGCTCAGGGTTCTCTCACAAGGAGTGGAAAGTTTCAAAAGATGGTGAGGGGGAGTACCTTGCCGACCGTACCAGCGTCCTCCGTGATTCCTCTGTGCCTTTTAATTATTGGGTATCCAAGCTGGACGCTTGGAATGAACTTTCTCTGTATGCCTTGGAGGTCCTGGCCTTCCCTGCCGCTAGCGTGTTATCGGAGCCTGTTTTTAGTGCCGCTGGGGGAATTATAACTGATAAGTGTTAGAACTCTCCTGTTAGGTTTTTTCTAGTTTGCTTGTCACATGACCTTTTTTGCCTATTTAAACCTGCTCTGCCCTTCTGGCCTTGCTGGACTTCATTGTAATTTCAACTCTTTATCTAGCCAGGTGCTTTGTTACCTTACTCCGTCAGTTTAGCTAGGTCTCTTGACCTCTATTTTCTATGTTGATTTGTTTGTCCTTTTCTGCTACAATTTCTGTTAGGAGGTGTCCATCTTACTCCCAGTCCCTAGTTCTTGTAGGGATCCCTCCCTCACATCTATAGGTCTTCATACAGACTAGCTGAGGACTTTAGCGGGTCTGATCACAGGATCAGGTTCCCCGTTACATCGTAGGGATTAAGCTTAGTTCTATTGTAGGGACAGATCTCCTGTCTTTCCTTAGTGCTTGTAGCAGATCATAACAATAAACGCACTCAGCCATGTGAGGATTTTTTTTTTTTTTCAGAACGAGTTGTAGTTTTGAATGATGCAATTAATTTTGCTATAAAACATACATTATAAAAGAGGCAGCCATACTTGCCAATACCTAGTCGCAATACTAATATACTACGGTATGTATCAGCCCTCAGGTGAAGACAGAGCTGGTGCAAAATACTAATGAAATAACCACTCTCACACCTACCATTTTTTTTTTTGGACCATAAGACGCACCTAGGTTTTAGAGGAGAAAAAAAAAATTGAAGCAAAAAACGTGTTCATGATGCACTTTTAAGGGGGAGGAGGTCTTCTTCTGACACTGGTATAGGGGTAGTGTCCCCCAATTCTGACAATATCCCCCATCCTGGTATGTATGCATGGCACCCCTAATCCCTATCCTGGTGTGCATGGCACCCCTAATCCCTTTCCTGGTGTGCATGGCACCCCTAATCCCTTTCCTGGTGTGCATGGCACCCCTAATCCCTGTCCTGGTATGCATGGCACCCCTCATTCCTGTCTTGGTATGCATGGCACCCCTCATCCCTGTCCTGGTATGCATGGCACCCATCATCCCTGTCCTGGTATGCATGGCACCCCTCATCCCTGTCCTGGTATGCATGGCACCCCTCATCCCTGTCCTGGTATGCATGGCAACCCTCATCCCTTTCCTGGTATGCATGGCAACCCTCATCCCTGTCCTGGTATGCATGGCACCCCTCATCCCTGTCCTGGTATGCATGGCACCCCTCATCCCTGTCCTGGTATGCATGGCACCCCTCATCCCTGTCCTGGTATGCATGGCACCCCTCATCCCTGTCCTGGTATGCATGGCACCCCTCATCCCTGTCCTGGTATGCATGGCACCCCTCATCCCTGTCCTGGTATGCATGGCACCCCTCATCCCTGTCCTGGTATGCATGGCACCCCTCATCCCTGTCCTGGTATGCATGGCACCCCTCATCCCTGTCCTGGTATGCATGGCACCCCTCATCCCTGTCCTGGTATGCATGGCACCCCTCATCCCTGTCCTTGGTATGCATGGCACCCCTCATCCCTGTCCTGGTATGCATGGCACCCCTCATCCCTGTCCTGGTATGCATGGCACAGCAATCCCCATCCTGGTATGCATGGCACAGCAGTCCCCATCCTGGTATGCATGGCACCCCTAATCCCTATCCTGTTATGTATGACCCCCTCATCTTTATCCTGTTACATATGCCCCCATCATCTTTATCCTGGTATGTATGGCCCGCTCATCTTTATTCTGGTTTGTATGGCCCCCTCATCTTTATCCTGGTTTGTATGGCCCCCTCATCCTTATCCTAGTATGCATGGTCCCCGTAATCCCCATCATGCTGCACATATAAAAAAATAAATATATAAACACTCCTACTCACCTTTCTTCTCTCCTCCAGCGCTGACGCCTGTCTGCCCGCACTGATCTCCCCATGTGAGCCGCGCATGGCGTTGTGGCACCCCAGGGGTTTGGTTTCCACAGTAATGTAATGTTATGTCTGAGAGCAGGTGGGAGGTCCTTTGGTCAGGGATCCTGTGCATGCCACACCTCCTGCCCAGTCTTGGGAGGGGAAAAACTTCCCCTATATAAACCCGGGGCTGAGGCAGGGTTAGGAGTCTAGGAGAGTAGAGACGAGAAACAGTCATAGGAAGAAACAGCAGAAGCTCAGTGGGAGCAATACTACTACGAGTCAGGGGCTGGCAGCTGCAGAGCTCGCCCTGACTGAGAAGCTTTCTTACCGGACCCGGCGTCCGAGGCTGTGGGGACTAACTCTTACCCAGCAGCAGAAGCCGACCGGCAGGGGATTTCAGGTCCTCAGGCCCAGAAACCCGAAGGCACGGTCACACGCGTGGGACCAGCACCGCCATCGTGGAGCGGAAGCCATTAGAAGGCCCCGAGTCACCGGCCATACGGGTGAGCACCACACGGCACACTCAGGGACGTGGGCTACTTATATCCGCTTCTAGCAAGGTAGCCAGAAGAGTACAGTCAGTTTGGGAGGCCTACAACTCCGCCTGGCCAGGGGAGATCCCATCTGCTCAAGGACTGACCAGGCCCCGTTCGCTAGCAAGTACTCCGGGAGG
Source organism: Phyllobates terribilis (assembly GCF_046119375.1). NCBI lineage: Eukaryota > Metazoa > Chordata > Amphibia > Anura > Dendrobatidae > Phyllobates > Phyllobates terribilis. The sequence continues at coordinate 18,790 of NW_027362796.1, read as the reverse complement.
GTCTATCGTTGTTACCAGTAAAGACCCTGAACTACACCGCACCGTCTCTGAGTGGTTCCTGCTACCCCCATCTTCCACGTCGGCTGCCCTGAGGCCATACCCCTCCCGTTGGGGGTTATACTATCACGCTGCACAATTCTACACCGGCCTCAGCGGTCTGCCCTGCAGCGGCAGCTCCATAGCTGCAAATCAACGGGTGGCGTAGTCGACACTCAAATAACATCTATCAAGACTGCCACACACTGAGTTTGACTCCCTGGGCACGGACCGGGTCCCCGCCACTCGGAGACTACAACCCTCATCTGATCCGGTTCCGGGTAAGCCCCCGTGCGCGAGACGCTGCGCGACACAGCAGGCCCAGGGGCGCGTCAACTTTGGCGTAGCCGGCAGGATTTCGTGCCCGCAACCACCGCGTACTGCGTGCCTGAAAAGCAAAGACTGTTCAAACTTACCAGTGGTGAGGTTTCCCGCCATCCGGCGCCATCTTCTGCCTTCTTCCCGCCATCCGCGAAGTTTTCCCGCCATCCGGCGCCATCTTCGGCCTTCTTCCCGCCATCCGTGGAGTTTTCCCGCCATTGGACGCCATCTTGAGGACGCCGCGCGGGAAGAAGAGGGGCGTGGACTCCGAAAGCGCGCGAGAACTGAAGCCCCGCCTCACGTCCGGACGTTGCGTAAGGTCCTGGAAGGAGCCCAGCAGACGCCAACGTCACCGGAGCGCGACGGAAGGTCCTCAACCCTGACGATCTACTGCGGAGCCGCGGCCTACGGAACAGGATCATCGCAAGGTAGGCCACGGTCCACTAGGGGGGAGGAAGATGTCGGATACGGAGGAGAGCTTCACTGCCTCAAGCCCCGCCAGCGTCACCGCTGCTGCAGTTATGCCCTTCACCATGCCCTATATCCCGGGAGCAGCTTGGCTACCCCAGTACTCAGGGGAGTCACATACCCTGCATGACTTTAGAGAAAAGCTGGATAGCCTCTTCCAGGTGTACCCCCTCACAGAAGAGCAAAAAGTGAGCATCCTGGTGGCCCAACTAACCGGGGCAGCCAAAAGGGAAGTAAAATCCTGGCCACCTGGGAGGAAGACTGTCGCAGGGATACTAACCCGGCTGAAGGATACCTTTGATACCCGCACCTCAGCCGAGATTAAGCTTAGATTTTACGGGTGCAAGCAGCGAGCGCATGAGAGTATAAGGGACTATGCACTAAACCTACAAGAGGCCCTGAGGGCCATTAAGCAGACCGACCCTGATGGAGTGGGAAACGAGGACAGGCTGTTGACCGAACAATTTATAGAGGGACTATATTGTAATGCCCACCGAACCCAGTTGCGGGCGATGGCCTTACAGGATCCCCATCTGGGCTTTGCACAGTTCAAGGACAGAGCCATCCGGGTGCTCCGAGAACCGGCACCGGGTGGCGTTGTGACCCACAGGCGCCCAGCTATCACTTACCACCAGGAGGCGGCGCCCTTGTCGGCAGGGCCTGTGGGAGCTGATGCGCAGGCTTTGGACAATGACCCGGCTCCAGACCTACACCATCAGGTCCAAGAGCTAGCTAAGAGCGTTGCTGCGCTAACCCGAACTGTGCAGTCTTTACAGGTTTCCACCCCAGGGAAGATCCAGCTGGCATCCGGACCGGAGGACATCCCGTGGCGTCGACCAAGGAGGACCCCACCGGCCAGAGGAAGACCCAGTGACCGATACAGCGAGGACGGACGACCCATCTGCCGCCGCTGCAATCAACCCGGACATATGGCAAGGTACTGTTCTTTAAACGGGCACAACCTGGGGTAGAGGGCCAACCCCCAGGAAAAAGATCACCAGGCCCATCGAACTGGCGCGACAGATATGTGGGAGGACGTCCAGTCTTGCCTGTGGTACTGGATGGCATTCCCATGAGTGCCCTACTGGACACCGGGTCACAGGTCACCACCATCCCGTACGTGCTCTTTAAGCAGTACTGGAATGACTCGGATATTACCCGCTACCCTGACGACGACTTGAGTATCATCGCCAGCAATGGCCAGCCCGTGCCACAGATCGGATTTAAAGAGGTGACCATCAAAATCGGTAGAGTCGAACTGGCAGCACAGGGACTGATCATTGTAGATATTGACAAACATGAGAGTCACCCAAAAATAACTCTAGGAACTAATGTAATTGAAAATTGTCTTGCAGAGGTGATTTTCCTTTTACAGCAGGTTGCCAAGAACGCCAGCTCCGGCGAGCAGCGGGTGCTCCAGAAAGAGATCCGGGCACTGATGCGACGGCAACAGGTGGAACTCTCCGGCGGTGAGATTGGTAGCGTAAGAATGTGTGACCCTTTTCCTATTGCCATGCCCCCAAAAAGTGAAATGATGATTTGGTGCCGGGCAGCTATTGGTCTGAGAGGTAGGGATTACCAGGCAATGGTAGAACCAGTTTACTCGGACAGTAGGCCCACCATTTTGACAGCACGGGGGGTGGTTGATGTACGCCATGGGAGGGTGCCCGTTCGCATAATAAATATCGGGGAGAGGGAAGTATACCTGCCCCGGTATGCCACGCTAGCCAAATTATATACCATTAACCAAAATTCTATACAATCTGTGGAACCCTTGCCTCCATCTCACCCGGAGGAAGGTAACGGCTCTAAGAAAAACATGGAGGACTGGTGTCAGCAACTACATCTGGGTACTGACTCCACTCCCGCACACCAGAAACAAGGAGTCTATCGGGTGGTTCAAGAGTACGAGAGAGTGTTCAGTAAACACCCGTTAGACTTCGGGCGAGTCAAGGGGGTAGAACACCACATCCCCACGGGAGACCATCCTCCTATAAAAGAGAGGTATCGACCCGTACCCCCTGCCCACTACCAACACGCCAAGGGGATGCTTAGAGACATGAAGGAGGCTGGGGTGATCAGGGATAGCTGTAGCCCCTGGGCAGCTCCACTAGTCTTAGTCAGAAAAAAAGACAACACCATGAGGATGTGTGTAGATTACCGGAAAATCAACCGTATCACACACAAGGATGCGTACCCCTTAGCAAGGATAGAGGAGTCATTGGCTGCTTTAAGATCTGCTAACTTCTTCTCTACCTTGGATCTCACTAGCGGGTACTGGCAGGTTCCTGTAGCAGAGGCGGACCGGGAGAAGACCGCATTCACCACCCCGATGGGACTTAGCGAGTTCACCTGCATGCCGTTCGGACTCTGCAACGCACCAGGAACCTTCCAACGACTAATGGAGTGTTGTCTGGGCCACAGAAACTTTGAGACGGTCCTGTTGTACCTGGACGATGTCATCGTATATTCCAAGACGTATGAGGACCACCTGAAACACCTGGCGGAAGTGTTCGAAGCTCTGGCGAGTTACGGCCTAAAGGTGAAACCCTCCAAGTGTCACCTCCTGAAACCAAAGGTGCAGTACCTGGGACACGTGGTGAGCGCTGACGGAGTGGCTCCCGACCCTGATAAGATCACCGCAATTAAGGAATGGCCAAGCCCCTCCAGCGTAAAAGAAGTGCGGCAGTTCCTCGGGTTGGTAGGCTACTACCGAAGGTTTATTCCCGGTTTCACCAAAAAGGCAGCACCTATGCAGGACCTCCTGATAGGCCAGTCCCGGAAGGCCAAGAACCAGAAGCCGCCCTTCAAATGGGAGGAGCTGGAAGAAGAGTCCTTCCGCCAGCTGAAGATGGCCCTCACGGGTGACGAAATCCTGGCGTACCCGGATTATAGCCAGCCCTTTATCCTCTACACCGACGCCAGTAACATCGGGCTAGGAGCCGTACTGTCCCAGATCCAGCAGGGGAAGGAACGAGTAATCGCCTACGCCAGCCGAAAACTGCGACCCACCGAAAGGAACCCCAAGAATTACAGCTCATTTAAGCTAGAGTTCCTGGCCGTAGTATGGGCAGTCACCGAGCGCTTTAAGCATTACCTCGCTTCTTCCCGGTTCACCGTGTACACGGATAACAACCCGTTGACACACCTGGACACGGCAAGACTCGGTGCCCTGGAGCAGAGGAGGATGGCCCGTCTGTCCAACTACGAGTTCACAATCAAATACCGGGCCGGACGCTCCAATACCAACGCGGACGCCCTGTCCAGAATGCCCAACCTGCCGGACGAAGGAGAAGATCCGGAGGGACTGGAAGAAGTTGAACTCCCTGCGTTCCACCGTCATGGGACTATCCAGTATTCCCACCGGGTAAGGAGTAAGCAGGCTGCTACGTTGAACCCCTTACCTCACTACAACTGGGCGGAAACGCAAGACAGCGACCCTGCCGTCCGACTGGTGAAGGAGATGCTGACTCGCCCGGAGGCTTGCCTTGAACCAGACGCTCCGGAGGAAGCCAAACAACTATGGGCAGAGAAGAGTCGACTGTTCCTTTACAAGGGGAAGTTGTGCCGCAGAATGGTTAACTCCCGGACGCATGAACTAATCTGGCAAGTAGTGGTGCCACGAAGAGACGCAGCCATGGTGATGGAGGCATACCACGACGGAGCTGGACACTTCGGGTGGAAGAAGCTGGAGTTCCTGCTGCGCGAGCGATTCCACTGGGTAGGCATGAGGGGAACCATTGAGAAGTGGTGCAGAGACTGTGGCCCGTGCAACCTGAGAAGGAAGGACCATGCCAGCCAGAAGACTCCCCTGCAGTCCATCGTCACCCGGCAACCGTTGGAACTGGTAGCCTTGGATCATGTAAAACTGACCCCAAGCAGAAGTGGCTACGTCTACGCGTTAACCATCGTGGATCATTACTCCCGGTTCTTGGTTGTCGTCCCCGTCAAGGACTTAACGGCTCAAACAGCAGCTAGAGCCTTCCAGCAGCACTTCTGCCGTCCACACGGGTACCCAGACCAAGTGCTGACGGACCAGGGACCTGCCTTTGAAGCGGAGGTCTTCCAGGAATTCTGCAATCTGTATGGCTGCCGGAAGATAAGGACGACACCCTACCATCCGCAAACTAATGGACTTTGTGAGAAAATGAACCAGGTGGTAATGGATCTTCTAAAAACGTTGCCCCTGGAAGAACGCAGTCTGTGGCCTGAGAAGTTGCCCGATCTGGTGGACCTATACAACCACATCCCGGTAGGTTCCACCAACTGTACCCCGGCTTACCTAATGAGGGCAAGACCTGGTAAGTTACCTGTTGACCTGGAAATGGGAGTCCTGACACCCGAGGACACTTCACCAGAAGCAGACTGGGACACAGAGAGGCAGCAGCTGTACCGGAGAGTACAGGAGAGCGTGGAGCGAAGTCTCTGTCAGGCTAGGGAAAGGCAAGAGAAAACTTACAACCAGTATGCTCCCGCTGTTCCCCTGGTACCCGGAGAGCAGGTCTTGAAGAGGAAGAGACGGCTCCACAAGTTGGACGATCAGTGGGAGAAGGACCCGTACACCGTACTGCCCTCAAGCCACGAGAACCCGAAGGTTTGTACCATCAGTAAAGACGGAGGGGAAACCACAGCCATTGTATCCCGGGACCACCTGAAGAAGTGTCCCGAACAACTGAGGAACCCTGAAGAGGAACAAGAAGACCATCGACCCGTAGAGGAAAGGGAAGATATGGTTAGTACTGTGCTCGGGGACTTCCCTCGGTCTTGGACTCAAGTCAATGGTGCAGTTGTGGTACCCGTACTCACCTTCCTCCAACCAGCATCCCAAGCACCTACGGAGCAACAGGTAGAGCTGGAAGAACAGCCGGTCCAGGAGGCAGAAGACCCCACACCCGCAGACCAGGAGGATCAACCCTCTGCTTGCAGTGAGCCTGCCATATCCCTAGTGAGCCAAAGAGCCGGTAGACAGCTGCCCAGTTTACCCTTGACAGCTCCTACACCCTGTAGTTCAGGGCCAGACAGTCAGCTCCGTAGGTCCACTAGGGCTACTAGAGGCCAGTTACCCGCACGTTGGAGGATTTGAAGTGTATAAATTGTTTTATTTATGTTTACCTGTGTATTGTTGCTTGTGTATAATTTTGTGTTTCTAGTTATTTGTAGGAGTCCTTGGTGGATTTACCGGGAATCCTTGTACATAGTTGGAGCGTAACCCAGGACGGACTAAAGACTGTTAAGGACTCGGGGCAGGACAAACCCCTACCTGGTTACGTCTCCCTGTTTTGGTGAAATGGACACCTTGCTTTTCTTCAAAGACTGCACCCGGTTACGGACATGCCGTAACCATCTTTATGTGTTTTTCTTATTGTATTATTATTGTTTTTACTTTGTTATGTTTTCCTAAAATATGTTTAGTCCCGGAGTACTAAATTTCACTAGGGGGGAATGTGGCACCCCAGGGGTTTGGTTTCCACAGTAATGTAATGTTATGTCTGAGAGCAGGTGGGAGGTCCTTTGGTCAGGGATCCTGTGCATGCCACACCTCCTGCCCAGTCTTGGGAGGGGAAGAACTTCCCCTATATAAACCCGGGGCTGAGGCAGGGTTAGGAGTCTAGGAGAGTAGAGACGAGAAACAGTCATAGGAAGAAACAGCAGAAGCTCAGTGGGAGCAATACTACTACGAGTCAGGGGCTGGCAGCTGCAGAGCTCGCCCTGACTGAGAAGCTTTCTTACCGGACCCGGCGTCCGAGGCTGTGGGGACTAACTCTTACCCTGCAGCAGAAGTCGACCGGCAGGGGATTTCAGGTCCTCAGGCCCAGAAACCCGAAGGCACGGTCACACGCGTGGGACCAGCACCGCCATCGTGGAGCGGAAGCCATTAGAAGGCCCCGAGTCACCGGCCATACGGGTGAGCACCACACGGCACACTCAGGGACGTGGGCTACTTATATCCGCTTCTAGCAAGGTAGCCAGAAGAGTACAGTCAGTTTGGGAGGCCTACAACTCCGCCTGGCCAGGGGAGATCCCATCTGCTCAAGGACTGACCAGGCCCCGTTCGCTAGCAAGTACTCCGGGAGGGTCTATCGTTGTTACCAGTAAAGACCCTGAACTACACCGCACCGTCTCTGAGTGGTTCCTGCTACCCCCATCTTCCACGTCGGCTGCCCTGAGGCCATACCCCTCCCGTTGGGGGTTATACTATCACGCTGCACAATTCTACACCGGCCTCAGCGGTCTTCCCTGCAGCGGCAGCTCCATAGCTGCAAATCAACGGGTGGCGTAGTCGACACTCAAATAACATCTATCAAGACTGCCACACACTGAGTTTGACTCCCTGGGCACGGACCGGGTCCCCGCCACTCGGAGACTACAACCCTCATCTGATCCGGTTCCGGGTAAGCCCCCGTGCGCGAGACGCTGCGCGACACAGCAGGCCCAGGGGCGCGTCAGCGTCACTGCCATGCGCGGCTCAGAAGGAAAGATCAGCTGTCGGAAGTCACTGCTCCCCGCGCCGGGACTGTGTGCGCGGGGATCAGTGACTTCATGCTCCTTCATAGCCGGCACACAGCTTAGCCGCGCTGCGGCTCCTGCTGCTGCTGGGTTATCTCGTGTGCCCGCTTATTAAAGGGCATGAATATTCACCCCCTCCCCACGCCCATGGACATGGAGAGAGGTTAAATATTCATGCCCTTTAACAGCGGGCACAGGCGATTCCGGCAGCAGCTGCGGCTACACTGTGTGCTGCTATTAAGGAGCATGAATATTCAGTGTTCCCCATGGGCGTGGGGAGCAGTGAATATTCATTTTCTTTAGCAGCGGGGACAGCGTAGGCTGCTGCCTCCTGTGCCCCGCTCCCCACAGCACAGTATATATACTCACCCCTCCCGAACATTCGGACTATAAGATGCACCCCCCATTTTCCTCCAAAATTTTGGAGGAAAAAAATGCGTCTTATAGTCTGAAAAATACGGTACTATTCATGTAGGGGATTAGAAATGCACAGGATAAGGCTTGTATAGGGCGCCAGTCACACAGATACATGTAGTGCAACATGCCAACTTGCTGCCTATTAGTGATGCCAAAGCTATTACAGAATTTCCCCAAAAATAAGCCCTAGCATGATTTTACAGGATTTTTGGAGGATGCTTGACATATAGGCCCTACTCCAAAAATAAGTCTTAGTTAGTCAGGGCTGGCGTTAGGAGAGGGGAGCAACTGGGCAATTTATCAGGGCCCCTACTCTTTGGGGCTCCCTAAGCATTTCTATTCCAAGGCTGCTTAAGGACCTTTGGTGATATCATAGTCATGTGACCATAATGTCAGCAAAGGTTCTTGAACTGTGGGAGCCTAGAGTAACTGAAGAGTAGATAGACTGGTATGTAGGGGGGGAGACTGGACAATTTCTCTAGGTTCCCACTCTGAGGCCCTCAGCGTTTCTATTCCAAGGTTCAGACTACTTAAGGACCTTTGGAGAAATCACTGTCCTATGACCCTGATGTCACCAAAGGTCTTTTAACAGAGGAAGTCTAGAGGAGCTGAGACAGGCTGGTATGTATGTGCAGTGTGTGTGTCTGTGTATATTCTTGTGTATGTGCAATGTGTGTGATATGACATGATTATTATATATGGATAAATGAAGACATTCCCTGAAAATAAGCCCTAACCCATCTTTTTGAGCAAAAAATGATATAAGACCTTGTCTTATTTTCTGTAAAAGATGCTAGATCAGGCGGTCTGCCGAGCACTATATATGTGCACCCTACAAGAACAGACACATGGTTTCCACCAACACTACAAAAGCCTGGCTGCATCCTGCAAGGATGGAAAATTATGTAAGGTATTAGTTAATATTTTGACCAAAATATGTAAGCCTGCACCTACGTCAGGGGTCCTCATTGTCTTTCCAGCGAAAAGACAATATAACGTATTGGAAAACCAGATTTAACGCTGGCAGTAAAATGTTTTACCTCACAGAAAGAATAAGGCTGTGTGCCCACAATGTGTTTTTCAAGCATTTATGCTGCGGAATTTCCGCAGTATAAACGCTTCAAAAACGCTTGATAATCCGCCCCCCATGGTCCCCAATGACAAGACGCACTTTCAGTGCCCATGCTGCGGTTTTTTCCGCAGCGTTTATGCTGCGCTCAAAAATCTGCAGCATGTCCATTAATTTTGCGGAAGTGCGGCGTAATCGCCGCCATTGACTTGCTTTGAGACGCATATAATCCGTGTCAGTACATTTGTACTCACGGATTATATGCGTTTCTATGTGCGGATGGTACCCAGGTCTGGAGTAGAGTAGACTCTCATCCAGACCTGGGTACCATAGAAACTGTAAAAAATAGAATTTAAAATAAAAAATAAAGTTTATACTCACCTTCCGATGTCTTCCCGGTGTTTTGTCTGCTACGTCCAGTGACTTGCAATGTTCGCGTGGTTGTGAAGGACCTGCCATGACGTCACTGAGTCATGTGACCCATCACATGGCTCAATGACGTCACCGCAGGTCCTTCACACCACCGCGAGCAGTGCAAGACACTGGACGGAGCAGACAAAACACCGGGAAGACATCGGAAGGAGAGTATAAACTTTATTTTTTTTTATTTTTCACCATTCTTATTCTCTTTTTTAACTAACTTGGTCACACTACTATAAATCCATGTCCGTTGCAACAAGGTGGACAAGTTGTCAAGCACTTTTCCAAGTGATGCTAAAATCGCTTGGAAAAGTACTTGATAACCCGCATGCAGAAATGCGCATGCAAAGACGGTTCACAAACGCTTCTACCTGGCGGGAAAAACGCATGTAAAATCCGCATGCGTTTTTCCTGCCAGGGAGAAGCGTAAAAAATAAGCAGCATTTCTGCATCGTGGGCACATAGCCTCAGCCTTGATCCCATGCTGTCCTGTCTGTATACTTGCTTTTGCTTCATTCTCTGCCCAGGAGCTGTGGTTCCTGCACAGTCAGACAGCCATTACACAGTATACGATTATCTCCACACATTATATTTTTACACATCCAATTGTGGAACTTATTAATCCAATGTATGTTGATTAAAATGTACTTTAATATGACAACCCCTTTTGAACTTGGAGGGACCCTTTACTGCCGTGCAGCAATCATAAATGCCCAAAGGCAAAACCCTCTTGGGGAGGGGAGAATAAGTGAACATGTTTGTTGGTAATGCCTCAGTGTTGTTGGACACGTGCACTTATTGGCACTTGCAGTAATCGTTGTTTATGGCTACTTGTAGCATCTGCACAGTGGAAACCTACCTTACTTAAAGGGGTTGTCCGTACTTGGCCAGTGCCAATCTCTTGAATGAAATTGGAAAACCCTATACTTACCTCCCACACCAGTGCCGTTCCAGCAGTGTTGGCGCCAGGTCTCTCGGTGCTCACGTGACAATATGAAATCTGCAGCCAATTGGGGGATGTGATCGTCCACTCTGATGAAATAATAAAGGCAACAGCCGGCGACATAGTGTCATGTGAGTGCCAGGAGACCCGATGCCTAATATTGCTGAAAAGGCGCCAGTGCAGGAGGTGAGTATAAGCCTCTCTTATTTAACATGGAGAACTCAGGCATTTAGGATGGGGTTGTCCAAGTAGAACTCTTGTGTATATTATTTAGCCAAAATTAAAATATACCAAATATCCACATGTGCAAATACCGTATATAAAGCCTTTTACTCCAAATTCCGTTATTTCTCCTCTGATCTCATCAGTGGCCGTTCATTCAAAGCCACAAATTGTTTGTCTATCCTGATATCTTGTGGAACAGCCTGGCCTCACATGGGTTCTCCTCCCTCTTATCTCGGACCCTCAGTATTGACACCCTCACTTTTTTCATGCCCCTACATCTTTATATTTAATGCGGACAGACTACCAGGAAATGTAGTTTCTGATCACTTGAGTCTTTTCTAATGTGATCGGTTTCATTATACCCTTATACCATCCACAGCAGTATACGAAAAGGAGTGTAGGTGTGAGTTGTGCAGAGGTAGTGGCTGCACCCAGGCACTGATGCGGAAATCCCAGCTCCCCTCTGCCCATTACCGTTCACCAGTTTTATATGTGATGCATGGTGGTTCAGCAGACAGATTCTAGGGCAAAATAACTACTAAATAATGTCATGTTATAATGACAGATCTGTCACAAGCAGTTTTTCAAGTTGTAGAGCAATAACCTGAATCTCCCCAGTTGTTCTTTCATAACCATATTCACCAGCATTCATAACCATAGTCACCAGCATTCATAACCATATTCACCAGCATTCATAACCATATTCACCAGCATTCATAACCATATTCACCAGCATTCATAACCATATTCACCAGCATTCATAACCATAGTCACCAGCATTCATAACCATATTCACCAGCATTCATAATCATAGTCACCAGCATTGGCTGCAATTTCATGAAACCTCATTGTGCGCTAAGGGGATAATATATCATCTAGACATATTCAGAGATAAAGCTAAAATACAACACCAATAGCACAGTAATAATGGCGATCATTTATTGAAAGCAATGTAATATATAGAATTTTTTAATTTTTCCATGTATAATGTAGCCAGCAAGGGTGAGTCTATTTTAGCTTTTAATAATTATTTGCTAAAATAAAGTGGCTGACATTACAAATTATTGCCTAAATGGGCACAAAGCTGCCAGTCAGCGAGCAACACTGACCATAGCACTGGATAGGGGAAAGCTGTGGACCCCGTATAGCCAGGTTGACAATCGCACCAAGGACGGCTGTAGATGCCGCAGTTGTGTCCTGTAATTCATGCGTCACATCTCCCAACAAGGATTCCAGAGTTTGGATTTTATGACTTCACTTCTGAATCCACCTGGGGAACGTGGCACAGGGGCCTCATTGCTGCTTATGCTCCATCCCAGTTGGCACAGAGCAGACTGCCAGTGGTCACGTTGGCAGTGGAGCAGCAGCTTTCAGCCCTCTGTAAGTAGGTCAGATACATTGTGTGACTGCTTTGCCGCAGATCAGCACATATAGAGATGGAGGTAATAGGAAGATGTGGAAGAATGTTCTTCAGATTGGCAGGCCAGCCATGCTTGTTACTGATGACATGAAACATGATGATGTTGGCATTTTGAGTGCAGGTAGTAGGAGCTGATGGTACAGAAATAAATGAACTCCAGTAGATAGTCTTGCGTCAAGATACAGGAGGATTAGATGGTATGACGGTATTATGCTGTTTCTCCGCTTAGTGGTAAGTTGTGCTCCATGCTGGACCCACAAACGGGAAACTCGTGAAAATCCTCTGTTCTCTAGCAGGAATTGTCTCGTTCACGCCATCACTGCGCGGTGCTGGGATCTGCTGTCTCATGGTGACATACGGGTTCCTTCCTATAATAACTGGAGATGGCGCTTTTCCTGTCCTTATGTCTTTCCAGTTTATATTTGAAAAGAAGGGGTGCGTTCTGATTTTTCCATTAACCCCTAGCCGGACATAATGGTCTTTGCAGAGTAGTTTGGACATAATGTCCATAGCATCGTGGTCAGTGAGGTTTTCATATGATGGTTCTTCGTACAAGACATTATTCACAATCTCTTCAGTGGTGTCTCCTGGAAATGGTGAGTCTTGGAAAATCATGTCGTACAATATGACTCCAAAGGCGAACCAGTCCACACCTTCACCATAAGCGTCTCCCATGATCATTTCTGGGGCGCCATACCCAGGTGTTCCACTGAAATCTCTGGCATTAAATCTCTTATCAAACTCGTATAGAGATAGTCCAAAATCAGTAATCTTTATGTGCCCGTCACCAGTCAGCAGGATGTTATCCGGTTTTAAGTCCCGGTGAATGATGTCATTGCTGTGCAGGAATTGTAGGCCACAAACGATTTCTGCTCCTATAAATGTTACAGGTTCCTTCAGGGGAATGGTACTATATATATAGTGAAGCAGATCCCCTCCACTGGCCAGCTCGGTGACAAAATACGCATGGTTTTCCGTATGAAACGCGGCATGGCAATGGGTTAGGAATCTGCTGTTGTGGCTAAGCTTCAGGACATGGTGTTCTACAAGGCATTCAGGGAAGGAGATTAGGCTTTCTTTCTTAATGATTTTAAGGGCCACACTTTCTTTCCTTATTTTATCAGTGGCCAGCATAACCTTCCCATAACTCCCTTGTCCAAGTATGCCATGGCAGATAAACTTATCCCTGGTGAGAGGGACAGTGGTCTTTATTTTTTTGCTACTGGGGCCACTACATTCACCTGAGATGTCATCTTGACTGGTGGCTGGATCTTCATGATGTTTCCTTTTTCTCCCAGTTCTCTTCTCTTCTGCTGCACTCTCATTACCTTTCAGGTTAATGATCCTGGTTGGACCCAAAGTACTCAGTTTTTTTAGATTATCAGCTCGATTTGTGATGTATCCCACAAGCTTTTCACATCTGTTTTGTACAGTGTCTAGGAAGGAAATATTCTGGGTTCCCTCATTGACAGGTAATACCTGACCAACCTGCCAGGATTTCTTGGAATCCATCTTCCTTATCTTTGCTGGAGGTTCCTGGTTATTTCCAGTGTCTTCTCCATCTGGTGTTTCTTTCCTTTTTCTCTTTCTATTCCCTGTAAAGTCCATGTTGCATCAGGCAACAACAGGGCAATTATCCAAAAACGTATGTAAAATTATCAGAGAATGCAATCCACACGTATATTGTAGTCAAAGCCAACTACAACTAAAGCTCAATGGCTGCAGTCAGTTGTTTATGGAACTTTGTGGAATGTGATGTCACTGTGCCGGTGATGTCACACTCACTGTGATGTCAGCAGATGTATGTGAGTGTTCCATCTCTGCTGAACGTGAAAGTCTCGGAAGGGGCGGGGCTTAGTCACCATTGACTATAATGGAGTCTGTTGAGTGGGTAGTATTTAGTGACCTGAAACTGGAAATCAGTGGGATAAATGACATCAGGATTCAGGAATAAGTTACAGTAGTTTTATATTTGTTTTAATTTATTTTATACAAAAAAAGAGCATGGACCGCACCTCCAAAAAAATCATACATTGATCTAATGCCTCTCAGCAAAAATATACATAACTGAACATGAGGTTCTTAGTTTAACATTCTGATCAGACTGTATGAAGCCCACTGCCACGTCACGGCAAACCTCGTAGTGGGTCCTAACATTTCCTGCCTAAAAGGAGCGGCGCCATGTGCCAACCACCGCTACAGTGAGAATGCACCAGCAGGGCGGGCGGCCTGGTGCCTCACAGCATCCATGCTTCAAGACCGAGTCCCCATGACTCCAGGCCGCGGCGCCCCACAAGCACAAAACCACAGCAACAATGGCTGACACACTGCACCAACACCACATGAAAGGAGCATTGTGACTCACCTTCCTCAAGCTCTCAAGTGAGACCAAATAGGCTAGACCCTCTTTGCAGACTCCTGCTAATTAAAATTGCCTGTGCCAAATGGGATGAGTGCTGGTCCAAGAAAGGGAAAAGAATAAGCTGGTTCATTGACATGGCAGTGGGCTTCACACAGTCTGATCAGAATGTTAAGCTAAGAACCTCATGTTCAGTAATATGTATTTTTGCTGAGAGGCATTAGAACAATGTATGATTTTTGGAGGTGCGGTCCATGCTCTTTTTTTTTTTGTATTTATTTTATGTTACATTATTTTGTGTAGGGCTGTGATGATATACATTTTTCAGTTCTTTTGTGTAAAATTTAAAGGAAAATGTGTTAACCACTTCCTGACTGCCCACTGCACATAAACGTCCGCGCTTGCTGGGCTCTGTACATCGCAGATGTTTATGAACGGTCGGTGGTCTTGTAGCGCTCAGGGCCCCCAGGGTCCTGCACCCTGCGATTCCTGTGCAGAGCGATAGCTCTAACAGGTGACATCCTCGAGACTGGATTGGATCAGTTTCCAATAAAGTTAACCCTTTGCTTTCTTCTACAACCCCTGGCAAAAATGATGGAATCACCGGGCTCGGATGATGTTCATTCAGTTGTTTAATGTTGTTGAAAAAAAGCAGATTACAGACATGGCACAAAACTAAAGTCATTTCAAATGGCAACTTTAGGGCTTTAAGAAACAGTAAAAGAAATCAAGATTAAAAATGTGGTGCTCAGTAAGGGTAATTTTTTTCAGACCAAGCAGAGGGAAAAAATTATGGAATCACTCAATTCTGAGGAAAAAATTATGGAATCACCCTGTAAGTTTTGGAAATTAAAATTAACACCTGCATCAAATTAGATCTGCTTTTTTAGTCTGCATCTAAAAAGGAGTGATCACACCTTGGAGAGCTGTTGCACTCAGTGGACTGACATGAATCATGGCTCCAACACGAGAGATGTCAATTGAAACAAAGGAGATGATTATCATACTCTTAAAAGAAGGTAAAAATCATCACGCAATGTTGCAAAAGATGTTGGTTGTTCACAGTCAGCTGTGTCTAAAATCTGGACCAAATACAAACATGGGAAGGTTGTTAAAGGCAAACATACTGGTAGACCAAGGAAGACATCAAAGCGTCAAGACCGGAAACTTAAAGCAATATGTCTCCAAAACAGGAAATGCACAACAAAACAAATGAGGAACGAATAGGAGGAAACTGGAGTCAATGTCTGTGACTGAACTGTAAGAAACCGCCTAAAGGAAATGAGATTTACATACAGAAAAGCTAAACATAAGCCATCATTAACACCTAAACAGAAAAAAACAAGGTTACAATGGGCTAAGGAAAAGCAATCGTGGACTGTGGATGACTGGATGAAAGTCATATTCAGTGATGAATCGCGAATCTGCATTGGGCAAGGTGATGATGCTGGAACTTTTGTTTGGTGCCGTTCTAATGAGATTTATAAAGATGACTGCATGAAGAGAACATGCAAATTTTCACAGTCATTGATGATATGGGGCTGCATGTCAGGTAAAGGCACTGGGGAAATGGCTGTCATTACATCTTTAATAAATGCCCAAGTTTACATTGATATTTTGGTCAGTTTTCTTATCCCATCAATTGAAAGGATGTTTGCGGATGATAACATAATTTTTCAAGATGATTATGCATCCTGCCATAGAGCAAAAACTGTGAAAACATTCCTTGAAAAGAAGACACATAAGGTCAATGTCATGGCCTGCAAATAGTCTCAATCCAATTGAAAATCTTTGGAAGTTGAAGAAAATGGTCCATGACAGGGCTCCAACCTGCAAAGCTGATCTGGCAACAGCAATCAGAGAAAATTGGAGCCAGATTGATAAAGAGTACTGTTTGTCACTCATTAAGTCCATGCCTCAGAGACTGCTTTAAAGCCAGAGGTGGTGCAACAAAATACTAGTGATGTATTGGAGTGTTCTTTTGTGTGTTTGTTTTTCATGATTCCATATTTTTTTCCTCAGAATTGAGTGATACCATAATTTTTTCCCTCTGCTTGGTCTGAAAAAAATTACCCTGACTGAGTGCCACATTTTTTATCTTAATTTCTTTTTGTGTTTCTTAAAGCCCTAAAGTTGCCATTTGGAATGACTGACTTTAGTTTTGTGCCATGTCTGTGATCTGATTTTTTTCAACAGCATTAAACAACTGAATGAACATCCTCCGAGCCTGGTGATTCCATAATTTTTGCCAGGGGTTATAGATGCTGTGATCCATAGCGATCACGGCACATAGAAGAGAGGGAGAGGCAGTTGTGCACTCACCTTTGACGGCCTCCGAGATAAGGTCTGACGTGGTCATGGCAGCCGGAGATCACATGATGACCTCCGAGGCTGCCAGGTACGGTGGCCTGTTAGCCATCAACTGAGTCTAACAGGAGATCTACCAGTGTAAAACTGACATCCGGTCTCATGCAATGCAATACATGTGTATTGCATTGCATGAGACCTGTGATGATAAAAATATTCCCATAGCGGGACTAAGTGAGAAAGTTAAAAACAGAAAGTTTAAAAATTGGGTCACTTGAGGGGGATTCAGCTCTTCTAGTGCTTAAGGGCTCTGTATACGTAGTCCGCAAACTATTCTACAATAATTTGTTCTCCAAAAGCGAAATAGTGCTCCGTCCCTCCCGGGTGTCGCCGTGTGCCTAAGCAGTACTGTACAGCCACATATGGGATATTGCCACGTTCAGCAGAAATTGTGTGATACATTTCGGCACCATTTTTACCCATTGCCTTGTGTGAAAATGTAAAATCTGAGGCTAAAACTAATTTTTTTTGTGATAAAAATATAATTATTTTTTTCTTCGCTGCCCAATGGTATAAATTTCTGAGAGTCATATATGGTGTCAGTTTGATCACTGCATCCGTAGAGGAATTCATTGAGAGGTGTAGTTTGTAAAATGGGGTCACTTATGGGGGTTTCCTGCTGCTTTAGGACCTCAGTCTCTCCCAGTGGGTCATGGCACCTGCAAACCACAACAGTAAAATCTGCACTATAATATGACAATTTTTCCCTTCTGAGCTTTGCACTGTGCCTGAAAAGTAGGCTTCCAGTATCCATTGTTTCAGATGCTGCACATCTCGTATCTTGATGGTCTGGTGTGGTATATGGGGTACAAAGATAGTGGGGCCATTCTTCATCAATGGAAACCTCAGTGCCACTGGATATCTGAAATTGCTGCATGATGATGAGTTGCCCTCTTTACGCACTGAAGATGGCACGTTCCCTGAGTTTTTCCAACAAGATGGTGCACCACCACATTATGGGTGTCAGGTCTGAGCATTCCTACATGAACAGTTTCCTGGAAAGTGAATTGGTTGTCGTGGGCCAGTTGAATGGCCACCAAGGTCTCCCGATCTGGCCCTTTTAGACTGTTATCTTTGTGGTCATCAATACAATTGTCTATGCTGTGAAGATACGAGATGTGCAGCATCTGAAACAACGGATACTGGAAGCCTGTGCTAGCATTTCTTCTGCATGTTGCTATCAGTGTGTCAAGAGTGGGAGAAGAGGGTTGAATTGACAATCCAACACAATGGGCAGCACTCTGAACACATTTTATAAGTGGTCATAAACTTGTAAAAACTCATGAAAGAATAAAGTTAAGTTAAAACCAAGCACACCATTGTTTTTCTTATGAAATTCTCAATACGTTTGATGTGTCACATGACCTTCTTCTCATTGAAAAAAATAAAGTTGGATCCAAAATGGCCGACTTCAAAATGGCCACCATGGTCACCACCCATCTGGAAAAGTTTTCCCCTTCCCTTATACTAATGTGCCACAAACAGGAAGTTGATATCACCAACCATTCCCATTTTATTTAGGTGTATCCATATAAATGGCCCACCCTGTAGTTTTAATCCTTCTAACTTCCTAACGAAAAAAAATTGTTTAAAAAATTGTGCGGATGTTAAATAACTATTTTGTGTGACCTAACTCTCTGGTTTAAGGGCATAAAAATTAAAAGTTTAAAAATTGCAAAATTTTCCCAATTTTGCCAAATTTCTGATATTTTAAAAAATAATCGAGTTACCGTATTTTTCGAACTATAAAGTGCACCAGACCATGAACATAAGACACACCTACCTGGGTTTTAGAGACTGAAAATAGAAAAGAAAGTTTAAGCAAAAAATGTGGTCATGATGCTCTGTTAAGGGGGATGGGGTCTGCCGCTCACACTGTTAAGGGGTAATGTCCCCCAATTCTGTACTAATATCCCCCATCCTAGTAAATATGCCTCCCTCCTTCCTGGTATACATGGCCCTCATCCCCATCCTGGTATGCATGGCACCCCTCATCCCCATCCTGGTATGCATGGCACCCCTTATCCCCATCCTGGTATGCATGGCACCCCTTATCCCCATCCTGGTATGCATGGCACCCCTCTTCCCCATCCTGGTATGCATGGCACCCCTCCATCCCGGTATGCATGGCACCCCTCCATCCCGGTATGCATGGCACCCCTCCATCCCGGTATGCATGGTACCCCTCCATCCCGATATGCATGGCACCCCTCCATCCCGATATGCATGGCACCTCTC